>NC_059225.1:34101084-34701084 GCF_020615455.1 Coregonus clupeaformis
CCCCCCCCCCACGACTGGTGCAGGCCGCCCACCCTAACAGCCTGTCCCCCGTCTCGGCCTGTAACCGTGGTCCGTACTGTGTTGGAATGCAGTCGTGTGTAGTCTTTGTTTTTGTACTGGTGCTGTTGTTCACAATTTCCATTCTGAAAGCAATCATTGATCATCAGCCGTCTGTGCTCAGAAGTCCCATCCATTTAAGTCCCATCTCAACCATTCTCATCAACTTGCCTGCTTTGTGCCCATAGAAATAGAATCTATGCTATCTATGATTCTATCTAGGATTCTATTTCTATGTTTGTGCCTCTCCACTGTGTGTTTTCCTTTCTGTCCAATGGCTACCTCCTGTTTCCCTCACGCTTTATCTTCTGTGTCCATCAACAGGATCAGTTTGGCCAGAGGAACAATGTCCACCCCAATCAGCCTTCTCCTTCTCCAGAGGTGAGCCTTTGTACCACCAGTTACAATACAAGTTATAGGGACAGCATTAAGGGTCATAAGTGTGTTTTGTGTTAGTCTGTGTGATATCGAATGAGTTTGAATGGCAACGCAGGTCAGTATGTGTTAATGTTAATTAGAAGACATTGAAAAAGTGCAGATAAAACCTGTCTTAAAGTGACAAATTGGCGGTTGGTCATGTCCCTTTGGGCTGACACTCCGGTGACGAGACGACTTCTGTACATGTGGTTCTTTCAGCCTGAGCTGAACAACGAGGTGTTTGAGGATGAGGTAGAGGGGGACGGAGGAGTGGGTAGAGGTCAGGCAGCCCCAGTCTCTCCCCGACCCTCCCTCTCCTCTGACCGTCGGGACTATATGAGTCTGGCAGCAGTGCCACGCCTCTCCAGAGCCTCCATGGACATGGTCGTAAAGGTACCCCCCCCACCCCACCGTGGGTGTCCCCAATCGGGCTGAGATCGGGCTGTGGTCTCCTTTGCTTTGGTGGTGATGGCAGTGCTATATCACTGTTACTTACAGAGAGAAGGGGCGGCGGTGCTACATTTGGTGTCAGAGGTGGGATCCTGGGTTGTGATTCGACTGCCTAATTTATATTTTTCCCACCTGCTTAACAATCAATTAATACTGTGCTGGATTTACTGTAAAACCTTCTTAACTTTCTGATGATTCTCAAATGAAATGGTCAAATCAAAATATTTCAGTTTATTAAAAGAATCTTCATGTTTTTATGGACTGGCTATTTTTATGGACATTGTTGTGGGATCTGGCTTACGTATGTGTCTGTGTCCATTGAATGTTTGATTGGGCATGTTGAAACCAACCTCTGTCCCCATGGCCATTTCAGAGGGCGGTGTGGGTAATGTTGGTGTACGAACTGTTGCTCTTCCAGCATCCTAACCCCCCTATCCCTATGGTCCCCTCCCCCACAGACTCCATCACCTGGGGGCAGAGACAGCCTGGAGCAGCGCTCCTTCAGGGACAGACAGAAGTACTTTGAGATCGACGTGAAGCAACAGACGCCCGACAGCAAGCCCAAAGGCCGCGTGTCCCTGGTGGGAGCAGACGACCTGAAGAAGATGAGGGAGGAGGAAGGTTTGTGCCAGCCAGCTCCTTTATTTCAAGCCCAAATAATACCCTTTACCCCCTTCTAGGGTTGCACATTTCTGATAACTTTCCCAAAATGAGGTTTCTGAATTTGATGCATTAATCCTTCATGATTCCAGTACTCATCCAACCAGGAATTAAGGAATATCTTGGAATTTTTGGGAAACTTCTGTGAATGGTACAAATCTCTGGTTCATTTTGGTCAGAGAGACTAATGCTGCCTTCATAACATCTCATAAATTCTTAAATACCAGCATACCACTTGGAAATATCTACTTGAACGCCCTTCCAACTGGTAATTACTAGTGGGAAAATCGTCTCTCATCTCTGAGCTCCGACTTCTCCCACACGCTGAACTCTGACGTCACATACTAAGGAAATTACCTCGATAACAGCATTTTCGGCAGTTAAATGCAACAACAAAACATTATTTTTAAAAATTAATAATCAGTTAATATGGTTTTTGAACACTAATTTGTTTACGAGTATGATAGCTGTAATTTTAGTGCAGGTTTAAGCAGCGTGTTTGCCATTAGTCAATTGGCGTTCTCAACGAGTTCAAAGCATGTGAATGCAAGGAACTCGTTGCTCCCAGTATACAAGTAGTATTTTCAGAGTTTCCCACTTGTTATGAACGCAGCATAAGCTCTGATGAATCGCATCCTAATGGAACTATGTTTCTACAATCCCAGAGAGGAGATTCGAGCAGCGGGCACGGGAGTACCTGATGGATGACGATGACGAGGAGGAGGATGACCTGGTGACGCAGATGGGAGTGTTGAAGGCCACGGGCAAGGTGTTGCTGGACGGGGTGGAGTACAAGGTGGAGCCTGTAGCCACGCCCCCCAGGCACTGTAACACGCCCCCCAGCTACTGTGGCAGCTCAGGGTACAGCCTTTTCTCTTGAATTTATTAGGAAATACGCTTGAAATTAAGATTCATTGATTGCACATTATCAGATGCCTATGTTTTGAGTAATGGAAGATTATATTGTGGAGGTTTTTTATTTTAAATTCAGCTGTTTAATGTCCCCTCATTTATGTTTGTGCCCATAGACCCTCGTTAGTGGATGGTAAAGGAGACTCCCAGAGGAATTCCCTAGAGGAGAGCTTCAGGTTGGAGCAGCAGAGGCCCAACTCCATGACTGGGTAAAAACAACCAAACACGTCCTAGATTTTAAATCACAAATCCGTGTGTGTGACACTGTTTTATAGTCTCTGCAGTGGTCTCCCAAACGTGTGTGTGTGAGGTGTTATGTGGTGTGTTAGCAGTGCGTTTTGACATTGTGTGTTCCTCCCTCTCCACCCAGTCTGATCCCAGTGTACCCTGGAGAGTCGGGGGCTCCCATCCGGACGGCCAAGGCAGAGCGGAGGCAACAGGAGCGGCTGAGAATGCATAGTCCAGAGCTGACCCCAGCCGGAGACAAGGACCTCTCCCCCTCCGAGAAACGGGCTCTGGAAGCCGAGAAGAGAGCCATGTGGAGGGCAGCAAGGTACAGACACACTTACACAATCACACACACACACACACACACACAATCACGTCACACACACACACACACACACAATCACGTCACACACACGTCACACACATCACAAAAGGACATTTGAATATGTGTGAAGAAACTAAAGGGACATAGATCAATATGTTCTAAATACAGAGCCAGGTAGAGAACAGCAGGGACAAGATTCCTCTTTGCCTTCCCAACCTTTCTGTGTTTCTACTATTTTTGCTTTTTGTCCTGTTTCTTCTCATCTTTTCCATGCGTTATAGTGACTGATTATCAGAGATTCCTCTTAAAAGAACTTGGGTTTTTACATTTTAGTCATTTAGCAGAGGCTCTTATCCAGAGCAACTTACAGTAGAGTGCATACATTTTCGTACTGGTCCCCCGTGGGAATCAAACCCACAACCCTGGTGTTGCAAGTGCCATGTTCTACCACGCTCTCACCCATCTACAGACAATACCCCATAATGACAAAGTGAAAACATGTTTTTAGAAACGTAGCAAATTTATTGAAAATGAAATGCAGACATATTTTAAATAAGTATTCAAACCCCTGAGTCAATACATGCTAGAATCACCTTTGGCAGCGATTACGGCTGTCAGTCTTTGGGTAAGTCTCTAAGAGCTTTGCACACCTGGATTGTACAATATTATTGCATTTTCTTTTATTTATTTTTATACTTGAAGCTCTGTCAAGTTGGTTGTTGATCATTGCTAGACAGCCATTTTCAAGTCTTGCCATAGATTTTCAAGCTGATTTAAGTCAAAACTGTAACTAGGCCACTCAGGAACATTCAATGTCGTCTTGGTAAGCAACTCCAGTGTATTTTAGGCCTTGTGTTTAGGTTATTGTCCTGCTGAATGGTGAATTTGTTTCCCAGTCTGTTGTAAAGCAGACTGAACCAGGTTTTCCTCTAGGATTTTGCCTGTGCTTAGCTCTATTACGTTTATTTTTACCGTTTACCTTTACTCTCTAGTCCTTGCCGATGAGAAGCATACCCATAACATGATGCAGCCACCACCATGCTTGAAAATATGGAGAGTGGTACTCTAATGTATTGTGTTTGATTTGCCCCAAACATATTCATGATATAAAGTTCATTTCTTTGCCACATGTTTTGCAGTTTTACTTTAGTGCCTTGTTTTAGAAATGTTTTATTCTGTACAGGCTTCCCTCTTTTCACTCATTGAGGTTAGTATTGTGGAGTAACTACAACTTTGTTGATCCATCCTCAGTTTTCACCTATCACAGCCATTAAACTCTGTAATTGTTTTAAAGTCACCATTGGCTCATGGTGAAATCCCTGAGCGGTTTCCTTCCTCTCTAGCATCTGAGTTAGGAAGGACGCCTGAATCTTTGTAGTGATTGAGTGTATTGATACAAAGTGTAATTAATAACTTCACCATGCTCAAAAGGATATTCAATGCCTGCTTTTTTAGGTGCCCTTTGCAAGGCATTGGAAAACCTCCCTGGTCTTTGTGGTTGAATCTGTGTTTGAAATTCACTGCTCGACTGAGGGACATTACAGATAATTGTATGTGTGGGGTAAAGAGATGAGGAAGTCATTAAATAAAGCAATTGTACACCAGAGGGCGTGCTAAACAACTTTTTTAGCACGGCTGTGCTGCGATCATATGTACGAGGCTGAGCCAAGTACCGTAGATCAGCACAGCCGTGCTAAAAAAGTTGTTTTGCACAACCTCAAGTGTACAATTGCTTTTCTACAACGGGTTACCAATGAAATAAAATACGTTATTTTGATCAATGTATTCATAGGCTACTATTTCATCCCTCAAAATATAGGCCTAGTCCTGACACATCTATGGTTGCTAGCCATGCAAGCTGGCCGTTCATTCTGTCGGTTAGGTTGCCAGAGACATGACCCAGTCGTTAAGTATTTTTGTTCTATATCTATGGACATGACCCAGTCGTTCGTTCTAAATGTTCCGTTGCCATGCTGACTGGCAACGCTCTTATACATTGCTTGCTAGCCAACTACGGCTAACACAGTCAGGTCAAACAGTGCAGCCAGAATAACAGCAAAGTAGCTGCATGTGTGTTTGTTTAGGCTGTTTTGGATTTCGCCTGGCATAGAAAATGTGCTCTCTCGTCAGGACACTGTTCAGAGGAGCTAACCAACTACACAGCTAACACAATCACTTCAAACTGAAGCTAGTAAGACAGCAAACTAGCTGCATTTCATGTCATTTGACCTGTTTTCCTATTGACATTTCTTTGTATATACAGTGGGGGAAAAAAGTATTTAGTCAGCCACCAATTGTGCAAGTTCTCCCACTTAAAAAGATGAGAGAGGCCTGTAATTTTCATCATAGGTACACGTCCACTATGACAGACAAATTGAGAAAAAAAATTCCAGAAAATCACATTGTAGGATTTTTAATGAATTTATTTGCCAATTATGGTGGAAAATAAGTATTTGGTCAATAACAAAAGTTTCTCAATACTTTGTTATATACCCTTTGTTGGCAATGACACAGGTCAAACGTTTTCTGTAAGTCTTCACGAGGTTTTCACACACTGTTGCTGGTATGTTGGCCCATTCCTCCATGCAGATCTCCTCTAGAGCAGTGATGTTTTGGGGCTGTCGCTGGGCAACACGGACTTTCAACTCCCTCCAAAGATTTTCTATGGGGTTGAGATCTGGAGACTGGCTAGGCCACTCCAGGACCTTGAAATGCTTCTTACGAAGCCACTCCTTTGTTGCCCGGGCAGTGTGTTTGGGATCATTGTCATGCTGAAAGACCCAGCCACGTTTCATCTTCAATGCCCTTGCTGATGGAAGGAGGTTTTCACTCAAAATCTCACGATACATGGCCCCATTCATTCTTTCCTTTACACGGATCAGTCGTCCTGGTCCCTTTGCAGAAAAACAGCCCCAAAGCATGATGTTTCCACCCCCATGCTTCACAGTAGGTATGGTGTTCTTTGGATGCAACTCAGCATTCTTTGTCCTCCAAACACGACGAGTTGAGTTTTTACCAAAAAGGTATGTTTTGGTTTCATCTGAACATATGACTTTCTCCCAATCCTCTTCTGGATCATCCAAATGCACTCTAGCAAACTTCAGACGGGCCTGGACATGTACTGGCTTAAGCAGGGGGACACGTCTGGCACTGCAGGATTTGAGTCCCTGGCGGCGTAGTGTGTTACTGATGGTAGGCTTTGTTACTTTGGTCCCAGCTCTCTGCAGGTCATTCACTAGGTCTGGGATTTTTGCTCACCGTTCTTGTGATCATTTTGACCCCACGGGGTGAGATCTTGCGTGGAGCCCCAGATCGAGGGAGATTATCAGTGGTCTTGTATGTCTTCCTTTTCCTAATAATTGCTCCCACAGTTGATTTCTTCAAACCAAGCTGCTTACCTATTGCAGATTCAGTCTTCCCAGCCTAGTGCAGGTCTACAATTTTGTTTCTGGTGTCCTTTGACAGCTCTTTGGTCTTGGCCATAGTGGAGTTTGGAGTGTGACTGTTTGAGGTTGTGGACAGGTGTCTTTTATACTGATAACAAGTTCAAACAGGTGCCATTAATACAGGTAACGAGTGGAGGACAGAGGAGCCTCTTAAAGAAGAAGTTACAGGTCTGTGAGAGCCAGAAATCTTGCTTGTTTGTAGGTGACCAAATACTTATTTTCCACCATAATTTGCAAATAAATTCATTAAAAATCCTACAATGTGATTTTCTGGATTTTGTTTTCTCAATTTGTCTGTCATAGTTGACGTGTACCTATGATGAAAATTACAGGCCGCTCTCATCTTTTTAAGTGGGAGAACTTGAACAATTGGTGGCTGACTAAATACTTTTTTTCCCCACTGTATATCCATAAAAATTATGCGGATTCATGATTTCGACTGGCTGAGAAAAAATGTCAGTTAATTCTATTGGTTAGGTTGCCAGAGACGTGACCCAGTCGTGAAGTCTTTTTATTCTATATCAAAGGACGCGACCCAGTCGTTCGTTCTAAATGTTCCGTTGCCATGCTGGCTGGCAAAACTCTTATCCCTTGCTTGCTAGCTAGCCTACTACGGCTAACACAGTCACGTCAAACCGTGCAGCTAGAATAACAGAAAAGTAGCTGCATTTAATGTCGTTTTACCTGTTTTTCTATTGACATTTCTTTGTATACAGTGCAATCGGAAAGTATTCTGACCCCTTTACTTTTTCCACATTTTGTTACGTTACAGCCTTATTCTAAAATTGATTTAAATTATAATTTTTTCTCGTCAATCTACAAACAATATCCCATAATGATAAAGCGAAAACAGGTTTTTAGACATTTTTGCACATTTATAAAAAAAATTAAATACCTTATTTACATAAGTATTCAGACCCTTTGCTATGAGACTCAAAATGTAGCTCCGGTGCATCCTGTTTTGCTGTTTATTATCTATGTGTAGTCACTTTACCCCTTTCCACATGTACAAATTACCTCGACTAACCTGTACCCCAGCACATTGACTCGGTACCGGTACCCCCTATATATAGCCTCGTTATTGTTATTTTATTGTATTACTTTTTATTGTATTTTTTTACTTTAGTTTAAGTAAATATTTTCTTAAGGTAAGGTCACCTGTCGGCACATGTGACAAATAAAATTGGATTTGATTTGATGAACCCAAGATTGAACTCTTTGGCCTGAATGCCAAGCGTCACGTCTGGAGGAAACCTGGCACCATCCCTATGGTGAAGCATGGTGGTGGCAGCATCATGCTGTGGGGATGTTTTTCAACAGCAGGGACTGGGAGCAAAGTACAGAGAGATCCTTGATGAAAACTTGCTCCAGAGCGCTCAGGACCTCAGACTGGGGCGAAGGTTTCCCTTCCAACAGGACAACGACCCTAAGCACACAGCCAAGACAACACAGGAGTGGCTTCGGGACAAGTCTCTGAATGTCCTTGAGTGGCCCAGCCAGAGCCTGGACTTGAACCCGATCAAACATCTCTGGAGAGACCTGAAACTAGCTGTGCAACGACGCTCCCCATCCAACCAGACAGAGCTTGAGAGGATCTGCAGAGAAGAATGGGAGAAACTCCCCATATACAGGTATGCCAAGCTTGTAGCATCATACCCAAGAAGACTCGAGGCTGTAATCGCTGCCAAAGGTGCTTCAACAAAGTACTAAAGTGAAGGGTCTTAATACTTATGTAAATGTAATATTTCATTTTTTCATGTTTTATAAATTTGCAAAAATGTCTAAAAACCTGTTTTTGCTTTGTCATTATGGGGTATTGTGTGTAGATTGATGAGGGGGGAAAACAATTGTAATCCATTTTAGAATAAGGCTGTAACGTAACAAAGTGTAAAAAGTGAAGTGATCTGAATACTTTCCGAAATGAACGTAAATTCTCAATAGGACAGTGGGGATGTAATATATACTGAACAAAAATATAAACGCAACATGCAACAATTTCAAAGAGTTTACTGAGTTACAGTTCATATGAGTAAATCAGTCAATTGGAATAAATTCATTAGGCCCTAATCTATGGATTTCACAAGACTGGGCAGGGGTGCAGCCAGGCCCACCCACTAGGGAGCCAGCCCCAGCCGATCAGAATGAGTTTTTCCCCACAAAAGGGCTTTATTACAGACAGAAATACTCCTCAGCGAAGGAGAAATGCTCACTAACAGGGATATAAACAAATTTGTGCACATCATTTGAGAGAAATAAGCTTTTTGTGCGTATGTAACATTTCTGGGATTTTTTATTTCATCTGATGAAACATGGGACCAACACACTTTACATGTTGTGTAATATTGAAACTATGTTGCAAATGTCAAGAGACAGACAGCAAAGTTGTTGCAAACCAAATGTTAGGCTAGAAGCAAGGGGAGATAATGTCTAGAGGCGTTTTTACAGTGGAGATCAAGTTAATGAATTGACTGGCTGGGCTGATGGGACAGGATGAGCAGGGATTTCTCAGATGGAGCAGAAAACAAGATTCCCATTTTTGCACCAAAGGCTTACCGGTGCTAAACGTTTTTCTCAACCAATCACAATGCTTGTTTTGACCAACCCGTTGTAGAAAAATCATGTTAAACAGTATTATTGCACACAGATTGAGTCCATGCAATTTATGTGATTTACAGTATGTGATTTATAATACTTTTTAAGCAAAATGTTTACTCCTGAACTTACTTGCCATAACAAAGGGGTTGAATACTTATTGACTCCAGACATTTCAGCTTTTCATTTTTAATTAAATAGTAAACATTTCTAAAAACATAATTCCACTTTTACATTATGGGGTATTGTATGTAGGCCAGTGACACAATCTCAATTTAATACATTTTCATTTCGGGCAACACAAAATGTGGAAAAAGTCAAGGGGTGTGAATACTTTCTGAAGGCACTGTGTATCTACTTCTGATCTCCTCCCTCTCACTGTTTTCATCTCTTACTGCTAGACTGGTCTCATTGGACTCTCTCTCTCCTATTCGTTTCAATGTTTTACCTCTGTCTGTGTGCCCTGTCTCTCCATCCCTCTGTGTGTTTTCCTTTCCTCCTCTTCCTCCTCTCCCTGCCCACCTTCCCCTTCGTTGTGGGTGCAGGCCCTATGGCCTAGAGGAGGATGTTAGGCAGTATGAGCAGGACCTGGCTAAGAGGCTCTACCAGTCGCGAGTGAGGGCGTCTCAGGGCACCGCGCCACCCCCTCAGTCCCAAAACGCTGCCACCTCCTCCGCTGCCTCCCAGCTCAGGTCTGCTCACCAGTCCTGACCCGCACACCATTGTGGGGGTATTGCTGCCTGGGGTGCTTTGGTTTGGTGTGGGGGGGGTGTTGATTCACTCTGCTAGCTTTCTTCCTTTCTCTCTCACTTTGTTTCACTCTCTCTTTCTTTCTCTCGCTTCTCTCTTGGTTTTAACGCATCTTTCATCGTACTAACATACAGTCCCCAGTGTGGCTGTAGCTGTCTGTGAGCTGAGGGCCTGGCTAGGTAGTCCTTCTCCTGGATTCTGTCACGCTGGTCTTGTACTTTATACTATAGTCTTAAAAACAAGCATTTCTGAGTTGAGTGAACCACCGCAGGCCAGGACAAGGAACACCCAACAGCTGCTGTTGTCTGGTTGTCCTCCCCACTCCATTAGAGCAACGTGCCCTAGTTCTCTCTCTCTCTCTCTCTCTCTCTTTCTCTCTTTCTCTTTCTCTTTCTCTTTCTCTCTCTCTCTCTCTCTTCCCCCCCCCCGGTCCATCTCTCTATCTGACGGGGTTCTCTCTCTCCAATAGGATGAAGTCTCTGGAGCAGGATGCGTTGAAGGCTCAGATGGTCATCGCTAAGTCCCGGGAGGGAAAGAAGCGTGGGACAATGGACCAGCTGGCCGAGTCGCCCTCGCCCGCCCCCACGCCATCCCCCACCCCTCTGGAAGGTACGTCAGTGGCCGTCTCATGCACTCACACAGCTTAGCCCCTACATTCATTCACTCTCACTCAATGTCTGAGTCCCAAATGGCACCCTATTCCCTATATATTGCACTACTTTTGACCAGTGTCCTATGGGCCCTGGTAAAAAAAATATATGGAGAGAATAGGGTGCCGTTTGGGATGCAGCCTCTCACTCAATACCACACCTCAATCATCGAGTGGATTCAGACTCATAACCTTTTTCTGTCTAACAGATTTCAGTCCACAAGGAGTGACGTCACCAGGCAGACTGGTAAGGATCGAGATCTCTACTGCTTTTGTTTGTTAAATGAGAGTTCATAGAGATGTCTCCACTGACCTATTTCAATCCAGGGTAAAAGAGACTCGGATTGTTGCTTGGACAACCAGAGCTCATTTTAATTGAGAATAACAATGTCACAATCTAACACAAGCCTTCCTTTTAAGTCGCTATTCCGGTGTTCCATCATGAAAAGTTGTTTTGATGGGCTTTAAGGCACATGTACATTTTTCGCCACCATTGTACACAATCACTTCAGCCTATCAAATGCCTTGATCATCACTACAGCCAATCAAATCCCTCTCCCTCCACAAGCCACACTGGACTGTAGTATGAGTCATCCATCCAGCTCCACTGCCTCCTCTCTCATTCTCCCTCCCTCTTTCCCTTTACCCATCCCTGTCCCTCTCCCTCTTTCCTCACCTCTTCCTCTGCTCATTCCTTTTTGCTATCCTTCTAGTCCCTGTCGGAAAAGAAGTTTGACTACCGACAGTTTGCTGCCATTCCTTCTTCCAAACCCGTATACGACATTCAGGTATTGACTGCATGCTGAGCTCCCAGGCCCCATCCCTCTCCTGACTTTCCCTTCTGCCACCGCCCCAATCCCCCTCTGGTCCTCCAGTAATCAGACCTTACAGCAGCGCTGGTGGTGCCACTGCTTCTACAGCTGCCGCCATTTTGGCTCTCCCCCTGATTGATTATTCCCTGCTCCGCTGCTCCATTCTGGGGATGTGGTTTGCTAGTTGCTGCCTCCAATTTAGTTGATGAATGGATCTTGGAAACATAATGCTAATACACTAATACACCAGTAAGATACTGACCACGTAATCAAATCAGGTCCTGGATCAGTTTTCTATCAGGATGACCTCTTACCTCCACTCAAAGCTTTCTCAACATCCCTGTTCTCCCACTCGCCTTCCAAAACATTACCAACCAATCACCTTCATTTATTTCCAAACAACCAGCCTCCACCAGGCAACATCAACACTCACCAACCACCAACCACTGATTTCAGCCCCACTAACCAGCCCCCAATCAGCTTCCGGGGGAAACTGCCCAGATCCTGCATCTCTCCCTCCTTCTCAGTCACTCTCACTCTCACCAGCTCTCCCTTTCTCTCCATGGCCGGGGCTCAGAGCCGTGTCTGTCCTGGTTCCTGATCACCTCTCCCAGTATCAGGCAGACCTGACAACAACGCATCACCTTTTGGGATCTCCTGTCCTGTCATGCTCTTGACTCCTAGTGCATAACATTTTCCAGTCTATCACTTAACCAACATATTGGTGATGGGAACTTCCTGGGCTAAACGTAATGAGGTCTCCCTAAGCTTGGATCTCAGCCTGCATAAGGATGATTCTACAGGGGTTCCTTGGGGGTCAGGGAGACTTATTTCTCAGTGGTTTGGTGGTTTCTGGTCCAGTATTTTGTAGTCTGTGCTGCTATCAGTCTTTTTTCCAGTCTCTGTAGATTAAGTGTTTTATCAATCAGTCTTCCACACTGAAAGGCCACCAAATATTCCTCCACTGCTCCCAATATTAATTTGGCCTTGGAGTTCTAAATTTAACATGCTGTTCTATAACAAGCTTGCCTAGTCTTGAGGCCTCGTGACCTAAATACAGTAGAACTACTGTAGAGGCCAATAGGCTTCTCTGATACTAATGTGCTTCTCACGAACTCGGGGACACTGGAATGTGCATAACTTCTGGCATACGGTTACTGAGCTGCTATTTGGTGGGCTTTAACAGTGGGTATAGACCTCAGTGTACAATACGTGTGCAACCTTATTCTCCACATGTCTCACAAAGTGTGCACTTGTCATGCATACTCCCTGTGATGGGTTAACAATGGTTCAATCAGGGAGTGTGCAAGTGCACACTTAGGGAGAAGTGTTTTGGAGAACCGGGAAGCAGGGTATGTGTTTGAGTGTTGAATTCACACCAAGATGGGCTACTGTATTTGTGCTTAGTCCAGTGGGAGAGACCTGTGTAGTGGGCTGGGCTGTGCTGTGATTTTCTCTGCTGCATTGGTGACTGTGGTTTGGCTAAGTGTCTTGTAATGCTTCCTTGCCTGTGAACAGCTGCTCTCTGTGATGTGCCTGGGTGATGGAACAACCCCCGGAACTGATGGACTAACACAACCCTACCTTTAACTTCCCCAATCCTAACATCAGTCTGACCAGACTGCTGTGGGCAAGTGGAACCTACCTTCCCCACCCTTGCTGCCACAGTGACTGCCTGGGTGAAGAGCCACACCCACCCACTGCTAGTCCCCTAGCCCAACTTGGTGAAGGGGTTCTGGAATTATAGGTGGCCACATCCCCTAGCCTTCTTCCACTCACACACTCTCTCTGTGTCCTTCTCTTGCAGTCCCCTGACGTGGTGGATGACATTCAGTTCATTGACGATGGCTCCAGTAACCCAGGTGAGTGTCAGTGGGTCAGAGTCAACAGAACCTCTTGACAACCACATCAAGTGGGGTCCAGCATCTCTGTTGGTAAAATAGTGTGCTTTAAGTAGGATTGGCCCTATGGTTGCAAAATTCCAGTAACTTTACCAACATTTCCAGGTTTTCTAGAAATCCTGGTTGGAGGATTCCTAGATTTCCTACTTATTCCCTCCTGATTTCTGAAATATTCCAACTGTGATCTGGAAAACCTGGGAATTTTCAGAAAGTTAACAGAATTTTGCAACCCTAGCCCATAATGTACAATATGTTACCCTGATCACTTTTATCCCTTTGATTCAGGTGACTTCCTGGGATAAGCGACTCCTATTGGTAGGATTTACATACTGCCGGTTTCTGTGTGTGTGTGTGTGTTTCTCTGAACTGTGTACCCCTGTTAGTCAAGTGTGAAAAACCATAGCATAGTAGGACCATATGTTCGTAGTGCTCTCTCTTTCTCTCTCTCAGCTTTATAGAGTAGTAGGGCATGGTTTGCCCTGATATGTCTGTAGCCTTTGTAACAGTTTCTACCGTTATGGAGGCTAAAACCATATCAGGGCATGGGATGTTTTCCAACGTTGGGAGGGGGTTTGCTTTACCATTGATGGCTTTGCCTGCTAACCATTCCTCACGTGTCAACCAGCTACTTTAGCTAGATCTGTCAAACATGCTACAGTACTGTACATAATATTTGGTGTGTTAAACAAACTGACACTCTACTGCAGATCCAGATCCTGCATGAACTCAAATTGGCTAAACCAAAGACTTAAAGGGGATGTTCAGTATTTTGCAACTTAATGTTAGATGGTTCCTCACCCTGAAAGTAGTCTATGGGCCAGGAGAAACTGTAATCCATGGTTCAGTTTTCTTTAAAGAGCCACTACGAATTTAAGCAGACTTTAGCCACGCTAGCTACTTTCAGGGTAAGCATCCAAGTATTTCTAATAAATGTTCCTCCATTCAATAATTTTGTCATATGCGCCGAATACAACAGGTGTGGGAGGAGTCAATGTCAATAGTCCAGGTGGCCATTTGATTAATTGTTCAGCAGTCTTATGGCTTGGGGGTAGAAGCTGTTAAGGAGCCTTTTGGACCTAGACTTGGCGCTCCAGTACCGCTTGCCCTGCGGTAGCAGAGAGAACAGTCTATGACTTGGGTGACAGGAGTCTTTGACCATTTTTGGGGCCTTCCTCTGACACCGCCTAGTATATAGGTCCTGGATGGCAGGAAGCTTGGCCCCGCGCAGGAAGCTGGGCCGTATGCACTACCCTCTGTAGTGGCTTACGGTCGGATGCCGAGCAGTTGCCATACCAGGCGGTGATGCAACCAGTCAGGATGCTCTCTGGTGCAGCCGTATAACTTTTTGAGGATCTGGGGACCCATGCCAAATCTTTTCAGTCTCCTGAGGGGGAAAAGATCTTGTCGTGCCCTCCTCACGACTGTCTTGGTGTGTTTGGACCATGATAGTTTGTTGGTGATATGGACACCAAGGAACTTGAAACTCTCGACCCGCTCCCGCTCGATGTGAATGGGGGCATGTTCGGCCCTCCTTTTCCTGTTTTCCATGATCAGCTCCGTTGTCTTGCTCACATTGAGGGAGAGGTGGTTGTCCTGGCACCACACTGCCAGGTCTCTGACCTCCTTCCTATAGGCTGTCTAATCATTGTCGGTGATCAGGCCTACCACTGTTGTGTCATCAGCAAACTTAATGATGGTGTTGGAGTCGTGCCTGGCCACACAGTCGTGGGAGTATAGGAGGGGACTAAGTACGCACCCCTGAGGGGCCCTAGTGTTGAGGATCAGCGTGCCAGATGTGTTGTTGCCTACCCTTACCACCTGGGGGCGACCCTTCAGGAAGTCCAGGATCCAGTTGCAGAGGGAGATGTTTAGTCCCAGGGTCCTTAGCTTAGTGATGAGCTTTGTGGGGAATATGGTGTTGAACGCTGAGCTGTAGTCAATTAACAGCATTCTCACGTATGTGTTCCTTTTGTCCAGGCGGGAAAGGGCAGTGTGGAGTGCAATAGAGATTGCATCATCTGTGGATCTGTTGGGGCGGTATGCGAATTGGAGTGGGTCTAGGGTTTCCGGGATGATGGTGTTGATGTGAGCCATGACCAGCCTTTCAAAGCACTTCATGGCTACTGATGTGAGTGCTACGGGGCGGTAGTCATTTAGGCAGGTTACCTTCGCTTTCTTGGGCACTTGAAAGCGGAAGCTCTAGCCTTTAGCTCGGTGCGGATGTTGCCTGTAATTCATGGCTTCTGGTTGGGATATGTACGTACGGTCACTGTGGGGATGACATCATTGATGACCTTATTGATGAAGCCAGTGACTGAGGTGGTATACTCCTCAATGCCGTTGGATGAATCCCAGAACATATTCCAGTCTGCGCTAGCAAAACAGTCCTGTAGCGTAGCATCCGCGTCATCTGACCACTTCTGTATTGAGTGAGTCACTGGTACTTCCTGCTTTAGTTTTTGCTTGTAAGCAGGACTTAGAAGGATAGAATTATGGTCAGATTTGCCAAATGGAGGGCGAGGGAGAGCTTTGTATGCGTCTCTGTGTGTGGAGTAAAGGTGGTCTAGAGTTTTTTTTTTTTCTCCTCTGGTTGCACATTTAACATGCTGGTAGAAATTAGGTAAAACGGATTTAAGTTTGCCTGCATTAAAGTCCCCGGCCACTGCTTATGGCCTTATACAGATCGTTGAGTGCGGTCTTAGTGCCAGCATCGGTGTGTGGAGGTAAATAGACTTCTACGAAAAATATAGATGAAAACTGTCTTGGTAGATAGTGGATCTACAGCTTATCATGAGGTACTCTACCTCAGGCAAGCAAAACCTCGAGACCTCCTTACATTTACATTTACGTCATTTAGCAGACGCTCTTATCCAGAGCGACTTACAAATAGGTGCATTCACCTTATAGCCAGTGGGATAGCCACTTTACAATGGGTTATTTTATTTTATTTTTTTATTTTTTTTTTTGGGGGGGGGGGGTTGGGTTGGGTTGGATTAAAGGGGGGGTAGAAGGATTACTTACCAGGTATTCCTTAAATAGGTGGGGTTTCAAATGTCTCCGGAAGGTGGTGAGTGACTCCGCTGTCCTGGCGTCGTGAGGGAGCTTGTTCCACCATTGGGGTGCCAGAGCAGCGAACAGTTTTGACTGGGCTGAGCGGGAACTATGCTTCCGCAGAGGTAGGGGAGCCAGCAGGCCAGAGGTGGATGAACGCAGTGCCCTCGTTTGGGTGTAGGGACTGATCAGAGCCTGAAGGTACGGAGGTGCCGTTCCCCTCACAGCTCCGTAGGCAAGCACCATGGTCTTGTAGCAGATGCGAGCTTCAACTGGAAGCCAGTGGAGTGTGCGGAGGAGCGGGGTGACGTGAGAGAACTTGGGAAGGTTGAACACCAGACGGGCTGCGGCATTCTGGATGAGTTGTAGGGGTTTAATGGCACAGGCAGGGAGCCCAGCCAACAGCGAGTTGCAGTAATCCAGACGGGAGATGACAAGTGCCTGGATTAGGACCTGTGCCGCTTCCTGTGTAAGGCAGGGTCGTACTCTCCGAATGTTGTAGAGCATGAACCTACAGGATCGGGTCACCGGCTTGATGTTAGCGGAGAAACGACAGGGTGTTGTCCAGGGTCACGCCAAGGCTCTTCGCACTCTGGGAGGAGGACACAACGGAGTTGTCAACCGTGATGGCGAGATCATGGAACGGGCAGTCCTTCCCCGGGAGGAAGAGCAGCTCCGTCTTGCCGAGGTTCAGCTTGAGGTGGTGATCCGTCATCCATACTGATATGTCTGCCAGACATGCAGAGATGCGATTCGCCACCTGGTTATCAGAAGGGGGAAAGGAGAAGATTAGTTGTGTGTCGTCAGCGTAGCAATGATAGGAGAGCCCATGTGAGGATATGACAGAGCCAAGTGACTTGGTGTATAGCGAGAATAGGAGAGGGCCTAGAACTGAGCCCTGGGGGACACCAGTGGTGAGAGCACGTGGTGCGGAGACAGCTTCTCGCCATGCCACTTGGTAGGAGCGACCGGTCAGGTAGGACGCAATCCAAGAATGAGCCGCGCCGGAGATGCCCAGCTCGGAGAGGGTGGAGAGGAGGATCTGATGGTTCACAGTATCAAAGGCAGCAGACAGGTCTAGAAGGACGAGCAGAGGAGAGAGAGTTAGCTTTAGCAGTGCGGAGAGCCTCTGTGACACAGAGAAGAGCAGTCTCAGTTGAATGACCAGTCTTGAAACCTGACTGGTTTGGATCAAGAAGGTCATTCTGAGAGAGATAGCAAGAGAGTTGGCTAAAGACGGCACGCTCAATAGTTTTGGAGAGAAAAGAAAGAAGGGATACTGGTCTGTAGTTGTTGACATCGGAGGGATCGAGTGTTGGTTTTTTTGAGAAGGGGTGCAACTCTCGCTCTCTTGAAGACGGAAGGGACATAGCCAGCGGTCAAGGATGAGTTGATCAGCGAGGTGAGGTAAGGGAGAAGGTCACCGGAGATGGTCTGGAGAAGAGAGGGGGATAGGGTCAAGCGGGCAGGTTGTTGGGCGGCCTGCCGTCACAAGTCGCAAGATTTTATCTGGAGAGAGAGGGGAGAAAGAAGTCAAAGCATAGGGTAGGGCAGTGTGAGCAGGACCAGCAGTGTCATTTGACTTAACAAATGAGGATCGGATGTCGTCAACCTTCTTTTCAAAATGGTTGACGAAGTCATCCACAGAGAGGGAGGAGGGGGACATCACGCACCAGCTGTTATTGACAAATAGGTACACACCCCCACCCCTCGTCTTACCAGACGTAGCTGTTCTTTTCAGTCATAAGAGACAGTAGCAGCAACATTATGTACAAAATAAGTTACAAACAATGTGAGAAAACACACAAAATAGCACAGTTGGTTAGGAGCCCGTAAAACGGCAGCCATCCCCTCCGGCGCCATTATTTATTATTCAATTTCTACTTTCAAATGGGACTAGATGGTTTGCTTTGCAGCTGCTGGGTGTGGAGTTGGGCTTCCCTTGCAGGTTACTGGGGTCTGTTCAGGACCAAGCCTCTCCTTTCCCCTCTCAGCCACCTTCCTATAAGGAACTGTCTTGCTGGTGTTGCCGGGCAGACTAGCCATGCTTTCACTCTCTAATCTCTCTCAAAGCAGAGCTTGCTATTACTGCCCACTAGTGATGGGAGGCAGGTTCTGGTCTTTTTACTGACTCTGGTCTTTTCAACTCGTTTAGTCAAAATAATTTCGTTCATTTGAGTCAGTAATGCCCAGTAGACCCCCTACCGGCGAACAATGAACTGAAAACTCGAAAGTGTCATAATTCTACATTTTTACATTTTAGTCATTTAGCAGACGCTCTTATCCAGAGCGACTTACAGTTAGTGAGTGAATACATGTAATAAATGTACCATGTACATTTGCTGATTGCTAGGCATACAAATAAGATTATTTCTTGATACAATTGAAACAAGGTCTAGTTGTGGCCAGAACCGGACTAGATTGACTCTTGGCTGGAATGCATTTCTTGACTGCCATGAGGGTGATAAGCACAATGTCGCTTGCGAACTGCACCCCCCTCCCCCCAACGATTCGTCCTCGAGTTTGTTGAGCAGAGGCTTCCTATGTTTTGGTTCTACAAAGCGGTGTCAATAACGTTCAATAATAAATGGATTGCATTAATTCTTGCACCATGCGATCAATGATCAGTTCTAAACATGTATTTTTCTTCTCTATGCTCATGATCTATTTCCCTGCTAGCATATGACAGACAGTTGGTGGTCGGAGTGCGTCTCTGGAGCTGCTGAGCCGGAAGAGTGTGTATTAACCCTGCTGTAGGGTTCATTGCGGCCAGCACTAACAGGTCAAACAAACGACTAAAATGAACGAGTCACTCAGAAAAACATTATCATGCCTGAAGTTAGTAAAAAGAGTAGTTCAAAAATAACGAATCGTTCGCGAACTACACATCACTACTGCCACAGCGCTGGCATTGCGGGAGACTGAGGGGTCACTATGAGTCACTGAAAGGTGAACCTAGGTTTAGCCATTCACCAGGGTGTCATGTTAATATTGGTTTCTCTGTGCCCGCCAGTGCGCGCTGCGGATCCCGGGACTGAGGTGCCCGCTGCACTGCCCACTGCCACCTCGGCGCTGGAGGAGATGGCCCTCTACAGCAACAAGCGCAAGCTGAGGCAGGGCCGCCGCAGCCTGGAGACCGCCGTGCCCACATAACACCTCACGCACATCTACCACAGGAGACTCGGGAGACATACACACACAGAGGAGGCACCGGGTCACTACACACACTCACAGGTTTGGGAGATGCATCCCATGTAACCACTACAGAGACCATGATGCTGATAATCAACACACACACACACACCATGTCATATCCTGCGTGCCAGTCTTGCCTTTACAGTCTGAGGATGTGTTGGCATGAACACGAGGCCCAACGTTCTTGATGCCAGGGAGGAGGAGGGCCGGTGAGGGGAGCTAGCATTACGCTTCAAAAAGACCATTCTCTTTCTTTATTTGTGTTCTTTCTCTTCAGTTTACGTTTTAGAAGCTGAATTATATTAACAGGCGACTGATATGTTTTTATTTTTGACCCTCTGATTTTTGCGGTTTTAAAAGAAAAATGTGTTCTGGAAGAGAGAGGAAAAAATATGAATTGTGTAGCTGTAATACTAACTCTTCAGATGCTATTTTTGAGGTTTTCAGTGAATAGATTGTGAAATGTCAGGGTTTTTAGCGGGCTTCGGGGAGTGGGAGTGTATATATTGGGAACATACTGCTACCTTCACTGCCACGTTTTAAACACTATATACATATCTCAACTGCACTACCACCCTGCTTAGAAAACATGTTTATTTTTAAATAATTTATTTTGCTTGTATTTTATTACTCTAATCGAAAGCCTCCCCTGTAATACATTGTTGTTCCCCCTGTACTTTTGAGTGCAACGGCACAATGGAGCGATGCATATCATTTTATTTATCATAATGACATCAATGCATATCATGATATCATATTAATTCAAATGTTTAAATACCTTGTATTATTCATAAGGATCTTATGAGGCAAGCACATGTTTAATCCATATCACCAAGGCATTTTATTTTACAATGAATACATTTGTTTTCACTTTGTTGGTGCACAGGCCTTAACCAGGTTCTGACTGCTGAAATGTCCCTAATTATAGCATGGTACATTACAAGGAACATGCTGTCACAGACTTGTAGGATACTGATCCCAGTACAGTTTTTGATCTCAGTGGATCAGAGTAAAGGATCTGTAGCTTTCCTGGACCAGGTTTATCAGATTCTGTCACATTCCCATTCTAGAGAATGTAACTACACTGGAGAGACCAGCAGACACACACACACATAGACAGAAATCAGATAAGCCACTAGTCTTTACTCAAAATGCCTGTCAATTTGGGAACATAATCTCAGCTTCATTTACATATACGGTACTTTCCCTGCCCTTTTGGGGGGCATCATGTGTCAATGTGAATCTCACTCATATCTGGATGGTATTCCAGATTTGGTCGGTGAAGGTAGCAGGTGTTTGCTTTTTTGAAAATCTGTCTATTATTGTGTGAATAATGTACAAAATACTGAATGGAAAGCAAAACTTAACGGTTGAAATTGAGCCAGTCTACTAAGCCAAGACCAAGCAAGTGTCTGGACTGCTAGTCCAGTCTGGACTGGGGATCTCTCTCTCTCTCTCTCTCTTGTCTCCTCTCTCTCTCTCTCTCTCTCTCTCTCTCTCTCTCTCTGCATGTACAATATATTGGCTTTACTGGGAGAACCTGTAGAGGCTGAAGACGTTTTGTTAATCCCTTTTGAAATGTATCTCATTCGACCATTATTCTCAATCTGTCTTTCCTCTGCTCTACATGCTGCTGTCATGGATGTTATCTGATGGCAGCTTTGTTGGAGAATCATGACAAAGAGTAAAATTAGTGTTTAATTGAATGTACTAATCATATCTTTGTGTTGCTCTCGCTGACTGAAATTCAGTTAGGATGATAACATTTGCGAATGGCTGACAAATTATAATTTTTTTACTTACTTAGTCCCCCAAAAGTATTCAAGAGAAGAGGGTAACCAAAGAAAGTTCAAACAGTTGTTTTGCATAAAATATGGGATTCACAACATTTTCTATGCAAAACAACTGTTTGAACTTTCTTTGGTTATCCTCTTCTCTTGAATGCTTTTGGGGGACTGTTTTTCCAAACGCGTCAGAGGGAAAGGGCAGAAGTGCTGGGGTCAAGGCTTAGAACTCATTCAAGACTGTAACTAGTGAATTTGTACAACCAAAGAGGTCTATTTTGTGGTTCAGGAATAATAAAGTTTACTTTTCATTTAACAAGCTGATTCATTGCATTGTGTCTTTGTATACTAGAATCTAGATGAATGTATTCTGTCCAAACTGATGAGGAATCTGACACAAAAAGCCGCAGTGAACCCATTCCTTCTTGGCTCAGTGGAAGTTTCCTCCTTCATTCTTGTTATGAGGCTAGCACGAATGAGATTGTTTGGATGGTTAGAATCCAGATGTGGTTAATGTCTTCTTAGCTAAATGATTAGTGGGCAACAGTGACAGGTTAGAGTCGAATGGGGAAAAACCTTGTTATGTGGTAGGTAGGTTTGAGGGTGGTGCAGGGTGTAAAATGTGGGTTGCGATGCGACAGATCTCTGGTTCAAATCCCCAGCTGTCTTTGTTTCCTAACAAACTGTTTTCTTGTTTGGTAAACTAGCTTAAACACCCACACCAGTAGAAATCCACTTTTTCGAGCTGAAAGACAATGGCCAGAGTTTACCCATGACGTTGCACGACGATTTACAGTGCATTCAGAAAGTATTCACACCCCTTGACTTTTTTCACATTTTGTTACGTTAGTCTTATTCTAAAATTAATTAAATACATTATTTGCCTAAAATCTACACACAATACCCCATGATGACAAAGCGAAAACAGGTTTTAGAATCTTTAGTAAATTTATTACAAATAAAAAACTGAAACCTGATTTACATAAGTATTCAGACCCTTTGCTATCAGACTCAAAATTGAGCTCAGGTGCATCCTGTTTCCATTGATCATCCTTGAGATGTTTCTACAACTTTGATTGGAGTCCACCTGTGGTAAATTCAATTGATTGGGCATGATTTGGAAAGGCACACACCTGTCTATATAAGGTCCCACAGTTGCATGTCAGTGCAATAACCAAGCCATGAAGTCGAAGGAATTGTCCGTAGAGCTCCGAGACAGGATTGTGTCGAGGCACAGATCTGGGGAAGATACCAAAACATTTCTGCAGCATTGAAGGTCCCCAAGAACACAGTGGCCTCCATCATTCTTAAATGGAAGAAGTTAGGAAGCACCAAGACTCTTCCTAGAGCTGGCCGCCCGGCCAAACTGAGCAATTGGGGAGAGGGCCTTGGTCAGGGAGATGACCAAGAACCCGATGGTCACTCTGACAGAGCTCCAGAGTTATTCTGTGGAGATGGAAGAACCTTCCAGAAGGACAACCATCTCTGCAGCACTCCACCAATCAGGCCTTTATGGTAGAGTGGTCAGACGGAAGCCACTCCTCAGTAAAAGATGACAGCCCGCTTGGAGTTAGCCAAAAGGCAGCTAAAGGACTCTCAGACCATGACAAACAAGATTCTCTGGTCTGATGAAACCGAGATTGAACTCTTTGGCCTGAATGCCAATAGTCACGTCTGGAGGAGACATGGCACCATCCCTATGGTGAAGCATGGTGGTGGCAGCATCATGCTGTGGGGATGTTTTTCAGCAGCTGGGACTGGGAGACTAGTCAGGATCAAGGCAAAGATGAACGGCGCAAAGTACAGAGAGATCCTTGATGAAAACCTGCTCAGGACCTCAGACTGGGGCGAAGGTTCGCCTTCCAACAGGACAACGACCCTAAGCACACAGCCAAGACAACGCAGGAGTGGCTTCAGGACAAGTCTCTGAATGTCCTTGAGTGGCCCAGCCAGAGCCCGGACTTGAACCTGATTGAACATCTCTGGAGAGACATGAAAATAGCTGTGCCGCAACGCTCCCCATCCAACCTGACACAGCTTGAGAGGATCTGCAAAGAAGAATACACCCAAATACAGGTGTGCCAAGCTTGTAGACTCATACCCAAGATGACTCAATGCTGTAATCGCTGCCAAAGTTGCTTCAACAAGGTACTGAGTAAAGGGTCTATTTCATTTTTTTTTATATATACATTTGCAAATATTTCTAAAAGCCTGTTTTTGCTTTGTCATTATGGGGTATTGTGTGTAGATTGAGGGAAAACGATTTAATCAATTTTAGAATAAGGCTGTAATGTAACAAAATGTGGAAAAAGTCAAGGGGTCTGAATACTTTCCGAAGGCACTGTATATCATAATTTTTTTTATACAAAACATCCACATACAAATGACAACATACAGACGCACACAAACATCCACATCACCCCTGCCCGGACCCACCTGCTCACACCCCCATCTCCAGTGCCATCACTCTCCGCCACATGGCATCAAACTGCACCATGAACTTTCAACATTTAGATAATAAAGCATTTGGCCTTTCCATTGTGTTAAACAATGGAGGATTGGTTTATTTCCAGTTAAGTATATGTTTTTTCATGATTGACGAGAAAAGTATCGTCCAACCCATCGAGTTGCTCACTGCACCCTAATATGCCATGTCTTGAAATATTGAGACAGACGGATTAAAAGTGAATTTACATTGTAATACTTCTGACAGCCAACATTCTAACTCCGCCCATAACTTTTGGACTATAGCATTCCCAGAAGGCATGGATTATTGCGTCATTGTTCGTTTTACACTTAAGACATGACTCAGCCATTGTGCTGTAGAATTTGTGAATTTTGTCTCATGTAATAAATTCCGTACATTGGAACCAAGACAATTATAATATAATTCCAAATCAGACAGTCTACATTTCCATTTAAATTCCATTCCAAGGATGATTCGATTTTTCAATTTCAATTAAAGAAAGTCTCAAATCCAATATTGGAGGATTGCTACAATTCCAATTCAATTCCAATTCAATTCCAAGTAAATTCTCTACTTCATGCTTGAATTCCAGAATTGAATTGGAATTCTAAGTTAAATTGGAATTGAACCCAACCCTAGAATCAAGTATATTTCCGCCATTGCATGTGCATGTACCACAGCATCAGAAAATAGTAGCAGTGTAAAAATAAAGGGAGGGGGGGTCAATGCAAATTGTCCGGGTGGTCCTTTTAATGAATTGTTCAGCAGTCTTATGGCTTGGGGGTAGAAGCTGTTAAGGAGGCTTTTGGACCTACTTGGCGCTCCGGTACCGCTTGCAGAGAGAACAGTATGACTTGGGTGACTGGAGTCTTTGACATTTCTTGGGGCCTTCCTCTGACACCGCCTAGTATATAGATGGCAGGAAGCTTGGCCCTCCATTATAAGGAGATGATTATTTAAAGGTAGAGTCAGCGAAATGATGTTGCACGATGAGCAGCACCACAGATATTGCGATGAGCACGATGCAAGACTTTGCTCTCACACAGTCACACATAGTATCGGGACCAACACTGCAGACAAGTTCGCTCTTCGTTTTTGCGGAAATTGTTCCATTATGCTGTTTACTGTATGCATCCACATCATGTCGCTGACTCTACCTTAACTACTAACTAGAGTGTAGTAAACTGAGCAATGCATACATATTCACCTCCTAACACACATTAACCACGTTTCCATCCACAGTTTTTATGCGAGTAAAGTCATACACTTAAAAAAAAATAAAATCATGACAGCTTTGATGGAAACAGGAAGTTTCGGTAAAAAAATGTAAATGCCGACAGAATTTGTTTGTTCAACATGGTGGGATCTTTTTGTGTCTGTAAAATTAATTATGTGAGAAATGGCGGTGGAAACGCCTTTATGCGCAAATATTGATATAATAACCATCATCTCGAAGTAAACTTGGAGTCACGTGATGATATGGTGTGTGGTCCTCCAACTACGACTCAGGAAACCATGCAGTTTATTAGGCTACGCAGATTAAATAAATTATGATGAACTTCACATGGTGGTGAAAGTGCACGGCGATGAATAATAATAATATGCCATTTAGCAGACGCTTTTATCCAAACCCGGGGATCGAACCCACTACCTTGGCGTTACAAGCGCCGTGCTCTACCAGCTGAGCTACAGAGGACCACTTGATGCTCCTTTACCTTGGCGTTACAAGCGCCGTGCTCTACCAGCTGAGCTACAGAGGACCACTTGATGCTCCTTTACCTTGGCGTTACAAGCGCCGTGCTCTACCAGCTGAGCTACAGAGGACCACTTGATGCTCCTTTACCTTGGCGTTACAAGCGCCGTGCTCTACCAGCTGAGCTACAGAGGACCACTTGATGCTCCTTTCCAATAAATATTGAGGGTCTTATTCTGGTGACATGATGATCGATGCTTGACTGCCATTTGACAAATAAAAATATCCATAATCTCATCATGTAGACTAGCCTACCCACACCGTATCTGCGAGCTGTTGGCTAGAGCGCACGTGCAAGACCAGAGTAGGGACATTTGCTATTTAAAGCAACCGTTTTTGTGACAAACTATCGGTAGAGTTCAATGCGATGGAAACACGTTGAACTTCAGATTTGTATTCGGTACATGAAAACCTAAGCGAAAAAGTACATTGTGTGCACTGTCATCACACACTGATTTCTATCTGCAACCAGTCAGTTTGGTGGAAACACACCACTTGTGGGAAAATGCACATATTTTCTTTATGCTGACTTTAGAACTTGTTGAAGTACAGTTTTGTATTAAATCACACTGCCAGATTGAGGTTTATGGTATTTTTGCACTGATCTGTGCTCTTTTGCACCACGGAAATGTTGCCCGATGTGTTATATACATATGTATTATACACATTTCAATATTAGATGCAATCGCACTGTGTACACATTTATGAATACAAATCTTAAGGCAGTACTTGCACACCTACACAATTGTCAGTCTTTCCCCCTAGATTGTGCCATTGTGGGGTGGAGCTGTATAGGTTTTCCAAAACCTACCGTTTACTTAAAATTTACTAATGATACTGTCTACTATTTAGAACATACTATTTACAAAAAATGTATGCAGTAAGCAAATATCAATATCATTAGGACGAGTATTCGGTCACGACCCAGGTCAGTCACTCCCCTTGATTGTGGAAGCATGATGGGTTCAGGGTTAGTTTCCCCATGGGGTTAGAGTAAGGGTCACTCTCTCCCCTGGACTGTGGAAGCATGATCGGTTCAGGGTAAGTTTCCCCATGGGGTTAGAGTAAGGTCCAGTCTCTCCCCTGGACTGTGTTTCTGGTGAATATGTGTGGTGGGCTTTCTCCCTTCCCCTGCCTGTTGGCACTTTGTTTCCTCGGCGCCAGCCGTGTCTAAACTGGCACATGGAGTAGAAGATGGGTTCAGGGCCGAGTTGGCCAATGTGAAGATCACAATCCAGAAGAAAATGGTGGACGAGACAAAGATGTGGCCCTGGAAGTTGCGGGCTAGGATGACGAAGGTGATGATGAAGATGAGGAAAGAGAGCATGAGGACGAAGAGCGTGCGGAAGAGCTTGATGTCCTGGCAGGAGACCCCGGGGTACTCTCAGGGGCGGGGCTTGTTGGGAGAGAAGGAGAGGCCTTTGGGGTGTATTTTCCTCTTGGACAGTTTAATGATCTGGGAACAGAGGAAGGTGGAGTTTAGAGGCTATACTGAACACATGCCTCTGGGGGAGCTCCTGAGCCAAAAAGGGTCCCAAAATGGATTCATGGGTAACTAACTGCATACATGGAGTGTGTCTGAAAGTGGGCGTGTCAACAGAAGTGTGAGGATCAACAAAAGTGGGTGTATGGAACGGCAATTTGTTACCACTCAAGACCGTTTTGCGTGGCTGATTGGGCTGCATGATGAGTCGATTGTTGACAACTGGAGCATTTTAGCTAAGCCTAACCCTTTTCCTAACCTTAACCTCATTCTCCTAATCTGCTACATTAATTATCCTAACCTGCTATGTTAATTATCCTAACCTGCCACATTAATTATCCTACATTGAAGTTTTTTTTAAACATTTTAGTCATTTAGCAGACGCTCTTATCCAGAGCGACTTAGTTAGTGCATTCATCTTAAGATAGCTCAGTGGGACAACCACATATCACAGTCATAGTAAGTACATTTTTCCACAATAAAGTAGCTCTCAGCAAACTCAGAGCTAGTGAGGGGGGAAAAAAGTTGTGTTAGTTCACGAAAGGTAGGAGGGGGTGCTGTGAGATTATTTAAGAGACTCTTTGAAGAGGTAAGGTTTCAGATGTTTTCAGAAGATGGGCAGGGACTCTGAGGTCCTAGCTTCAGGGTTTCGGAAGCTGGTTCCACTGGGGTACCAGTTCCTCTCCACGTCACCTGGTAGGAACGGCCTGCCAGGTAGGATGCAATCCAAGAGTGTGCAGAGCCTGAGACACCCAGCCCTGAGACGGTGGAGAGGAGGATCTGATGGTTCACAATGTAAAAGGCAGCGGATAGATCTAGGAGGATAAGAACAGAGGAGAGAGAGTCAACTTTGGCAGTGCGTAGAGACTCAGTTGAGTGACCCGTCTTGAAGCCTGACTGGTTAGGGTCAAGGGAACTGAATACTTTCCGAAGGCACTGTATTGGCACGGTTTGCCGCCAGTCCATGTGATCAAAACAGTCTTGGCGCATGGATTCCAATTGGTCAGATCAGCGTTGAATATACCTTAGTAGCGTTTTCCTCAGATTTGCTTTATTAAAGTCCCCAGCTATAATAAATGCTGCCTCAGGATATGCAGTTTCCAGTTTGCACAAGGTCCAGTGTAGTTCCTTGAGAGCCGTCGTGGTATCGGCTTGAGGGGGAATTACATGGCTGTGACGATAACCGAACAAAATTCTCTAGGGAGGTAATGCATTTGATTGTGAGGTATTCTAGGTCGGGTAAACAAAAGGACTTGAGTTCCTGTATGTTACCACAATCACACCATAAGAAGTGAATCATGAAACTCCGCCTTTCTTCTTCCCGGAGAGTTCTTTATTCCTGACTGCGCGATGTATTGAAAACCCAGCTGGCTGTATGGACGGGGACAGTATATTCGGAGAGACCCATGATTCTGTGAAACAGAGTATGTTACAGTCCCTGATGTCTCTCTGGAAGGAGATCCTCGCCCTGAGCTCGTCTACTTTATTGTCCAGGGACTGGACATTAGCGAGTAATATACTCGGAAGCGGTGGATGGTGTGCACTCCTCCTGAGTTGGACTAAAAGTCCACTCCGAATACCTCTTCTCCACCGGCGGCGTCTTGGACCAGCCTCTGGGATAAGTTCAATCGGCTTGAAAGGTACAAAGGATCCAATTCAGGAAAGTCGTATTCCTGGTTGAAATGCTGGTGAGTTGCTGCCTCTCTGATATCTAAAAGTTATTTCCGGCTGTATGTAATAATGCCCATAACGGGCTAATAACGTGAGAAATAACATTTAAAAAAAAGAATACTGCAAAGTTGCTTAGGAGCCTGAAATAAGGCGGCCATGTCTATCGGCGCCATCTATCGCCCACCAGGTGCCTATGAGAGTGTTCAATTAGCTAATTTCCTGACATTGGCTCACTCACCGCTCTTCGTACTTGGCGACTTCAACCTCCCGACATCTGCCTTCTTTCTTTCCCCACCTTGTCTCTTTTGACCTCACCCTTTCCCAGTCCCTTCTCACTCACAAGGCAAGCAATATGCTTGACCTCATCTTTATTAGAGGCTGTTTGCCTACTAATCTCACTGCAACCCCCCTCCAGGTCTCTGATCACTACTTTGTTTCCTTTTCTGTCTCCCTTTCCTCCAACCCTAGCCACTCAGACCCTACAGACCAGTATCCCTTTCTTTTCTTTCCAAAACACTGTCACTATTTCTCTCAGACCGATGTTCTTGACCCTATCACTCCTGGAGATTTCAGGAGTCCTCTAGCTATAGAATGAAGCACTAACCTGCCACGTTAATTCTCCTAACCTGCTACGTTAATTATCCTAACCTCCTACATGAATTATCCTAACTTGCCTAACCGGCTTAGATAAAATGTTATAAGGAAGCAGCAAGAAGCCACGCAAAACGGTCTTGAGTGGTAACTAATCTGCCCAATTAGCTGTTATGTTTTCATACACCCACTTATTTCACAACAGACACTTTCAAACACACTCAATTACATTTTAGTCATTTAGCAGACGCTCTTATCCAGAGTGAGTGCATCCAATTTTTTTTTTTTTTTTTTTTTTTCATACTAACCGCAATAATATTTAATTGAATCCTCACATCCTGCCTTCTCAAAGCACATTGGAGTAGATCTTAGGTTCCTCTCCTCTGATCTTCTCCTCCAATGCATTTTGAGGAGGAGGCAAGTAGAGGATGCAAGGAATCAAGGAAATACAATTGACATACACACCAGGAATTGGACTACTGTGAGGTCATCCTAGAGAACGAGGCTGGCCGACTATCCGTCCTGCTGCTGGATGAAGGGGTTGGGGATGGCTTCCATGCCGTCCTGAGGACAGATGAGCACCACGGACGTCCCTCTACAAACCACCAGGCCCAGCTGCTGCGTGTCCTCGGTCAGCTTGAACTGGTCGTCAGGATCCCGCAAGTACTCGATGGTGCTATCCAATACCAGGTTCAACAGGGGGTCAAACCCCTTCAGAACTCCACTGGCCTCTCGTCCTCCCTGAAACTTCACACGGATTTGTTTATCAATGTACTTTGACAGGTCAAAGATGCTCTCTTTCTTCTTTTTCTCTCCTTCCTTGTTTCTGTCCTGGTTTCTGTCCGCCATTTTAGTTACCCATACTTGCCTTAATGGACAGAATATTGTCCCGAAATTACCTGATTGGACAGAAAGGGGCACACCACCCAATGCCCATGAGCCAAAGCTTGAATATTGCACAAAAAAATATATAGTTACAGATGATAATGTAAAGCCCTGAACACACAGCTCTTCAGCACATGGTGTTCACACTGGTGTTACCTGCCTCGGGAATCAATAGGACACACACTTGTGTTCCACACACACACAAACAGCCATTCTATTTACATGGAAAACAAAATATGTCTCAATGTCCCGTGGCACTTTAGGGAAAAGGAAACTTGCATTGATGATGATACTGTTCACATTTAAAGCACAATAAGTCAAGACACTTATAAAAATATATGATTTGATCACCACCTGACATGACCATTAGTGAACAATGCATATGTTATAAAAGTGTGCATAAATCAAAACACCAAACCAATTTTCTAAAAACATTTTGTTCTTATTTATGCCACGTACAGTGGGGAAAAAAAGTATGTAGTCAGCCACCAATTGTGCAAGTTCTCCCACTTAAAAAAATGAGAGAGGCCTGTAATTTTCATCATAGGTACACATCAACTATGACAGACAAATTGAGAAAAAAATTCCAGAAAATCACATTGTAGGATTTTTTATGAATTTATTTGCAAATTATGGTGGAAAATAAGTATTTGGTCACCTACAAACAAGCAAGATTTCTGGCTCTCACAGACCTGTAACTTCTTCTTTAAGAGGCTCCTCTGTCCTCCACTCGTTACCTGTATTAATGGCACCTGTTTGAACTTGTTATCAGTATAAAAGACACCTGTCCACAACCTCAAACAGTCACACTCCAAACTCCACTATGGCCAAGACCAAAGAGCTGTCAAAGGACACCAGAAACAAAATTGTAGACCTGCACCAGGCTGGGAAGACTGAATCTGCAATAGGTAAGCAGCTTGGTTTGAAGAAATCAACTGTGGGAGCAATTATTAGGAAATGGAAGACATACAAGACCACTGATAATCTCCCTCGATCTGGGGCTCCACGCAAGATCTCACCCCGTGGGGTCAAAATGATCACAAGAACGGTGAGCAAAAATCCCAGAACCACACGGGGGGACCTAGTGAATGACCTGCAGAGAGCTGGGACCAAAGTAACAAAGCCTACCATCAGTAACACACTACGCCGCCAGGGACTCAAATCCTGCAGTGCCAGACGTGTCCCCCTGCTTAAGCCTGTACGTGTCCAGGCCCGTCTGAAGTTTGCTAGAGTGCATTTGGATGATCCAGAAGAGGATTGGGAGAATGTCATATGGTCAGATGAAACCAAAATAGAACTTTTTGGTAAAAACTCAACTCGTCGTGTTTGGAGGACAAAGAATGCTGAGTTGCATCCAAAGAACACCATACCTACTGTGAAGCATGGGGGTGGAAACATCATGCTTTGGGGCTGTTTTTCTGCAAAGGGACCAGGACGACTGATCCGTGTAAAGGAAAGAATGAATGGGGCCATGTATCATGAGATTTTGAGTGAAAACCTCCTTCCATCAGCAAGGGCATTGAAGATGAAACGTGGCTGGGTCTTTCAGCATGACAATGATCCCAAACACACCGCCCGGGCAACGAAAGAGTGGCTTCGTAAGAAGCATTTCAAGGGCCTGGAGTGGCCTAGCCAGTTCCAGATCTCAACCCCATACAAAATCTTTGGAGGGAGTTGAAAGTCTGTGTTGCCCAGCGACAGCCCCAAAACATCACTGCTCTAGAGGAGATCTGCATGGAGGAATGGGCCAAAATACCAGCAACAGTGTGTGAAAACCTTGTGAAGACTTACAGAAAACGTTTGACCTGTGTCATTGCCAACAAAGGGTATATAACAAAGTATTGAGAAACTTATGTTATTGACCAAATACTTATTTTCCACCATAATTTGCAAATAAATTCATTAAAAATCCTACAATGTGATTTTCTGGATTTGTTTCCTCATTTTGTCTGTCATAGTTGACGTGTACCTATGATGAAAATTACAGGCCTCTCTCATCTTTTTAAGTGGGAGAACTTGCACAATTGGTGGCTGACTAAATACTTTTTTTCCCTACTGTATGTACATCATTTAGTCAATGTAAATCAATCTGGCAATGCAACAAAGTTTTTGACTGGCGTCAAACAACAGCCTAGCCATCCTACCTGCAGTATTTTGTTGTAGCTGAGCATGACGATGAATCCAGGGATGAAGAAGCAGAGGCCAGTGAAGGCCACGTTCCACAACATCTCCACAATCTCGTCCGGCTACATCAGAGTACAGATAATATCGAGCCCTTACACTTGTTGTTGGTATTCCTCATCCACAGGGCTCGATTCAATCTGTATCGCTGAAGCGTTATAGATTGCACGATAAAGTCATTTCCGATTCAGCCGACAAATGCAGCGTTTACCGTGAATGCAGTCTGCTAACACGGGAACATTGCCTTTAAATTTAAATCACGCTGTAACACCGAACTTCAGCACTACGGATTAAATGGAGCCCTAGTTTATTTTATTAGAAATACAGGATTTTAATACATACATAAAATAACACAGTGGTGTAGGTAGGTGGTGAGCGGCATCACACTCCAGTACAGTAGGTGCCGGTGTAGGCAGTAGGCACCTTTCTGTTGGTTGCCATTTGCAAAAACAGATTTAAAGAAGAAGAAGTCATTCTTCTAGACATTTCCTGTTTCACAAACACGGATCCGTAGTAGTGACAGCAAAATAACTACATTTTCCCCACCTATCCCTTTTCTCCCCAAAATGTCTAAACTACAACAGATCAATGTGTTTCTCAACGAAAAATTAAAAGCAGTTCCTTTGGAGATATCCGTGGTAGTTAAAAAAACGATCGCAGAGTACCAGGAAGAAATCTACCGTTTGAAACAGGCTAATGCACGTCTACGAAGACTGCTGGATTTGGTTTTCAAACCAGAGATTAAGTTGCATAGATTTGCAGGTATGTGACGTCTCTATTTGACATAAATTTGACATTGTAGCCTAATACTACCTTTAAAAAAGTATTCGGCAATCATCATTTATTCGATAAACACCACTTCCATCATCATTTGTCGCAATAAAGAAAGTTCGACAAAAGAAATATCCACCCCTGTCCAACGGAACCATTTTTTTGTCGATCTTTAGAAAATGTCATATATGTTGCCATTATACTTGTCGCGATGTTTTTTTTTGTTGCGACATTTCTTTTTGTCGAATTACCATGGAAACCAGCCTATTTTTTATTTTTATTTTATTTTACCTTTATTTAACCAGGTAAACCAGTTGAGAACAAGTTCTCATTTACAACTGCGACCTGGCCAAGATAAAGCAAAGCAGTGCGATAAAAACAACAACACAGAGTTACATATGGGGTAAAACAAAACATAAAGTAAAAAATACAATAGAAAATCTATATACAGTGTGTGCAAATGTAGCAAGTTATGGAGGTAAGGCAATAAATAGGCCATAGTGCAAAATAATTACAATTAGTAATAACACTGGAATGATAGATGTGCAAGAGATGATGTGCAAATAGAGATTCTGGGGTGCAAATGAGCAAAATAAATAACAATATAGGGATGAGGTAGTTGGGTGGGCTAATTTCAGATGGGCTGTGTACAGGTGCAGTGATCGGTAAGGTGCTCTGACAACTGATGCTTAAAGTTAGTGAGGGAGATAAGAGTCTCCAGCTTCAGAGATTTTTGCAGTTTGTTCCAGTCATTGGCAGCAGAAAACTGGAAGGAATGGCGGCCAAAGGAGGTATTTGCTTTGGGGATGACCAGTGAGATATACCTGCTGGAATGCAGACTACAGGTTGGTGTTGCTATGGTGACCAATGAGCTAAGATAAGATGGGGATTTGCCTAGCAGTGCTTTATAGATGGCCTGGAGCCAGTGGGTTTGGCGACGAATATGTAGTGAGGACCAGCCAACAAGAGCGTACAGGTCACAGCGGTGGGTAGTATATGGGGCTTTGGTGACAAAACGGATGGCACTGTGATAGACTACATCCAATTTGCTGAGTAGAGTGTTACATGAACCCAATGCGATTATTGTGAATAGTCAGTTTAATATAATAGTTTGATTTAAACGTTTAGGGCTACATGCTTTGCAAGAAGGATGGTAACACTTTATTTTAAGGGTCCATAATAAACCATGTATAAGGCGTTTATATGGTATTTACAAACCGTTTGCGCACCACTTACTAATTATTACTCCCACATTTGTAAATGTTAGCAAGGTACTGCAGGAATGTCTACCAATGGCATGCCCATCTTTTTGTCAGAAATGATACTGTTCACTCAAAACATTTATGAAGTATTTATGAAGTATAAATAGCACTCACTTTAGATTAGGGACTGCAAAAATATTTTACTAATGATTAGTAAATGGTTTATTCATGTGGGAGTAATGATTAATAAATGGTGAACACATTTATAAATGGCATATAAATGGTTTATTACTGACCCTTATAATAAAGTATTACCAGAACAATTTCCCTAATAATCTTGTTTACATGGACACATCTGAAAACAGGGTACCTGATGGGACTTTGATAAATGCAGAAAATTGCCAATCAAAATAAACGTTCTAACAGGTTATTTTTGGGAAGCCCATTTGATTGAGTTTGGACATATAAAGTTTGTATGTGAAAACTATTTCTAAGATGCATACTTTGGTAAGTTTTTCTGAATTCACTTCACTTGCAGCTGGTGCTGGCATATACTCAGATCAAATATACCACTGGAACTCCGATTCAGCTGGTTACTGTACATGTCCCAATAATTCGAAAATTGTTCAGAAAACCAGGTGTTTTAATCGGCTTATGCATACTTCGATTATGACTTTATGCCGATTAAGATAAGCAGAGTAAGGTGTTTACATGAGGGCAATTCCACGGTTACGGAATTGCGCTGAGACTCAGATTTGTCACTTAAAATGTATGCCAAACAAAAACCATTGATTTCAAAGTTTAAGTGAAGTGGATTAACACCCGGTAACAGAATTGCGGTAACAGAATTTCATCATGGATCCCCTGATCTATACTACACAGAAATGCATAATTATGGATACGAATGTAATTCTCTTCATGGTGATGTATGTTAAATAGGTGTACAAATATAGAAATATGCAATATCCTACTTTGCATATTTGGGTATTATTCTACACACTGGCTATTATTTTAATGAGCTCCGCCACCAAACAAGACCAGATTTGGTTGGTCCAGACCGGACCAAATCTGAACCAATCATAGACATCTATGTTTCACAAGTTTGGACATCAAAGTACAGGTCAGTAGAGTTCAGTACAGAACAGTAGAGTACAGTACAGTAGAGTTCAGCACATTATAGTGTACTCAACTCTAGTGTGCTCTACTGTGTACTGTACTGAACTCTACTCTACTTCTCTTTACTTTACTGTGCTCTACTGTACTGTAATGTCCAAACTTGTGAAACATAGACGTCAATGATTGATTCAGATTTGGTCTGGTCCGGACATCTATATTTGGGCCAAATGAAGGCCGGTCCAGATGTCTGTTGACGTTGAAATCAGGGCTGGTCCAGATCGGACCAAAAAAAAGATGTCTGTGGACGCTGAAACCAGGGCAGACTGACCTAATTTAGACTACTTTTCGACGTCCGGTGTCGACGGTGCTCAGTGGGTGAGGATGCTGGTTACAGTAAATGGAAAGAGAGGGGGCTCATGGGTAGGTGTCAGTAAGAGCCGGGAGAGGTGACATTAACTGGAGAGAGAAGGGGGAGAGGGAGGGGTTGTCCTGACTTTTCACATTCTTGCTTTGACCACCAGATGACAGAAAGAGAAAGAAAACAGTTATGAGCTGAACATAACAGTATGCCAGTGGAAGGGAGAACAGTAGCAGGTGACCCAACTATGATTGAAAAAAAGATAGACTCTTAGCTTTCATCTGACAGCCAATTTGACATGATCCTATGAACTTCACAAGTTGGTGCTCATGGGTCCTTTTACAGAGAAATATCCATGACTAATAATCAGTTTAATATTGAATTATTAGTTTGCATGTGAACATATTCAATGAGCTTGCTGCATCAGCAAACTGTTCTAAATTGTTCATGTTTGAGGGGTGCCCTCTCCACAAACTGCTGTTTTCAGATTTCGCCATAGTCCCCATTGGCAATGCTTTCAGCATCAAATTCAATGTTTTCTAAGCTAACATATGGAATTATTTTAAGATGGTCATACCAAGGATCATTTAGCTATTTGATTTAGAATTTTAAGACCCCTTAAGGTATCACAAAAAAATATTGGATGAAACATTGAATTTGGCATTACTGCTATTAGCCAATAAAAACACATTGAATAACAGATTCACTACATGGAACAACAGATAGTCCCCAAAAAAATCTAAAGGAAGTTTTTTTCTGTCCTATATCTGAGAGATATATATTTTAGGCACTAAACTATCAATTTTTTAAGCTGGTACAAGCACCTGTGGAACGGTCGTTAAGACACTAACAGCTTACAGACTGTAGGCAATTAAGGTCACAGTTATGAAAACTTAGGACACTAAAGAGGCCTTTCTACTGACTCTGAAAAACACCAAAAGAAAGATGCCCTGGGTCCCTGCTCATCTGCGTGAACGTGCCTTAGGCATGCTGCAAGGAAGCATGAGTACTGCAGATGTGGCCAGGGCAATAAATTGCAATGTCCGTACTGTGAGACGCCTAAGACAGCGCTACAGGGAGACAGGACGGACAGCTGATCGTCCTCGCAGGGGCAGACCACGTGTAACAACACCTGCACAGGATCGGTACATCCGAACATCACACCTGCGGGACAGGTACAGGATGGCAACAACAACTGCCCGAGTTACACCAGGAACGCGCAATCCCTCCATCAGTGCTCAGACTGTCCGCAATAGGCTGAGAGAGGCTGGACTGAGGGCTTGTAGGCCTGTTGTAAGGCAGGTCCTCACCAGACATCACCGACAACAATGTCGCCTATGGGCACAAACCCACCGTCGCTGGACCAGACAGGGCTGGCTCTTCAGGGGTGAAGGTCGGATTCACGTTTATCTTCGAAGGAATGAACGTTACACCGAGGCCTGTAATCTGGAGCGGGATCGATTTGGAGGTGGAGGGTCCATCATGGTCTGGGCGGTGTGTCACAGCATCATCAGACTGACATTGTTGTCATTGCAGGCAATCTCAACGCTGTGCATTACAGGGAAGACATCCTCCTCCCTCATGTGGTACCCTTCCTGCAGGCTCATCCTGACATGACCCTCCAGCATGACAATGCCACCAGCCATACTGCTCGTTCTGTGTGTGATTTCCTGCAAGACAGGAATGCCAGTGTTCTGCCATGGCCAGTGTAGAGCCCGGATCTCAATCCCATTGAGCACGTCTGGGACCTGTTGGATCGGAGGGTGAGTGCTAGGGCCATTCCCCCCAGAAATGTCTGGGAACTTGCAGATGCCTTGGTGGAAGAGTGGGGTAACATCTCACAGCAAGAACGGGCAAATCTGGTGCAGTCCACGAGGAGGAGATGCACTGCAGTACTTAATGCAGCTGGTGGCCACACCAGATACTGACTGTTACTTTTGATTTTGACCCCCTCTTTGTTCAGGGACACATTATTCAATTTCTGTTAGTCACATGTCTGTGGAACTTGTTCAGTTTATATCTCAGTTGTTGAATCTTGTTATGTTCATACAAATATTTACACATGTTAAGTTTGCTGAAAATAAACGCAGTTGACAGTGAGAGGACGTTTCTTTTTTTGCTGAGTTTAGTTGGATCTACACAGCAGATTGAGTGACACAGGACAGCTACTGTCATAATGTCTGTTCATAAAGCTCTAATAATGTGTGATGTGGTAATACTGTTGCTATTTAAGGATTATCAGGTTGAAAACATGTGTTACGTGGTTACTTTTTGGGGATAACATTTATTTTGTATCATTGCAAAGTTGTTTCCTATTTCAGTCACCTCTTAGCATGGGTAAACTCAAAAACACCCTAAAGCTTGACAAATAGTGCATCCGATAATGCAGGCGATGTTCAGTAAAAGAAAATCTGTAATATACAACACAGAAACGATCTGTATAGTATGTTCTTACCAGTGGTGGTCCTTACCTGTGAGTGTTCAGCTCAAGCGACTCAAGTGTGATGTGTAATCCAAACTTGTGGGAGTTGTAGTTCACATGAGACTTTTTCAACTTTTTGAGCTGTGTCTCACTTCTCGAGCTTCAAATAACAGGCATCGGCTATAAGTAAATTAATTCACGAATCCGAATATTATTTTAGATATATCTTAAATTATGTGTTTTTCATGAATTGGATGATCCAATTGTGAAGCCCCATTGTATAGTTAGTAGTCCTATTTGTCTCTTTTAAGCATTTCAGTTTTCATTAAATGTCTTCCTTTCTCCTTCCCTCCAGACCTCCAGCAGCTCACTCTCGCTGAAGAGGAGGTTAACCCTGAGCAACAGCACTATGAGCAGGAATGGAGCGCCAATTTGGGGCCGGTCGAGTCTGATGCCGAAGAGTCTATATGGAACTCTATCAACATCATAACTGTAGAGAACCAAACAGAATTTGATGGTGAGAGCTACAGAGAGTCTGACTCAACCAGTGAATATCAGCCCCCCTCTGAAGTAAATCCAAACAGTGACAACAGTGAAAGTGATCATGGAAAAGAGGATGAAGGGGAGAATAGAATACCACTGTCACGGTTAAAGCCTCTTAAATCAAAGAGAGGAAGAGGACGGCCAAGGAAAGAAGCCAGGGAGTTGCCTGATCAGAAATGTGACTTGTGCGGAAAATGCTTTGCGACAGCAGGTGGTCTGAGAAGGCATCAACAAAATTGGCACAGTGAAGAGAGCCCAAAAGGACAGCCAAGGAAAGAAACCAGTGAGTTGCCTGACCTGAAATGTGATGTGTGTGGAAAATGCTTGGCGACAGCACGTAGTCTGAAAAGACATAGACAAAATCGCCATCTTGAAGAGAGACCAAGAGGACGGCCAAGGAAAGAAACCAGTGAGTTGCCTGATCTAAAATGTGACGTTTGCGGAAAATGCTTTGTGACAAGACGTGGTCTACAAATGCATGGGAAAAATAGGCACAGTGAAGATAGACCATACATGTGTGACATATGTGGACAAGGTTTCGTACTGAACTGCTACCTGATCCGGCACATGAAGACTCACACGGAGGAGGGACAACATTGCTGTACCGTATGTGGCAAATGTTTCAATCACAAGAATAACCTGAAAAATCATATGGGTACTCATACAGGGCCAGCTTTTAAGTGTGATTTGTGTGGAAAATGCTTGACAACAAAAGGAAGTCTGAAACTCCATCAGCAAAATCACACTGGGGAGAAATCCTATCCGTGCAAAGAATGTGAAAAATCCTTCAGCATTAAGGCAAGCCTGATATTGCATATGAGGACTCATACAGGGGAGAAACCATTTCGGTGCAAAGAATGTGGCAAATGCTTCAGTGACAAGGGAACCCTTACAAAGCATATGATGACTCACACAGAGGAGAAACCACATCGCTGCAACGAATGTGGCAAATGCTTCAGTCTGAAGGGAAGCCTGACTGCACATATGAAGGTTCATACAGGGGAGGGAGTTCAATGTCATTTGTGTGGAACTCACTTGAAGTTAGCATCAAGTCTGAAAAGACATCTGCGAACTCACTGAATAAATATTCACAATGACTAAGAAAACGTAACAAAACCCATGTGTAAAATGTGTTAGATGGAAGAGACTATTAAGAGGACATTCCCCTCAAGTATGCTCTTGGTAAAAAGTACACTCCGCAATCTTGGAATCTGTTCAATGGTCATATCAATTCATATAACTTACTCATTGATTCTTGAAAACATTTATTTTGGGGAAACATTTATTTTTCTAGATTTGTCTTTATTTAAATGTATTTAGGTATATTTTCCCATTCTAAATAAACTAATATGGCAGCTTAATTACTTTAAATAATTTTGATAATTACGATAACATTGTGCCACCAGTAGGAGTAGTAACACCAATTTATACATTGAGGAATTTCTGAAATTGAGGCCACAGATTCTCAAATCTAAGGTCATTAACCCTTTAAAAATAATACATGTGATGTGATTAATAATTTTGCTCACAGTGTAATTTACCTTAATTTAAATTGAGTAACACCAAGTGAAACTGGATTTAGACACCAAATGATCAATGGAATCATCAAAATTATCACGGCTCAGGCTAAGACCCAGATGCAGACACAGGAGGTGGATAGTATGAGTCTCAGTGTTTATTACAGTACAAGGGGCAGGCAATCGGAAGGTCAAGGCAGGCAAAGAGTCGTAATCCAAATCAGAGTCAGGCAGGTACAGGACGGCAGGCAGGATCAGGGTCAGGACAGGCAGAAAGGTCCGAACTGGGAAGACTAGAAAAAGCAAAAACTAGAGCACAGGAACACGCTGGTAGGACTTGACGGGACAAGCCGAACTGGCAACAGACAAATAGAAAACGCAGGTATAAATACACGAGGTAATGGGAGACACCTGGTGGGGGTTGGAGACAATCACAAGACAGAAGAAACTGATCAGGGTGTGACAGTACCCCCCCCCCCTCTAGGGGCGCCACGTGGAGGGGCAGATCCCGAGTGGAACGCCATACCCTCTGCCCAAGACGGTAGCGGGGAGCAGGGCGGTGGCGGTCCGCCTGTCATCGATACCTGGAGGTGGTCTTGAGAAGAGCGGCCCGGGCTCACTTCCAGGTACAGCGACGGACGAACATCTGGGCAGAAGGTATGCTGACCTCTTCTTCTTGCTCCGGGAAGAGCGGGGGCTGATATCCTAGGGAACACTCAAAAGGTGAGAGACCCGTAGCAGAACAGGGAAGGGTGTTGCGGGCATATTCCACCCACACGAGTTGCTGGCTCCAGGTGGTGGGATTGGCGGAGACGAGGCAACGAAGAGTCGTCTCTAGGTCCTGATTGGCTCGCTCCGACTGGCCGTTAGACTGGGGATGAAAACCAGAGGACAGGCTGGCCGACGACCCAATGAGGGTGCAGAACGCCTTCCAGAACCGGGATGAGAACTGAGGAACGCTGTCTCCTTAGTTGAGGGCAATTTAGGAAGGGGAATAAAATGGGCGGCTATGGAAAACCTATCCACCACCGTAAGGATGGTGGTGTTGCCGTCTGACGGATGGAGACCCGTGACGAAGTCCAAGGATTTATGGGACCAGGGGCGGTGAGAAACAGGGAGTGGTTGAAGGAGGCCAGCCGGAGCTTGCTGCGGAGTCTTGTTCTGCGCACACACAGTGCAGGCGGCAACGAACGCAGAGACGTCAGGAACCATAGTGGGCCACCAAAAACGTTGTCGGACGAAAGTCATGGTCCGACGGGAGCCAGGATTACAGGTGAGTCTTGAGGAATATGCCAATTCCAAGACTGGAGCACGGGAAGAGATTTCCCATGTCATAGTTCCTCTCAGCGGGGATAAGACGATGGGAAGGGAAGGCGCAGGGATGCAGCTTCTGGTCCTGGGCAGAATGCTGGGAAAGGACAGCCCCCACTCCGACGTCCGAGGCGTTGACATCCACCACGAACTGACGGGACGGGTCCAGATGGATTAAGGTGGGAGCTTAAGTGAATTGCTGCTTGAGGTCTGAGAAAGCCCTGTCAGCTGCTGGAGACCATATGAACGGAACCTTGGGAGAGGTGAGTGCAGAGAGGGGGGAAGCCAGGGTGCTGTAACCCCAGATGAAACGACGGTAGAAATTAGCAAACCCCAGGAAACGTTGCAGCTACACTCTGGATGTGGGTTGAGGCCAATCCACCACCGCTCTCACCTTGTCAGGGTCCATCTGAATATTCCCTGCAGTGATGACGTATCCTAGGAAGGAGATGGTGGAGCAATGGAACTCACATTTCTCCGCCTTCGCGAAAAGCTGCTTCCCCAGGAGACGCTGGAGAACCTGTCGGACATGGAGAACGTGCTCAAGCTGACCGGTAATAAATGAGGATGTCGTCGTGGTAGACAAACACAAATTGGTTCAACATGTCAAGGAGCACATCATTGACCAGGGCCTAGAACACTGCGGTAGCGTTGGTCAGTCCGAACGGCATCACCAGGTACTCGTAGTGCCCGCTAGCCGTGTTGAAGGCTGGCTTCCACTCGTCTCCTTCCCGTATCCGATGGTAGGCATTCCGAAGGTCCAACTTGGTGAAGATGACCGCCCCCTGGAGAGGCTTGAAAGCCGAGGAGATGAGTGGTAGCGGGTAACGTTTTTTTAACCGTAATGTCATTAGGACCCCGGTAGTCGATAAACAGACGCAGAGGGTTGTGCCTCTGGAGCATAAAAACCCCAAAACCATGGGTGTACATGAGGAGACTCCAGGAGCAGAAACTGCGTAGCCTCACTTTGGTTGCCTGACACTCGCAGGTTGATAGGAACCGTATTGTGAGTGACTCTGCCCATAGAGCGCCCATCCAGCACTCTGACGTCCATCGGGATGGAAAGGGGTTGAGTGGAGATACCCAGCTCCAAAACCAGGGTAGTGTCCATAAAGCTCTCGTCGGCCCCAGAGTCAATGAGCACCCGGATGGATTTGGACTGATCTCCCCACAACAGGGCAGCATAGAGGGGGTTAAGAGTAGAGAGATATTGGAAACTCCCCTTACGGCTCACCAGTGTACTCGTACCTACTGATGAGCCTGGTCTTTTAATGGGCAGGTAGATAAGAAATGTCCCGTAGCTCCACAATACAGACAGCTCTTAGTGTTCAGTCTGCGTAAGCGCTCAGCATTAGACAATCTAGCCCTGCCCAGTTGCATGGGCTCCGGAGGAGGCGAGTCGGCAGCCCTCTGTGATCTCAGAGGGAACTCGGATGACACCAGACTCTCTCGGAAATGTAGACTTCTGGGATTTCCGGGATTACCCGGAGGCGAGGTGGAATTCGAAGGCGACAGGGAACAGACCCCTCTCCCTCCTACGTTCCCATAGCCGGCCATCGATCTGGATGGTCAAGGCTATGAGGGAGTCGAGGTCCATGGGCAACTCCCGGCCTGCGAGCTCGTCTTTAATCACCATTACCGAAGGTAATGGGAGACACCTGGTGGGTGTTGGAGACAATCACAAGACCGGTGAAACAGATCAGGGTGTGACAAAAATATATTACGTATACACAATAAAAGGATGTGATTGTCTAATAATTTTGTTTAATATAGACCCGTCCCCCGATAACAATGGAGGGAATGCTCAAGGTCCTTGTATATCCTCGTAATTAATGATTTTCAAGGTGATAACACCAATTACAAAAAACGGAGAAACAAATACAGTGCCTTGCAAAAGTATTCATATGCCTTGGCGTTTTTCCTATTTTGTTGCATTACAACCTGTAATTTAAATGGATTTTTATTTGGATTTCATGTAATGGACATACACAAAATAGTCCAAATTGGTGAAGTGAAATTCAAAAAAATAAATAACGGAAAAGTGGTGCGTGCATATGTATTCACCCCCTTTGCTATGACGCCCCTAAATAAGATCTGGTGCAACCAATTACCTTCAGAAGTCACATAATTAGTTAAATAAAGTCCACCTGTGTGCAATCTTAAGTGTCACATGATCTCAGTATATATACACCAGTTCTGAAAGGCCCCAGAGTCTGTAACACCACTAAGCAAGGGGCACCACCAAGCAAGCGGCACCATGAAGACCAAGGAGCTCTCCAAACAGGTTAGGGACAAAGTTGTGGAGAAGTACATATCAGGGTTGGGTTATAAAAAAATATCTGAAACTTTGAACATCCCACTGAGCACCATTAAATCCATTATTAAAAAATGGAAATAATATGGCACCACAACAAACCTGCCAAGAGAGGGCCGCCCACCAAAACTCACAGACCAGGCAAGGAGGGCATTAATCAGAGAGGCAACAAAGAGACCAAAGATAACCCTGAAGGAGCTGCAAAGCTCCACAGAGGAGATTGGAGTATCTGTCCATAGGACCACTTTAAGCCGTACACTCCATAGAGCTGGGCTTTACGGAAGAGTGGCCAGAAAAAAAACATTGCTTAAAGAAAAAAATAAGCAAACACGTTTGGTGTTTGCCAAAAGCCATGTGGGAGACTCCCCAAACATATGGAAGAAGGTACTCTGGTAAGATGAGACTAAAATTGAGCTTTTTGGCCATCAAGGAAAACGCTATGTCTGGCGCAAACCCAACACCTCTCATCACCCCAAGAACACCATCCATCGGCAGGGACTGGGAAACTGGTCAGATTTGAAGGAATGATGGATGCCGCTAAATACAGGGAAATTCTTGAGGGAAACCTGTTTCAGTCTTCCAGAGATTTGAGACTGGGACGGAGGTTCACCTTCCAGCAGGACAATGACCCTAAGCATACTGCTAAAGCAACACTCAAGTGGTTTAAGGGGAAACATTTAAATGTCTTGGAATGGCCTAGTCAAAGCCCAGACCTCAATCCAATTGAGAATCTGTGGTATGACTTAAAGATTGCTGTACACCAGCGGAACCCATCCAACTTGAAGAATGGGCAAAAATCCCAGTCGCTAGATGTGCCAAGCTTATAGAGATACCCCAAGAGACTTGCAGCTGTAATTGCTGCAAAAGGTGGCTCTACAAAGTATTGACTTTGGGGGGGTGAATAGTTCTGCACATTCAAGTTTTCTGTTTTTTTTTTGGTCTTATTTCTTGTTTGTTTCACAAGAAAAAATATTTTGCATCTTCAAAGTGGTAGGCATGTTGTGTAAATCAAATTATACAAACCCCCAAAAAATCTATTTTAATTATAGGTTGTAAGGCAACAAAATTTGAAAAATGCCAAGGGGGGGTGAATACTTTCGCAAAAAATAGAAGGTATTTGTCTTTATTGATCTACAGTGCCTTCAGAAAGTATTCACACCCCTTGACTTTTTCCACATTTTGTTGTGTTACAGCCTGAATTTACAATTGATTAAATGTTACTTTTTTGTCACACAATACCCCATAATGTCAAAGTGGAATTAAAAGCTGAAATGTCCTGAGTCAATAAGTATTCAACCCCTTTGTTATGGCAAGCCTAAATAAGTTCAGGAGTACCCCACACATACAGTTATCTGTAAGGTCCCGCAGTTGAGCATTGAATTTCAAACACAGATTCAACCACAAAGACCAGGGAGGTTTTCCAAAGCCTTGCAAAGGGCACCTATTGGTATATTTAAAAAAAACAGATATTGAATATCCCTTTGGCATGGTGAAATTAATAATTACACTTTGGATGGTGTATCATCAATACACCCAGTCACTACAAAGAGACAGGCCTCCTTCCTAACTCCGTTGCCGGAGAGGAAGGAAATCACTCAGGGATTACACCATGAGGCCAATGGTGGCTTTAAAATAGTTACAGAGTTGAATGGCTTTAATAGAACACTGAGGATGGATCGACAACGTTGTAGTTACTCCACAATACTAACCTAATTGACAGAGTGAAAAGAAGGAATTCTGTACAAAACAAAAATATTCCAAAACATGCATGCTGTTTGCAACAAGTAATTAACTTTTTGTCCTGAATACAAGGTTTTACTACTACTCTCCATATTTTCAAGCATAGTGGTGGCTGCATCATGTTATGGGTATGCTTGTAATTGTTAAGGACTGGGGAGTTTTTTTGTATAAAAAAGAAACAGAATGGAGATAAGCACAGGGAAAATTCTAGAGGAAAACCTGGTTCAGTCTGCTTTCCACCAGACACTGGGAAATGAATTCACCTTTCAGCAGGACAATAACCTAAAACAAAAGGCCAAATCTACACTAGAGTTGCTTGCCAAGAAGACAGTGAATGTTGAGTTCCAGTTTTGACAAATCTGCTTGAAAATCTATGGCAAGATCTGAAAATGGTTGTCTAGCAATGATCCACAACCAATTTGACAGAGGTTTAAGAATTTTTAAAAGAATAATGGCCAAATGTTGCACAATCTAGGTGTGGAAAGCTCTTAGAGACTTACCCAGAAAAGCTCACAGCTGTAATCGCTGCCAAAGGTGATTCTGAAATGTATTGACTCAGGGGGTTTAATACTTATCTAATCAAGATATATTGGTGTTTTAGAGGTATCGCAAATGCTCGGGGCGGCTACTTTGGACTACCGCTGCGTTGAGCCTTCCGCTGCCCCATCGGCTGCCAGGGCATCACCCAAGTGGTGGTCGAGGAGTAGCTGTCTAGCTACCGGCTAAGACCAGACTTAGTATTGTTTAATGGCTCTGGACAACAGTCATCATTGCTTCGAGACTGGACCCGTCTGACCGAGGCTCCCGAGGCTTTCCCCTGGCTATGACCGTGATGCACCCGCTCTCTCCTTCCTCACATGGACATTTCCCTTACAAAAAACCCACATGAATTTCATGTGATAAAATTTCAAAATGTGATACCATGAAACTACAAATTTGAGCACATGTACAAACATGATCTCATGCTAAATAAATGAGACAACATGGGTTGCAAAATTTCAACAAAGTTTCACATGTGAAAATGCAATTCCACATGTGATCCCACTGGCACACACCACGTAACTTCAATGTGCATAATTGGGTAATATTTGGTTAAGATGTTGATCAATGAGATTACAACCTATATTCACCCACTCAAAAAGACTGCCAAAAGTTAGTTGAATTTTCAATGTGTTTTCACTATGCTTTCAACCATCTAAAAGCACAACCAAATTCCAATGGAAAAACAATGTCTGATTTTTGGTTTATACAACAGATTAGTGTGTTATCACTGTACTTCATCTAATAGCAGAACCAAATGACCTGGATTGCAGTTGAGATTTCATTAAAAGTATGCAAGTGATCAATGCCATTCGAGATTCTGCACAGATTATTACAGCAATTGTGAAGATCTCCACAGACATGCGACGACCTATGCATGTTACCTTGAACATGCACCCTTTATATGATTAAATAAGAATACATTTATAGTTACGGTCACATCAAAATATGGCCGTGGATGTGTTACTCATTTGAAGGTTGAATGTTACATTCGTTTGTAAGACAGCCTTAACTTTAGGCTATTTAATGTATTACAAAAGTAATATTGAATTGTGTTTGGTTGTCAACACGACCAAATATTAACAATTAGTAAAGGAGATGTTTCTACTGCTTGGATAGTTCCATCTGTGCCACTGACTTAGTCTGGCTTTAATTCCAGTTTGTCTACAAATTAATAATTTATATGTTGGATTCACGTCTCCATCTCAACCAAAAATCTAGGTTAAAGAATAGGACTTAATCTAATCCAATTTTAAATGCACTTTCAATTAAGTTTTATTTGTCCTATTCTTTAACTTAGATTTTTGGTTGAGATTGAGACGAATCCAACATACATTACCAGTCAAAAGTTTGGACACACCTACTCATTCAAGGGTTTTTCTATATTTTTACTATTTTGTACATTGTAGAACTATGAAATAACAAATATGGAATCATGTAGTAACTGTGTAGAACAGTGTAGAAAATTGTAAAAATAAAGAAAAACCCTGGAATGAGTAGGTGTGTCCAAACCTTTGACTGGTACTGTATTAATGATTAACTTGAAGATTACATTTGAAATCAACCAAAGTTTGAAACAATAGGCCTATATGTAATGTTTCTTTTTTGTTGAACCCTGGGTTGAATTGAAACAATAGCAATTAAACCTACTCTTTGGAATGATTTCGATAGCAACAGTGAATATGTGTAGTTATTAAGAGATCTCTCAATAATAATTCTCACGATAGCACATTGGTAGAAGTCAGTGACAAATGTCAACGCTGGGCTTCGTTAAAACCCTGGATGGGAAATGAAAATCTGTTGGAGGTGCTGCCCAGCCTATTGGTTTTTTTCTGATAGTGGATAGAACGTTGGAAGATCTGATGTTATTTCAAAGGTACAGATTCAACATGTTTTATCTATTCAACGTTTGTCTATTGAAAAATCGTTACAATGATGACAAAATCTTGTGGTTGAAATTCCAACCTGAAAACAACAGTTTATGTTGATTACTTTTTTCAAATCAAATTTATTTTGCACACAGATTCCACTTTACAATACATTGACAAATTATGTTGAAACAACATTGATTACAACTAGTTTGTGCCCAGTGGGATGTGACAGTTAATTTTCACATGTGAAAGTGCAAATTCGATTTTCACGTGAACGTTTTTCACATGTGAAACTGTAAATGTATTCATGTTCTTCTCACACATGAAACGGTGGTGTTAACATGTGAACTCTAAATGTAATACATGTGAACATACACTGAGTGTACAAAACATTAAGAACACCTTCCAAATATTGAGTTGCACTCCCCTTTTTGCCTTCAGCACAGCCTCAATTTGTTGGGGCATGGACTCTACAAGGTGTCTAAAGCGTTTCACAGGGATGCTGGCCCATGTTGACTCCAATGCTTCCCACAGTTGTGTCAAGTTGGCTGGTCCTTTGGGTGGTGGACCATTCTTGATACATATGAGAAACTGTTAAGCGTGAAAAACCCAGCAGCGTTGCAGTTCTTGAGACACTCAAACCGGAGCACTTAAATATTTTGTCTTACCCATTCACCCTCTGAATGGCTCACATACAAAATCCATGTCTCAAGGCTTAAATATCCTTCTTTAACATGTTTCCTCCCCTTCAACTACACTGATTGAAGTGGATGTAACATGTGACATCAATAAGGGATAATAGCTTTCACCTGGTCAGTCTATGTCATGGAAAGAGCAGGTGTTCTTAATGTTTTGTGCACTCAATGTATGGTTTCACGTGGGTGATTTTATTTGGCCACCCAAGTTTTCTGAGCAAAAACTACATAAACATTTGTTATTTATTTAAATGTTTTATTGTTGGACATAAGACTGTAAAAACACCAGCAAATCAGCTCCAAGTGATACACATTTTGGAAATCTGTTCCAAAGTATTCTGACGCATAGTAGAGAGATATACAGTCGTGGTCAAAAGTTTTGAGAATGACACAAGTATTGGTCTCCACAAAGTTTGCTGCCTCAGTGTTGATGATGGCAATTTGCATATACTCCAGAATGTCATGAAGAGTGATCAGATGAATTGCAAAGTCCCTCTTTGCCATGAAAATGAACTTAATCCCCAAAAAACATTTCCACTGCATTTCTGCCCTGCCACAAAAGGACCAGCTGCCATCATGTCAGTGATTGTCTCGTTAAAACAGGTGAGAGTGTTGACGAGGACAAGGCTGGAGATCACTCTGTCATGCTGATTGAGTCAGAATAACAGACTGGACGCTTTAAAAGGAGGGTGGTGCTTGAAATCATTGTTCTTCCTCTGTCAACCATGGTTACCTGCAAGGAAACACATGCCGTCATCATTGCACAAGAAGGGCTTCACAGGCAAGGATATTGCTGCTAGTAAGATTGCACCTAAATCAACCATTTATCGGATCATCAAGAACTTCAAGGAGAGAGGTTCAATTGTTGTGAAGAAGGCGTCAGGGCGCCCAAGAAAGTCCATCAAGCGCCAGGACCGTCTCCTAAAGTTGATTCAGCTGCAGGATCGGGGCACCACCAGTGCAGAGCTTGCTCAGGAATGGCAGCAGGCAGGTGTGAGTGCATCTGCACGCACAGTGAGGCGAAGATTTTTGGAGGATGGCCTGGTATCAAGAAGGGCAGCAAAGAAGTCACTCCTCTCCAGGAAAAACATCAGGGACAGACTGATATTCTGCAAAAGGTACAGGGATTGGACTGCTGAGGACTGGGGTAGAGTCATTTTCTCTGAAGAATCCCCTTTCTGATTGTTTGGGCCATCTGGAAAACACCTTGTCCGGAGAAGACAAGGTGAGCGCTACCATCAGTCCTGTGTCATGCCAACAGTAAAGCATCCTGAGGCCATTCATGTGTGTGGTTGCTTCTCAGCCAAGGGAGTGGGCTCACTCACAATTTTGCCTAAGAACACAGCCATGAATAAAGAATGGTACCAACACATCCTCAGAGAGCAACTTCTCCCAACCATCCAAGAACAGTTTGGTGACGACCAATGCCTTTTCCAGCATGATGGAGCACCTTGCCATAAGGCAAAAGTGATAACTAAGTGGCTCAGGGAACAAAACATCGACATTTTGGGTCCATGGCCAGGAAACTCCCCAGACCTTAATCCCATTGAGAACTTGTGGTCGATCCTCAAGAGGCGGGTGGACAAACAAAAACCCACAACTTCTAACAAACTCCAAGCATTGATTATGCAAGAATGGGCTGCCATCAGTCAGGATGTGGCCCAGAAGTTAATTGACAGCATGCCAGGGCGGATAGCAGAGGTCTTGAAAAAGAAGGGTCAACACTGCAAATATTGACTCTTTGCATAAACTGAATGTCATTGTCAATGAAAGCCTTTAACTCTTATGGAATACTTATACTTCAGTGTACCGTAGTAACTACTGACATAAAGATCTAAGAACACTGAAGCAGCAAACTTTGTGGAGACCAATACTTGTCATTCTCAAAACTTTTGACCACGACTGTACAGTATGTGATCGTATACAAATGTAAGCAAGGTTTGAATTGATTATGTGTTAGTCAAATATTATATGTTTGGACTACTTTCGGTCAATTTGCAGTCTACTAATTATTTGTAATTATGTTATGGCCCCTTGACCATCCACTCAAGAAAATAAAAAAAGGGTCCCGCGGCTGAATCTATACTGAACAAAAATATAAATGCAACATGTAAAGTGTTGGTCCCATGTTTCATGAGCTGAAATAAAAGATCCCAGAAGTTTTCCATACACACAAAAAGTATATTTTTCTCAAATGTTGTGCACAAATTAGTTTACATCCCTGTTAGTGAGCATTTCTCCTTAGCCAAGATAATCCATCCACCTGACAGGTGTGGCATATCAAGAAGCTGATTAAACAGCATGATCATTACACAGGTGCACCTTGTGCTAGGGACAATAAAAGGCCACTCTAAAATCTGCACTTTTGTCACAACACAATGTCTCATGTTTTGAGGGAGCGTGCAATTGGCATGCTGACTGCAGGAATGTCCACCAGACCTGTTGCGAGAGAATTGAATGTTAATTTCTCTATCATAAGCCACCTTTGTCTTTTTAGAGAATTTGTCAGTACGTCCAACCGGCTTCACAACTGCAGACCCCGTGTGTGGGCGAGTACCCCATGGTGGCGGTGGGGTTATGGTATGGACAACGAACACGATTGCATTTTATCGATGGCAATTTGAATGCACAGTGATACCGTGACGAGATCCTGAGGCACACTTTACATTTTGCGTTTTATATTTTTGTTCAGTGTAATTTTTCCTCTGGGCAGAATAAAGTCATCATCTGTATTGTCATTGGTGATAAATGCTAAAATACATATATTCATTTTTGGGGGGACATTACAAACTCAGAACTATTGCATGGGGCAGTGATTCAATTAACTGAGATCAATTTGTGATGGCTACTTAAATGTAGGGACAAAACCAAAATGGCATGCTAGTCCAGTGTATTCCAATGCGCTCATGCAATGCCCAATGGAACTGTTGGACTTGGAAGTCACTTTCATCATCATTGATGTAAAGGGTAAAAATTGACAGCCCATTTTGAACATGCCCTCTATGGGGCATGTGACATTCCCATCGCTATAAAACTGAACAGTGCTGATGTCTCTCTGAATAAAGCATAAAGGGAAGATGAGAGGAATAATACTGCTCAGTCTTCTGGGTGTTGTCCTGGCTCTGCCTAAACCTCAACAACAAAAACGGCTGGTAAGAAATAATGTTATTTGAGTGAATACTAATATAGGCTGAAAGAACTCCTAGGTTACACTTATATAACTTATATTTTTGACTGTTTTGAATAAATTCTCATACAAAAATCCTCTGAGATCATTTTGATTAAACAAACTCGGAGTCAATGGATAACACTTTTTGAACACCGAGTTCCTATTTTTAGTTGTTTCAAGATACTTCAGTAAAGATCATAATGGACCCTGCAAAAATGGAAACGTCATAAATTACAAATTATTACTGGGATTATGGAAAGCATAAAGGCATACTTTCATATCATATAATGTTCAATGGGTTTTGTTAGAGAACACAACAAAGTGTATATGGAATCGTTTGATATTTGCTTTGTCTGGTGTCAATGGCCTTCCTGAAACAGGGTAAACACACAGATACGGGAATTCATACTCTTACATAAATAGAAATCAGTGGTTTAAGGGTGTTGGTTAACCCCAGTCAAAGCAGCTATGTTTACCACGTGTTTTTATTTAGCTATTTATTTTGGGGACAAATAGTTAAAATACAATGACACTGTTAAGAGATGAATGGGCTAATATTCATATTTATAATACATTATTTCAGTGGCCAAAAGGTTCCAGGGTTCCCCTTGAAAATGAAGATGGGTTTGGAGAACAGGAACAACAAGTGAGTCACCTTTTTGTGTGTGTGAGTGTAGCTATGCATTGTAGACTAAAGGACTTGACATTTGTGTTTTTATATTAATGACTGTCACATATTTTACTACAGGAGACTCCCCATGGTTTGGTATACACAGGTACTCAGCCCACTATGGAGTCCACTACTAGACCCTATGCAAACACCGAGAACACAATCCTATCAGCAGTTGTAAATCCTTTTATATCAGCAGTTCTAAACACTTTTGAGAGTTTGTTTATTGATTATTAAAGGACTGTATTGCTGTTAACTATTCCTGGTTTGAGTTAGGGCTATCGTGGTGGTGTGTCCAATAAACCAGTGGTGTTCAACCTGTGGTCTGCGAAACATTTCTTTATTGTTTTTCTTCCAAAAATGGTATATTATAATTACTGGTTGAACACATTAATTGATGGTAAAGGATGATTAACTAGGAAACAAGGAAAAAACATACATGGCAGTGATTTCATAGAAAAGGTCAAACCAAATGCATATAAATCAAATGTACTCATGAATCGCAATACAAAATATCAATATTACATTTCAAAGGAATAAATACTACAGGGGCAATAGAGTCAAACAAGAGTAAAACAAATGCATATGGAAAACAAATATATAAAAATATGAAACAATAAATATTCACATCAAAAAGGTACAACATAAAAGGAATACAAACTAACTTTGACATAAACTTAACCAATAATAATATCAGAGGATTAGAAATCCAGGGCTTAAAAACAAAGGTGTCATTGTACGCTGATGATTCATGTTTTCTTTTAAATCCACAACTAGAATCCCTCCACAGCCTCATAGAGGATCTAGATACATTTTCTAACCTCTCTGGATTACAACCAAATTATGACAAATGTACTATATTACGTATTGGACCACTAAAAAATAAAAAATTTACATTACCATGTAGTTTACCAATAAAATGGTCTGATGGTGATGTGGATATACTCGGAATACATATCCCAAAGGAAATACATGATCTCACTTCAATAAATTTTAATAGAAAGTTAGCAAAAATAGATAAGATCTTACTTCCATGGAAAGGAAAATACCTGTCAATTTGTGGAAAAATCACCCTGATTAACTCTTTAGTATTATCCCAGTTTACCTTGCTTATGGTCTTGCCTACGCCTAACGAACAGTTTTTTAAATTATATGAGAAAAAAATATTCAATTTGATTTGGAACGGCAAGCCAGACAAAATTAAAAGGACATATTTTATAATGAATATGAATTCGGAGGACAGAAATTATTAAATATTAAAGCATTAGACCTATCACTAAAAGCTTCAGTCATACAAAAGTTATACTTAAATCCGAACTGGTTCTCAAGCAAATTAGTAAGATTGTCTCACCCAATGTTCAAGAAAGGCCTTTTCCCCTTTATTCAGATTACAACAACTCATTTGCAGTTATTTGAAAAGGAAATCATCTCCCAAATATCACTATTTCTAAAACAAGCCATAGAAAGTTGGTTGCAATTTCAATTTAATCCTTCAGAAACGACAGAACAAATAATGCAACAAATATTGTGGTTAAATTTAAATATACTAATTGACAAAAAACCTTTATTTTTTGACAGAATGTTTAAAAAAGTTATGTCGCACATGCAGCTAACAAAAACATATGGAAATGTCTGCTCTACCCAAAATTACAACCAAATAATTGCAGCCTTACCGCAAAAGTGGAAGAGGAAGAAAGTAAGGAACTTGTCTGTCGGCCTTGCATTAAAGAACATAATTGGTTAAGGAAAACTGTGATAAATAAAAAAGTATATCAGTTTCACTTAAGGACCAAAGGATTGACAACCGTCCCATATAGATTGCAAAATAGTTGGGAAGAGATTTTTGACGTACCGATCCCATGGCATAGTGTTTATGAACTGACACGCAAAACGAAACCGGATTAAAAAATTAGAATCTTTCCATTTAAATTATTATATACAATTCTTGCTACCAATATAATGTTATTTATATGGGGGATACAATCTTCCCAGCTCTGCAGATTTTGCTGTGAAGAGACAGAATCATTAGATCATTTGTTTTGGTTCTGTCCATTTGTAGCTTGTTTTTGGACACAGGTCCAGGAATGGCTAAAGGATTGCAATATTTACCTGGAGCTAACCTTGCAGATAGCTTTACTGGGTGATCTGAAAAGTCATAGTCAATCGATCAATAATATAATAATACTTTTAGCAAAACATTTTTTTTAAAATTCACAATCTGTAGAAGCAATGAGAATAGAAAGGTTCAGAACTTTTGTAAAACATCACAGTACGGTTGAAATATATATGGCAAATAGAAATCCTATATGGATGGTGTTAAGAGATAGATGGGAGGTATTGAATGGAGTTGAAGGATGGGACTAATAACAACAAATAATAACAAGATAACTAATAACGTAAGCATACTGTGTCCATAATAAGTATATAGGTTGTATGTTGGGAGCTTTTGGGAAAGAGCACAGTTAGAAAGATATGGCATATAGAAGCAAACCGGATGGACATCATGAAAATGATCGGAGAGGTTGAGAGTAGAAGAAGTTCAGGAGCAAAAAAAATATATATATATATTATATAATTATTGTAAAATTAACTGTGTCCATAAGGTGTAGATAGTAAGTATAGACCGGAAGTAGAGGCCTGGGCATTGTTCACTAATTTACTCCAAGTAGGGAAAGGATGGCGGGGTTGAAAAGTAATAAAGGAGAGTATATATATAAAAAAACATGGGGGATTGGAAGTGATGCAGACAATTACATTGATAGAAGATACAATCTATCTGCAATATTAAGCTGATCCACCCCCCCCAAAAAAATTAAAATAAAAAAATAAACTTGTAAACCTGATATAAACTTTGTCAAAACACAAAGAAAAAGTTTACAAGAACAAAACGTCTTGCAACGAACACTCATGCAACTGAAAGATATATAGGGTGCATTCCTCTGCCTAGGCGTTGCTGACACATGCCAGATCTTACAACGCCTGGATAGGTATTTTACGTATCAGCTAACCACATTATGTTATAGCAATCTGGTGCCCGACGGCACAGTCGATGACGTGGCACATTACACACCCATTGGTTGATGCATGCAACGCCCAAGCAGGGGAATGCTGCCACAAGTGTGTGCATTTATGGTGAGTGAGCTGAAGTCCCGCTTCTGCTGGAGGGGGAATGGACAGGGGAATAGTGGATTGGGGTTAGATGAGGTTAGATGAGGTGACTGTCAGTTTTGGGGAGGGGAAATTTGACAGCAATAGTCACAGCAGTAGTCAATAACGGCTCGATTCAATCCGTAGCACTGAAGATCTGCGCTATATTGAAAGGTAATTTCCAATTGAGCCAACATATGCAGCGTTTACCTATGCAGTGTTTACTGTGAATGCAGTCTCCGCGAACCGGGAACATTGCTTTTAAATTTCAATCACCCCGTAATGCGAACCTTCAGCGCTACAGATTGAATCGAGCCCTATGTTTTGTACAGTCAGGGGGAGATTCTCATATGGGCAAAAGTCTGTCCTTCACAACTGTGGCATGTGTCTGTGCACATTCCCTTCGCTGCAAGCTATAAACGGGACACACGAAAGCAGTTCACCAATAGGAGCGCATAAGGCTGTAAAGTAGATGACTCAACTGTTGACTCATTTATACTTGCGTGTGTCCCAGTGTCCTTTAGCAGTAATTTATACTTGCGTGTGAATCCTTTATCTAATAAAGTTTTTTTACAAAAATATGACATTTTTTGTACAGCAATGACCCGTTTGAACTGAAACTCGACATTTAGCCTACAACAGGGTTAAACTTTCGGTCCAGTAGAAGATTCGGTCGGTGCCATTAGTGAAAATATGATACAGTGCACTGGCTGGCTCATGTGTGAGTGGGTGTGTGGGGGTCTGGGAGGAGGGGTGTGTGTGTGTGTGGCAATTGTTTTGTTTGTTTTGTTCCATCAGTCCTAAGGTTCATAACTTTGGTAGAGGCCAAAATGCATTCGTAATACGCTTGGTATTTGTTTAGCTCTCTAGAACCCAAGGCCATTGGGTTCTCATTCCAACCATTTACCACAGTGGGGCCAATGTGTACTATTGTCCCGACGCTCAGTCTAACAGTTAATAATAATTGTGTGCAATATGGTTTTGGAAACCTCATAAACTGTACTTTGATATCACCCCAAAATAATTGTTCAAATACAAAAGATACACTTACTGTGTGCCGTTTTAACAAAGATTACAACTAAGGCGTTTTGCGTTGCACTTCCTGAGCTAATGGAAACGTTGGCTCAAAGCCGTGTTACACAAAAAACCTGTGTGGAAATCTGGTAAAACAGCAACAGTTTTGGCCATAACAAGCGTGCCACATTTCTTCATGTGCCTAAACCCGCACCTGCCCATCATTTGTGAGCAGCAGCTGATTGGACAGACACCTGACTTGCGACTACACACCTTCCATTCCGGCTCCACCATGACACAGCTTCATCAGTCACCAGGCTACCAAGGGAGAAGAAGAGAAGATAGTTCTAAACCAAACAATAACCCCAAGACTAGACAGTTAGCACATACAGTGCCTTCAGAAAGTATTCATACCCCTTGACTTATTCCACATTTTGTTGTGTTACAGCCTGAATTCAAAACGGATTAAATCGATTTTTTTTCTCACCCATCTACACACAATACCCCATAATAACAAAGTGAAACGTGTTTTTAGACTGTGATGGAAATGTTAATGTTGGTGCTTTTCTATACATTTCTATGTTCCCTTCATGTGCTGTTCTAATAACCAATTTCTGTGTTCATGCAAGTGACTGATCGGACTTATCCTCACTTATCAGAATCTGCAATTTGGCAGCACGCCCAGACCTTGATTTGAGAACGTGAGGAGAAAGATATCGCTGTTTCAAGGTCTCAGCTTAGAGAGAAGAAGCCTCGTGAGGTATTGGTCTGTCACATATTATGAACCAGTATTAGCACTTTGTTTGCAGTGTATTATAACACAACTATTCAGGTTATAGCTTGTGGCAAGACAGCCAAATGGCTCTGGGAAATAAACAATGGCCCGGAAAAAAGTTTTTTTTAAACTCACCTGTGGAGAGCTCCCAGCTCCTGTCTCAGCCTCATAGAAAGAGGACCTAGGAAGACAAAATAAAGGTTTCAGGTCTGGATGGGGACTGAGACCCGAAGGGTGCAGGGAGGGGTACTGTCCTCGGCTATAGTCAGCTATTCCACTCCTTAAAAGGAGTTCAGGCGAACAAGATTCCAGAAAGGATATCATTACTTTCAGCAAAAGGAATGGGTTAAACGTTGTAAGATGTCAAACTAGTCATAATGGGGTTGAAGTATCCAATCAAGGAATAGGATAAAAGCCACATGCCAATATATTTAAGAGCCCAGTTCACCTGCCATCTCATAACATGCAGGACAGTCAACTGTAAAACAAAGAGAAAAAAACAGGGTATCTGCAGGTTCCATGAAGTTGAATTGAAGACTTTTTAAGACCTTTTTAATGCCACTTGGAATGCAATTTAATACCAATATTGAAGTCTGCGCGCACCACACACATGCCAATATTCCTCTCCAGAAATGAGCCCATGTTGGCAACAAAATGACCAAAAGCATGTGGACACCTGCTTGTCGAACATCTCATTCCAAAATCATGGCCATTAATATTGAGTTGGTCTCCGCTTTCCTGCTATAACAGCCTCCACTCTTCTGGGGAGGCTTTCCACTAGATGTTGGAACATTGCTGCGGGGACTTGCTTCCATTCAGCCACAAGAGCATTAGTGAGGTCGGGCACTGATGTTGGGCGATTAGGCCTGGCTCGCAATCGGCCTTCGAATTAATCCCAAAGGTGTTCGATTGGGTTGAGGTCAATGCTCTGTGCAGGCCAGTCAAGTTCTTCCACACCGATATTGACAAACCATTTCTGCATGGACCTCACTTTGTGCACGGGGGCATTGTCATGCTGAAACAGGAACTTCCCCAAACTGTTGCCACAAAGTTGGGTGCACAGAATCGTCTAGAATGTCATTGTATGCTGTAGCGTTAAGATTTCCCTTCACTGGAACTAAGGGGCCTAGCCCGAACCATGAAAAACTGCCCCAGACCATTATTGCTCCTCCACCAAACTTTACAGTTGGCACTATGCATTGGGGCAGGTAGCATTCTCCTGACATCTGCCAAAGACAGATTCGTACATCGGACTGCCAGGTGGTGAAGCGTGATTAATCACTCCAGAGAATGCGTTTCCAATGCTCCAGAGTCCAATGGCGGCGAGTTTTACACCACTCCAGCCGATGCTTGGCATTGCGCATGGTGAGCTTAGGCTTGTGTGTGGCTGCTCGGCCATGGAAACCCATTTCATGAAGCCCCCGACGAACAGTTATTGTGCTGACGTTGCTTCCTGAGGCAATTTGTCACTCAGTAGTGAGGACGGACGATTTTTACACACTAAGCACTTCAGCACTGGGTGGTGCCGTTCTGTGAGCTTGTGGTGCCTACCACTTCGCGGATGAGCCGTTGTTGCTCCTAGACGTTTCCACTTCACAATAACAGCACTTACAGTGCATTCGGAAGCTTTTCAGACCCCTTGACCTTTTCCACATTGTTACGTTACAGCTTTATTCTAAAATTGATTCAATTGTTTTTTTCTCTCTACACACAATACCCCATAATGACAAAGCAAATTAATTAAAAACTTAAATATCACATTTACACTTCCTGAATGCACTGTACAGTTGACCGGGGCAGCTTTAGCAGGGCAGAAATTTGACAAACTGACTTGTTGGAAAGGTAGCATCCTATGACGGTGCCACATTGAAAGTCAATGAGCTTTTCAGTAAGGCCATTCTACTGACAATGTTTGTCTATGGAGATTGAATAGTAATACAAATTCTCAGCAGCAAGAAAGTACATATCATCATGTGGTTACAGAGAATTATCATTATTCTGGCAAAGATAAGGGAGTACTAGCATACCAGTGAGTTGAGTCCAGCCTGCAATCCCCCAGACGACCGTACAGGAGGAAGCAAAGCCTAGATAATGAAAGGTGCAGATTTTATTAGCGAGATGCACAAAGAAATCTTAAATAACTGCAGTAGGCTAGCTACAGTACCTCATGGGTTTGTTATTTCATATCGGTTCAAATGGAAAAAATGTTTTTTTTGTAATCATTGGGACTGTATGCTGTTTTAAAGTGAGAGTGGACTCACCAGTTATGTCAACACACATGGCCTCAACAGCCATTCTACCTCCCCATAATGGCATGGAGAAAGCTTATTCATGGTCTTGATGTAATAACTCACCACTGAAGGTAGTTCTATTCCTTAATGAACCTTCTCTGAATTCCTATTGATAGAGAGATATAGAAAATGTTTAGGTGTAAGGAGTGACAATATCTATAGAAAAACAGGTCAGATTGAGGTTGACCTGTATCTATAGGCATGCAGTATGAGTCTCGGCTTTTGTTACGTTACAGCCTTATTCTAAAATGGATTAAATCGTTTTTTTCACCTCATCAATCTACACACAATACCCAATAATGACAAAGCAAATACAGTTTCTTAGCAATTTTTGCAAATGTATTTAAAAAATGTAACTTAAATATCACATTTACACTTTCCGAATGCACTGTACAGTTGACCGGGGCAGCTCTAGCAGGGCAGAAATTTGACAAACTGACTTGTTGGAAAGGTAGTATCCTATGACGGTGCCACATTGAAAGTCAATGAGCTTTTCAGTAAGGCCATTCTACTGACAATGTTTGTCTATGGAGATTGAATGGCTGTGTGCTCGATTTTATACACCTGTCAGCAACGAGTGCGGCTGAAATAGCCGAATCCACTAATTTGAAGGGATGTCCACATACTTTTGTATATATAGTGTATCATCATGTCGAGGTTTAATGTGGGTTAAACCTAGTTCATCATTGAAGCATCTGGTCCGGCGGACAGTATGATCTACCTAGACTACAACGAGAATCAGTTCCTACTCTGCAGTGTGTCAGGTAATACAAATTCTCAGCAGCAAGAAAGTACATATCATCATGTGGTTACAGAGAATTATCATTATTCTGGCAAAGATAAGGGAGTACTAGCATACCAGTGATTTGAGTCCAGCCTGCAATCCCCCAGACGACCGTACAGGAGGAAGCAAAGCCTAGATAATGAAAGGTGCAGATTTTATTAGCGAGATGCACAAAAAAATCTTAAATAACTGCAGTAGGCTAGCTACAGTACCTCATGGGTTTGTAATTTCATATCGGTTAAAAAAAAAAGAAAAAGGTTTTTTTTGTAATCATTGGGACTGTATGCTGTTTTAAAGTGAGAGTGGACTCACCAGTTATGTCAACACACATGGCCTCAACAGCCATTCTACCTCCCCATAATGGCATGGAGAAAGCTTATTCATGGTCTTGATGTAATAACTCACCACTGAAGGTAGTTCTATTCCTTAATGAACCTTCTCTGAATTCCTATTGATAGAGAGATATAGAAAATGTTTAGGTGTAAGGAGTGACAATATCTATAGAAAAACAGGTCAGATTGAGGTTGACCTGTATCTATAGGCATGCAGTATGAGTCTCGGCTTTTGTTACGTTACAGCCTTATTCTAAAATGGATTAAATCGTTTTTTTCACCTCATCAATCTACACACAATACCCAATAATGACAAAGCAAATACAGTTTCTTAGCAATTTTTGCAAATGTATTTAAAAAATGTAACTTAAATATCACATTTACACTTTCCGAATGCACTGTACAGTTGACCCGGGGCAGCTCTAGCAGGGCAGAAATTTGACAAACTGACTTGTTGGAAAGGTAGTATCCTATGACGGTGCCACATTGAAAGTCAATGAGCTTTTCAGTAAGGCCATTCTACTGACAATGTTTGTCTATGGAGATTGAATGGCTGTGTGCTCGATTTTATACACCTGTCAGCAACGAGTGCGGCTGAAATAGCCGAATCCACTAATTTGAAGGGATGTCCACATACTTTTGTATATATAGTGTATCATAATGTCGAGGTTTAATGTGGGTTAAACCTAGTTCATCATTGAAGCATCTGGTCCGGGCGGACAGTATGATCTACCTAGACTACAACGAGAATCAGTTCCTACTCTGCAGTGTGTCAGGTAATACAAATTCTCAGCAGCAAGAAAGTACATATCATCATGTGGTTACAGAGAATTATCATTATTCTGGCAAAGATAAGGGAGTACTAGCATACCAGTGAGTTGAGTCCAGCCTGCAATCCCCCAGACGACCGTACAGGAGGAAGCAAAGCCTAGATAATGAAAGGTGCAGATTTTATTAGCGAGATGCACAAAAAAATCTTAAATAACTGCAGTAGGCTAGCTACAGTACCTCATGGGTTTGTAATTTCATATCGGTTCAAATGAAAGAAAAAGGTTTTTTTTGTAATCATTGGGACTGTATGCTGTTTTAAAGTGAGAGTGGACTCACCAGTTATGTCAACACACATGGCCTCAACAGCCATTCTACTTCCCCATAATGGCATGGAGAAAGCTTATTCATGGTCTTGATGTAATAACTCACCACTGAAGGTAGTTCTATTCCTTAATGAACCTTCTCTGAATTCCTATTGATAGAGAGATATAGAAAATGTTTAGGTGTAAGGAGTGACAATATCTATAGAAAAACAGGTCAGATTGAGGTTGACCTGTATCTATAGGCATGCAGTATGAGTCTCGGCTTTTGTTACGTTACAGCCTTATTCTAAAATGGATTAAATAGTTTTTTTCACCTCATCAATCTACACACAATACCCAATAATGACAAAGCAAATACAGTTTCTTAGCAATTTTTGCAAATGTATTTAAAAAATGTAACTTAAATATCACATTTACACTTTCCGAATGCACTGTACAGTTGACCGGGGCAGGTCTAGCAGGGCAGAAATTTGACGAACTGACTTGTTGGAAAGGTAGCATCCTATGATGGTGCCGCATTGAAAGTCAATGAGCTTTTCAGTAAGGCCATTCTACTGACAATGTTTGTCTATGGAGATTGAATGGCTGTGTGCTCGATTTTATACACCTGTCAGCAACGAGGTCGGCTGAAATAGCCGAATCCACTAATTTGAAGGGATGTCCACATACTTTTGTATTTATAGTGTATCATCATGTCGAGGTTTAATGTGGGTTAAACCTAGTTCATCATTGAAGCATCTGGTCTGGCGGACAGTATGATCTAACTAGACTACAACGAGAATTAGTTCCTACTCTGCAGTGTGTCAGGTAATAAAAATTCTCAGCAGCAAGAAAGTACATATCATCATGTGGTTACAGAGAATTATCATTATTCTGTCAAAGATAAGGGAGTACTAGCATACCAGTGATTTGAGTCCAGCCTGCAATCCCCCAGACGACCGTACAGGAGGAAGCAAAGCCTAGATAATGAAAGGTGCAGATTTTATTAGCGAGATGCACAAAAAAATCTTAAATAACTGCAGTAGGCTAGCTACAGTACCTCATGGGTTTGTAATTTCATATCGAGTAGAAGAAAGGTTTTTTTTGTAATCATTGGGACTGTATGCTGTTTTAAAGTGAGAGTGGACTCACCAGTTATGTCAACACACATGGCCTCAACAGCCATTCTACCTCCCCATAATGGCATGGAGAAAGCTTATTCATGGTCTTGATGTAATAACTCACCACTGAAGGTAGTTCTATTCCTTAATGAACCTTCTCTGAATTCCTATTGATAGAGAGATATAGAAAATGTTTAGGTGTAAGGAGTGACAATATCTATAGAAAAACAGGTCAGATTGAGGTTGACCTGTATCTATAGGCATGCAGTATGAGTCTCGGCTTTTGTTACGTTACAGCCTTATTCTAAAATGGATTAAATCGTTTTTTTCACCTCATCAATCTACACACAATACCCAATAATGACAAAGCAAATACAGTTTCTTAGCAATTTTTGCAAATGTATTTAAAAAATGTAACTTAAATATCACATTTACACTTTCCGAATGCACTGTACAGTTGACCGGGGCAGCTCTAGCAGGGCAGAAATTTGACAAACTGACTTGTTGGAAAGGTAGTATCCTATGACGGTGCCACATTGAAAGTCAATGAGCTTTTCAGTAAGGCCATTCTACTGACAATGTTTGTCTATGGAGATTGAATGGCTGTGTGCTCGATTTTATACACCTGTCAGCAACGAGTGCGGCTGAAATAGCCGAATCCACTAATTTGAAGGGATGTCCACATACTTTTGTATATATAGTGTATCATAATGTCGAGGTTTAATGTGGGTTAAACCTAGTTCATCATTGAAGCATCTGGTCCGGCGGACAGTATGATCTACCTAGACTACAACGAGAATCAGTTCCTACTCTGCAGTGTGTCAGGTAATACAAATTCTCAGCAGCAAGAAAGTACATATCATCATGTGGTTACAGAGAATTATCATTATTCTGGCAAAGATAAGGGAGTACTAGCATACCAGTGAGTTGAGTCCAGCCTGCAATCCCCCAGACGACCGTACAGGAGGAAGCAAAGCCTAGATAATGAAAGGTGCAGATTTTATTAGCGAGATGCACAAAAAAATCTTAAATAACTGCAGTAGGCTAGCTACAGTACCTCATGGGTTTGTAATTTCATATCGGTTCAAATGAAAGAAAAAGGTTTTTTTTGTAATCATTGGGACTGTATGCTGTTTTAAAGTGAGAGTGGACTCACCAGTTATGTCAACACACATGGCCTCAACAGCCATTCTACTTCCCCATAATGGCATGGAGAAAGCTTATTCATGGTCTTGATGTAATAACTCACCACTGAAGGTAGTTCTATTCCTTAATGAACCTTCTCTGAATTCCTATTGATAGAGAGATATAGAAAATGTTTAGGTGTAAGGAGTGACAATATCTATAGAAAAACAGGTCAGATTGAGGTTGACCTGTATCTATAGGCATGCAGTATGAGTCTCGGCTTTTGTTACGTTACAGCCTTATTCTAAAATGGATTAAATAGTTTTTTTCACCTCATCAATCTACACACAATACCCAATAATGACAAAGCAAATACAGTTTCTTAGCAATTTTTGCAAATGTATTTAAAAAATGTAACTTAAATATCACATTTACACTTTCCGAATGCACTGTACAGTTGACCGGGGCAGGTCTAGCAGGGCACAAATTTGACGAACTGACTTGTTGGAAAGGTAGCATCCTATGATGGTGCCACATTGAAAGTCAATGAGCTTTTCAGTAAGGCCATTCTACTGACAATGTTTGTCTATGGAGATTGAATGGCTGTGTGCTCGATTTTATACACCTGTCAGCAACGAGGTCGGCTGAAATAGCCGAATCCACTAATTTGAAGCGATGTCCACATACTTTTGTATTTATAGTGTATCATCATGTCGAGGTTTAATGTGGGTTAAACCTAGTTCATCATTGAAGCATCTGGTCCGGCGGACAGTATGATCTACCTAGACTACAATGAGAATCAGTTCCTACTCTGCAGTGTGTCAGGTAATACAAATTCTCAGCAGCAAGAAAGTACATATCATCATGTGGTTACAGAGAATTATCATTATTCTGTCAAAGATAAGGGAGTACTAGCATACCAGTGATTTGAGTCCAGCCTGCAATCCCCCAGACGACCGTACAGGAGGAAGCAAAGCCTAGATAATGAAAGGTGCAGATTTTATTAGCGAGATGCACAAAAAAATCTTAAATAACTGCAGTAGGCTAGCTACAGTACCTCATGGGTTTGTAATTTCATATCGGTTCAAATAGAATGCCAGGTTTTTTTGTAATCATTGGGACTGTATGCTGTTTTAAAGTGAGAGTGGACTCACCAGTTATGTCAACACACATGGCCTCAACAGCCATTCTACCTCCCCATAATGGCATGGAGAAAGCTTATTCATGGTCTTGATGTAATAACTCACCACTGAAGGTAGTTCTATTCCTTAATGAACCTTCTCTGAATTCCTATTGATAGAGAGATATAGAAAATGTTTAGGTGTAAGGAGTGACAATATCTATAGAAAAACAGGTCAGATTGAGGTTGACCTGTATCTATAGGCATGCAGTATGAGTCTCGGCTTTTGTTACGTTACAGCCTTATTCTAAAATGGATTAAATCGTTTTTTTCACCTCATCAATCTACACACAATACCCAATAATGACAAAGCAAATACAGTTTCTTAGCAATTTTTGCAAATGTATTTAAAAAATGTAACTTAAATATCACATTTACACTTTCCGAATGCACTGTACAGTTGACAGGGGCAGCTCTAGCAGGGCAGAAATTTGACAAACTGACTTGTTGGAAAGGTAGTATCCTATGACGGTGCCACATTGAAAGTCAATGAGCTTTTCAGTAAGGCCATTCTACTGACAATGTTTGTCTATGGAGATTGAATGGCTGTGTGCTCGATTTTATACACCTGTCAGCAACGAGTGCGGCTGAAATAGCCGAATCCACTAATTTGAAGGGATGTCCACATACTTTTGTATATATAGTGTATCATAATGTCGAGGTTTAATGTGGGTTAAACCTAGTTCATCATTGAAGCATCTGGTCCGGCGGACAGTATGATCTACCTAGACTACAATGAGAATCAGTTCCTACTCTGCAGTGTGTCAGGTAATACAAATTCTCAGCAGCAAGAAAGTACATATCATCATGTGGTTACAGAGAATTATCATTATTCTGGCAAAGATAAGGGAGTACTAGCATACCAGTGAGTTGAGTCCAGCCTGCAATCCCCCAGACGACCGTACAGGAGGAAGCAAAGCCTAGATAATGAAAGGTGCAGATTTTATTAGCGAGATGCACAAAAAAAATCTTAAATAACTGCAGTAGGCTAGCTACAGTACCTCATGGGTTTGTAATTTCATATCGGTTCAAATGAAAGAAGAAAGGTTTTTTTTTGTAATCATTGGGACTGTATGCTGTTTTAAAGTGAGAGTGGACTCACCAGTTATGTCAACACACATGGCCTCAACAGCCATTCTACCTCCCCATAATGGCATGGAGAAAGCTTATTCATGGTCTTGATGTAATAACTCACCACTGAAGGTAGTTCTATTCCTTAATGAACCTTCTCTGAATTCCTATTGATAGAGAGATATAGAAAATGTTTAGGTGTAAGGAGTGACAATATCTATAGAAAAACAGGTCAGATTGAGGTTGACCTGTATCTATAGGCATGCAGTATGAGTCTCGGCTTTTGTTACGTTACAGCCTTATTCTAAAATGTATTAAATAGTTTTTTCACCTCATCAATCTACACACAATACCCTATAATGACAAAGCAAATACAGTTTCTTAGCAATTTTTGCAAATGTATTTAAAAAATGTAACTTAAATATCACATTTACACTTTCCGAATGCACTGTACAGTTGACCGGGGCAGGTCTAGCAGAGCAGAAATTTGACGAACTGACTTTTTGGAAAGGTAGCATCCTATGACGGTGCCACATTGAAAGTCAATGAGCTTTTCAGTAAGGCCATTCTACTGACAATGTTTGTCTATGGAGATTGAATGGCTGTGTGCTCGATTTTATACACCTGTCAGCAACGAGGTCGGCTGAAATAGCCGAATCCACTAATTTGAAGCGATGTCCACATACTTTTGTATTTATAGTGTATCATCATGTCGAGGTTTAATGTGGGTTAAACCTAGTTCATCATTGAAGCATCTGGTCCGGCGGACAGTATGATCTAACTAGACTACAACGAGAATTAGTTCCTACTCTGCAGTGTGTCAGGTAATAAAAATTCTCAGCAGCAAGAAAGTACATATCATCATGTGGTTACAGAGAATTATCATTATTCTGTCAAAGATAAGGGAGTACTAGCATACCAGTGAGTTGAGTCCAGCCTGCAATCCCCCAGACGACCGTACAGGAGGAAGCAAAGCCTAAATAATGAAAGGTGCAGATTTTATTAGCGAGATGCACAAAAAAATCTTAAATAACTGCAGTAGGCTAGCTACAGTACCTCATGGGTTTGTAATTTCATATCGGTTCAAATAGAATGCCAGGTTTTTTTGTAATCATTGGGACTGTATGCTGTTTTAAAGTGAGAGTGGACTCACCAGTTATGTCAACACACATGGCCTCAACAGCCATTCTACCTCCCCATAATGGCATGGAGAAAGCTTATTCATGGTCTTGATGTAATAACTCACCACTGAAGGTAGTTCTATTCCTTAATGAACCTTCTCTGAATTCCTATTGATAGAGAGATATAGAAAATGTTTAGGTGTAAGGAGTGACAATATCTATAGAAAAACAGGTCAGATTGAGGTTGACCTGTATCTATAGGCATGCAGTATGAGTCTCGGCTTTTGTTACGTTACAGCCTTATTCTAAAATGGATTAAATCGTTTTTTTCACCTCATCAATCTACACACAATACCCAATAATGACAAAGCAAATACAGTTTCTTAGCAATTTTTGCAAATGTATTTAAAAAATGTAACTTAAATATCACATTTACACTTTCCGAATGCACTGTACAGTTGACCGGGGCAGCTCTAGCAGGGCAGAAATTTGACAAACTGACTTGTTGGAAAGGTAGTATCCTATGACGGTGCCACATTGAAAGTCAATGAGCTTTTCAGTAAGGCCATTCTACTGACAATGTTTGTCTATGGAGATTGAATGGCTGTGTGCTCGATTTTATACACCTGTCAGCAACGAGTGCGGCTGAAATAGCCGAATCCACTAATTTGAAGGGATGTCCACATACTTTTGTATATATAGTGTATCATAATGTCGAGGTTTAATGTGGGTTAAACCTAGTTCATCATTGAAGCATCTGGTCCGGCGGACAGTATGATCTACCTAGACTACAACGAGAATCAGTTCCTACTCTGCAGTGTGTCAGGTAATACAAATTCTCAGCAGCAAGAAAGTACATATCATCATGTGGTTACAGAGAATTATCATTATTCTGGCAAAGAATAAGGGAGTACTAGCATACCAGTGATTTGAGTCCAGCCTGCAATCCCCCAGACGACCGTACAGGAGGAAGCAAAGCCTAGATAATGAAAGGTGCAGATTTTATTAGCGAGATGCACAAAAAAATCTTAAATAACTGCAGTAGGCTAACTACAGTACCTCATGGGTTTGTAATTTCATATCGGTTCAAATGAAAGAAAAAGGTTTTTTTTGTAATCATTGGGACTGTATGCTGTTTTAAAGTGAGAGTGGACTCACCAGTTATGTCAACACACATGGCCTCAACAGCCATTCTACTTCCCCATAATGGCATGGAGAAAGCTTATTCATGGTCTTGATGTAATAACTCACCACTGAAGGTAGTTCTATTCCTTAATGAACCTTCTCTGAATTCCTATTGATAGAGAGATATAGAAAATGTTTAGGTGTAAGGAGTGACAATATCTATAGAAAAACAGGTCAGATTGAGGTTGACCTGTATCTATAGAGCTGCAGTATGAGTCTCGGCTTTTGTTACGTTACAGCCTTATTCTAAAATGGATTAAATAGTTTTTTTCACCTCATCAATCTACACACAATACCCAATAATGACAAAGCAAATACAGTTTCTTAGCAATTTTTGCAAATGTATTTAAAAAATGTAACTTAAATATCACATTTACACTTTCCGAATGCACTGTACAGTTGACCGGGGCAGCTCTAGCAGGGCAGAAATTTGACAAACTGACTTGTTGGAAAGGTAGCATCCTATGATGGTGCCACATTGAAAGTCAATGAGCTTTTCAGTAAGGCCATTCTACTGACAATGTTTGTCTATGGAGATTGAATGGCTGTGTGCTCGATTTTATACACCTGTCAGCAACGAGTGCGGCTGAAATAGCCGAATCCACTAATTTGAAGCGATGTCCACATACTTTTGTATTTATAGTGTATCATCATGTCGAGGTTTAATGTGGGTTAAACCTAGTTCATCATTGAAGCATCTGGTCCGGCGGACAGTATGATCTAACTAGACTACAACGAGAATCAGTTCCTACTCTGCAGTGTGTCAGGTAATAAAATTCTCAGCAGCAAGAAAGTACATATCATCATGTGGTTACAGAGAATTATCATTATTCTGTCAAAGATAAGGGAGTACTAGCATACCAGTGAGTTGAGTCCAGCCTGCAATCCCCCAGACGACCGTACAGGAGGAAGCAAAGCCTAAATAATGAAAGGTGCAGATTTTATTAGCGAGATGCACAAAAAAATCTTAAATAACTGCAGTAGGCTAGCTACAGTACCTCATGGGTTTGTAATTTCACATCGGTTCAAATAAGAATGCCAGGTTTTTTTTGTAATCATTGGGACTGTATGCTGTTTTAAAGTGAGAGTGGACTCACCAGTTATGTCAACACACATGGCCTCAACAGCCATTCTACCTCCCCATAATGGCATGGAGAAAGCTTATTCATGGTCTTGATGTAATAACTCACCACTGAAGGTAGTTCTATTCCTTAATGAAACTTCTCTGAATTCCTATTGATAGAGAGATATAGAAAATGTTTAGGTGTAAGGAGTGACAATATCTATAGAAAAACAGGTCAGATTGAGGTTGACCTGTATCTATAGGCATGCAGTATGAGTCTCGGCTTTTGTTACGTTACAGCCTTATTCTAAAATGGATTAAATCGTTTTTTTCACCTCATCAATCTACACACAATACCCAATAATGACAAAGCAAATACAGTTTCTTAGCAATTTTTGCAAATGTATTTAAAAAATGTAACTTAAATATCACATTTACACTTTCCGAATGCACTGTACAGTTGACCGGGGCAGCTCTAGCAGGGCAGAAATTTGACGAACTGACTTGTTGGAAAGGTAGCATCCTATGATGGTGCCACATTGAAAGTCAATGAGCTTTTCAGTAAGGCCATTCTACTGACAATGTTTGTCTATGGAGATTGAATGGCTGTGTGCTCGATTTTATACACCTGTCAGCAACGAGGTCGGCTGAAATAGCCGAATCCACTAATTTGAAGCGATGTCCACATACTTTTGTATTTATAGTGTATCATCATGTCGAGGTTTAATGTGGGTTAAACCTAGTTCATCATTGAAGCATCTGGTCCGGCGGACAGTATGATCTAACTAGACTACAACGAGAATTAGTTCCTACTCTGCAGTGTGTCAGGTAATAAAAATTCTCAGCAGCAAGAAAGTACATATCATCATGTGGTTACAGAGAATTATCATTATTCTGTCAAAGATAAGGGAGTACTAGCATACCAGTGAGTTGAGTCCAGCCTGCAATCCCCCAGACGACCGTACAGGAGGAAGCAAAGCCTAAATAATGAAAGGTGCAGATTTTATTAGCGAGATGCACAAAAAAATCTTAAATAACTGCAGTAGGCTAGCTACAGTACCTCATGGGTTTGTAATTTCATATCGGTTCAAATAGAATGCCAGGTTTTTTTTGTAATCATTGGGACTGTATGCTGTTTTAAAGTGAGAGTGGACTCACCAGTTATGTCAACACACATGGCCTCAACAGCCATTCTACCTCCCCATAATGGCATGGAGAAAGCTTATTCATGGTCTTGATGTAATAACTCACCACTGAAGGTAGTTCTATTCCTTAATGAACCTTCTCTGAATTCCTATTGATAGAGAGATATAGAAAATGTTTAGGTGTAAGGAGTGACAATATCTATAGAAAAACAGGTCAGATTGAGGTTGACCTGTATCTATAGGCATGCAGTATGAGTCTCGGCTTTTGTTACGTTACAGCCTTATTCTAAAATGGATTAAATCGTTTTTTTCACCTCATCAATCTACACACAATACCCAATAATGACAAAGCAAATACAGTTTCTTAGCAATTTTTGCAAATGTATTTAAAAAATGTAACTTAAATATCACATTTACACTTTCCGAATGCACTGTACAGTTGACCGGGGCAGCTCTAGCAGGGCAGAAATTTGACAAACTGACTTGTTGGAAAGGTAGTATCCTATGACGGTGCCACATTGAAAGTCAATGAGCTTTTCAGTAAGGCCATTCTACTGACAATGTTTGTCTATGGAGATTGAATGGCTGTGTGCTCGATTTTATACACCTGTCAGCAACGAGTGCGGCTGAAATAGCCGAATCCACTAATTTGAAGGGATGTCCACATACTTTTGTATATATAGTGTATCATCATGTCGAGGTTTAATGTGGGTTAAACCTAGTTCATCATTGAAGCATCTGGTCCGGCAGACAGTATGATCTAACTAGACTACAACGAGAATTAGTTCCTACTCTGCAGTGTGTCAGGTAATAAAAATTCTCAGCAGCAAGAAAGTACATATCATCATGTGGTTACAGAGAATTATCATTATTCTGGCAAAGATAAGGGAGTACTAGCATACCAGTGAGTTGAGTCCAGCCTGCAATCCCCCAGACGACCGTACAGGAGGAAGCAAAGCCTAGATAATGAAAGGTGCAGATTTTATTAGCGAGATGCACAAAAAAATCTTAAATAACTGCAGTAGGCTAGCTACAGTACCTCATGGGTTTGTAATTTCATATCGGTTCAAATGAAAGACAAGGTTTTTTTTGTAATCATTGGGACTGTATGCTGTTTTAAAGTGAGAGTGGACTCACCAGTTATGTCAACACACATGGCCTCAACAGCCATTCTACTTCCCCATAATGGCATGGAGAAAGCTTATTCATGGTCTTGATGTAATAACTCACCACTGAAGGTAGTTCTATTCCTTAATGAACCTTCTCTGAATTCCTATTGATAGAGAGATATAGAAAATGTTTAGGTGTAAGGAGTGACAATATCTATAGAAAAACAGGTCAGATTGAGGTTGACCTGTATCTATAGGCATGCAGTATGAGTCTCGGCTTTTGTTACGTTACAGCCTTATTCTAAAATGGATTAAATCGTTTTTTTCACCTCATCAATCTACACACAATACCCAATAATGACAAAGCAAATACAGTTTCTTAGCAATTTTTGCAAATGTATTTAAAAAATGTAACTTAAATATCACATTTACACTTTCCGAATGCACTGTACAGTTGACCGGGGCAGGTCTAGCAGGGCAGAAATTTGACGAACTGACTTGTTGGAAAGGTAGCATCCTATGATGGTGCCACATTGAAAGTCAATGAGCTTTTCAGTAAGGCCATTCTACTGACAATGTTTGTCAATGGAGATTGAATGGCTGTGTGCTCGATTTTATACACCTGTCAGCAACGAGTGCGGCTGAAATAGCCGAATCCACTAATTTGAAGGGATGTCCACATACTTTTGTATATATAGTGTATCATCATGTCGAGGTTTAATGTGGGTTAAACCTTGTTCATCATTGAAGCATCTGGTCCGGCAGACAGTATGATCTAACTAGACTACAACGAGAATCAGTTCCTACTCTGCAGTGTGTCAGGTAATACAAATTCTCAGCAGCAAGAAAGTACATATCATCATGTGGTTACAGAGAATTATCATTATTCTGGCAAAGATAAGGGAGTACTAGCATACCAGTGAGTTGAGTCCAGCCTGCAATCCCCCAGACGACCGTACAGGAGGAAGCAAAGCCTAGATAATGAAAGGTGCAGATTTTATTAGCGAGATGCACAAAAAAATCTTAAATAACTGCAGTAGGCTAGCTACAGTACCTCATGGGTTTGTAATTTCATATCGGTTCAAATGAAGAATGAAAGGTTTTTTTGTAATCATTGGGACTGTATGCTGTTTTAAAGTGAGAGTGGACTCACCAGTTATGTCAACACACATGGCCTCAACAGCCATTCTACCTCCCCATAATGGCATGGAGAAAGCTTATTCATGGTCTTGATGTAATAACTCACCACTGAAGGTAGTTCTATTCCTTAATGAACCTTCTCTGAATTCCTATTGATAGAGAGATATAGAAAATGTTTAGGTGTAAGGAGTGACAATATCTATAGAAAAACAGGTCAGATTGAGGTTGACCTGTATCTATAGGCATGCAGTATGAGTCTCGGCTTTTGTTACGTTACAGCCTTATTCTAAAATGGATTAAATAGTTTTTTTCACCTCATCAATCTACACACAATACCCAATAATGACAAAGCAAATACAGTTTCTTAGCAATTTTTGCAAATGTATTTAAAAAATGTAACTTAAATATCACATTTACACTTTCCGAATGCACTGTACAGTTGACCGGGGCAGCTCTAGCAGGGCACAAATTTGACGAACTGACTTGTTGGAAAGGTAGCATCCTATGACGGTGCCACATTGAAAGTCAATGAGCTTTTCAGTAAGGCCATTCTACTGACAATGTTTGTCTATGGAGATTGAATGGCTGTGTGCTCGATTTTATACACCTGTCAGCAACGAGTGCGGCTGAAATAGCCGAATCCACTAATTTGAAGGGATGTCCACATACTTTTGTATATATAGTGTATCATCATGTCGAGGTTTAATGTGGGTTAAACCTAGTTCATCATTGAAGCATCTGGTCCGGCAGACAGTATGATCTAACTAGACTACAACGAGAATTAGTTCCTACTCTGCAGTGTGTCAGGTAATAAAAATTCTCAGCAGCAAGAAAGTACATATCATCATGTGGTTACAGAGAATTATCATTATTCTGGCAAAGATAAGGGAGTACTAGCATACCAGTGAGTTGAGTCCAGCCTGCAATCCCCCAGACGACCGTACAGGAGGAAGCAAAGCCTAAATAATGAAAGGTGCAGATTTTATTAGCGAGATGCACAAAAAAATCTTAAATAACTGCAGTAGGCTAGCTACAGTACCTCATGGGTTTGTAATTTCATATCGGTTCAAATAGAATGCCAGGTTTTTTTTGTAATCATTGGGACTGTATGCTGTTTTAAAGTGAGAGTGGACTCACCAGTTATGTCAACACACATGGCCTCAACAGCCATTCTACTTCCCCATAATGGCATGGAGAAAGCTTATTCATGGTCTTGATGTAATAACTCACCACTGAAGGTAGTTCTATTCCTTAATGAACCTTCTCTGAATTCCTATTGATAGAGAGATATAGAAAATGTTTAGGTGTAAGGAGTGACAATATCTATAGAAAAACAGGTCAGATTGAGGTTGACCTGTATCTATAGGCATGCAGTATGAGTCTCGGCTTTTGTTACGTTACAGCCTTATTCTAAAATGGATTAAATCGTTTTTTTCACCTCATCAATCTACACACAATACCCAATAATGACAAAGCAAATACAGTTTCTTAGCAATTTTTGCAAATGTATTTAAAAAATGTAACTTAAATATCACATTTACACTTTCCGAATGCACTGTACAGTTGACCGGGGCAGCTCTAGCAGGGCAGAAATTTGACAAACTGACTTGTTGGAAAGGTAGTATCCTATGACGGTGCCACATTGAAAGTCAATGAGCTTTTCAGTAAGGCCATTCTACTGACAATGTTTGTCTATGGAGATTGAATGGCTGTGTGCTCGATTTTATACACCTGTCAGCAACGAGTGCGGCTGAAATAGCCGAATCCACTAATTTGAAGGGATGTCCACATACTTTTGTATATATAGTGTATCATAATGTCGAGGTTTAATGTGGGTTAAACCTAGTTCATCATTGAAGCATCTGGTCCGGCGGACAGTATGATCTACCTAGACTACAACGAGAATCAGTTCCTACTCTGCAGTGTGTCAGGTAATACAAATTCTCAGCAGCAAGAAAGTACATATCATCATGTGGTTACAGAGAATTATCATTATTCTGGCAAAGATAAGGGAGTACTAGCATACCAGTGAGTTGAGTCCAGCCTGCAATCCCCCAGACGACCGTACAGGAGGAAGCAAAGCCTAGATAATGAAAGGTGCAGATTTTATTAGCGAGATGCACAAAAAAATCTTAAATAACTGCAGTAGGCTAGCTACAGTACCTCATGGGTTTGTAATTTCATATCGGTTCAAATGAAAGAAAAAGGTTTTTTTTGTAATCATTGGGACTGTATGCTGTTTTAAAGTGAGAGTGGACTCACCAGTTATGTCAACACACATGGCCTCAACAGCCATTCTACCTCCCCATAATGGCATGGAGAAAGCTTATTCATGGTCTTGATGTAATAACTCACCACTGAAGGTAGTTCTATTCCTTAATGAACCTTCTCTGAATTCCTATTGATAGAGAGATATAGAAAATGTTTAGGTGTAAGGAGTGACAATATCTATAGAAAAACAGGTCAGATTGAGGTTGACCTGTATCTATAGGCATGCAGTATGAGTCTCGGCTTTTGTTACGTTACAGCCTTATTCTAAAATGGATTAAATAGTTTTTTTCACCTCATCAATCTACACACAATACCCAATAATGACAAAGCAAATACAGTTTCTTAGCAATTTTTGCAAATGTATTTAAAAAATGTAACTTAAATATCACATTTACACTTTCCGAATGCACTGTACAGTTGACCGGGGCAGGTCTAGCAGGGCACAAATTTGACGAACTGACTTGTTGGAAAGGTAGCATCCTATGATGGTGCCACATTGAAAGTCAATGAGCTTTTCAGTAAGGCCATTCTACTGACAATGTTTGTCTATGGAGATTGAATGGCTGTGTGCTCGATTTTATACACCTGTCTGCAACGAGTGCGGCTGAAATAGCCGAATCCACTAATTTGAAGGGATGTCCACATACTTTTGTATATATAGTGTATCATAATGTCGAGGTTTAATGTGGGTTAAACGTAGTTCATCATTGAAGCATCTGGTCCGGCGGACAGTATGATCTACCTAGACTACAACGAGAATCAGTTCCTACTCTGCAGTGTGTCAGGTAATACAAATTCTCAGCAGCAAGAAAGTACATATCATCATGTGGTTACAGAGAAGTATCATTATTCTGTCAAAGATAAGGGAGTACTAGCATACCAGTGAGTTGAGTCCAGCCTGCAATCCCCCAGACGACCGTACAGGAGGAAGCAAAGCCTAAATAATGAAAGGTGCAGATTTTATTAGCGAGATGCACAAAGAAATCTTAAATAACTGCAGTAGGCTAGCTACAGTACCTCATGGGTTTGTAATTTCATATCGGTTCAAATAGAATGCCAGGTTTTTTTTGTAATCATTGGGACTGTATGCTGTTTTAAAGTGAGAGTGGACTCACCAGTTATGTCAACACACATGGCCTCAACAGCCATTCTACCTCCCCATAATGGCATGGAGAAAGCTTATTCATGGTCTTGATGTAATAACTCACCACTGAAGGTAGTTCTATTCCTTAATGAACCTTCTCTGAATTCCTATTGATAGAGAGATATAGAAAATGTTTAGGTGTAAGGAGTGACAATATCTATAGAAAAACAGGTCAGATTGAGGTTGACCTGTATCTATAGGCATGCAGTATGAGTCTCGGCTTTTGTTACGTTACAGCCTTATTCTAAAATGGATTAAATCGTTTTTTTCACCTCATCAATCTACACACAATACCCAATAATGACAAAGCAAATACAGTTTCTTAGCAATTTTTGCAAATGTATTTAAAAAATGTAACTTAAATATCACATTTACACTTTCCGAATGCACTGTACAGTTGACCGGGGCAGGTCTAGCAGGGCACAAATTTGACGAACTGACTTGTTGGAAAGGTAGTATCCTATGACGGTGCCACATTGAAAGTCAATGAGCTTTTCAGTAAGGCCATTCTACTGACAATGTTTGTCTATGGAGATTGAATGGCTGTGTGCTCGATTTTATACACCTGTCTGCAACGAGTGCGGCTGAAATAGCCGAATCCACTAATTTGAAGGGATGTCCACATACTTTTGTATATATAGTGTATCATCATGTCGAGGTTTAATGTGGGTTAAACCTTGTTCATCATTGAAGCATCTGGTCCGGCAGACAGTATGATCTAACTAGACTACAACGAGAATTAGTTCCTACTCTGCAGTGTCAGGTAATAAAAATTCTCAGCAGCAAGAAAGTACATATCATCATGTGGTTACAGAGAATTATCATTATTCTGTCAAAGATAAGGGAGTACTAGCATACCAGTGAGTTGAGTCCAGCCTGCAATCCCCCAGACGACCGTACAGGAGGAAGCAAAGCCTAAATAATGAAAGGTGCAGATTTTATTAGCGAGATGCACAAAAAAATCTTAAATAACTGCAGTAGGCTAGCTACAGTACCTCATGGGTTTGTAATTTCACATCGGTTCAAATAGAATGCCAGGTTTTTTTTGTAATCATTGGGACTGTATGCTGTTTTAAAGTGAGAGTGGACTCACCAGTTATGTCAACACACATGGCCTCAACAGCCATTCTACCTCCCCATAATGGCATGGAGAAAGCTTATTCATGGTCTTGATGTAATAACTCACCACTGAAGGTAGTTCTATTCCTTAATGAACCTTCTCTGAATTCCTATTGATAGAGATATATAGAAAATGTTTAGGTGTAAGGAGTGACAATATCTATAGAAAAACAGGTCAGATTGAGGTTGACCTGTATCTATAGGCATGCAGTATGAGTCTCGGCTTTTGTTACGTTACAGCCTTATTCTAAAATGGATTAAATCGTTTTTTTCACCTCATCAATCTACACACAATACCCAATAATGACAAAGCAAATACAGTTTCTTAGCAATTTTTGCAAATGTATTTAAAAAATGTAACTTAAATATCACATTTACACTTTCCGAATGCACTGTACAGTTGACCGGGGCAGGTCTAGCAGGGCACAAATTTGACGAACTGACTTGTTGGAAAGGTAGTATCCTATGACGGTGCCACATTGAAAGTCAATGAGCTTTTCAGTAAGGCCATTCTACTGACAATGTTTGTCTATGGAGATTGAATGGCTGTGTGCTCGATTTTATACACCTGTCAGCAACGAGTGCGGCTGAAATAGCCGAATCCACTAATTTGAAGCGATGTCCACATACTTTTGTATATATAGTGTATCATAATGTCGAGGTTTAATGTGGGTTAAACCTAGTTCATCATTGAAGCATCTGGTCCGGCGGACAGTATGATCTAACTAGACTACAACGAGAATCAGTTCCTACTCTGCAGTGTGTCAGGTAATAAAAATTCTCAGCAGCAAGAAAGTACATATCATCATGTGGTTACAGAGAATTATCATTATTCTGGCAAAGATAAGGGAGTACTAGCATACCAGTGAGTTGAGTCCAGCCTGCAATCCCCCAGACGACCGTACAGGAGGAAGCAAAGCCTAGATAATGAAAGGTGCAGATTTTATTAGCGAGATGCACAAAAAAATCTTAAATAACTGCAGTAGGCTAGCTACAGTACCTCATGGGTTTGTAATTTCATATCGGTTCAAATAGAAAGCCAGGTTTTTTTTGTAATCATTGGGACTGTATGCTGTTTTAAAGTGAGAGTGGACTCACCAGTTATGTCAACACACATGGCCTCAACAGCCATTCTACCTCCCCATAATGGCATGGAGAAAGCTTATTCATGGTCTTGATGTAATAACTCACCACTGAAGGTAGTTCTATTCCTTAATGAACCTTCTCTGAATTCCTATTGATAGAGAGATATAGAAAATGTTTAGGTGTAAGGAGTGACAATATCTATAGAAAAACAGGTCAGATTGAGGTTGACCTGTATCTATAGGCATGCAGTATGAGTCTCGGCTTTTGTTACGTTACAGCCTTATTCTAAAATGGATTAAATCGTTTTTTTCACCTCATCAATCTACACACAATACCCAATAATGACAAAGCAAATACAGTTTCTTAGCAATTTTTGCAAATGTATTTAAAAAATGTAACTTAAATATCACATTTACACTTTCCGAATGCACTGTACAGTTGACCGGGGCAGGTCTAGCAGGGCAGAAATTTGACAAACTGACTTGTTGGAAAGGTAGCATCCTATGACGGTGCCGCATTGAAAGTCAATGAGCTTTTCAGTAAGGCCATTCTACTGACAATGTTTGTCTATGGAGATTGAATGGCTGTGTGCTCGATTTTATACACCTGTCAGCAACGAGGTCGGCTGAAATAGCCGAATCCACTAATTTGAAGCGATGTCCACATACTTTTGTATTTATAGTGTATCATCATGTCGAGGTTTAATGTGGGTTAAACCTAGTTCATCATTGAAGCATCTGGTCCGGCGGACAGTATGATCTAACTAGACTACAACGAGAATTAGTTCCTACTCTGCAGTGTGTCAGGTAATAAAAATTCTCAGCAGCAAGAAAGTACATATCATCATGTGGTTACAGAGAATTATCATTATTCTGTCAAAGATAAGGGAGTACTAGCATACCAGTGAGTTGAGTCCAGCCTGCAATCCCCCAGACGACCGTACAGGAGGAAGCAAAGCCTAAATAATGAAAGGTGCAGATTTTATTAGCGAGATGCACAAAAAAATCTTAAATAACTGCAGTAGGCTAGCTACAGTACCTCATGGGTTTGTAATTTCATATCGGTTCAAATAGAATGCCAGGTTTTTTTTGTAATCATTGGGACTGTATGCTGTTTTAAAGTGAGAGTGGACTCACCAGTTATGTCAACACACATGGCCTCAACAGCCATTCTACCTCCCCATAATGGCATGGAGAAAGCTTATTCATGGTCTTGATGTAATAACTCACCACTGAAGGTAGTTCTATTCCTTAATGAACCTTCTCTGAATTCCTATTGATAGAGAGATATAGAAAATGTTTAGGTGTAAGGAGTGACAATATCTATAGAAAAACAGGTCAGATTGAGGTTGACCTGTATCTATAGGCATGCAGTATGAGTCTCGGCTTTTGTTACGTTACAGCCTTATTCTAAAATGGATTAAATCGTTTTTTTCACCTCATCAATCTACACACAATACCCAATAATGACAAAGCAAATACAGTTTCTTAGCAATTTTTGCAAATGTATTTAAAAAATGTAACTTAAATATCACATTTACACTTTCCGAATGCACTGTACAGTTGACCGGGGCAGGTCTAGCAGGGCACAAATTTGACGAACTGACTTGTTGGAAAGGTAGCATCCTATGACGGTGCCGCATTGAAAGTCAATGAGCTTTTCAGTAAGGCCATTCTACTGACAATGTTTGTCTATGGAGATTGAATGGCTGTGTGCTCGATTTTATACACCTGTCAGCAACGAGTGCGGCTGAAATAGCCGAATCCACTAATTTGAAGCGATGTCCACATACTTTTGTATTTATAGTGTATCATCATGTCGAGGTTTAATGTGGGTTAAACCTAGTTCATCATTGAAGCATCTGGTCCGGCGGACAGTATGATCTAACTAGACTACAACGAGAATTAGTTCCTACTCTGCAGTGTGTCAGGTAATAAAAATTCTCAGCAGCAAGAAAGTACATATCATCATGTGGTTACAGAGAATTATCATTATTCTGTCAAAGATAAGGGAGTACTAGCATACCAGTGAGTTGAGTCCAGCCTGCAATCCCCCAGACGACCGTACAGGAGGAAGCAAAGCCTAAATAATGAAAGGTGCAGATTTTATTAGCGAGATGCACAAAAAAATCTTAAATAACTGCAGTAGGCTAGCTACAGTACCTCATGGGTTTGTAATTTCATATCGGTTCAAATAGAATGCCAGGTTTTTTTGTAATCATTGGGACTGTATGCTGTTTTAAAGTGAGAGTGGACTCACCAGTTATGTCAACACACATGGCCTCAACAGCCATTCTACCTCCCCATAATGGCATGGAGAAAGCTTATTCATGGTCTTGATGTAATAACTCACCACTGAAGGTAGTTCTATTCCTTAATGAACCTTCTCTGAATTCCTATTGATAGAGAGATATAGAAAATGTTTAGGTGTAAGGAGTGACAATATCTATAGAAAAACAGGTCAGATTGAGGTTGACCTGTATCTATAGGCATGCAGTATGAGTCTCGGCTTTTGTTACGTTACAGCCTTATTCTAAAATGGATTAAATCGTTTTTTCACCTCATCAATCTACACACAATACCCAATAATGACAAAGCAAATACAGTTTCTTAGCAATTTTTGCAAATGTATTTAAAAATGTAACTTAAATATCACATTTACACTTTCCGAATGCACTGTACAGTTGACCGGGGCAGCTCTAGCAGGGCAGAAATTTGACAAACTGACTTGTTGGAAAGGTAGTATCCTATGACGGTGCCACATTGAAAGTCAATGAGCTTTTCAGTAAGGCCATTCTACTGACAATGTTTGTCTATGGAGATTGAATGGCTGTGTGCTCGATTTTATACACCTGTCAGCAACGAGTGCGGCTGAAATAGCCGAATCCACTAATTTGAAGGGATGTCCACATACTTTTGTATATATAGTGTATCATAATGTCGAGGTTTAATGTGGGTTAAACGTAGTTCATCATTGAAGCATCTGGTCCGGCGGACAGTATGATCTACCTAGACTACAACGAGAATCAGTTCCTACTCTGGAGTGTGTCAGGTAATACAAATTCTCAGCAGCAAGAAAGTACATATCATCATGTGGTTACAGAGAATTATCATTATTCTGGCAAAGAATAAGGGAGTACTAGCATACCAGTGATTTGAGTCCAGCCTGCAATCCCCCAGACGACCGTACAGGAGGAAGCAAAGCCTAGATAATGAAAGGTGCAGATTTTATTAGCGAGATGCACAAAAAAATCTTAAATAACTGCAGTAGGCTAGCTACAGTACCTCATGGGTTTGTAATTTCATATCGGTTCAAATGAAAGAAAATTGTTTTTTTTGTAATCATTGGGACTGTATGCTGTTTTAAAGTGAGAGTGGACTCACCAGTTATGTCAACACACATGGCCTCAACAGCCATTCTACCTCCCCATAATGGCATGGAGAAAGCTTATTCATGGTCTTGATGTAATAACTCACCACTGAAGGTAGTTCTATTCCTTAATGAACCTTCTCTGAATTCCTATTGATAGAGAGATATAGAAAATGTTTAGGTGTAAGGAGTGACAATATCTATAGAAAAACAGGTCAGATTGAGGTTGACCTGTATCTATAGGCATGCAGTATGAGTCTCGGCTTTTGTTACGTTACAGCCTTATTCTAAAATGGATTAAATCGTTTTTTTCACCTCATCAATCTACACACAATACCCAATAATGACAAAGCAAATACAGTTTCTTAGCAATTTTTGCAAATGTATTTAAAAAATGTAACTTAAATATCACATTTACACTTTCCGAATGCACTGTACAGTTGACCGGGGCAGCTCTAGCAGGGCAGAAATTTGACGAACTGACTTGTTGGAAAGGTAGCATCCTATGACGGTGCCACATTGAAAGTCAATGAGCTTTTCAGTAAGGCCATTCTACTGACAATGTTTGTCTATGGAGATTGAATGGCTGTGTGCTCGATTTTATACACCTGTCAGCAACGAGTGCGGCTGAAATAGCCGAATCCACTAATTTGAAGGGATGTCCACATACTTTTGTATTTATAGTGTATCATCATGTCGAGGTTTAATGTGGGTTAAACCTAGTTCATCATTGAAGCATCTGGTCCGGCGGACAGTATGATCTAACTAGACTACAACGAGAATTAGTTCCTACTCTGCAGTGTGTCAGGTAATACAAAATTCTCAGCAGCAAGAAAGTACATATCATCATGTGGTTACAGAGAATTATCATTATTCTGGCAAAGATAAGGGAGTACTAGCATACCAGTGAGTTGAGTCCAGCCTGCAATCCCCCAGACGACCGTACAGGAGGAAGCAAAGCCTAGATAATGAAAGGTGCAGATTTTATTAGCGAGATGCACAAAAAAATCTTAAATAACTGCAGTAGGCTAGCTACAGTACCTCATGGGTTTGTAATTTCATATCGGTTCAAATGAAAGAATGAAGGTTTTTTTTGTAATCATTGGGACTGTATGCTGTTTTAAAGTGAGAGTGGACTCACCAGTTATGTCAACACACATGGCCTCAACAGCCATTCTACCTCCCCATAATGGCATGGAGAAAGCTTATTCATGGTCTTGATGTAATAACTCACCACTGAAGGTAGTTCTATTCCTTAATGAACCTTCTCTGAATTCCTATTGATAGAGAGATATAGAAAATGTTTAGGTGTAAGGAGTGACAATATCTATAGAAAAACAGGTCAGATTGAGGTTGACCTGTATCTATAGGCATGCAGTATGAGTCTCGGCTTTTGTTACGTTACAGCCTTATTCTAAAATGGATTAAATCGTTTTTTCACCTCATCAATCTACACACAATACCCAATAATGACAAAGCAAATACAGTTTCTTAGCAATTTTTGCAAATGTATTTAAAAATGTAACTTAAATATCACATTTACACTTTCCGAATGCACTGTACAGTTGACCGGGGCAGCTCTAGCAGGGCAGAAATTTGACAAACTGACTTGTTGGAAAGGTAGTATCCTATGACGGTGCCACATTGAAAGTCAATGAGCTTTTCAGTAAGGCCATTCTACTGACAATGTTTGTCTATGGAGATTGAATGGCTGTGTGCTCGATTTTATACACCTGTCAGCAACGAGTGCGGCTGAAATAGCCGAATCCACTAATTTGAAGGGATGTCCACATACTTTTGTATTTATAGTGTATCATCATGTCGAGGTTTAATGTGGGTTAAACCTAGTTCATCATTGAAGCATCTGGTCCGGCGGACAGTATGATCTACCTAGACTACAACGAGAATCAGTTCCTACTCTGCAGTGTGTCAGGTAATACAAATTCTCAGCAGCAAGAAAGTACATATCATCATGTGGTTACAGAGAATTATCATTATTCTGGCAAAGATAAGGGAGTACTAGCATACCAGTGAGTTGAGTCCAGCCTGCAATCCCCCAGACGACCGTACAGGAGGAAGCAAAGCCTAGATAATGAAAGGTGCAGATTTTATTAGCGAGATGCACAAAAAAATCTTAAATAACTGCAGTAGGCTAGCTACAGTACCTCATGGGTTTGTAATTTCATATCGGTTCAAATGAAAGAAAAATGGTTTTTTTTGTAATCATTGGGACTGTATGCTGTTTTAAAGTGAGAGTGGACTCACCAGTTATGTCAACACACATGGCCTCAACAGCCATTCTACCTCCCCATAATGGCATGGAGAAAGCTTATTCATGGTCTTGATGTAATAACTCACCACTGAAGGTAGTTCTATTCCTTAATGAACCTTCTCTGAATTCCTATTGATAGAGAGATATAGAAAATGTTTAGGTGTAAGGAGTGACAATATCTATAGAAAAACAGGTCAGATTGAGGTTGACCTGTATCTATAGGCATGCAGTATGAGTCTCGGCTTTTGTTACGTTACAGCCTTATTCTAAAATGGATTAAATCGTTTTTTTCACCTCATCAATCTACACACAATACCCAATAATGACAAAGCAAATACAGTTTCTTAGCAATTTTTGCAAATGTATTTAAAAAATGTAACTTAAATATCACATTTACACTTTCCGAATGCACTGTACAGTTGACCGGGGCAGCTCTAGCAGGGCAGAAATTTGACAAACTGACTTGTTGGAAAGGTAGTATCCTATGATGGTGCCACATTGAAAGTCAATGAGCTTTTCAGTAAGGCCATTCTACTGACAATGTTTGTCTATGGAGATTGAATGGCTGTGTGCTCGATTTTATACACCTGTCAGCAACGAGTGCGGCTGAAATAGCCGAATCCACTAATTTGAAGGGATGTCCACATACTTTTGTATTTATAGTGTATCATCATGTCGAGGTTTAATGTGGGTTAAACCTAGTTCATCATTGAAGCATCTGGTCCGGCGGACAGTATGATCTACCTAGACTACAACGAGAATCAGTTCCTACTCTGCAGTGTGTCAGGTAATACAAATTCTCAGCAGCAAGAAAGTACATATCATCATGTGGTTACAGAGAATTATCATTATTCTGGCAAAGATAAGGGAGTACTAGCATACCAGTGAGTTGAGTCCAGCCTGCAATCCCCCAGACGACCGTACAGGAGGAAGCAAAGCCTAGATAATGAAAGGTGCAGATTTTATTAGCGAGATGCACAAAAAAATCTTAAATAACTGCAGTAGGCTAGCTACAGTACCTCATGGGTTTGTAATTTCATATCGGTTCAAATGAAAGAAAATTGTTTTTTTTGTAATCATTGGGACTGTATGCTGTTTTAAAGTGAGAGTGGACTCACCAGTTATGTCAACACACATGGCCTCAACAGCCATTCTACCTCCCCATAATGGCATGGAGAAAGCTTATTCATGGTCTTGATGTAATAACTCACCACTGAAGGTAGTTCTATTCCTTAATGAACCTTCTCTGAATTCCTATTGATAGAGAGATATAGAAAATGTTTAGGTGTAAGGAGTGACAATATCTATAGAAAAACAGGTCAGATTGAGGTTGACCTGTATCTATAGGCATGCAGTATGAGTCTCGGCTTTTGTTACGTTACAGCCTTATTCTAAAATGGATTAAATCATTTTTTTCACCTCATCAATCTACACACAATACCCAATAATGACGAAGCAAATACAGTTTCTTAGCAATTTTTGCAAATGTATTTAAAAAATGTAACTTAAATATCACATTTACACTTTCCGAATGCACTGTACAGTTGACCGGGGCAGCTCTAGCAGGGCAGAAATTTGACAAACTGACTTGTTGGAAAGGTAGTATCCTATGACGGTGCCACATTGAAAGTCAATGAGCTTTTCAGTAAGGCCATTCTACTGACAATGTTTGTCTATGGAGATTGAATGGCTGTGTGCTCGATTTTATACACCTGTCAGCAACGAGGTCGGCTGAAATAGCCGAATCCACTAATTTGAAGCGATGTCCACATACTTTTGTATTTATAGTGTATCATCATGTCGAGGTTTAATGTGGGTTAAACCTAGTTCATCATTGAAGCATCTGGTCCGGACAGTATGATCTACCTAGACTACAACGAGAATCAGTTCCTACTCTGCAGTGTCACGTGGCTCCGGGGACTGTGTATTTTGAGCCAGATTTGGTTGTGTTGTATTTGGTTGTGTTTATTGTTTGAAACAGTGGGGTGACTCCCCAATCAGTGGTAACGAGTGTCAGCTGTCGGCTCGTTATCTCTGATTGGGAGCCATATTTAAACTGTCAGTGTTCACCTTAGTGTTGTGGGTTTTTGTTCCTTTACGGTCATTGTAACTGTGGACTTCATGAATCGTTTATTGTTTTGCACTTTAGTATAATAAAGTCATCATGTTCGCTCAACACGCTGCGTATTGGTCTGCTCCTTTTGAAGACGATCGTGACAGAAAAACCCACCAAGATGGGACCAAGCAGCGTGTCCAGGAGCCATCGCCAGGGAGATCCCTCACAGATCTCCTTCGCCTCCTGGACTGGGTCAAGCCGAGTGAGGAAGAGAAGGGCTTGACATTATGGCAGAAGGGCGAGAGGCTGGCGAGGGACATGGAGACCTGGTCCACGGGTAGGAGAGACGCCCCGAAAATTTTTAGGGGGGGGCTAACGCCGTCGGACCAGCGGGAGGCCGCGATAGAGCGGCCCAGTGGGTTGCCGGAGAAGGCCGCCGGGTTACGGGGGCCACTGGTCGAAGAGGGGATGGAGGAAGTAGAGGCACGGCGAGAGGTACTGGCGTGTGTTGCCAGTCCGGTCCGGCCCGTTCCAGATCCCGGTGTAGGACCAGTGGTGTGTGTCCCCAGTACAGTCCGGCCCATCCAAGTTTCCCGCACCAAGCCAGTGGTGTGCGTCGTCAGTCCGGCACGGCCCGTGCCTGCTCTCCGCATCAAGCCTGTGGTGCGTCTCGTCAGCCCGGCTCTGCCCGTTCCTGCTCTCCGCACCAGGTCTGTGGTGCACGTCGCCAGCCCAGTCCGGCCCATTCCTGCCACTCGTACCAAGTCAAGGGTGCGAGTCGTCAGCCGGATTCAGCCCATTCTGCTACTCGCACCAAGCCAAGGGTGCGAGTCGTCAGCCTGATTCAGCCCATTCCTGCTACTCGCACCAAGCCAAGGGTGCGAGTCGTCAGACGGATTCAGCCCATTCCTGCTACTCGCACCAAGCCAGGGATGCGAGTCTTCAGCCTGGTGAGGCCTGTTCCGGCTCCACGCACCATGCAAAGGGTGCGTATCGTCTGCCAGGTCCGGTCCATTCCTGCCTCACGCGCCAAGCCAGGGGTGCGCGTCGGCAGTCCTGATCCAGCTAGCTGGGTCAGATCGGACTGGGGGCACTACGGGGGATTGTAGTAGGGTGGTGGTCAAGCCCGAGCCGGAGCCGCCTCCGAGGAGCAATACCCACCCAGCCCTTCCCTATTTGGGGTGTAGGCGCGGTCGGAGTCCGCGCCTTTAGGGGGGGGTACTGTCACGCTCTGGCACCGGGACTGTGTATTTTGAGCCAGGGTGTGTTCATTTGGTTGTGTTGTATTTGGTTGTGTTTCATTGTTTGGTCGTGTGACTCCCAATCAGTGGTAACGAGTGTCAGCTGTCGGCTCGTTATCTCTGATTGGGAGCCATATTTAAACTGTCAGTGTTCACCTTAGTGTTGTGGGTTTTTGTTCCTTTACGGTCATTGTAACTGTGGACTTCATGAATCGTTTATTGTTTTGCACTTTAGTATAATAAAGTCATCATGTTCGCTCAACACGCTGCGTATTGGTCTGCTCCTTTTGAAGACGATCGTGACAGTATGAGTCTCGGCTTTTGTTACGTTACAGCCTTATTCTAAAATGGATTAAATAGTTTTTTTCACCTCATCAATCTACACACAATACCCAATAATGACAAAGCAAATACAGTTTCTTAGCAATTTTTGCAAATGTATGTAAAAAATGTAACTTAAATATCACATTTACACTTTCCGAATGCACTGTACAGTTGACCGGGGCAGCTCTAGCAGGGCAGAAATTTGACAAACTGACTTGTTGGAAAGGAAATATAATATGACAGTGCCACGTTGAAAGTCACAGAGCTCTTCAGTAAGGCAATTATACTGCCAATGGTTGTCTATGGAGATTGAATGGTTGTGTCCTCGAAGAAGTTTGGAACCACCAAGATTCTTCCTAGAGCTGGCCGCTCAGCCAAACTGAGCAATCGGGGGAGAAAGGCCTTGGTCAGGGAGGTGACCAAGAACCCGATTGTCACTCTGACAGAGCTCCAGAGTTCCTCTGTGGAGATGGGAGAACTTTCTAGAAGGACAACAACCTCTGCAGCACTCCACCAATCAGGCCTTTATGGTAGAGTGTCCATTGGGAGCCACTCCTCAGTAAAAAGCACATGACAACCCGCTTGGAGTTTGCCAAAATGCACCTAAAGGACTCTCAGACCATGAGAAACAAGATTATCTTGTCTGGTGAAACCAAGATTGAACTCTTTGGCCTGAATACCAAGTGTCACGTCTGGAGGAAACCAGGCACCATCCCTACGGTGAAGCATGGTGGTGGCAGCATCATGCTGTTGGGATGTTTTTCAGCGGCAGGGACTTGGGGACTAGTCAGGATCGAGGGAAAGATGAACGGAGCAAAGTACAGAGAGGCCTTGATGAAAACCTGCTCCAGAGCGCTCAGGACCTCAGACTGGGGAAAAAGTTCATCTTCCAACAGGACAACGACCCTAAGCACACAGCCAAGACAACAAAGGAGTCGCTTCGGGACAAGTCTCTGAATGTCCTTGAGTGGCCCAGCCAGAGACCGGTCTTGAACCCGATCAAACATCTCTGGAGAGACCTGAAAATAGCTTTGCAGCGACGCTCCCCATCCAACCTGACAGAGCTTGAGAGGATCTGCAGAGAAGAATAGGAGAGACTCCCCAAATACAGGTGTGCCAAGCTTGTAGCGTCATACCCAAGAAGACTCAAGGCTGTAATCGCTGCCAAAGGTGCTTCAACAAAGTACTGAGTAAAGGGTCAAAGTACTTACAGTACCGGTCAAAAGTTTGGACACACCTACTCATTCAAGGGTTTTTCTTTATTTTTGCTATTTTCTACATTGTACAATAATAGTGAAGACATCAAAACTATGAAATAACACATATGGAATCATGTAGTAACAAAAAAAGTATTAAACAAATCAAAATATATTTTATATTTGAGATTCTTCAAAGTAGCCACCCTTTGCCTTGATGACAGCTTTGCACACTCTTGGCATTCTCTCATGTGGTAGTCACCTGGAATGCATTTCAATTAACAGGTGTTTGTTAATTTGTGGAATTTCTTTCCTTCTTAATGCGTTTGAGCCAATCAGTTGTGTTGTGACAAGGTAGGGTTGGTATACAGTAGATAGCCCTATTTGGTAAAATACCAAGTCCATATTATGGCAAAAACAGCTCAAATAAGCAAAGAGAAACGACAGTCTACCATTACTTTAAGACATGAAGGTCAGTCAACCCGGAAAATTTCAAGAACTTTGAAAGTTTCTTCAAGTGCTGTCGCAAAAACCATCAAGCACTATGATGAAACTGGCTCTCATGAGGACTGCCACAGGAAAGGAAGATCCAGAGTTACCTCTGCTGCATAGGATAAGTTCATTAGAGTTACCAGCCTCATAAATCTGCAATTAACTGCACCTCAGATTGCAGCCCAAATAAATGCTTTACAGAGTTCAAGTAACAGACACATCTCAACATCAACTATTCAGACAGAGGAGACTGCGTGAATCAGGCCTTCATGGTCGAATTGCCACTACTAAAGGACACCAATAAGAAGAACAGACTTGCTTGGGCCAAGAAACACGAGCAATGGACATTAAACCGGTGGAAATCTGTCCTTTGGTCTGATGATTCCAAATTTGAGATTTTTGGTTCCAACCGCCGTGTCTTTGTGAGTCACTGAGTAGGTGTGTGGTTCCTACCATGAAGCATGGAGGAGGTGGTGTGATGGGGCTTTTCTGGTGACACTGTCAGTGATTTATTTAGAATTCAAGGCACACTTAACCAGCATTCTGCAGCGATACGCCATCCCATCTGGTTTGCGCTAAGTGGCACTATCATTTGTTTTTCAACAGGACAATGACCAAAAACAAACCTCCAGGCTGTGTAAGGGCTATTTGACCAAGAAGGAGAGTGATGGAGTGCTGCATCAGATGACCTGGCCTCCACAATCACCAGACCTCAATCCAGTTGAGATGGTTTGGGATTAGTTGGACCGCAGAGTGAAGGAAAGGTAGCCAACAAGTGCTCAGCATATGTGGGAACTCCTTCAAGACTGTTGGAAAAAGCTGCAAAGCTGTCATCAAGGCAAAGGGTGGCTACTTTGAAGAATCTGATATAGAAATTAAAATATATACAGGTTAAAAGTAATGACTAAATGTTCCACCCTTAAATATAGTTGTGAAATGTTCTTGTTTTAAGTGATTAGTACTTTCTTAGTAGTGACTAATTACTATACTCCGAAACTGTGTGAGATAAGTTAGAATCTACTACCTGGTAATGTGTGAGTGTAGGACCAGTAAAGATTATGACATTGTGTTACTATTTAGCAATGTGAGTAGGAGTTAGACCAGACGGCGAAGAAGAAGGAGAACTGTTAAACATGGTGCAGAATATTGTGAGAACGGCGATAACTGAGGAATGCAGGGAGTAGGCTATGATAAGAAAGTGTGTGTGTGAACTGATGGTCAGGAGAGCAATTATAAAGTGGTAAACTACAGCCTGCCTACAGAGGGGAGGGATTTTCATATGAAGTGTGCGTATAAAAATATTGTACGACCATTTTGTGGCAGAATTCTCAATGAATAAACATCTCTGACTATGCAGACCGGGACTCTGTCCGTTTCTTGATTTTGGGAGACGCACAGAGACACTGAAATAGTTTGTTAAATAATTCTCATAACAGAATCTCAAATATATTTTGATTTGTTGAACACTTTTTTGGTTACTACATGATTCCATATGCGTTATTTCATAGTTTTGATGTCTTCACTATTATTCTACAATGTAGAAAATAGTCAAAATAAAGAAAAACCCTTGAATGCGTTGGTGTGTCCAAACTTTTGACTGGTACTGTATGTAAATGTTTATTTTTATTTTTATAAATGTACAAAAATGTTTAAAAACCTGTTTTTGCTGTGTGCAGATTGATGAGGGGGGAAAACGATTTAATCCATTTTAGAATAAGGCTGTAACGTAACAAAATGTTGAAAAAGTGAAGGGGTCTGAATACTTTCAAGGGAAAGGTTTGGAAAACAAAAGTTGAATGAAAACACACATACACCTAGAAAAAGTACACCCTCCATATAATTCATATCATATGCCTAATAGTACAGTAGAGGTATTTTTACTTGCACACAATATAGCTGGGTCTCCCCGTCCTGCCTTTAGGGGTCCACGGCCCTGTAGCGTAACCCACCAACACACCCCACTCAGCTTCAGGATCTTAGTGAAACATTCATTATTGGTTTCAGGTGTGTTAGGCCAAGTCCAGAGTGACAACAGTACACCAGACCCCCAGGGCCAGGACTGAGCAGCCCAGCAGCTAGGGATTGCCTAAATAGGTATCTTCCCTGACGTGGGCATGTTTTCAATACAGACTCCTTTTGTCTTATAGTATTCCATATAAGGCATCCAGACCTTATGAAAGTTGCACAGTATACCCTTAATCTTAAAACAAATCTAGTGATACTGTACATAACTTGACATTTCTTCCATTCATTGTGGGAGGATAACCAACCTTCCAATTAATGGCAATGCATTTATTAGCCACTATAAATGCTAGGTTTCACATTTTCATCTGATAACAGTCTCCAGTATCAACATTTCCAAGCAAACAAAAACAGTGAGAAGGGAGAATCTGTAGACATGCTGAGATAAAAGGACATACTCTTTGACAGAATTCAGCCAGCCTTCACAAGACCACAACATATGCAAATATGTCTCCTTTTGAGTTTTACACCTCCAGCAGAATATTAAAATTTCTGAGTGCATGATATTCAGTTTCACTGGCATATAGTACATTCTATGGATGGTCTTAAACTGCAGTAATTTATGTATGAGATTATATGAGATCCATTCATCATCATCATCAATAGCGTCTCCCAGGTCTTCCTCACATTTTTGTTTGACATGTTTTATGTCATGTGGAAAAGCTTCTATCAACCCCTTGATACAGTTTGGAAATCAAATTTGGAGGTTTGTCAGACTGTCTTAAAATAAAATCTGGCTTGTCCAGTGTTTGCTGGACAGAAATAATAAAGTGTTCTATCTGCAAAAATTCACCTCACCTCACCTCTGTCACAGACTGGTCTTCCCTTGCTGCCTGACCCTGCTGAGGCCCCTATCACCATCTGATCCTCCTAAAATGAGACATGACAAAGAATGACCTTGGTGTACATTTATACATTGTATTATCCAAGAATAGAATCAATGGTTCAATAATTGAAATGACCATTATTCCCAGATCCCAGACTGTAGCTTTAAGCTGAAACTGATGTCCTGTAGCTACTGTAGGTCTACCCATCAATTCAAAATGGAACTTTGTATTATTCACTGAATATACTGCAAAATGTACCTTAGCTCTGTAGACTGGTCTTCCCTGGCTGTCTGACACTGCTGGGACCCCTGTCACCATCTGACCCTGCTAAAAGATGATGAGCATAGTGTTGTGTACTGACTGCACTAGAGGGCTGCATTCCATATTTTTGTTGTCCCACTGATTATTTTGAAACGGTCCTCTTTCTGCTTTATATGCGTTAACCTATCAATTGTATTAAAAGCAAATATTTTTTGCATTATTCACACAGTCAGAATTCGCTGCTTCAACTTCAGTAGCCTACCTCTCCTAGTTGGGCGTGAGAGTTCAAGTGTGCCAAGTATGTGTAGTCTCATTGAAATAGAGAAGGCTGACTACATGGGCGGAGAATCATGTGGCAGTTAACATAAATATGAAATTAACTTAAATATGATTAGACTGTAGTTTACTACAGTGTCTGTAAATAAATATTGATAATGAAAAGAAGTGGAGAGCGCTCAATCAACGTGAGTCAAAGTGCAATCAAAAAATGTAATCATCATTGAAAAGGAAAAGGCACAACGCGCACATTGGTTAGGCTACTATGGTGAGCGAGCGTTGCACCTTTTCATTTTCAATAAATATTGATTACCCATTTATTTGTCTCTGCCTGCAAATCCTCCTCCTAAACGGTAGGCTATAACCTATAGGACTATGCAAGACGTAACAAGTGTCGCTGTCGTCATTCTTGCTGCTTCCAGTTCAGTAGCCATACCTGCGAGATCAGGTGCGTGTGTGGTCTGAATTAAATAGAGTAGGCTATAGCCTATGTATACATGGGCGGAGAAGCACAGGGCAGTTATCTTCCCAAGGAAATGTACTTCCTGAATAGGCCTATGATTAGGCTATAGTTTACTACATTACCTAGAAATAGGCCTACATATTGATCACCCACTCCTAAAAGTTAGGCTATAAAAATAGCTAAAGAGAAAGTACAAGTCCCTCCAACTCTGCTCTCTTCAAACTAAATCTAGCATTTTGGCTGATATACCCCAGTAATAAAATGTAAGGGCCATGTGAGAATTTCTGGTAATTTAACCTATTTCTTAAGTTATTTTGTGGCATTTGATATTGCCTATAGGGCCCAAAATTGCTGGGACCATGGCTGGCAGGTGAGCTGCGTCACATACGCCTAAAATAACATTGCGGGACTACGGTTGGGTTTGGGACCAGATCTTCCAGTAGCGGGTGGGAGTCTGACAGAAAGCCATATCAAATAATAGCTAATGTAAGCCAACTTTTGACCAGCTCTCTCTCGCTTGCCAAGTTCACTTACTTCTGAAACTGGACAAAACAAAGGCTACAAACAACTGCTGTTAGATAGTAATAATAGCCACCTCATATCGCTACCTGACAGATAACTAGAGGATAGAGCTGACCTGGCTGTGGTAGCTACTCACTAGCGAAGCTTATTCATTCACCTCAGTCGAGAGGGGATGAAACATTAGCTAACGTTACATGTCAGTTACAAATTCTAGCTCAGCACTGCGAATAAACAGAATGTCCCCCCCCCTCCCCCCAAAGAAAGTTGCACCCTGGCCGTTGCCATTTAATGCTACTCAACAACTTGTAAAAGAGGTTGAAGGCAGCTTCTGAAAATGATGTCCACTCTCCCATGTCAATTCACATCAGTTTGTAATCGAAAGCCGTTATAGTGTGAGTGGTCCACCAGTTCACAACTTCCAAGTAAAGGTTCCGTTTCCCTTCCGAATCTGTACTCCATCATGTCTGTTGATTGAGAGAATAGAAAGGTTTAGCTGTATTGCAATTCAACATCCTGCAGAAGGCTAGTTACAGTCAGTAGTTCATTCATATCATTTCTCATCAGCTCTAAATCACAGATTAAATTCATAATTGGGACTGTAGCTAGGTTGTATGAGTAGCCATTACAACTAGCTAGCTATGTAATTTCAAGAAGCGAGAACAGTAGTCAGCCAAAAGTGTATTTTCTTTTACATTTTGACCTAACTGGATTTTCACCAGGTTTCCACCTACAGAAGGAAGTACAACACTTTAGTTGTAGTTTAGCTTAGAAGAGGGAATGAGTCCATGTTGTCTGATCAGCGATTGGTGACAAGTTCGCCATTTGGCAATAAATCACTACCTAGTTCATCATTTGAAACAACGACTTAGCTAGCTACAAAGCAAAAGGCTGTGTCTGTACCTGTACTGTATAATGTTAGTTAGCACATTTGGTTCTGTTTTCAGTCACGTCAGTATATTCTATTTTCTTTCACCCAAAGCATGGCAGAGCACAACTGGTAACTAATGTCAGCTTGAGCGGCTAACGAAATACCCTTAAAAAATCATAACTAATGTTAATCTCGTTCACAATTTAGCATAGTTCTTTCTCGCTAACATTAGCTAGCTAGCTATTAACGGTAACGTTACATCCACCCAAATTGATTCGAAACACTTTCTCTGATTAGTTTATAGCTAATTATCACACATCTCACATCTGTATTTACAATGGAATACAATTTATATATGCGCTACTACAATGTTATTATTAGCTACCATTTTATGAGCACTGTGAGTGAAGCTAGCTAATTAGCCAACACAGCTAACGTTAGTTAGCATGACTCATAGGAAAATTCCACTCACCAATTGCTCGACAAAAAAAAGTTAAAGAATGAACCCCCAGTGGACAAAACCCTTCTTCTTCTTCAGTGGGGTTTATCGGCGGTTGGCATCCAACGTTATGGTGCATTACCGCCACCTACCGTACTGGAATGTGGGCCAGAGACAGGGAGAAACTAAATCCTACCTGCCAACCCCGTTTCTCTTAAAAAATCTAAACTATTTGAGACTATATCTAATGACGTTCTGCTCAATATACTCTTTAAACTAATTCTCTGTATCCCCTTCTCCCTCATACTAAATCTCATCCTCTCCCTTTCCCTCTGATACTGCCCACACTAGCAATACATGCTCCACAGTCTCTATTTCCTGACAATAATCACACTTTCCTGATGGATGCTTTCCTATCACGTTTAATGTCTAATTCAACTGGCTGTGTCCCACCCTTAATCTTGTAAAAATAGCCTCCTCTCTTCTGTCCCTTCCTGCCGTCCTCCCCGACTTTCCTCTATACTTGAAAGAAATGCCTTCCCTTATTATTTATATTCCACTGCTCCTGCCATCTCTGCACCATCACTGTATATATCAGTCTTTTTGCCTCTGCCTGCTCATTGACACTTCAACATCAACATCCCCACTACTAAGTGCTTGTTTAGCCTGTTCATCTACTGCCTCGTTTCCCTCCACCCCCACATGGGCTGGAACCCAAGTAAATCTTATCTGAATACCCATCTGTTTAATCCTGCCATGGGTTTGTAGCACTTCATAAAACAGGTCTTGTCTGCTACGTGAGCTAAAGGACTGGAGACTCATTAACACTGCACATGAATCAGAGCAAATAACTATTCTGTCTGGCTTAATTTCCTCCACCCACTGCAAGGCCAACAGTATGGCCATCAGCTCCGCCATATATACAGCCAGATGATCTGTAATATGTTTCCTGACTTCCACCCCACATTCCTGCACTACAAATGCTGACCCAGTACGTACTGTCCTTGGATCTTTTGAACCATCTGTGTAAATGGCCACAAAATCCTGAGACACATTTTCCAGACGTCTCTTAAAGAAATCAGCTGGATCAACCCCTTCCCTATCTTTCTGTAGTCTCTCCAACACTTCTAGATCAAGTACTGGAGGCGGGAGTAGCCATGGTGGACTTACAGGAATAACTACCGTTGGACTAAACTCTTCGCTTATGTTCCCAGCATGCCTGTAAAATCCCTTTTGCATGATGAGACACCCCATGTCCTTGTAGGTTGACCCAATAATTCATTGCCAGCTGCTGTCTCCTAATCTGCAACGGCATATCCCCCATCTCCACCTGTAATGCAGCCACTGGGGATGTCCGAAACGCCCCACTACATATTCTGAGTCCTTGCCCCTGTATGACATCTAGCCTTTCCAGTGAGGTCCGGGCTGCCGAACCATACACTATACTTCCATAGTCTATTACAGATCGGATCAATGCAACATACATGGTCTTCAATGAGGAACGCCCAGTCCCCCACTCCTTCCCCGTCAGACAGCGCATCACATTTAGCACCTTCTTACACTTTCCAACCACTCTCTCAATGTGTTCTGCCCAGGTCAGTCTAGTATCAAAGTATACCCCAAGGAACCTGAAGGCCCCCACCCTCTCCAAGTTTCTCCCATATAACCCCAAGCATACCTCATCTCCCACCTTCCTCCTGGTAAAGAACACTGTTTGAGTTCTGTTTACAGAGAACCTGAATCCCCACATTAATGCCCACCGCTCTACCTCATCAATTGCTTCCTGTACCTTCCTGACTATGTATGGCACATTACTTCCCCTCTTCCATAAGGCACCATCATCTGCAAATAACGACCTCCCTATATCCGGCTGTACCTGAGAATAAACATCATTGATCATGATTGAGAACAACAGAGGACTAATCACGCTCCCCTGCGGGACAAAACCCTCCTCGCCCTCGTCATATTTAACAAAAAAGTTTACAGTATAGAAGTAGTAAAAACATATATTTTCAGAGTTGACGTTCTAAGGTCAGGAATTGAGAAAGAGAGAAAATGTGCAAGTGTGTAGGAATATGAGAGGGTGTGTTATTAATTAACCCTTTCTTGTAGCAGTCATATTTACAATGTGCCATGAATACTAGGCTAGTTTTTTTTGTTGCAAAGAAACTAGCTATCTACCTAGATGATATTAGCAACATACCCTTCCTTATTTTACCAGATCCTCTTCTCCTTCAGCCGGTGGAGTTCCACAGTATATTTAATCACTTATAATTTCTCCCAACTACATGAACACCTGAAATCTATTTCAATTCATGACTTAACTTGTTGACATACAAATTAAAATCCATATTAACTCATTGCAGAATGTATCCATAATCATGAATGAATAAGCATATTTATTTGACAAGAATGCACCTAGTCACCAATCAAACACCTGATCTCCAACAATTACAATGCTTTAAAGAAATCACAATAGTAAATAATGCATACATATGGATTTTATACATAACATATATGTATTTATACATCTGACTTGAAGTAAACATTAAATTACTTATCAATGCCCCAAATCTGGGACAGTGAAGAGCACCATATGAACTATTATTACTATCCGAGAGCGCAAAGATTCTTCTGCTTTTCCATTTTAGGAATTAGACCAGCACAAATAACACAAAATTTAAAACAGCATATTGTGATCTTTGGTGGGTGAGTTACAATTGGAAAAACAGAATGCGTGAGGTAGGTTTAATATAAAATACTAGGCCATTTACCACTGCATTCAGTCTAAACCCCAGCATAAGCAGGAGGACAGCATTACACAGGTGAAACCAAAAGGTAGAAAAAACAGTACACCACAACACTTTTAAAACGTGTTACTGAGTCTAGACGTTATCAAATCAGGAGAAGAACAAGTGAAGGAAGAAGCATAGGGAAAGTGGGTGAAGGTAGGGTGGGCTTATAGAGATAAGATTGAGAGTTCCAGAGTTGAGGGACCATGGGGCATTGTGTGGAATAAGGGGTAGATAGAGGGTTGGCCCTAGAATAAACACAACATTGGGTGCTGATGTGCTTCTGTACACCTTTTAAGTCGTCACAAATATCCTGCCCATGTCCAGCACAAGAGGTTGGTGGCACCTTAATTGGGGAGGACGGGCTTGAGTTAATGGCTGGAGCGGAATGGTATCAAATACATCAAACACATGGTTTCCATGTTTTTGATGTCATTCCATTCGCTCCATTCCAGCCATTATTATGAACCGTCCTTCCTTCAGCATCTTCCACTGATGTCCAGTGATACTCGGAGTCTCATGCTGCGTTCAAAACAACTGGGAACTCGGAAATCTCAGACTTCTGTGCGTTCAAGACAAATAAAAAATACAAATAAAACTGCTCCGACTGGGAAAATTCTGGCATCTTTCTAGAGCTCTGACTTTCTGACCTGAAGATCACTGACGTCATGATTTGACCTGCCTTGGAAGCACCATCAGTGCTTGTCCCTTGAAGCCTCATCATTCCGCCTCAGTTGCAGCATTCAAATCGTGGTCATCGTGTGTCTGTGAATCACAACATTAAAGACGATGAGTGATCACAGCATTTCCACAAATTGAGTCGTACACAATACACCATAAGCGTTGAGGATAGCATTTTGTTGACAACATGGTGGTTTACACCATGTCTATCTACTGTGTGTGAATGATGGAAGAATCTTACCCAAGCTGTCTGTCCATTTGAGTGTGTGGTCACTTAGGTCTGCACATCAACGGATTTCAGCACCCAAAGAATATCTTGCATTTACACAGGACAAACATAGGTAAGGTGCCTTCGGAGAGTATTCCGACCCATGACTTCTTTTATATTTTGTTATGTTACAGCCTTATTCTAAAACTGATTAAATTGTTTTTTCCCCTCATCAATATACACACAATACCCCATAACGACAAAGCAAAAACAGGTTTGGAAACGGAAATATCACATTTACGTAAGTATTCAGACACTACTTATTACTTTGTTGAAGCACCTTTGGCAGCGATTACAGCCTCGAGTCTTCTTGGGTATGACGCTACAAGCTTGGCACACCTGTATTTGGGGAGTTTCTCCCATTCTTCTCTGCAGATCCTCTCAAGCTCTGTCAGGTTGGATCGGGAGCATTGCTGCACAGCTATTTTCAGGTCTCTCCAGAGATGTTTGATCGGGTTCAAGTCCGGGCTCTGGCTGGGCCACTCTAGGACATTCAGAGACTTGTCCCGAAGCCACTCCTGCGTTGGCTTGGCTGTGTGCTTAGGGTCGTTGTCCTGTTGGAAGGTGAACCTTTGCCCCAGTCTGAGGTCCTGAACGCTCTGGTGCATGTTTTCATCAAGGATCTCTCTGTACTTTGCTCCGTTCATCTTTCCCTCGATCCTGACTAGTCTCCATGTCCCTGCTGCTGAAAAACATCCCCACAGCATGATGCTGCCACCCCCATGCTTCACCGTAGGGATGGTGCCCGGTTTCCTCCAGACGTGAAGCTTGGCATCCAGGCCAAAGAGTTCAACATTGGTTTCATCAGACCAGAGAATCTTGTTTCTCATGGTCTGAGAGTCCTTTAGGGGCCTTTTGGCAAACTCCAAGTGGGCGGTCATATGCCTTTTACTGAGGAGTGGCTTCCGTCTGGCCATTCTACCATGAAGGCCTGATTGGTGGAGTGCTGCAGAGATGGTTGTCCTTCTGGAAGGTTCTCCCATCTCCACAGAGGACCTCTGGAGCTCTATCAGTGACCAGCGGGTTCTTGATCACCTCCCTGACCAAGGCCCTTCTCCCCCGATTGTTCAGTTTGGGTGGGCGGCCAGCTCTAGGAAGAATCTTGATGCTTCCAAACTACTTCCATTGAAGAATGATGGAGGTCACTGTGTTCTTGGGGACCATCAGTGGTGCAGAAATGTTTTGGTACCCTTCCCCAGATCTGTGCCTCAACACAATCCCGTCTCGGTGCTGTAGCAACAATTCCTTCGACCTCATGGCTTGGTTTTTGCTCTGACATACACTGTCAACTGTGCGACCTTATATACAGTGGGGAAAAAAGTATTTAGTCAGCCACCAATTGTGCAAGTTCTCCCACTTAAAAAGATGAGAGAGGCCTGTAATTTTCATCATAGGTACACGTCAACTATGACAGACAAAATGAGGAAAAAAAATCCAGAAAATCACATTGTAGGATTTTTAATGAATTTATTTGCAAATTATGGTGGAAAATAAGTATTTGGTCAATAACAAAAGTTTCTCAATACTTTGTTATATACCCTTTGTTGGCAATGACACAGGTCAAACGTTTTCTGTAAGTCACAAGGTTTTCACAAACTGTTGCTGGTATTTTGGCCCATTCCTCCACGCAGATCTCCTCTAGAGCAGTGATGTTTTGGGGCTGTCGCTGGGCAACACGGACTTTCAACTCCCTCCAAAGATTTTGTATGGGGTTGAGATCTGGAGACTGGCTAGGCCACTCCAGGACCTTGAAATGCTTCTTACGAAGCCACTCCTTCGTTGCCTGGGCGGTGTGTTTGGGATCATTGTCATGCTGAAAGACCCAGCCACGTTTTATCTTCAATGCCCTTGCTGATGGAAGGAGGTTTTCACTCAAAATCTCACGATACATGGCCCCATTCATTCTTTCCTTTACACGGATCAGTCGTCCTGGTCCCTTTGCAGAAAAACAGCCCCAAAGCATGATGTTTCCACCCCCAAGCTTCACAGTAGGTATGGTGTTCTTTGGATGCAACTCAGCATTCTTTGTCCTCCAAACACGACTGAGTTGAGTTTTTACCAAAAAGTTCTATTTTGGTTTCATCTGACCATATGACATTCTCCCAATCCTCTTCTGGATCATCCAAATGTACTCTAGCAAACTTCAGACGGGCCTGGACATGTACTGGCTTAAGCAGGGGGACACGTCTGGCACTGCAGGATTTGAGTCCCTGGCGGCGTAGTGTGTTACTGATGGTAGGCTTTGTTACTTTGGTCCCAGCTCTCTGCAGGTCATTCACTAGGTCCCCCGTGTGGTTCTGGGATTTTTGCTCACCGTTCTTGTGATCATTTTGACCCCACAGGGTGAGATCTTGCGTGGAGCCCCAGATCGAGGGAGATTATCAGTGGTCTTGTATGTCTTCCATTTCCTAATAATTGCTCCCACAGTTGATTTCTTCAAACCAAGCTGCTTACCTATTGCAGATTCAGTCTTCCCAGCCTGGTGCAGGTCTACAATTTTATTTCTGGTGTCCTTTGACAGCTCTTTGGTCTTGGCCATAGTGGAGTTTGGAGTGTGACTGTTTGAGGTTGTGGACAGGTGTCTTTTATACTGATAACAAGTTCAAACAGGTGCCATTAATACAGGTAACGAGTGGAGGACAGAGGAGCCTCTTAAAGAACAAGTTACAGGTCTGTGAGAGCCAGAAATCTTGCTTGTTTGTAGGTGACCAAATACTTATTTTCCACCATCATTTGCAAATAAATTCATAAAAAATCCTACAATGTGATTTTCTGGAAAAAAATTCTCAATTTGTCTGTCATAGTTGACGTGTACCTATGATGAAAATTACAGGCCTCTCTCATCTTTTTAAGTGGGAGAACTTGCACAATTGGTGGCTGACTAAATACTTTTTTCCCCCACTGTAGACAGGTGAGTGCCTTTCCAAATCATGTCCAATCAATTGAATTTACCACAGGTGGACTCCAATCAAGTTGTAGAAACAACTCAAGGATTATCAATGGAAACAGGATGCACCTGAGCTCAATTTCGAGTCTCATAGCAAAAGGTCTGAATACTTATGTAAATTAGGTATTTCTGTTTTTTATTTTTATATACATTTGCAAAAATTTCAACAACAAAAAACTGTTTTCGCTTTGTTATTATGGGGTATTGTGTGTAGATTGGTGAGGATGTTTTATTTATTTAATCCATTTTAGAATAAGGCTGTAACATAACAAAATATGGGAAAAGTGAAGGCGTCGGAATACTTTCCGAAGGCACTGTACATGGAAAGCATTAATGGACATTTTTACATATATTGACTGACAGCGACTCGATGTAGTCGGCCCACACTCGTTGCCACTCAACTCTGTTGTATATTTAAGCAATAAGGCCCAAGGGGGTGTGGTATATGGCCAACATACCAAGGCGGAGTGCTTGGATACAGCCCTTAGCTGTGGTATATTGGCAGTATGAAAAATTTATGCACTCACTAACTGGAAGTTGCTCTGGATAAGTGTCTGCTAAATGACTAAAAAATGTAAAAAATACCACAAACCTCCAAGGTGCCTTATTGCTATTATAAACTGGTTACCAAAGTAATTAGAAGAGTAAAAATACATGTTTTGTCATACCTGTGGTATACCACAGCTTTCAGCCAAACAGCATTCATGGCTCGAACCACCCAATTTATAATGTGGAGTTGAGTAAACTCAGCTAATATTTAATAAGCCTTTGCACCAGATGAAAGACAATAGATTTACATATTGTTTGCACCTGTAGCAGTCTTTGGCTAGGTCCCGGTACTCACGAGTCCTATTGGCTTCCTCTCTTTGCCTCCTCTTCTTTATGACTACTCATGTTATGACTAGTTCTTTGTGGTCAGTAGTCATGAAGTTGTGGAGACAGAGACAAGGAAAGGAAGCCAATGAAGAGCATTGGGAAAAAATAAATCTGTGGTCTCTGATAATGTCATAAATGTGCCTAGTCCACTCCCTATATTTACCAAAGATTTGTCCAAAAAATAAGACCTGAGCCTAAAGTGGTTTGAACTTTTTCCAATTTTAAATTGTAATGACGTTTAAGGCTCAACCCAAGATGGTGCTCAAAAATATAATTAATTAGACCATGTGCATTATTGTGCTTACTGAAATGCAGTACTTACCAGTTGCCAGTACTCATGCAGACTGGTTTCTCAGTGTGGCCTTTTACTTGAACATCTAGCTTACCTGTAACAAACAGCTACTTCCAGGTTAAGAACTCAGACAGGACACCCTTCACAAGGATTACTGTTTATTTTTTGTTAAACTGTTCTTCGACTAAGAGTCCTCAGTAGACATTTTCACTACTTCCACCCATAATGTTTTGGCAGAGGACCATAGAATGCGTCACGTGCTACAGTGCCCTCCACAACTCTGAACATCCATTTGCCAATTCTACATCTCATTTCGATTGGCTTTGACAAAAATGTATGAACACAACTGCAGCTCTTCTTAGTTCTAACCCTCTGTTCAACCTAAGGAAATGCAAACATGGTTATTCTAATCTAAACCACCTGACCTTTGTGATAACCTCATTGGTTCATGAGAGGAGACAGATCAGGTGGTTTGAAGCCCAAAAAGAAAAAGTCAGACAGCAGCCACTGACTGAAGCTCTCCAGGACCAGGGTTACATGTCAGAGACCTGCTCTACAAACATTTCAATAAGTGCTGAAATAATATACCTCATTTTTGGAGAACCTTAAAAAGGCATCAATCTCTACGGGGAGGACGGAGAAAGAGGAGTGAGTTCCATGCTTCAGAACAAGGCAAACTTCAATGCCTTGGACTGAAGCAAAGAATATAAGAGAAAGCAAACAGACACGCTGCATTTGGAAAGTATTCAGACCCCTGGACCTTTTCCACCTTTTGTTACATTAGTCTTATTCTAAAATGGATTAAATTGTTTTGTTTTTTCTCAGTCTATATACAATACCCCATAATGAAAAGCAAAAACAGGTTTGAAATGTTTGCAACTGTATTAAATATCACTAAAATATCACATTTACATAAGTATTCAGACCCTTTACTCAGTACTTTGTTGAAACACCTTCGGCAGCGATTACAGCCTCAAGTCTTCTTGGGATAACGCTGCAAACTTGGCACACCTGTATTTGGGGAGTCTCTTTCATTCTTCTCTGCAGATCCTCTCAAGCTCTGTCAGGTTGGATGGGGAGCATCGCTGCACAGCTATTTTCAGGTCTCTCCAAAAATGTTCGATCAGGTTCAAGTCCAGCCTCTGGCTGGGCCACTCAAGGACATTGAGACTTGTCCCGAAGCCACTCCTGCGTTGTCTTGGCTGTGTGCTTAGGGTCGTTGTCCTGTTGGAAGGTGAACCTTCACCCCAGTCTGAGGTCCTGAACGCTCTGGAGCAGGTTTTCATCAAGGATCTCTCTGTACTTTGCTCCGTTCATCTTTCCCTCAAGCCTGACTAGTCTCCAAGTCCCTGCCGCTGAAAAACCTTGCCGCTTGTTTCTCATGGTCTGAGAGTCCTTTAGGGGCCTTTCGGCAAACTCCAAGTGGGCTGTCATATGCCTTTTACTGAGGAGTAGCTTCCATCTGGCCATTCTACCATAAAGGCCTGATTGGTGGAGTGCTGCAGAGATGGTTGTACTTCTGAAAGGTTCTCCCATCTCCACAGAGGACCTCTGGAGCTCTATCAGTGACCAGCGGGTTCTTGATCACCTCCCTGACCAAGGCCCTTCTCCCCCGATTGTTCAGTTTGGGTGGGCGGCCAGCTCTAGGAAGAATCTTGATGCTTCCAAACTACTTCCATTTAAGAATGATGGAGGTCACTGTGTTCTTGGGGACCATCAGTGGTGCAGAAATGTTTTGGTACCCTTCCCCAGATCTGTGCCTCGACACAATCCCATCTCGGAGCTGTACCAACAATTCCTTCGACCTCATGGCTTCGTTTTTGCTCTGACATGCACTGTCAACTGTGGGACCTTATATAGACAGGTGAGTGCCTTTCCAAATCATGTCCAATCAATTGAATTTACCACAGGTGGACTCCAATCAAGTTGTAGAAACATCAAGGATGATCAATGGAAACAGGATGCACATAAGCTCAATTTCAAGTCTCATAGCAAAGGGTCAGCATACTTATGTAAATAAGGTATTTATTTGTAAAAAGAAATCTAAAAACGTGTTTTCGCTTTGTCATTATGGGGTATTGTGTGTAGATTGATAAAGAAAACAAATGTTGTTATCCATTTTAGAATAAGGCTGTAACGTAACAAAATGTGGAAAAAGTCAACAGGTCTGAATACTTTCCGAATGCACTGTATGTAATCAAAAATGGACAGCAGTATGACAGACCGTACTTACTGTGGTCAATTACAGGCATTAAGTACAGAAGGGTCATTTTTGGGACGCTGTAGCTAATGTCTTTGCAGCTGTAACAATGTCAGTCTACTTCCCCTCTGTCCCACCTCTACACAATGATGTAAGTACATGAACACTGGTGGAGAAACAGCCCTCAAAGTAAAACAAAAATGACAAAACTCAGGACCGAATCCTCAGAATGCTTAAAAAAAAGTCATCTACCAAAGGAATGACTTCAGATTAGAAAAGAGGACCTTTAATAATGGTTTGCCAATGTTAATAATCAAATAAAAAAGGGTGAGCAAGTCAAACAGTGGATATGAAGGACAGTCGGTGTAATCTTCTGACAAACTACAACTCAGCACTACATTATTGAACTGGGATGGTTGGTTGCCCTTTAAGTGGTGAGATCCAGAAGGCAGGCAACAGCCCATGAGACGACAAGCAGGTTTCTCTCCAGAGGACGAAGCAGTTTCTCTTTACAGTAAGGCCACTTTTAAATAGTAATTCTGAATGAGGACCATAACTTCTCTCCCGTGTCCACAGATCTTTGCAGGAGTCCCTTTCTTGAGGAAAACAAAGTTTCTAAGTGAAAGAGCCTGGTGGTTCACTCTTTTGCAGGGCTGGTGTTTGCCCCACTCACCACCAATAACAGCAAAGGCCCGCTCAACTCAGGTAGTCGCCGCTCACTTGCCCAAACCATAACTCCAACACACCCCAACAATTACAAACCATGTGCAGTTCGGGATATAACAATCTAGCAAAAAATATATCCATTCTCAACACTCCGTAAATTCATCTTGCCCAATTTGTCTTCTTCGATCCTCTGTGGCTTTATCAAAGAAAGTTGAAGTTCAGAGAGAAGTTGTACCATACAACTGCTGCTCTGAATACAATCCACAAAAGACAACCTAACGTTGCCTTTGCTGTTGTTGCTGCTGTCATATAGACTTTATATTTGTTTTGTTTCAGTTGATCCCTGTTGCCACAGCCCTTTTGGATGTAGTCCTTCAGTTTTGCCAACCAGGTGCTTTGTGTATGTAATGTATATACATGAATGCATTGACATAGTGTCTGTGTAAATGTAAAGTGTGTGTGTGTGTCTCAGTGTATATGGTTGACTGTGTGAGGTGTTTGTATGTATACTGTATGTATTGTGCTTTGGTGTGTGAGAAGGAGAGAAGGTCCAGTGTTGTGGTGGCAGCAACGCCAGTTCGTTGTCAGAACTGTGCTGTAGTTCAGCGCCATCTGTCAGCTGGGCAAGACCACGCTGGCTGTGCAGGGCACTACTTGTCCCCCAGGATGGCGTACTGGTTACCAAGCTCCAACTGCTGCAGGGAAGCCCCACTGCCGCCCTCCTCTCGGCCACGGTTTTTGTGTTTCACAACCTCAAAGGTCTTCTCCATCTCCCTGTCCCTGAAACCCAAGCATTGGACATATTAAAAAAATAAAAAGACGTTTCTACACTGTATGTGTGCCCACCTTTGCATGTGTCTAAAGGCGTCCGCATACATAGGTTTAGTTCGCTTCTAGCAGAACTCGGCTAGGCGAAGCGACGTCTGATTGCATACCCCTTAAAGACCTCCGCTTGAAAAACAAGAACAAATATTACTGTTGTTTGTCCCTCGTGCCACCGCAGCAACAGCCAGAAAAACTTCCTAAAAATTGTCTGAATTAAATCAAGATAATTCATGAAATCTGGCATGAATTGATGTTATTGTCGAGGAAGTCTGTCGCGTAGTCAAAAAAGTCACACAAAAATGTGCATGAAAACTAGTAATCTCTCGCTGAAAGACTACACACACTTCATGTTCCCACTCATATTAGGAGTAGTACTGATGACCAATCACTGATGAAGGGCGTAGACTTCGGCTTTCGAAATTCGACTTGCCTCAAGATTTTTTTTTGGAGTGCACTAGAGATGACCCCAATTAGTCGACTGGTCGATTGTTTGGTCGTTAGGCTGTTGGTCGACCGAGATTGTTTTAGGCGAGCAGTAACATACAGTGCATTCAGAAAGTATTCAGACCCCTTGACTACTTCCACATTTTGTTACGTTACAGCCTTATTCTAAAATTGATTAAATTATTTTTTCCCCCCCTCAGTCTACACATAATACCCCAAAATGACAAAGCAAAAACAGGCTTAGAAGTTTTTGCAAAATAAAAACATAAATCACATTTACATAAGTATTCAGACCCTTTACTCAGTACTTTGTTGAAGCACCTTTGACAGGGATTATAGCCTCGAGTCTTCTTGGGTATGATGCTACAGGATTGGCACAGCTGTATTTGGGGAGTTTCTCACATTCTTCTCTGCAGATCATCTCAAGCTCTGTCAAGTTGGATGGGTAGAGTCTCTGCACAGCTATTTTCAGGTCTCTCCAGAGATGTTTGATCGGGTTCAAGTCTGGGTTCTGGACATTCAGAGACTTGTCCCGAAGCCACTCCTGCATTGTCTTGGCTGTGTGCTTAGGGTTGTTGTCCTGTTGGAAGGTGAACCTTCACCCCAGTCTGAGGTCCTGAGTGCTCTGGAGCAGGTTTTCATCAAGGATCTCTCTGTATTTTGCTCCGTTCATCTTTCCCTCCATCCTGACTAGTCTCCAAGTCCCTGCCACTGAAAAACATCCCCACAGCATGATGCTGCCACCACCATGCTTCACCGTAGGGATGGTGCCAGGATTCTTCCAGACGTGACGCTTGGCATTCAGGCCAAAGTTCAATCTTGGTTTCATCAGACCATTGAATCTGGTTTCTCATGGTCTGCGAGTCTTTAGGTGCCTTTTGGCAAACTTCAAGTGGGCTGTCATATCCCTTTTACTGAGGAGTGGCTTCCGTCTGGCCACTATCATAAAGGCCTGATTATTGGAGTGCTGCAGAGATGGTTGTCCTTCTAGAAAGTTCTCCCATCTCCACCGATGAACTCTGGAGCTCTGTCAGAGAGACCATTGGGTTTTTGGTCACCTCCCTGACCAAGGCCCTTGTTCCCCGATTGCTCAGTTTGGCCAGCTCTAGGAAGAGTCTTGGTGGTTCCAAATGTCCTCCATTTAAGAATGATGGAGGACAATGTGTTCTTGGAGACCTTCAATGCTGCAGAAATTTATTGGAACCCTTCCCCAGATCTGTGCCTCGACACAATCCTGTCTCAGAGCTCTACGGACAATTCCTTCGACCTCATGGCTTTTGCTATGACATGCATTGATGACTCCAATCAAGTTGTAGAAACATCTCAAGGTTGATCAATGGAAACAGGATGCATTTTAGCTCAATTTCGAGTCTCATAGCAAAGGGTCTGAATACTTATGTAAATTAGGTATCAGTTTTCTTTATTTTTAATACATTTGCAAAAAAACTTGTTTTCACTTTGTCATTATGGGGTACTGTGTGTAGACTGTTGAGGAAAAACATGAATTTAATCAATTTTAGAATAAGGATGTAACGTAACAAAATGTGGAAATAGTCAAGGGGTCTGAATACTTTCCGAATGCACTGTACACACACACACATATATTTGCGCCCATCTCATTGAACTAATCCATTGCGGAGGCCTAGACTAAACGCTAATTTATGCTTGATCTGAAATTGTGGTCAGAGGCTCCATATGGAGGGTGTGAAGCAATTGCGGCGCCTCCAGAGGCATACAGAGGCCAAATCGAGCTCCGTACTGCATTGCCATGCACCTCCCAAAGGGCTCTGTACAGCTCTGCACTGACATGATTGGTTGACGACAGCTCTGCACTACTCCGCGAAGCACAAGAAATATGACTACCCTGACTTCTGCCGAGGCCGTATCACCGCAAATGCTGCATGGCCAATGCAGACGTCGGACTGACCATGCACCCAGACGCACAATGTACTTTCTCCCGCAAATTTGTGCACATTCGTTTCATAACTCAATTGTGTGAATTGTTAGTGTATATCAATTTCCCATTACATATAACACCAGTAGTACATTTACCTTTAGGTCCTAATCTACAACGTTTGTTACAGTAATTTCTGTTAATGCATTCGATATTATTATTCCAGTCTTCCTGTTATATTTGTCGGCGTGGACACATTGTTTGCAGAGAGCACAAACTATGCTACGCTTGTGAGAAACAAGTTTTGGTTTATTTCATTCCATTTACGAGTTGTCAATTTAGTAATTGGCCTATAGGCTACCTGGCCTAGAAGTTGGCCTATAGGCTACCTGGCCTGCGCGCAAATAAAGGCATATAAATGTGCTCATTTGAGGATCTGATAGTATTTCTGATTGGCTTAACCACCACTAATGACCTGTGGAGCTTCTCAAAGTAATGTTTTCTTCACCTCAAACAGCAAGCAAACAAAGTCTGTTTTTACATCCATTGAGAATTACAATAGTTCCTCAATGTATTTGGAAAATCTTTCCAGCGCTCTCGCTTTCAATAACCACTCAGCATGAAAGGGAAAAATGTCATGCTCTGATCTAGTGGAAAAGTCATAAAATAGGCCTACCTGATTACAGTGAGGGAAAAAAGTATTTGATCCCCTGCTGATTTTGTATGTTTGCCCACTGACAAAGAAATTATCAGTCTATAATTTTAATGGTAGGTTTATTTGAACAGTGAGAGACAGAATAACAACAAAAAAATCCAGAAAAACGCATGTCAAAAATGTTATAAATTGATTAGCATTTTAAATGAGGGAAATAAGTATTTGACCCCACTGCAAAACATGACTTAGTACTTGGTGGCAAAACCCTTGTTGGCAATCACAGAGGTCAGACGTTTCTTGTAGCCACCAGGTTTACACACATCTCAGGAGGGATTTTGTCCCACTCCTCTTTGCAGATCTTCTCCAAGTCATAAAGGTTTCGAGGCTGATGTTTGGCAACTCTAACCTTCAGCTCCTCCACAGATTTTCTATGGGATTAAGGTCTGGAGACTGGCTAGGCCACTCCAGGACCTTAATGTGCTTCTTCTTGAGACACTCCTTTGTTGCCTTGGCCGTGTGTTTTGGGTCATGCTGGAATACCCATCCACGACCCATTTTCAATGCCCTGGCTGAGGGAAGGAGGTTCTCACCCAAGATTTGACGGTACATGGCCCCGTCCATCGTCCCTTTGATGCGGTGAAGTTGTCCTGTCCCCTTAGCAGAAAAACACCCCCAAAGCATAATGTTTCCACCTCCATGTTTGACGGTGGGGATAGTGTTCTTGGGGTCATAGGCAGCATTCTTCCTCCTCCAAACACGGTGAGTTGAGTTGATGCCAAAGAGCTCGATTTTGGTCTCATCTGACCACAACACTTTCACCCAGTTCTCCTCTGAATCATTCAGATGTTCATTGGCAAACTTCAGACGGGCCTGTATATGTGCTTTCTTGAGCAGGGAGACCTTGCGGGCGCTGCAGGATTTCAGTCCTTCACAGGGTAGTGTATTACCAATTGTTTTCTTGGTAGAACTATGGTCCCAGCTGCCTTGAGATCATTGACAAGATCACCCCGTGTAGTTCTGGGATAATTCCTCACGGTTCTCATGATCATTGCAACTCCACGAGGTGAGATCTTGCATGGAGCTCCAGGCCGAGGGAGATTGACAGTTATTTTGTGTTTCTTCCATTTGCGAATTATCGCACCAACTGTTGTCACCTTCTCACCAAGCTGCTTGGCGATGGTCTTGTAGCCCATTCCAGCCTTGTGTAGGTCTACAATCTTGACCCTGGCATCCTTGGAGAGCTCTTTGGTCTTGGCCATGGTGGAGCGCTTGGAATCTGATTGATTGATTGCTTCTGTGGACAGGTGTCTTTTATACAGGTAACAAGCTGAGATTAGGAGCACTCCCTTTAAGAGTGTGCTCCTAATCTCAGCTCGTTACCTGTATAAAAGACACCTGGGAGCCAGAAATCTTTCTGATTGAGAGGGGGTCAAATACTTATTTCCCTCATTAAAATGCAAATCAATTTATAACATTTTTGACATGCATTTTTCTGGATTTCTTTGTTGTTATTCTGTCTCTCACTGTTCAAATAAACCTACCATTAAAATTATAGACTGATCATTTCTTTGTCAGTGGGCAAACGTACAAAATCAGCAGGGGATCAAGTACTTTTTTCCCTCACTGTACTTCTTATCAGTGCTTGACTTGGACTGAAATAGGTTCCGGTACTCATTTTGGTTGCTGGTCCTGTTTATACTTATTCTATAAGAGGAACAAGAGCTCAAGCAGTAGGAAATCTGAGGTGCCGGTACTCAGTTCCGGTTAGCTCCTGCCCAAGTCAAGCACTGCTTCTTATCCCTTGCACAAATAGCCTACAGAAGCATGCGATATCTGAAGTTGAGGTGCACTCACCTGCGTGTCTCCACATGCTTGGAGCCGGCCCCGAGTGACGGGAACTGTGTGTCGCTGAAGATCTCAGGGGGCCCCTGGTTGGGGCCACGCTTTGTGGTAGTCAGTCGGGCACCTGGGGGGCGGTACACCCCAGAAGGCTTGGACTCAGGCACCTCTTCCACCTCTGTAGAGACGACAGCAGAGATGAAAAACAAGGGGCAAGGCTCATCATTAGTAATTCATATTAATTGCCAAAATGTCTATTAGAGTAACCCTTTTTATACTACAATAAGAGAATGTGGAAGTGATACGTAGAGTGGAGAGAGGTATACCCACCAACAGGTGCAGCGGCTGGAGGCGGGGCGCCAGATTTGTTCCAGGGCCCAGAAATTTTGTCTCCACTAACCAGGATGATCTCTCCATCCTCACCGAACTCCTCCTCATACTCCTCTTCCTCCTTCTCATCACTGCCACAATCGCCAGAGAAAACCCATTCAACAGAAATGTGCCACTAGTACAGACGTTTAACATGTCATCAGGGTAGTGCGTACTGTTTTCTGCCCACTGAATGAATGTGACCCTGTTCCCTCCTTATGTTCAGACTTACCTTATCTGCAGAGCCTGCAGTCTGAGTCCACTGTAGTCCACCTCCTTTGCCTCAAACTCCTTCCACTCCTCATCCTCCTGCAGACAGAGCACACACAGCTTATCAGTTACACACCCCACTAACTGATGGTTTAGCAATCCAAGGCTTCATAGTTCATACATTTGCGTTGTCATCATGTCAATCTCAATTTATCATGCTTATAAGCAAAAACTAAAGCAGGAAGCACCAGTGACTCGGTTAATAAGGAAGTGGTCAGATGATGCAGATGCTAAGCTACAGGACTGTTTTGCTAGCACAGACTGGAATATGTTCCGGGATTCTTCCGATGGCATTGAGGAGTATACCACATCAGTCACTGGCTTCATCAATAAGTGCATTGATGATGTCGTCCCCACAGTGACCGTACGTACACACCCCAAACAGAAGCCATGGATTACAGGCAACATCCGCACTGAGCTAAAGGCTAGAGCTGCCGCTTTTAAGGAGCGGGACTCTAACCCGGACACCTATAAGAAATCCTGCTATGCCCTCCGACGAACCATCAAACAGGCAAAAGGTCAATACAGGACTAAGATTGAATCGTACTACACTGGCTCCGATGCTCGTCGGATGTGGCAGGGCTTGCAAACTATTACAGACTACAAAGGGAAGCACAGCCGCGAGCTGCCCAGTGACACGAGCCTACCAGACGAGCTAAATCACTTCTATGCTCGTAACGAGGAAAGCAACACTGAAGCATGCATGAGAGCATCAGCTGTTCCGGGTGACTTTGTGATCACGCGCTCCGTAGCCGATGTGAGTAAGACTTTTAAGCAGGTCAACATTCACAAGGCCGCAGGGCCAGACGGATTGCCAGGACGCGTACTCCGAGCCTGCGCTGACCAACTGGCAAGTGTCTTCACTGACATTTTCAACATGTCCCTGACTGAGTCTGTAATACCAACATGTTTCAAGCAGACCAACATAGTCCCTGTGCCCAAGAACACTAACCTGCCTAAATGACTACCGACCCGTAGCACTCACGTCTGTAGCCATGAAGTGCTTTGAAAGGCTGGTCATGGCTCACACCAACACTATTATCCCAGAAACCCTAGACCCACTTCAATTTGTATGATGCAATCTCTATTGCACTCCACACTGCCCTTTCCCACCTGGACAAAAGGAACACCTACGTGAGAATGCTATTCATTGACTACAGCTCAGCATTCAACACCATAGTGCCCTCAAAGCTCATCACTAAGCTAAGGACCCTGGGACTAAACACCTCCCTCTGCAACTGGATCCTGGACTTCCTGACGGGCCGCCCCCAGTTGGTAAGGGTAAGTAACACCACATCTACCACGCTGCTCCTCAACATGGGGGCCCTTCAGGGGTGCGTGCTCAGTCCCCTCCTGCCGACGACATAACAGTGGTAGGCCTGATCACCGACAACAATGAGACAGCCTATACAGAGGTGATCATAGACCTGGCCGTGTGGTGCCAGAATAACAACCTCTCCCTCAACGTGATCAAGACAAAGGAGATGATTGTGGACTACAGGGAAGAAAAGAGGACTGAGTACACCCCCATTCTCATCTACGGGGCTGTAGTGGAACAGGTTGAGAGCTTCAAGTTCCTTGGTGTCCACATCACCAACAAACTATCATGGTCCAAACACACCAAGACAGTCGTGAAGAGGGCATGACAATGCCTATTCCCCCTCAAGAGACTGAAAAGATTTGGCATGGGTCCTCAGATCCTCAAGAAGTTATACAGCTGCACCATCGAGAGCATCCTGACTGGTTGCATCACTGCCTGGTATGGCAACTGCTCTGCCTCCGACCGCAAGGCACTATAGAGGGTAGTGCGTATGGCCCAGTACATCACTGGGGCCAAGCTTCCTGCCATCCAGGACCTCTACACCAGGCGATGTCAGAGGAAGGACCAAAAAATTGTCAAAGAATCCAGCCACCCTAGTCATAGACTGTTCTCTCGCCAAATCTAGGTCCAAAGGGCTTCTTAACAACGTCTACCCCCAAGCCATAAGACTCCTGAAGAGTTAATCATGGCTACCCGGACTACTTGCATTGTCTCCCTACGACAGAGCCTGGATTCGAACCAGGATCTCTAGTGGCCACTTAGACCACTGCGCCACTCACTTTAACTCTACCCACATGTACATATTACCTCGACTAACCTGTGCCCCTGCACATTGACTCTGTACCGGTACCACCTGTATATAGCCTTCCTACTGTTATTTTATTTTACTGCTGCTCTTTAGTTGTTTTTTAATTTTTACTCATCTATTTTTGACGTAACATTTATTTTTCTTAAAACTGCATAACATTTGATTTTATTTGAAACTTTGACCATGAAAAGGAACGTATGTCACAAGGTGCCAAATAACTAGAAACTAGGATCTGGATACAGGCCACGCCCTGACTTTGGGCGGTGATCACAACATATTATCACAACGCCTCTGGAATGAGTGTCAACCTCAGCACAGAACCACACCAGGGTGACACCCAGAATATCAATTAGCTTAGGTATCCCTGAGAGGGGACTGGTTGACAGTTACCCTAGGCAGCTGATAGTGCCGATCTATCGCCCATGCACTATATCAGCTGCCTAGGCTTGTTGAGCGGTTATCAATCAGAATCATAATAAAATGTGTATTTGGTAACTAGCTAACGTTACCTGCTGCAAATGCTACTTACTAACATTATCACCAGTAAATTATACTCTCAGTACATTTTTCTGCACAAGAAAGGTTATGAGTCTAACAGCTGGAGTCCCCATTTCCCAGGCTAACCATCTGTAAATTCTGAGAATAATATTAGAGGCCTAAGCATCTAGAAAATCGTGCCAACTAGCTAGCAACATTACTAATCTTCCAAATGTACAGCTTTGTCAAAATTAATTAGCTAGTTGGCAAGCTAGTTATATTCACATTCGTCACGAGGCATATGTTGCTGGCTATATTCACCAACAATATTACAATTCGTCACGATGCATGTTGCTGACTAGCTAGCTAGCTAACGTTACGCCCTAGCCTAGACTTAATCCAATGTGTGACAGTTTTCACCTTTTGAAAACATAATAGCCACTAGTCAGTTAGCTAGCTGATTAACGTTGACCAATCGAGAAAGTTGACACTTTCGCGGCCTAAAGTTACCTAGACATGTCTGCTTAACATCTGGAATAAGTATTGAGCTTGCTGGCTAGCTAGCGAACTCAATTATTGGATTGCTGTTTGAGGAACTAGTTAGCTAACCTTAAATATTTATCCCCAGAAGTCGTGTGTTAAGCCAGTATAATATAATAACTAGCCAGCCATGGTTTATTACTAAACAGCCACGAGTCGTCACTGTTAGCAGGCAAACTAGCTAGCTAGCAACATATTGAGTTGGCTAGCTAGCTAGTAGCTACATCGGCTAGTAGCTACATCGGCCATGATCCAACTGCTAACTACTAGCTAGCGCGGCGCTAGCTAACGTTACCTTCTCCGGCTGCGCATCTTGATTTTCATTTTTCGTGCCGAACTTCTCCTTTTCCTTCTTGTTCTTTTTCAATACAATTGGTGTGGGCCCAGATGGGGCTTCTTTTCCCTTGCCTCCCTTTTCTTTCTTCTTTTTTTTATCCCTCTTGGCAAAGAAATCATCCAGGCTCTTCTCCGGGGCAGCGCCACCAGTCTCTACATCGGCCATTTTCTTTCAGAAATGAATGCTAAGCAATGACAAATGTCAATTTCAAAACGTCTCTTTAAATCAATTGATGGGGAGGGCTTAAATTCTTATTCGACCAGAGCAATCTGTTGTGAAAAACAAAATGTAGCTACTGTCTGACCGCCTGTCTTTCAATGAGCCACATTATTGTGGGGCTGTGCGGCTCGCTCACTGGTATTTGACAGGCGAACCGGATGTACAGTCAATACTTTCCACGATGGCCCGGATGAGCATGAAGAGAAACATAATGGACATGCTGAAGACCCAATTAAATTGCATGTCATTTTTGATCACCACCTATCGCATTAGGCCGGTAATAATCTGGTACCAGACCATGAGGTCTACTGTAGTGGTCTTCGCGGATCAATGTATTGTGTTGATCATTGACTAGTTGATCATGGAACAAGAGAGAAGCACTTAAAAAATATATTTAATGTATTCATGAGTGTACTTGTTTTGTCAAAGCCATCATTCCAAGTATTGCCTGTTCACCCCGCTATCATCCAGAAGGCGAGGTCAGTAAAAGTGCATCAAAGCTGGGACCGAGAGAATGAAAAACAGCTTCTATTTCAAGCCATCAGACTGTTAAATAGCCTTCACTAGCGCATTAGAGGCTGCTGCTGCCTATTGAAATCACTGGCCACTTTAAGAAATGGAACACTAGTCACTTTAATAATGTTTACATATCTTGCACTACTCATCTCATATGTATATACTGTATTCTATTCTATCATATTCTACTGTATCTTAGTCCATGCGCTCTGTCATTGCTTGTCCATACAGTTGAAGTCGGAAGTTAGGTTGGAGTCATTAAAACTTGTTTTTCTAATTTCTTGTTAACAAACTATAGTTTTGGCAAGTCGGTTAGGACATCTACCTTGTGCATGACACAAGTCATTTTTCCAACAATTGTTTACAGACAGATTATTTCACTTATAATTCACTGTTTCACAATTCCAGTGGGTCAGAAGTTTACATACACTAAGTTGACTGTGCCTTTAAACAGCTTGGAAAAATTCCAGAAAATGATGTCATGGCTTTAGAAGATTCTGATAGGCTAATTTACATCATTTGAGTCAATTGGAAGTGTACCTGTGGATGTATTTCAAGGCCTACGTTCAAACTCAGGGCCTCTTTACTTGACATCATGGGAAAATCAAAAGAAATCAGCCAAGACCTCAGAAAAAATGGTAGACCTCCACAAGTCTGGTTCATCCTTGGGAGCAATTTCCAAACGCCTGAAGGTACCACGTTCATCTGTACAAACAATAGTACGCAAGTATAAACACCATGGGACCACGCAGCCGTCATACAGCTCAGGAAGGAGACGCGTTCTGTCTCCTAGAGATGAACATACTTTGGTGCGAAAAGTGCAAATCAATCCCAGAACAACAGCAAAGGACCTTGTGAAGATTCTGGAGGAAGCAGGTACAAAAGTATCTATATCCACAGTAAAACAAGTCCTATACCGACATAACCTGAAAGGCCGCTCAGCAAGGAAGAAGCCACTGCTCCAAAACCGCCATATAAAAGCCAGACGACGGTTTGCAACTGCACATGGGGACAAAGATCGTACTTTTTGGAGAAATGTCCTCTGGTCTGATGAATCAAAAATAGAACTGTTAGGCTATAATGACCATCGTTATGTTTGGAGGAAAAAGGGGAAGGATTGCAAGCCGAAGAACACCATCTCAAACGTGAAGCACGGGGGTGGCAGCATCATGCTGTCAGGGTGCTTTGCTGCAGGAGGGACTGGTGCACTTCACAAAATAGATGGCATCATGAGGAAGGAAAATTATGTGGATATATTGAAGCAACATCTCAAGACATCAATCAGGAAGTTAAAGCTTGGTCGCAAATGGGTCTTCCTAATGGACAATGACCCCAAGCATACTTCCAAAGTTGTGGCAAAATGGCTTAAGGACAACAAAGTCAAGGTATTGGAGTGGCCATCACAAAGCCCTGACCTCAATCCTATAGAACATTTCTGGGCAGAACTGAAAAAGCGTGTGCGAGCAAGGAGGCCTACAAACCTGACTCAGTTACACCAGCTCTGTCAGGAGGAATGGGCCAAAATTCACCCAACTTATTGTGGGAAGCTTGTGGAAGGCTACCCGAAACGTTTGACCCAAGTTAAACAATTTAAATGCAATGCTACCAAATACCAATTGAGTGTATGTAAACTTCTGACCCACTGGGAATGTGATGAAAGAAATACAAGCTGAAATAAATAATTCTCTCTACTATTATTCTGACATTTCACATTCTTAAAATAAAGTGGTGATCCTAACTGACCTAAGACATAATTTTTACTAGGATTAAATGTCAGGAATTGTGAAAAACTGAGTTTAAATGTATTTGGCTAAGGTGTATGTAAACCTCCGACTTCAACTGTATATGTATATATTCATAAATTCAATTCCTTAATAGATTTGTGTGTATTGGGTATATGTTGTGAAATAGTTAGATATTACTTGTTAGATATTACTGCACTGTTGGAGCTAGAAGCACAAGCATTTCGCTACATCCGCAATAACATCTGCTAAACACATGTATGTGACAAATAAAATGTGATTTGATTTACAAGCAATGTGGTTGTCTACACTCTGGATGTGACCTTAGATGAAATCATAGGTATTTCTGCTCCCATTCAATGTTAGTTCACACTTAAAAATATGTATATTGTGTGTTACTGGTTTCCACTAAAGGAACACATGCGGGATGCCACCGTGTGGGCTTAGCATGGGACTGGGCTGCCCATAGAGCAGTTTATTAGGCCTACTATTGGGCTGGGGCACACCAACATATTTTATGTGTTGAGGGCCTACATGGTCACCTCACACAAAGATACTGTACATGTCTCTCCACCCTAACAAAGGGGTGCTGTCAAAATGTGACTGAATTCAAATGGATTTACCCTAAAGTACATTTGAAGACATCATAATGATGACAAAAAGTTTTCCTAAAAGTTGTTTCCTACTAATTATTTGCCTACATTAGGAATTGCATCATATTTCCATGCCACTATAGTGTAATTTAGACTAAACAATCATTAGCACCTGGGCATCACTCAACTTTTGGGAGCCACTATGGCTGAGAAGTCTATAGAACGCTCATAACAATGGCGTGACACGACCTAGTGACGGAGGTGCAGTAGTATGAGGAAAATTACCTTGCACTTACCTTGCTCTCCTCAGTTTCTTTACCTCAGTCGGCAAACTGGAAATTTCTGAAGAAATAGGGAATATATTTGAGTGTTAAACCACTACTAGGCTATCCTTTTTAAATGTAATATTCAACGACGAAAATGTTGTGAAGATAATTTTATTTATTTAGAATTGTATCTTTATTTAACTAGGCAAGGTAGTTAAGAACAAATTCTTATTTACAATGACAGCCTACCCTGTTCAAACCCGGACGACGCTGGGCCAATTGTGCGCCGCTCTAATGTGTCCAGAATGTGCTCCACTGTCTCCCTACAATTCTTGCACATTCATTGTTTTATTGTGTGAATTGTACACTTATACAGGTACTGATGAGAGGATATTAACCAGGTGTGTGTAATAAACAAGACAAAACAAGTGGAATGATGAGATGAGGAGCGGCAGAGGCTAGAAGGCCGGTGACGACGAATGCCGAAGCCTACCCTAACAAGGAGAGGAGGCAGCTTCGGAGGAAGTCATGACAGTACCCCCCCCCCCCTTGACGTGCAGCTCCAGCAGCGCGCCGACACCGGCCTCCGGGACGGCCAGGAGGACTCGGAGCAGGGCGAGCCAGATGGCGACGGTGGAAATCCTACAACAGGGAGGGACAAGGATATCCCTCACTGGGACCCAGCACCGCTCCTCCGGACCGTACCCCTCCCACTCCACGAGGTACTGAAGGCCCCCCACCCGACGCCTCGAATCCAGGATGGAACGGACGGAGTACGCCGGGGACCCCTCGATGTCCAGAGGGGGTGGAGGGACCTCCCGCACCTCAGACTCCTGGAGCGGACCAGCCACCAACGGCCTGAAGAGAGACACATGGAACGAGGGGTTAATAAGATAATCTGAAGGGAGTAGTAACCTATAGGTAACCTAGTTTATCCAGGCGGAGGGGCAGATTCAGGTTCGAGAGCCAGACCTGATCACCCGGTACAAAGACCTGGGCCACACTGCGGTGGCGGTCAGCGTTGGCCTTCTGGCGACGCACGGCGCGCTGGAGATGGACGTGAACAGCGTTCCACGTCTCCTCCGCTCGCCGAAACCAGTCATCCACCGCAGGAGCTTCAGTCTGGCTCTGATGCCAGCCACGGTGCCAGAACCCGCTGATAACCTAAAACACATTGAAATGGCGTTAGGTTAGTGGAGGAGTGGCGGAGAGAGTTCTGGGCATATTCGGCCCATGGCAAGAACACCGACCACTCCCCCGGCTGGTCCTGGCAGTAGGACCGCAGGAACCTACCCACATCTTGATTCACCCGTTCCACCTGCCCATTAGACTCGGGGTGAAACCCAGAGGTCAGGCTGACTGAGACCCCTTGACGTTCCATGAATGCCTTCCAGACCCTGGATGTAAACTGGGGACCCCGGTCAGACACTATGTCCTCTGGCACCCCGTAGTGCCGGAAGACGTGAGTAAACAGGGCCTCAGCAGTCTGCAGGGCCGTGGGGAGACCAGGCAGATGAAGGAGGCGGCAGGCTTTTGAAAAAGCGGTCCACAACGACCAGGATGGTGGTGTTACCCTGAGAGAGGGGAAGATCAGTAAGAAAGTCAACACAAAAGTGGGACCATGGCCGTTGTGGAACTGGTAAGGGTTGTAACTTACCCGCTGGGAGGTGCCTAGGTGCCTTACTCTGGGCGCACACCGAGCAGGAGGAGACACACACCCTCACGTCCTTAGCCAAGGTAGGCCACCAGTACTTTCCGGTCAGGTAGCGCACTGTACGGCTGATACCTGGGTGACCAGAGGAGGGGGACGTGTGTGCCCAATAGATCAGACGGTCACAAACAAGAGATGGCTCTGTGCGTAACGCCCGCTCTATGTCCGCTTCCATCGCCCACACTACCGGCGCCACAACGCAGGGGGCCGGGAGTATGGGGGTATTGTCTATGGGCCTCTCCTCTGTGTCATACAGCCGTGAGAGTGCGTCTGCCTTCACGTTCTTCGTACCCGGGATGTAAGACAGTGTAAAATCAAACCGGGTGAAGAATAGGGCCCACCTGGCCTGGCGAGGGTTCAGCCTCCTCGCTGCCCAGATGTACTCCAGGTTACGGTGGTCCGTCCAGACGAGGAAAGGGTGTTTCGCCCCCTCGAGCCAGTGCCTCCACACGGTCAGGGCTCTGACAACAGCCAACAATTCCCGATCACCAACGTCGTAGTTCTGCTCCGCCGGGCTGATCTTCTTGGAGAAGAACGCACAGGGGCGGAGCTTGGGTGGCGTGCCTGAGCGTTGAGATAGGACAGCGCCTATCCCTACCTCAGACGCATCCACCTCCACTACGAACGGTAGTGATGGATCAGGATGGGCCAGTACCGGGGCTGAGGTGAACAGAACCCTCAGGTTACTGAAGGCCCTGTCAGCCTCAGCAGACCAGCGGAGCCGGGACGGCCCACCCTTCAACAGAGAGGTGATGGGAGCTGCGACCTTGCCAAAGCCCCGGATAAACCTTCGATAGTAGTTGGCAAAGCCAATAAAGCGCTGCACCTCCTTTACCGTGGTTGGAGTCGGCCAATTACGCACGCTGAAATGCGATCTCCCTCCATCTCCACACCTGAGGTAATAATGCGGTATCCGAGGAAGAAGACGGACTGTTGGAAAAACAGACACATTTCTGCCTTGGCATACAGGTCATGTTCCAACAGTCGGCCCAGCACTTTGCGAACCAGGGACACATGCTCGGCGTGCGTAGCAGAATACACCAGAATGTCATCGATGTAGACCACTACACCGCGACCAAGCATGTCCCGAAACACCTTGTTCACAAAGAACCGGAAGACGGATGGAGCATTCATCAAACCGTAAGGCATCACCAGGTATTCGTAATGCCCGTGGTTGTGCTGAATGCTGTCTTCCTCTCGTCCCCCTCTCGGACACGCACCAGGTTGTAAGTGTGTGAATTGAACCATTTTCCTATCCTGCTAAGCATTCAAAATGTAACGAGTACTTTTGGGTGTCAGGGAAAATGTATAGAGTAAAAAGTAAATTATTTTCTTTAGGAATGTAGTGAAGTAAAAGTTGTCAAAACCATAAATAGTGAGGTAAAGTACAGATACCCCAAAAAACTACATAAGTAGTAATTTAAAGTATTTTTTACTTAAGTACTTTACACCACTGACTTGAATACATGTAATGTTGTCCTTGAAACATTTAATCGAAATGCTGTAGAATTCCATTCATTCCTATGGAGGACTGCTCCTACTAGGGAGTGCCAATATGGCCGACCGGTGGCTTCAAAGCCTCTTAATGGCCAATACGTAGCATCAGCAATCCAGGGTTTATATACGTCATTGGTCCCAACCTAGCTTTGGGACACATCGGGAGTCTGTGTAGTGGTTGGACTCCCTGAGTTGTGAATGGTTCTGGAAAATAACCCTACCACAAACCCTACACCAAAAAAACATTATGTAGGGTGCGCGTCATACCGGAGTGCCCTGCCATAAGGGTGGGTACATACATGCGCCCCGGAGGGGCGTTGGCAGGCGTTGGTCCTCCGGAGCCGCCAGGCGGATATCTTCATCCACATCCCAAACGACAGGTGCCACGATGAGAGACGGAGGCAGGATAGGACCCCCCAGATCCTTCCTTTCTCCGGTATGGTGCATCCTAGAGAGTGAGTCGGCTTTCACATTCTGGGATCCTGAGCGGTAGGACAGAATAAACTGAAAGCAAGGTGACGTGTAGCGGAGAAGGCAGTGGCACGGTGGTCAACCCCCATTCAGAGACCAGCTGCCTATCTATAAGGTTCCCCGCGGATCCGGAATCTATCATTGTCGTGGAAAGCGAAGAGAAGGAAGAACCATTCACCGTTAGGGGAACTAAAAACAATGGTTTGGTGACAGGTGATGACGGAACACCCTATCCCTATATAGCCCTATGGGCCCTGGTAAAAAGTACACTGAACACCTTCCTAATATTGAGTTGCACCCCCTTTTGCCCTCAGAACAGCCTCAATTCGTCGGGGGCATGGACTCTACAAGGTGTCGAAAGCGTTCCACAGGGATGCTGGCCCATGTTGACTCCAATGCTTCCCACAGTTGTGTCAAGTTGGCTGGATGTCCTTTGGGTAGTGGACCATTATTGATACACACGGGAAACTGTTGAGCATGACAAATCCAGCAGCGTTGCAGTTCTTGACGCACTCAAACTGGCACCTACTACTATATCCCGTTCAAAGGCACCTAAACCTTTTGTCACCCTCTGAATGGCACACACACAATCTGTCTCAAGGCTTAAAAATCCTTCTTTAACCTGTCTCCTACCCTTTATCTAAAATGTATGCACACATGACTGTAAGTCGCTTTGGATAAAAGCGTCTGCTAAATGGCATATTATATTATATTATATTATATTAACACTCACGGAGCGGCGATGGGAGTCATACCGCCTAAATAGGGAGCCACCAGGAGATCTGTGGTCCGTGGTGGTGTAGGGGGTGCTGCCCACCTCCATTTGTTAGGACTCGGAGGCAGTGCGGCTTCCATAGCTCCGATGGGGTGAGCGTCGAGGCTCCGGGAGGTGTTGGGAACGCCGTCGGTCTCTCAACATGTCGTCAAGACGAATGGAAAAGGCGATGAGGGTATCAAGGTCCATCTCGTTATCCCGACATGCGAGTTCCGTTGTGATGTCCTCCCGTAAGCCTCTCCTGAAGGCCATGCGCAGAGCACGCTCATTCCAGCCGGAAGACACCGCTACCGTGCAAAAGCTCAGGGCGTACTCGAACGCGGCCCCCTGTTGTAGCCGGAGGAGACACTCACCACCGTCCTATCCCTCCGTGGTATGATCGAACACCACCCTGAACCGAGCGAGGAAGGTGAAGTAGGGAAGCGCCGTGGCCTCAACTCCTTCCCAGACTGCCGTGGCCCAATCCAGCGCCTTTCCCTTCAGCAGTGAAATCACCAGCGCTATCCTGGCTTGGTCCGATAGAGATGCCCCACACTGACGCATCAGATACAGTGAAACCTGTAGCAGGAAGCCTCTACATTTCGTAGTTTTCCCGTCATAGCGCTCCGGCAGGGCGAGGGGTCCCTCAGACGTTGGTGATAGCACGGGAGGAGGTGGACTGGGTGCACTCGCCGCTCACTGTGGTGGAACCGGAGCGATGGTCAGTTTATGCAGCGTTTGGAGCACTTCCTGAATGGCGGCGTTCAGCTGGGCAATCTGCTGCTGGTGCTGGTCGAGGCGCTGGGAAACTCCGGGAGGATTACCTGCTGCATCCATCTTCGTGATTGGTGTGTGATTCTGTGATGAGTACTGAGGATACGAAGAGGCAGGACGCAGACGCAGGAATCAGCAATGTAAAGGTTTACTTAACACTGAGCAAGAGAACAACAAAAAGCGAGTACACGACATGACACTAACAATCACACACAACACAACACTGAACAGTCCAGGGCTATATAGGGGTGGTGATGAGATGATGAGGTGCAGGTGCGCTGGAGGTGATTATTGTGCGTTGGGTTTCCATTCCGGTGTTGCCGAGGTGGTGCGTTTAGACCGGTGGCTCAGTAGACCGGCGAATCAGAGTGCCGGAGGGGAGCAATGGGAGGAGACGTGACACCTTCTTCCAAAGCTTGTTGAATGCATTCATTGAAACAATAAGAAAACAAAAATGTGGGATACTGAAATCAATTTCTGTTTTGGCATCTTAAAAGGTAGAAATTGAGTTATGCCTAATGTGGCAATTCATATAATTTTTCCAAATGAATTATTGTTACTCTAAAAAAAATGCTGGGTTAAAAATAACCCAATCTGGGTAATTTCAACAACCCAGCGTTGACTCAATATTGTTCAAACACAGCATTGGGTTAATTCAACCCAGCTGGTTGGGGTTGAGTGCTTGACCCAACTGCTGGGTAAATTAGAATATATTGCTGGGTTAAAACAACCCAGTGTGTTGGGTTGAAACAAACCCAGCAGCCTTCAGCTCCCTCCACAGATTTTCTATGGGATTAAGGTCTGGAGACTGGCTAGGCCACTCCAGGACCTTAATGCGCTTCTTCTTGAGACACTCCTTTGTTGCCTTGGCCGTGTGTTTTGGGTCATTGTCATGCTGGAATACCATCCACGACCCATTTTCAATGCCCTGGCTGAGGGAAGGAGGTTCTCACCCAAGATTTGAAGGTACATGGCCCCATCCATCGTCCCTTTGATGCAGTGAAGTTGTCCTGTCCCCTTAGCAGAAAAACACCCCCAAAGCATAATGTTTCCACCTCCATGTTTGACGGTGGGGATGGTGTTCTTGGGGTCATAGGCAGCATTCCTCCTCCTCCAAACACGGCGAGTTGAGTTGCTGCCAAAGAGCTCGATTTTGGTCTCATCTGACCACAACACTTTCACCCAGTTCTCCTCTGAATCATTCAGATGTTCATTGGCAAACTTCAGACGGGCCTGTATATGTGCTTTCTTGAGCAGTGGGGACCTTGCGGGCGCTGCAGGATTTCAGTCCTTCACGGCGTAGTGTGTTACCAATTGTTTTCTTGTTGACTATGGTCCCAGCTGACTTGAGATCATTGACAAGATCCTCCCGTGTAGTTCTGGGCTGATTCCTCACCGTTCTCATGATCATTGCAACTCCACGAGGTGAGGGAGATTGACAGGTCTTTTGTGTTTCTTCCATTTGCGAATAATCACACCAACTGTTGTCACCTTCTCACCAAGCTGCTTGGCGATGGTCTTGTAGCGCATTCCAGCCTTGTGTAGGTCTACAATCTTGTCCCTGACATCCTTGGAGAGCTCTTTGGTCTTGGCCATGGTGGAGAGTTTGGAATCTGATTGATTGATTGCCTCTGTGGACAGGTGTCTTTTATACAGGTAACAAACTGAGATTAGGAGCAATCCCTTTAAGAGTGTGCTCCTAATCTCAGCTCGTTACCTGTATAAAAGACACCTGGGAGCCAGAAATCTTTCTGATTGAGAGGGGGTCAAATACTTATTTCCCTCATTAAAATGCAAATACATTTATAACATTTTTGACATGCGTTTTTCTGGATTTTTTGTTGTTATTCTGTCTCTCACTGTTCAAATAAACCTACCATTAAAATTATAGACTGATCATTTATTTGTCAATGGGCAAACGTACAAAATCAGCAGGGTATCAAATACTTTTTTTCCTCACTGTATGTGACACGTATTAATGTCAAAATAACATGCAGAACAGGCAACCCAATTTTGTATTTATTTTTTAGCTGAAAATGCCTGCCCCACCTGCCCTGAATGACAGGTCGCCACTGAGAGTTCTTAGAGATTATACATATGCCTTTGTTGACAGGAAACTTTTTTTGTTGAAGCCAGCTATTTTGTGGTAGGGTTATTTTCCATCACCAGCCACCAGAACGATGCACAACTCAGGGAGTCCAAACAATACACAGACTCCCAATGTTGTGTCTCAAAGCTAGTCCCAACCCACGTTTTGACAACTTAATGGAAACTTGCCTGCCTGCCCGCCCATTTGATCGGTGCCAAATACATTTGATTGACAACTAAAGAGATATGCCAACTGTGGATAAGTCGTTCAAGTTCAGCATAGTTAGCTAGCAAAGTGATTCACATTTCTTGCTAGCTAACCAAATGACTCCGGCATCTCTAGCTGTAGCCACAGAAAAATGAAATGGGGGGAAAAAGTCCGACACTTGTCCAATGACATAACATCCTCCCAGCAGTTAGCTAGCTAACATTAGGCTCCATGTTTTTAGCTTGCTAAATAAATAGCTACATAAATAGATAAGCTTGCCTATTAGCCACATTACGACTGACTTGTGATCATTGCGCTTGCTTGTTTGATTGTATTGACATTCCCAGCCTCAGTTACAATCGTCAGTTTTGTCCAAAATATTGAGTAATTGAAACTGAAACAGTGCATCCCGAATAGCTGGAGGAAGCAAACAATGTACCATGCCAGCTGTGATTTACAACCTGATAGCAATATTTGTTGGATTACCAAGAAATGTATTGGTGAATTATATTAATCATGCATTGAACTGCATCCATCTGTTCTGCCAACAATGCTTTACTCTACATCATGGAATTTTGAGTCAAATAGAGCCTATTTTTAAAACCTCTTATAAAGTTGGTTTTGTAGCATAAACTGGGAATTTGATATTTTGTACTGATATTATGATTGTCTGTTTGTATCATATCTGCAATGTAGTTAGAACGCTGTCAGTACCACTTTAACTAATGTTAGCAATTAAGGTTAGCTTGATAGCTTAGGTTCGCAAATATAGCTAGCTAGCTACCTAGGGAACTAATGTTAACTTATAAACAACTGATCAATTTGTCCAATATAGCTAAATTGACTATTTGCCAATCAAATACAGAGTCCAGGTCACATTTGGCAACGTCCCCTGTTTGCCATTGGGCCAATTTACGAGGACCTCTGTGGAGGAATCCCAGTCCACGTTGTTGAATTTATCTTAATTGTCTTCATAGCCATCTATGAAAGTATTTATTTCCTATTTCCACCGTACCCTCCTAACATTAGCTATACAACAGGTGGGTCTAATCCGGAATGCTGATTATTTTAAACCGCATTCCAGCCGGTGTCTATTCCACAAGTTACCACCAGCTAAATCTATGACATTAAAATGCCTATTTACTCTGTTCCATCTGACTGTGCAATCCACTGTCTCATCAGCCCAGCCAGGCAATTATAAACTCAACTATAAAAAGCATCTAGACATTATCTCAAATTACTTTTAGATTAACATTTAGTTTTCAACAGTGGAGATTTGTATAAACCTTGCTGTCTGTCTCTCTGACATTTGCAACATTGTTTCAATATTAGAATTCGATCTCCAGCTGTCCCATAGTAATGAACGTGTCGGGAGTCGGGACGAGACAGACAGGCAGGCAGCTTTTCTCAGCCAGTCGAAATCATGAATCAGCTGGCATCATTTTTATGGATATATACAAAGAAATGTCAATTGAAAAACGGTAAAATGAAACAAAGTGCAGCTAATTTGCAGTCTTTACAGCTTCAGTTTGAAGTGATTGTGTTAGCTGTGTTGTTTGCTAGCTCCTCTGAACAACAGCCAGGCGAAATCGTGCCTCATTAGCTCAATGATATGGATGCATTCAAATAAATGTCACTGGAAAACAGCTTAAGCAAATGCAAATGCAGCTACTGTTGTTATTCTGGCTGCACTGTTTGACGTGACTGTAAGTTAGCCGTAGTTGGCTAGCTAGCAAGCAAGGGATAAGAACGTTGCAAGCCAGTGTGGCAATGGAACATTTAGAATGAACGACTGGGTCGCGACTCTGGCAACCGAACCGATAGAATGAACGACCAGCCAGTTTGGGTAGCAACCCTAGATTTGTGTTGGGTCTATATCTTGTGGAAAGAGGAAATAGTATGAATGCATTCATCAAAATAAAGTTTTTAATGAAAATATGTCAATCATTATTTGAATATGTTGGTAACCCGTTGTATAAAAGTGATAATGCCGTCAAACTGGTGCCAATATATCCTCCAAACACTGGCTTCTCGGGCATTATTACAGTGGGGAAAAAAAGTATTTAGTCAGCCACCAATTGTGCAAGTTCTCTCACTTAAAAAGATGAGAGAGGCCTGTAATTTTCATCATAGGTACACGTCAACTATGACAGACAAATTGAGATTTTTTTTCTCCAGAAAATCACATTGTAGGATTTTTAATGAATTTATTTGCAAATTATGGTGGAAAATAAGTATTTGGTCACCTACAAACGTGCAAGATTTCTGGCTCTCACAGACATGTAACTTCTTCTTTAAGAGGCTCCTCTGTCCTCCACTCGTTACCTGTATTAATGGCACCTGTTTGAACTTGTTATCAGTATAAAAGACACCTGTCCACAACCTCAAACAGTCACACTCCAAACTCCACTATGGCCAAGACCAAAGAGCTGTCAAAGGACACCAGAAACAAAATTGTAGACCTGCACCAGGCTGGGAAGACTGAATCTGCAATAGGTAAGCAGCTTGGTTTGAAGAAATCAACTGTGGGAGCAATTATTAGGAAATGGAAGACATACAAGACCACTGATAATCTCCCTCGATCTGGGGCTCCACGCAAGATCTCACCCCGTGGGAGTCAAAATGATCACAAGAACGGTGAGCAAAAATCCCAGAACCACACGGGGGGACCTAGTGAATGACCTGCAGAGAGCTAGGACCAAAGTAACAAAGCCTACCATCAGTAACACACTACGCCGCCAGGGACTCAAATCCTGCAGTGCCAGACGTGTCCCCCTGCTTAAGCCAGTACATGTCCAGGCCCGTCTGAAGTTTGCTAGAGTGCATTTGGATGATCCAGAAGAGGATTGGGAGAATGTCATATGGTCAGATGAAACCAAAATATAACTTTTTGGTAAAAACTCAACTCGTCGTGTTTGGAGGACAAAGAATGCTGAGTTGCATCCAAAGAACACCATACCTACTGTGAAGCATGGGGGTGGAAACATCATGCTTTGGGGCTGTTTTTCTGCAAAGGGACCAGGACGACTGATCCGTGTAAAGGATAGAATGAATAGGGCCATGTATCGTGAGATTTTGAGTGAAAACCTCCTTCCATCAGCAAGGGCATTGAAGATGAAACGTGGCTGGGTCTTTCAGCATGACAATGATCCCAAACACACCGCCCGGGCAATGAAGGAGTGGCTTCGTAGAAGCATTTCAAGGTCCTGGAGTGGCCTAGCCAGTCTCCAGATCTCAACCCCATAGAAAATCTTTGGAGGGAGTTGAAAGTCCGTGTTGCCCAGCGACAGCCCCAAAACATCACTGCTCTAGAGGAGATCTGCATGGAGGAATGGGCCAAAATACCAGCAACAGTGTGTGAAAACCTTGTGAAGACTTACAGAAAACGTGGGGTATGCCAACAAAGGGTATATAACAAAGTATTGAGAAACTTTTGTTATTGACCAAATACTTATTTTCCACCATAATTTGCAAATAAATTCATAAAAAATCCTACAATGTGATTTTCTGGAAAAAAAATGTCTCATTTTGTCTGTCATAGTTGACGTGTACCTATGATGAAAATTACAGGCCTCTCTGATCTTTTTAAGTGGGAGAACTTGCACAATTGGTGGCTGACTAAATACTTTTTTCCCCCACTGTACTTAATCGTACCGGTACAGTTGACAGCTGACAGTTGGAAACTGACCGTCGACAATTGATAGTGTTTATGTTTGGATCTTGCAGCAGTTTAGAATGTCTGGAGCTCTTTCTCCCGCTCTTGTGGCTGATGCATAACATTAATGTTAGACTGATGTTCGATTTCTACATGGATCCAGAGGAAACACGGCACAAAAGGGGGAGATATAAACTGTATGTAAGGGATAGCGAGGCTCCCATCCCTGGCATTACCAGCATAATTGGTCATACTTACATTTTACTTACTTACATCTTAAATCCATTGAGACCGCTAGGTATAGCCAATTTGTCGGAAACTTTCCAAATGTCGACAAAACTAAATATGCTAGTAAAGGCTGGATCTTTTAGTGGTGGTAAAATTAATTATGCGAGAAATGGTGGTGGAAAGTGTTGGTGAAACCATAAGGAGAGGAAGTACAAACCAACGACGCTAGACGGAGAGGAATATGCTTAAGCAAAAGGCAGTTTATTAAACAACAGAGATAGCTGGTACTGCTCAAGCTACATGCATGGACCCATTTCAGTTGCCTCTTATGGAGACAGTTGAAAAGGGATCAAAAACAGAGTTTTCAGCATTACTTTATACAATGCAACACAAAGGAAGGGGTCCTTCTTCTAGTCCCTTGATTGGTTCCGGAGGCGTAGGAGGCGGGTCTGCTCTGTCCAGAGTAGAAGCCCCATTTTGTGCACGGCAGAGTCCTCTGCCCTAGGCACCCGACCAGTAGAAAGAAGTGCAGTTTGTGTGTGTGCGTAACTCGTGAGGCATGAGGATGAGTGTGCGTATGCATGGAGATGTGTGTGTGAATGTGTGTATGTTTTCAAAGGAAAGTCTCGTGGGGAGCAACCAGATTGTGGCCTGTGGCGTGGGTGTTGTCCTTGAGAAGATATTGGCTCTGTCCATTGTTCTTGCATAGGAACAGCATTGATTGAAAACAAGCTCCTAACATTAAAATGGGTCATGCACAAGATTTTAGTCAAACCAAGCTATAACATTTTAATATTTACTACGACAAAAGGCTTTTATGCGCAAATATTGATATAATAACCATCATTTCGAAATAAACTTGGAGTCACGCGATGACATGTTGTGTGGTCCTCCCACTACAACTCGGGAAAGCATGCAGTTTATTAGACTACAGATTAATTAAATTATGATGAACGTCACAGGGTGGTGAAAGTGAAAGTTGATGAGCTTGATGCTCCTTTCCAATAAATATTGAGGGTCTTATTCTGGTGACACAATGATCGATGCTTGGCTGCCGTTTGACCAATAAAAATATTCTCGCTCTCATCCATAATAATCTCATCATGAAGACTAGCCTACCCGCACAGCCTACCCACACTGTACCTCTAGCTGTTGCCTAGAGCGCATGAACCAACACCAGAGTAGACACATTAGCTATTTAACGCAACCGTTTTTGTGACAAAACTATCGTAGAGTTGAAAATGCAATGGAAACACATTGAACTTTAGATTTTTATTTGGTACATGAAAACTTAAGAGAAAAATTATATTTTGTGTGCCTTAGTCATCACGCACTGATTTCTATCCGAAACAAGTCAGTTTGGTGGAAACACACCACTGGTGGGAAAATACGCATTTTTTCTTTATGCGGATTTTAGAATATTTGCATGAAAATCTGTCGCCAATTGGATGGAAATCTAGCTATTGTCAATTTTCTCTTTCTCTGCACTCTTCTGAATAGGAATTCAGAAAGTATATCGAAACTCATTATTGGCACAGAAACTATACACTCTTCGAAAACAAGGTGCTACCTAGAACCTAAAATGGTTCCTCGGAAAGTGACAGCTCATCAATGAACCCCAAGTAGTGAAGCTCTCTAGATAAGTATTAGCAAAGTGTAGGCTTTATCCAATGACAGTGTATAGAATGGCCACTGGCCATATCCAGCATAGATGAACAGAGAACATTCTAGAACAGTCCATGGTTTAGCTGGGGTCAGCAAGGCACTGACACATTGCTTTGCCTCAAAGGTTTAATGTACATCTGTCATCATACCCATCCGTATGTAGCAGGTGGTAAGGATTCTTAAAAAAAAAAATTGTTCATGGACAATAAAAATAAAGATTGATAAAATAAAATACAAAAAATATGAATACGTTTTATCCCTTACACTTGGCAGTGGCACAAACAATTTCTCAGGAGGACAATGCAGTTAATATGCAACTATAACAAGCATCATTACAGTCTTCATTGATGAGTGGAAGGAGTAAAACAGATGTATAGTCAGTAAAACACAGAGAATGTTAAAAGCTTTTCTCTTTTATTGCTCAGTGTATGCTACGATACAAAAAAGACATGACTGTGGACCAAAGATACTGCCCCTCCTCTCCATTCTACATGTAGCAAAATACCCATTATCTGGTATGGCACCACATGCCCATTGCAGCGACATACATCCAGTAGATTGACAACATATTCAACAAAACGATAATTCAACAAAATCTTCAAACACAGGGAAGTATGATTCAACAGATCAGCATTTCACAATGTGACAAACAGACGCAGTAACAGAGGCAGCATTTAGCAACTAGAAACCTGTGACAAAGCAAAAGTAAAGCAAGATAAACTGAAATAGATTTGATAATGAAACAAAATATGTATATTTGATTAAACTGCCACTGTATGTGCTCACAGTAAATATTCAGGATAAAATATTATCTCAGTATTTTCATTGGTCATGATTTCTACGGCCTTTTTCATTTCTACAACCAGCAATTAAATATAATATAATTCAATATCTATACATTACAGTAATAAACACAGTTTACTCTCATGGACAAATACTGTACTTATGGAGGGAGATTACAATAGGTTTGGTCTCAAAATATTTCCTAAAGTTTAGAGAGGGTTAACGTTAAACAAACCTCATTGAGTGCCAAAACCAGAACCTACTCCATAACACAAATCCAGACAGACAGACAGACAGGGGGAGAGAGAGAGAGAGAGAGAGAGAGAGAGAGAGAGAGAGAGAGAGATAGGCAGATAGGCAAAGAAAGAGAGACACAGAGAGACAGACAGACAGTCACACCCAAGTGCACACACACACACACACACACACACACACACACACACAGGCTGGTGACACGCGAGGGGAAAAGCCATTATAAAAGTCAATTCCATTTGGTATATACAGATACAACACTATACCTCTTGGGCATTGTCCCTTGCCTACACTACTGTTGCAGGTCCCCCTGCTATCGAGGCAGTTCAAATGATAACCCCTCCATTGCCTCTACTAAAACCTGATCTCACAAACATTGTCCTAAATCTCGTAGGTACAGAATTCAAGTTGAACAGGCTTTTTGCTAAATATTTGGGGTTTGATTAAAAAGAAAATGAAACATAACATTCTTACAGAATATCTTCTCTCTAAAGCAGAATTCAAGTGGCCACGTCCACAATGTTCTCACCATCAAGCCACTGTAACAAAACTGAAATCACACATACTCCGTAGTTTATAAAGACATAAAAACCCTTATCACAATTAAGCATTTGTAGAAAATTTACATCACAAAAATATGTAGACGCACCTTCATAGTAAATAGTGTCTGTTTTTAACTCTTCCTTTAGTGTTGTCTATGTATTCATAATGTACAGTATAAAGTGGGAGTCTCTGAAGATTTACCACGTATATAAAAACGACAGCGGAGGGAGAAAAGGGAGAAAGCCATGGCGGGGGACTTTTATTTTGAAAGTCAGACCTTTATTTTTGACAGTCTTGTATTGGTGGTTTCAGGACATGGCCACAAGACCAGCCTCCCTCATCTCTAGATGGCGCAGGACTTCTCTCTGTTGATGAACAGGGTCTCCTGGCAGAAAGGGTTAACCAGCACCACCCCGCTGTCGCTGTAGTCCCCGTTAGGGGGTAGACACATCTCCTGCTCCTGGAACATACACAGGAGCACGCATGTACACACACACACACACACACACACACACACACACACACACACACACACACACACACACACACACACACACACACACACACACACACACACACACACACACACACACACACAGACACAGACAGACAAAGTCACACACACACAACATATACATTAGCATGACACTACATCACATTAATGGGCATGATTCATGCCAGGTACACACTATAGAAGAAAAATACTAGCTGATTCTAAAGGCTAGTGAGATTCAGGGCTGAGTGTTTTGTGACTTGGCAGACACAAACCATTCTCATGAGGACAAAAGATGGCTGAATGATTACACTAGCAGAGAGAACACACAGAGAGAAAAATAGAGGGAAGGAGAGAGGGGAGTTGAACAGGCTCCATGACAGAGAAAAGAAGGAAAGAAGGGAAAAGAAGGGGTGACTCAGCAGAACACAGCAGAGGGGGGAGAGAGAGAGAGGAGAGGGAGAAAGAGGAGAGGCAGAGAGAGAAATGGTGGTGGTGACTCAGCTAAAAGACAGAACTGGGGGTGGAAGGTGGTGAAGAAAAAGATGAAAAAAACAGAAAGAGAGGAGACAAAGAGAGGTACATTCTAACTGGCAATACCCCAAACCCTAACATAAACAAATCACTATATATAGTACTTGTACTATTGTATGCAACATACACTAGGTTGCACTAGGCTATTCAGGAAAAATAAGCGATAAATATTGACTGTAACGGCCATAGAGATAAATCTATTCACGATTCATCTCTATGGTAACGGCACCAGACAAGCTAGAGGCACTTTAGGAAAGAAAAATATGGAGGGAAGGAGGAAGGGATGAGGCAGAGCTTCAGTGAGAGGAGGAATAAAACAGGGACGCAACACAACACCTGTGTGTCACCACGAGCATCCTAAACATGTTCCGACCTCGGCATCCCGCTCCTGCACCACCAGAGGAGAGATGGATGGAGAGAGAAAGCGATGGAGGGAGCAAAAAAAGAGGACAAACCAGAAATAGAGGTGTGGTCAGTATAAAGATGAGAAATTATGAGGAGAGCTGATAAGACTTGCTGATTTCATAGCAACAAAAATATGTCAGTAGATTGAACTAAATAAAGGATAAGCTAAAGGTCTAAAATTACACCAAAATGATTAGTTGAAGTGCGGCCACAACATTTTAGCTGTACCATTAATCTTACAGCAGAGGGCACTATAGTCCACATACACATATATATATATATATATATATTCCACTGTAACCACATGTTGACCTCACATCTACTCTAGCTACTTAGCAACACTCGGCTCGCTGATTTACATTTTCTGTATCATCTCTGAATTCATGTATAGTTGAGGAGCCTAATTTGGAGGAGCCCAATATTGTAATGGCTGTATGAATATAGGCTACATATTCATTAAATCCCTTGGTATTTCTAAACTCTAATCAATGCCATCACACAGTTTATATCAATCTGACTAAATCTCCATTATACCATGCTGAATCCACGCAACAACCTTACATATAGGCAATTTCACTATATATAATAAATCCCCTCTAAAGCAATTGAGTGCCAGATTGGGGGCTGTAATTTCGTAATTACATTATATACCGGCCCTTCCCCTCAAGTGCAACATTTATCATATCCTACAGGAAGTCCTCTTTGGTCTAATAATAAAAGTGTCAGTCAGTCTCAGGACTGTGTGTACCTCAGCATTGTCGAGGGATGTGATTTCCCGGGGCAGCTCCACGGCGTGCCTGTTGAAGTAGTCCATGGTGATGGCATTGTTCCAGTAGCTCAGGTTGTTCTCCTGACTTGAAGACTTCTTCTTCCTCCTCATACAGCACACGGTCAGCAGCACAGCTGGAGGGGGAGAGGAAGGGAGGATGGAGGAAGGTAGGGAAGGAGGGCGAGGGGGAGGCAAAATCAGTACAGTCTCTAAAACGATCCAACCTCTAATATATCTATCCAGCTCTTTAATTATTTATCACGTTGACTCAGTGGATAGGTTGGGTGGTATGAATGTGATCTCAGCCTCATAAAAGTGGTGGTCAGTCTCCTACTGACTCAAACACAATTTCTCTAACCTCTTTGCCTTTGATATGGTTTTCTCTAAGGGGCTTTGAGTTTATACTTAAATTGTACAAGAGATATTAATCCCTAATAGAGGGAAATGGACGTTTGATATGAAGGGCTTTGTTATCATTAAAAAAACATGTTTTGCCATCAAAGCATTCATCAGGTTGTTATTTGATACTCACAGCACGAGGACACAGGCACACTGATGGCCAACACGATCCACACAATGTCTATCTTGCTCAGGCAGATGGTGGTGTGGGACAGCGGTGAGTCCAGAGCGGGGACGGATCCATTACCAGGACCCCAGGGGTCCGCAGTGGTGGCGGGGACCAGTCGGTTCAGGAAGTTCCCACTGGCCGTGGAGGGGGGCTCCGTAGCGGACGAGCTGTTCCACTGGGAGGAGGGGTCCTCGCCAGGGATGCCCTCCACACTGCCGCTATGAAAAGTGACATTGCCATCTGTTTTCAGCTCCAGGGTGGGGTCTTCGTTGACCAGGGGGTGCACCTCCCGTATGGTGATGGCGTGGGGTCGGGACAGCTCGGGCGTGGCTTCAACATGCTCCCTGAGGGTCTGATCTAGAGCAGCATCCACTGAGGAAGAGGAGGAGGAGAGTGAGAAAGGCTGCAGCTCAGTGGTGAAGTCCTGCTGACTGGGGTCTGTGGGCTCCTCGACATTCCTCTCCTGGGGCTCCTGGGTGTGTGTGGGGACCGGGGGACCAACAAGCTCCGGGCCCAGAGTATCCCCTCTCTCTGTGAGCGGGCTGGGCAAAGGAGGAGCCAGGGCAGACCCAGAATCTGGAGCCCCCTCCACTGCAGCTGGAGCCACCTCACTCTGTGGGCCAGCAGAGCTGGGAGGGCTAGGAGGGCTGTTGCCCTGGTTAACATTAACAGTATCTGGGCTATGGGCTTGATTGACCAAGTTGGGCAAGAGGCCCTGGTCTGCACTGAGAGAATTGGAGCTGTGGCCCGGGTTGAGCGCACCAGAGCTGGGGGAATGGGCCTGCTTGACTGGGCTGGGGCTGACAGAGCTAGGGCCAGGGTCTTGGTTTACTCTCACAGAGTTCACAGTGTTAGGACTGAAAGTAGCTGCAGCATGAATGAGGCTGTCTTTACTGAGTGGTGTCACAGTGTGTGCCAGGCTGGTGTGGTGGGTTAGATGCCAGCCCCAGGAGCTGAGGGCTGTGGTGGGCTGGATGATGCCTGTGGGCAGCGCCCCTCCCTGGGGGGACCAAGGGTCCCCGCTGCTGGAGTCCTCCTGCTGCCAGTCTGGGAGGGGCAGGAGCGCGTTAGGGGGGCTGCTGTGGGGCGCTGCCATGGAGACAGGGTCCTGGGGGGTCCGGCTGGGGTACAGCTCCTGGGTAGAGGACACCACTCCCACAGCCAGGATCGCTAGAACACCTACAGAGAGAGAGAGATAATTATTAGAAAGAATGTGTGTGATTGCGTGCAAGTATGCATATCTGAGTGTGTGTCCAGGTCGGTCTCCTCTTTCTCCTGAGGTTCCCTGTTTGGCATATTGAGGCACAAACACTGATCCCCAGAAGCTGCAATAGGCTGTTTATGAGTCCTGGAGGAACCATAACCTTCGGCTGGATTCAATCGAGCTGAAAGATGATGGCCAGAGCTTACCCATGATGTTGCACAACGATTTAAGTCAATAAGTAATCATTTTAGTCAAAGTATGATATACTGAACTGCCCCCAAATCCGTGTGAATGCGGTGTCTTTTCCTACGTTTCATTTCAGGGCTGGGTTTTATTTTAATGTTACCACCCACCAGCATGGCATTGTTAATTCTTCAAAAACAGCTGCAAAGTTATTCCTCTTTGCGACTGGGATGAGCCAAATAGCCTTGTGTCCACTTGGTCACCTGAGCCATGGAGAAAATGAAAATAGGGGGTGCAAACTTATGCTTTTGCACCTCTGCTTAAAAAAAAATCATAATCCATTGGATAATTTGTCAATTTTCACTTATTTTTTTAGATAGTCTTTAGTAAACACACACACACACTACATGGCCAAAAGTATGTGGACATATGCTCGTCGAACATCTCATTCCAAATTCAAGGGCATTAATATGGAGTTGGTCCCCCATTTGCTGCTATAACAGCCTCCACTCTTCTGGGAAGGATTTCCACTAGATGTTGGAACATTGCTGCAAGGACTTGCTTCCATTCGGCAACAAGAGCATTAGTGAGGTCGGGCACTGATGTTGGGCGATTAAGCCTGGCTCACAGTCGGCGTTCCAATTCATTGCAAAGGTGTTTGATGGGGTTGAGGTCAGGGCTCTGTGTAGGCCAGTCAAGTTCAGCCATAACGATCTCGACAAACCATTTATGTTACGGACCTCGCTTTGTACACGGGGGCATTGTCATGCTGAAACAGGAAAGGGCCTTCCCCAAACTGTTGCCACAAAGTTGGAAGCACAGAATCGTCTAGAATGTCATTGTATGCTGTAGCATTAAGCGTTCCCTTCACTGGAACTAAGGAGTCTAGCCCGAACCATGGAAAACAGCCCCAGACCATTATTCCTCCTTCACCAAACTTAACAGGTGGCACTATGCAATGAGGCAGGTAGCAATCACCTGGCATCCGCCAAACCCAGATTCGTCCGTCGGACTGCCAGATGGTGAAGCGTGATTCATCACTCCAGAGAATGCATTTCCACTGCTCCAGAGTCCATTGGCGTCGAGCTTTACACCACTCCAGCCGACGCTTGGCATTGCGCATGGTGATCTTAGGCTTATGTGCGGCTGCTCGGTCATGGAAACCCATTTCATGAAGCTCCCGAAGAACAGTTATTGTGCTGATGTTGCTTCCAGAGACAGTTTGGAACTTGGTAGTGAGTGTTGCAACCGAGGACAGACGATTTTTACGTGCTACGCGCTTCAGCACTCGGCGGTCCAGTTCTGTGAGCTTGTGTGGCCTACCACTTCACGGCTGAGCCGTTGTTGCTCCTAGATGTTTCAACTTCACAGTAACAGCACTTACAGTTGACCAGGGCAGCTCTAGAAGGGCAGAATTTTAACGATCTGACTTGTTGGAAAGGTGGCATCCTATGACGGTGCCACGTTGAAAGTCACTGAGCTCTTCAGTAAGGCCATTCTACTGCCAATGTTTGTCTATGGAGATTCCTTCACCTGTCAGCAACGGGTGTGGCTGAAATAGCCGAATCCACTCATTTGAAGGGGTGTCCACATACTTTGGGCCATGTTGTGCATATGTACAGATGGAGAAAATAAAATATTGAAATAAATAAGATAAGATAAGAATGATAAAGAAGAAAAGAGAGTAAGGAGAAATAAGGGTATAAAGAGGATGAATTGCCACAAAAACCATAGTCACACCAGCAAACGTCCACAATCTCAAACACTGTACTGATGAGCTAGTTCAATTCAGCATCACACATTCCTATACACTCCTTTCTCCCAGTCCATTAAGGGATCCAATAGCATACAAAGCATAAGGCATTTAAACTCAGCCTTCAACTCATAAATCATATTCCTCCCTATATGCTGTTTGTCCTAAATGACACCCTATTCCCTATTCAAAAGTGGTGCACATGGGGAATAGGGTGCCATTTGGTACACAGCCGTTCTGGCTTGCTAGGTACTGTATGAGAGGGTCCTCTCTCCTCTGCTTTCCATTTACCAAGCCTTACACATCCCTAATGCATACAGGAACCTACTCCAGACACTCCAGACCCATAACTGGGAGATAACACAGACGGTATATTTTGATTTATCAATGGTGGTCTCAGAGAGATGGTCGCAAGGCAGAGAGAGCATATAGTCTCGCAGAAATAGTCCGACCCTCATATTTTGGCCCATTGTTGATCTCTGGTGGTGGTACGTTGCCCCCCGGTCTCCTCAACCCATTATTACTGTATTCAATTCTCCAACATGCACAAACATAATACATTATACATGTCTCTCTGTGACATATAGGCTAGCTATGGTTCCAAACACACAGAGTAGAATTGATAACTATATGATGTCCATTGTGGGGGCTGTTAGTAGACCATAGCTACTATGTTACTGCTATAGACTAACAGTAGCAGTTGTTCTTGAGCATTGTACTTCAGGAGTGTGATAGTGTGCAACACTGTTTGTCAATCACACCCTCAATCAGGATCTAACCCCCGCTATCACAACACTACCTGGCAACCCGGCCCTCGGTCGGTCGGAAAAGCCTGAAAAATACATGAGCTCCGGCTCCGCTGACAACAAAATGGCAACAGAGTTTGCATCTGCTGTGCATACTTACAAACGCTCCAGCAATACACTCCGCAGACACACACACACACACATGCACGCACCTCTGCACACGCACGTTCACGCACGCACGCTCGCACACTGGTCCTCCTCATCTGCAATAAACATACTTATTAATATTAATCTGGGAACCCGCTGATCATCATGCTTTATTGAGTAGCTCATAAAAAATCTTAAAAGAGGCAAAACACCTTTTAAGTTGGGTAGCATCAAAACTTGTTGCATGATGTTCGTTGTCGGTCCGGTGAATAGTCAATATTTTATAAAGTGTCTTCATTACTTGTTTGGTAGGCTATGTGTGGTTGAGTGCACACGCATGCAATCACACACAAACACAGAATATTAGACATTAGAGCTACTGCTGCTGATCATAAGACTGAGACACTCGCAATGACTCACAGGCTGTCCCAAATGGTACCCTATTCACTACATACTGCAGTACTTTTTAGGTCAAAAGTAGTGCACTATGTAGGGAATAGGGTGCCATTTGGGATGCAAGCCACATATAGACACAGGATAGATCTAGGGGGGTGCGGGTGGGCAGGCGCATACTGTTTGTGTTGAGTGAGTTTGTATGTGTGCATGTGTGCATGTGTATGTGTGTGGCTGTGTGTGTGTGCCTGTCTACCGGTATGTGTGTGTACCAGTATATGTGTGTGTGTGTGTGTGTATGCGGCAGTGGGTTGAGCTGGAGGAGGCAGATCAAGCCATGTAATTTGTCACAGCGCTCTTCTGGCTGGCTGAACCTGGATCTCTCCACACAGTGGTACAGTGAGAGGGAAAGTACTGGGAGTAAATTAGATGATTGAGAGGCCAGGAAGAGTGAACAGGGTTTTATTAACATCCATTATTGAGGGGGCTGAGGTAAGAAGAGAACATGAGCAAGAGAAGGAGGTGACGGAAAAAGGAGGAGGAGGGGGAGGAGGAGGAGGGGGAGGAGGAGGAGGAGGAGGGGGAGGAGGAGGAGGAGGAGGGGCAATGGAGGTAGCTGAGGAGAAGATACTAGTGTTGGATGTGTGTGGTGGTTGATGGATGGGGTTAAAGTTTTAGTTTAGTTTATTAGGATCCCCATTAGCTACTGCACATGCAGCAGCTACTCTTCCCGGGGTCCACATAAAACGTACAAATACATGACAAAGTACAGAACAGTAATAGACAAGAACAACATAAGATATTAAATTGAAATAGAGTTCTATATAGGAAAGACACCAAGACACAACAAAAATACTATTTACACACTATTCATACAGTATATAAACTCAGCAAAAAAAGAAACGTCCCTTTTTCAGGACCCTGTCTTTCAAAGATAATTAATACAAATCCAAATAACTTCACAGATCTTCATTGTAAAGGGTTTAAACACTGTTTCCCATGCTTGTTCAATTAACCATAAACAATTAATGAACATGCACCTGTGGAACGGTCGTTAAGACACTAACAGCTTACAGATGGTAGGCAATTAAGGTCACAGTTATGAAAACTTAGGACACTAAAGAGGCCTTTCTACTGACTCTGAAAAAAACAAAAAGAAAGATGCTGCTCATCTGCGTGAATGTGCCTTAGGCATGCTGCAAGGAGGCATGACGACTGCAGATGTGGCCTGGGCAATAAATTGCAATGTATGTACTGTGAGACGCCTAAGACAGCGCTACAGGGAGACAGGACGGACAGTTGATCGTCCTCGCAGTGGCAGACCACGTGTAACAACACCTGCACAGGATCGGTACATCCGAATATCACACCTGCGGGACAGGTACAGGATGGCAACAACAACTGCCCGAGTTACACCAGGAACACACAATCCCTCCATCAGTGCTCAGACTGTCCACAATAGGCTGAGAGAGGCTGGACTGAGGGCTTGTAGGCCTGTTGTAAGGCAGGTCCTCACCAGACATCACCGGCAACAACGTCGCCTATGGGCACAAACCTACCGTGACTGGACCAGACAGGACTGGCAAAAAGTGCTCTTCACTGACGAGTCGCGGTTTTGTCTCACCAGGGGTGATGGTCGGATTTGCGTTTATCGTCGAAGGAATGAGCGTTACACCAAGGCCTGTACTCTGGAGCGGGATCGATTTGGAGGTGGAGGGTCCGTCATGGTCTGGGGCGGTGTGTCACAGCATCATCGGCCTGAGCTTGTTGTCTTTGCAGGCAATCTCAACGCTGTGCGTTACAGGGAAGACATCCTCCTCCCTCATGTGGTACCCTTCCTGCAGGCTCATCCTGACATGACCCTCCAGCATGACAATGCCACCAGCCATACTGCTCGTTCTGTGCGCGATTTCCTGCAAGACAGGAATGTCAATGTTCTGCCATGGCCAGCGAAGAGCCCGGATCTCAATCCCATTGAGCATGTCTGGGAACTGTTGGTCGGAGGGTGAGGGCTAAGGCCATTCCCCCCAAAAATGTCAGGGAACTTGCAGGTGCCTTGGTGGAAGAGTGGGGTAACATCTCACAGCAAGAACTGGCAAATCTGGTGCAGTCCATGAGGAGGAGATGCACTGCAGTACTTAATACAGCTGGTGGCCACACCAGATACTGACTGTTACTTTAGATTTTTACCCCCCCTTTGTTCAGGGACACATTATTCAATTTCTGTTAGTCACATGTCTGTGGAACTTGTTCAGTTTATGTCTCAGTTGTTGAATCTTGTTATGTTCATACAAATACTTACACCTGTTAAGTTTGCTGAAAATAAACGCAGTTGACAGTGAGAGGACGTTCATTTTTTTGCTGAGTTTATATGTTAATATTCTTATATACAATACAGTTCAATTATATCTTTAGAAGGAGGATAGATGCTCTACAATATGTTTTTTGTATCTGTTTTTAAAGCTAAACTTGCTTTTTTCCTGAGTAACCTCTGGTGGCAAAGCATTCCACAATGATATGGCTCTATATATAACTGAGCGAAGCATTAAATCTGTGTTTGGTTTGGGTACCGTGAAGAAACCCATAGTGGCGTGTCTGGTGGGTATTTATCTCTTAAAAAGACTAGAACAAAAGTAGTCAATTTCTCCTCAACCCTCAACTATGAAAGACTAACATGCATGTTGTTGATGTTAGTTCTGTGTGTGCAGTTAAAGCAGCAATATGTAACCTGACCAAATTCACATATAAATACGGTGCCTTCGGAAAGTATTCAGACCCCTTCACTTTTTCCATATTTTGTTACGTTACAGCCTTATTCTAAAATGTATTAAATTGTGTTTTTTTCCCCTCATCAATCTACACACAATACCCCATAATGACAAACCAAAAACAGGTTTTTAGAAATGTTTGCAAATGTATTTAAAATCTAAACTGAAATATCTCATTTACATAAGTATTCAGACCCTTTACTCAGTAATTTATTGAAGCACCTTTGGCAGCGATTACAGCCTCAAGTCTTCTTGGGTATGACGCTACAAGCTTGGCACACCTGTAGTTGGGGAGTTTTTCCCATTATTTTCTGCAGATCCTCTCAAGCTCTGTCATGTTGGATGGGCATCGTCGCTGCACAGCTATTTTCAGGTCTCTCCAGAGATGTTCGATCGGGTTCAAGTCCGGGCTCTGGCAGGGCCACTCAAGGACATTCAGAGACTTGTCTTCTTTTCCGTCACAGGAAAGGAAGACCCAGAGTTACCTCTGCTGCAGAGGATAAGTTAATTAGAGTTAACTGCACCTCAGATTGCAGCCCAAATAAATGCTTCACAGAGTTCAAGTAACAGACACATCTCAACATCAACTGTACAGAGGAGACTGCGTGAATCAGGCCTTCATGGTCGAATTACTGCAAGGAAACCATTACTAAAGGACACCAATCAGAAGAAGAGACTTGCTTGGGCCAAGAAACACGAGCAATGGACATTAGACTGGTGGAAATCTGTCCTTTGGTCTGATGAGTCCAAATGTGAGATTTTTGGTTCCAACCGCCGTGGCTTTGTGAGACGTGGTGTGGGTGAACGGATGATCTCTGCATGTGTATTTCCCACCGTGAATCATGGAGGAGGAGGTTTTATGGTGTGGGGGTGCTTTGCTGGTGACACTGTCTGTGATTTATTTAGAATTCAAGGCACACTTAACCAGCATGGCTACCACAGCATTCTGCAGCGATACGCCATCCCATCTGGTTTGCGCTTAGTGGGACTATCATTTGTTTTTCAACAGGACAATGACCCAAAACACACCTCCAGGCTGTGTAAGGGCTATTTGACCAAGGAGAGTGATGGAGTGCTGCATCAGATGACCTGGCCTCCACAATCACCTGACCTCAACCCAGTTGAGATGGTTTGGGCTGAGTTGGACCGCAGAGTGAAGGAAAAGCAGCCAACAAGTGCTCAGCATATGTGGGAACTCCTTTAAGACTGTTGAAAAAGCATTCCTCATGAAGCTGGTTGAGAGAAGTGCAAAGCTGTCATCAAGGCAAAGGGTGGCTACTTTGAAGAATCTAAAATCAAAACATATTTTCATTTGTTTAACACTATTTTGGTTACTACGTGACTCCATATTTGTTATTTCATAGTTTTGATGTTTTAACTATTATTCTACTATGTAGAAAATAGTACAAATAAATAAAAATGTAAAAACCCTTGAATGAGTAGGTGTGTCCAAACTTTTGACTAGTACTGTATATATCTCAGTTGTAAAATAGACAGCTGAGAAATAATTTTAAAAAATAATGATGGAGGCCACAGTGTTCTTGGGGACCTTAAATGCTGCAGAAATGTTTTGGGCCCCTTCCCCAGATCTGTGCCTCGACACAATCCTGTCTCGGAGCTCTATGGAAAATTCCTTCGACCTCATGGCTTGGTTTTTGCTCTGACCTGCACTGTCAACTGTGGGACCTTATATAGACAGGTGTATGCCTTTCCAAATAATTTCCATTCAAATGAATTGACTACAGGTGGATTCCAATTAAGTTGTAGAAACATCTCAAGGATGATCAATGGAAACAAGATGCACCTGAGCTCAATTTCGAGTCTCATAGCAAAGGGTCTGAATACTTATGTAAAGAAGGTATTTCTGTTTATAATTGTTTATACATTTGCAAAAAATTCTAAAAACCTCTTTTCACTTTGCCATTATGGGGTATTGTGTGTAGATTGATGTGAAAAAACAATAATTTAATCAATTTTAGAATAAGGCCGTAACGTAACAAAATGTGGAAAAAGGGAAGGGGACTGAATACCTTCCGACTGCACTGTATGTGTTAACTTCTAAACTGCGTATGCAGCTAGCTAGTTTAGCCTACTCAAACACCCGACTCAAACAGAGAGGGATGCTATGTTAGCTAGCTGGCTATGGCTATCCAACACTGGAACTCCAATTCAAGTTAAGTTAATTAATTTGCCATCGGGGCCCGCCGGTGTAACTGCTAAACTGCTTTCTGACTGTACACTGTAAAGACAGCAAACTGATTGGGCGGCTATTAGAGCCAGCAAAGGGTGCTTTACTATTTTTAGGTAGTGGAATTACTTTAGCTTCCTTCCACGCCTGTGGACACACACACTCCTTTAGGTTAAAGACATGGCAAATAGGGGTTGCAATACAGTCTACCTTTCTCAATAGTTTCCCATATTAGGTTTTCTATACCTGGTGGCTTACATAATTGATGGATAACAACAGTTTTTCAGCAGGGTGCTCTATTCTTCGTGCCACCTCTGCATAGCTGTCTTGCTGGACTCTTGGTCTCTTCTGATTGGGGTGTTGTCCTGTTACAGTAGCATGGGGGGTAGTGGGTTGGGGGGTGCTGTCCTCTCTGGAAGGGGCCCGATGGTGCAGGATGGAGCTGGCCTCTCTTGATGGGGCCTGGAGGTGTAGGGTCGAGCTGGCCTCTCTGGAAGGGGCCCGATGGTGCAGGGTGACGTTGGAAGTAACAGTATTCAGTCTGATCTTGTCTTCCTTTTTCATCCTCTGTTTGGTTGAGATCCTCAGGCTAGTCTGGACTTGTCCACAGACAGATTGCACTGGCACAGACAGATTGGCAATGTGTGTGTGTGTGTCTCACCCCACAGTATCATATATTTAATTGAGTAAGCATGTCAAATACAAGGTGCTTGAGGAAACAAATTACTGTTTTAGAGGACATATCATGGAGGACATACCATCCTACATCTTGACTCCATCTAACACAACACAAAGGACACAGGGACACATGACTCGCTCTTAAAGCTGAGATCTGCGATAGGCGAAACAGCGCCACTGGCCGACCCAGGCGCATCGTAGTACATACTCTGCTATTCTGATGTGCAATAATGTCTGCAAAAAAACAAAACGGTGTTCGTTGTTTGAAGTAACGTCTTTGTTGTTGTAATATTGCAAACGAATGTGGCAGTTTCACCACTATGAAAGGCCTTGTCAACATCATACCCACTGGGCACAGACGTCAGTTCAACATTTAGTTTTGATTTACATTTGGTTGAGTTGTCAACTAACGTGAATTCAACAAAAAATGTCACCATGTCATTGGATTTAGGTTAAAAGTTGGGTTTTGCAAATCCAATTCCACGTTGATTCAGCCTGTTAGCTTCTCTCACACCCAACTGATCATACCACTCACTATTCTGGGAGGTAAAAAAATGAGGACGAGGTCCAAATTACTGTTAAATTAGATCCTGATTTATTTCTGTTATATCAGCCAAAAACCTATTTCAATTAACCCAGCCAAGAGATTTATCAAGGGGAAGGGCAATTTATGCAGTAAACTTGCTGAATTAGAGGCTGTTTTGAATGCATAAGAAGCTAGTGACATTCATGTATAAGTCCTCCATTAATGACATGGCGGGGAATGGGACATTAATAGATCATAGGGCTGGCTGATGTGTCTTGTGCACTTGATCCAATGGCCTTGTCCCCATCTCTCTGTCCCTTTCCCATCACTCAGTTTTAGAGTCAATGTCAGGGCCTAGAAAGCCAAATTGGCCGCCCAGTGTCATTGAGTGGTGAAAATGATCAAATCCTCAACATTCAGCTATAACCTCATTGGTCAGTATTTACTTAAGCTACCAACTCTACCAACTACTGTAGTGGGATAATAGTGTGAGATGTAGCCTACGCTACTACATCCTATATCCACCAGACCAGGCTAATCAATCATAGCAGAGAATCCACTTAGTGTGTATAGTAGAGAGCAGATCAGTGTGTCGTAGAGAGCAGCTCTACAACATCCGTAGAGTACGACCCTACCTCACACAGGAAGCGGGGCAGGTCCTAATCCAGGCACTTGTCCTATCCCGTCTGGACTACTGCACCTCACTGTTGGCTGGGCTACCCGCTTGTGCCATCAAACCCCTGCAACTTATCCAGAACGCTGCAGCCCACCTGGTTTTCAACCTTTGCATGTTCTCTCATGTCACCCCGCTCCTCCGCACACTCCACTGGCTTCCAGTCGGAGCTCGCATCCACTACAAGACCATGGTGCTTACCTACGGAACAGCAAGAGGAACTGCCCCTCCCTACCTTCAGGTTATGCTCAAACCCTACACCCCAACCCGAGCACTCCGTTAAGCCACCTCTGGTCTCTTGGCCCCATTAAGTCCAGTCCAAGCTCTTCTCTGTCCTGGCACCTCAATGGTGGAGCCAGCTTCCCCCTGAAGCTAGGACAGTAGAGTTCCTGCCCATTTTCTGAAAACATCTGAAACTCTACCTCTTCAAACAGTATCTTAAATAATCCTCCTACCTGCACCACTTGCACTTGACCCCCCTCCCCTAGCTCTGACTCTACTGATAGCTACGTTATTGTGATCAATCCTGTGGGGGTTGCCTCTCTCTCTCTCTCTCTCTCTCTCTCTCTCTCTCTCTCTCTCTCTCTCTCTCTCTCTCTCTCTCTCTCTCTCTCTCTCTCTCTCTCTCTCTCTCTCTCTCTCTCTCTCTCTCTCTCTCTCTCTCTCTCTCTCTCTCTCTCTCTCTCTCTCTCTCTCTCTCTCTCTCTCTCTCTCTCTCTCTCTCTCTCTCTCTCTCTGTGGAGGCCTGAGTAGGTCCATCTATTACCAGGGTAATCTCATGGTCACTGTGTTTGTGTTAACAAACCTCCAAACGAGCTTCAATGCCATACAACACTCCTTCCGTAGCCTCCAACTGCTCTTAAACACTAGTAAAACTAAATGCATGCTTTTCAATCGAACGCTGCTGGCACCCGCCCACCCGACTAGAATCAATACTCTCGGCGGGTCTGACCTAGAGTATGTGGACAACTACAAATACCTAGGTGTCTGGTTAGACTGTAAACTCTCCTTCCAGACTCACATTAAGCATCTCCAATCCAAAGTTAAATCTAGAATTGGCTTCCTATTTCGCAACAAAGCCTCCTTCACTCATGCTGCCAAACATGCCCTCGTAAAACTGACTATCCTACCGATCCTTGACTTCGGCGATGTCATTTACAAAATAGCCTCCAACACTCCACTCAGCAATTTCTCCAAGCTTAACACACACATCACTCGCTGTGGTGCCACAGGGACAGATCATTATATTATCACATCATTAGCGATTAGCGTACAGGCTAAACATGCATGACTGTTACTGTATTGTTAGCAATGTTGACACTGAAGCATAGCAGTTAGCGATTAAGGATGCCCTCACCATGCAGTCCTCTATGGACCGTGTTAAGGCACGCGGATGCTAACTCAATGGGATCCTCCACGAATCCACACGGGAGGTGGGAAGGCTGTCTCTACAGCATCAATCAGAATACCAATGAGCTTCTTTCTCAAATCTCACAACACCCAAACAACACACACACACCAATGTGTCGGAGGAAACACTGTACAACTGGCGAGCATGTCAGCGTGCATGTGCCCGGTCCGCCACAGGAGCCATTGAAGTGCTGTTGTTGATGTGATGTTGAAATGCTGAGTGCTCCTGCCAGCCTGTAGCTGTCACAATTGCTTCACAATGTATTTCTTAAATGGCAGGCTATAGCCTTGAAATAATAGTAATATAGCCTAAATCATTCATTTTCATTCCTTTGTAGGCTACCTGGCTTGCTCCTGGCTGATTTAGAGTTAGTAAGTTGTTTAATAGCCCGTTGAAATGTTGAACGTCAGTTGATAGTGACAGAATCACACATTAATTCCTAAGCAAAGTACATTTTTTGTCTCCTTGGCTATAGAAGGTTCTAGCACAGCCTCTGAATGTCATAGAGACAAACCAAAGATATCCCATATGCATCGGAGTCACGTCTTTCCCTGGCATTTTACATGTTGTTTCTAGGATAAAGCATTTGCGGACTAAAATGTCATTATAAATCATTTTATATAATCATGCCCATTTAATATTTTTCGAAATCTTATGCTTTTAGCCATTGTCTTTAACAAAAGCCACAATACCCTCACACACTCCCTCAATTCGAGCACTGGTTTTAACTTAACACACCAAGCCCTTCACTCACTGACACTGAGATATTTAAGGAGTGCATGGTGACTGAAGGAATTGGCTAGTAGACTATAATTTAATCTGTCAAACAGGTAGGCCTACCTCTTATTTCTTGAATAGGAATAATCTGATTATACTGCTTGCATCAGTTACATGATGTGGAATAGAGTTCCATGTAGTCATGGCTCTATGTAGTAATGTGCGCCTCCCATAGTCTGTTCTGGATTTGGGGACTGTGAAGAGACCTCTGGTGGCATGTCTTGTGGGGTATGCATGGGTGTCCGAGCTGTGTGCTAGTATTTTAAACAGACAGCTCGGTACATTCATCTTGTCAACACCTCTTACAAAAACAAGTAGTGATGAAGTCAATCTCTCTTCCACTTTGAGCCATGAGAGATTGACATGCATGTCATTAACGTTAGATCTCCGTGTACTTTTAAGGGCCAGCCGTGCTGCCCTGTTCTGAGCCAACTGCAATTTTCCCAAGTCCCTCTTTGTGGCACCTGACCACACTACTGAACAGTAGTCTAGGTGCGACAAAACTAGGGCCTGTAGGACCTGCCTTGTTGATAGTGTTGTTAAGAAGGCAGAGCAGCGCTTTATTATGGACAGACTTCTCCCCGTCTTAGCTACTGTTGTCTCAATATGTTTTGACCATGACAGTTTACAATCCAGGGTTACTCCAAGCAGTTTAGTCTCCTCAACTTGCTCAATTTCCACATTATTTATTATGAGATGTAGTTGAGGTTTAGGGTTTAGGGAATTATTTGTCCCAAATACAATACTTTTAGTTTTGGAAATATTTAGGACTAACTTATTCCTTGCTATCCATTCTGAAACTAACTGCAGCTCTTTGTTAAGTGTTGCAGTTATTTCAGTTGCTGTAGTAGCTGACGTGTGTAGTGTTGAGTCATCCGCATACATAGACACACTGTCGTTAGTAAAGATGGAAAAAAGTAAGGGGCCTAAACAGCTACCCTGGGAAATTCCTGATTTTACCTGGATTATGTTTGAGAGGCTTCCATTAAAGAACACCCTCTGTGTTCTGTTAGACAAGTAACTCTTTATCCACATTATAGCAGGTGTCTGTTCAAACACAATTTGGTTGGTAACAGGCTGATTGGTTGGCTATTTGAGCCAGTAAAGTTTTTTTGTTGCTATTCTTGGGTAGCAGAATGACTTTAGCTTCCCTCCAGGCCTGAGGGCACACACTTTCTAGTAGGCTTAAATTGAAGATGTGGCAAATAGGAGTGCCAATATCAACCGCTATTATCCTCAGTAATTTTTCATCCAGATTGTCAGACCCGGGTGGCTTATCATTGTTGATAGACAACAATAATTTTTTCACCTCTTCCAAACTGACTTTACGGAATTCAAAAGTACAATTCTTGTCTTTCATAATTTGGTCAGATATACTTGGATGTGTAGTGTCAGCGTTTGTTGCTGGCATGTCATACCTAAGTTTGCTTATCTTGCCAATGAAGAAGTCATTCAAGTAGTTGGCTATATCAGTGGGTTTTGTGATGAATGAGCCATCTGATTCAATTAATGATTAAGCCGAGTTTGCCTTTTTCCCCAAAATGTCATTTAAGGTGCTCCAAAGCTTTTTACTATCATTCTTTATATAATTTATTTTTGTTTCATAGTATAGTTTATTTTTATTTAGTTTAGTCACATTATTTCTTAATTTGCAGTACGTTTGCCAATCAGTTGGGCTGCCAGACTTATTTTCCATACCTTTTGCCTGATCCCTCTCAACCATACCATTTTTCAATTCCTCATCAATCCAAGGGGACTTAACAGTTTTTACAGTACTTTTCTTAACAGGTGCATGCTTATTAGTAACTGGAATAAGCAATTTCATAAATGTGTCAAGTGCAGCCTCTGGTTTTCTCCTCATTACACACCACGGACCAGCAAATATTCTTTACATCATCAACATATGAATCACTACAAAACTTATTGTATGACCTATTATACACTATATTAGGCCCAGCCTTTGGAACTTTGGTTTTCCTTGATATGGCTACTATATTGTGATCACTACATCCTATGGATTTGGATAATGCTTTCAAGCAAATTTCTGCAGCATTAGTAAAGATGTGATCAATACATGTTTGTAAATACCCTGGTAGGTTGACTGACAACCTGAACCAGGTTGCAGACACTGGTTACAGTTTAATGTTTTTTCTTGAGTGGACAGCTTGATGAGAGTCAGTGAATATTTAAATCACCCAGAAAATATACTTCTCTGTTGATATCACATCCATTATCAAGCATTTCACACATATTATCCAGATACTGACTGTTAGCACTTGGTGGTCTATAGCAGCTTCCCACAAGAATGGGCTTTAGGTGAGTGTCATGGTTTCGGCCGAGGCTGCTCCTCCTCCTTGCTCGGGCAGGCTTCGGCGGTCGTCGTCTCCGGAGTACTAGCTGCCACCGTTGGATGTGTTCGATGTTTGTTTGGTTTTGTCTAGTTGTTGTGCACCTGTTCCCTGTTAGTGTGATTATGTACCCTATATATTGTTCCATTTGTTTGTCATGTGTTGTGTGTAATTGTTTTCCTGTCGTTTGGTGCAGTGCTGTTTGCTAGACTCTCTTTGTTTTACCGTCGCACTATTGTTCGTGCGCAGTTCGGTTTGGGAGTATTTTACGCACTGTGGCGTATGTTTCGCCTCCGGGTTGTTTGACCCGTGTTATGATTTTTGGATTTTCTAGTAAAGTCTGGATTAACTGAGCTCCTGTGTCCTGCTATTGATTCGCACCACATCCGCATCATTACTTCAACAGTATCTAACATGAGATCGTCTCTAAGCTTTAAAGGAATGTGGTTCTGAATATAGACCGCAACACCGCCCCCGTTGGCATTTCTGTATTTTTGGTAGATGTTATAACCATGTATTGCTACCACTGTATCATCAAAGGTATTATCTTTTGTCAGAGATAGTCAGAATATGAACGTCATCTGTTTCAAGCAAGTTATTGACTTCATGGACCTTGTTTCTCAGGCTGCATATGTTAATATTGGCTATTTTTTAGCACTTTTATGGGTTGCTTGATTGTTTTTAATGCTTTACTGGGAAGCTTATCAGAAGTAGACTTTCTCATGTTATTTATATTGGGTCTGATAGTGTAGGGTGAGCTGCACACAATTACCCCGTGTAGCTCAGTTGGTAGAGCATGGCGTTTGCAACGCCAGGGTTGTGGGTTCGATTCCCACGGGGGGCCAGTATGAAAAAAACACACACAAAAAAACATGTATGCACTAACTGTAAGTCGCTCTGGATAAGAGCGTCTGCTAAATGACTAAAATGTAAAATGTATTCCTACTAGGGCACACTGCCTCAGTGCTAACAGTGTAACTCTGGTTCATAGGATCATGATTACTGCATACAATAGCTGTAGGATCAACAGCGGTATTCACGGCCATTAGGGGGACATAAATTAAGTTACTTACATTGTGTCTGCCAACGCCCCTAGGATAATGTACATTTGATGCAGCATTATGATGACTCATTGTCACAATGGTAGGGATTAACTGAGTTGGTCTTGTGTCATTGATAAGTTTCAACGCAGCCTTGAAACGCGTGGACGGAGTCCAGGAGCCAAGATGACTCCGTCATTCCTGTAGAGTATCTTCTGTTTCCAGAAGGTGTCAATGTTATCTATAAAAGTGATTCCTGCAGAGCTACAGTAATCTTTTAGCCAGATGTGTAATGCCAGTAGCCTGCTGAATCTTTCACACCTGCAGCCCAACAATGGTACTGGACCTGAAATGATTGGCCGTTTTTTGGAATCTTTTAATGCTAAAATCAGTTCTTTAAAATCCATTTTCAGATGTTCCGAGCTAGCCCTCCTGATGTCGTTTGACCCCACATAGACTATGACAGCTCCAGCTCCCGGTATCTGTCGTAGAACAGTCGGAAGCAGCCTTGTCATGTCCTGTACTCGTGCTCCTGGGCAGCACAGGGTCTTTGCATTTGAAACCGAGATGTTTCTCTCCATAGAGCTGCTGATGATGACAGCTGGTGATGTTGAATGGGCCGGTCTCTCAGACAGCCTCACAGTCTGATGAGGATGGGAGCTCTGAGGATCTGAACCCGAGGTAGAAGCCACCGGAGAGGGAGAAAGAACAGAGGATGAAGACGCAGGTACCTTCGGATCCAATCTTGAATGGGAAGCCCCTAAGGAAGAAGCCAGCGCTCTGCTATTTTCCAACTGTTGAGCAAGGATGGGTAATTTACCTGTCTTATATCAGCTCGCTTGTGCTCAGATGGGTGGGGTGGAAATATTTGAGGTGTGTCCTTAAAAACAGGATCCAAAGTGCTAATTTCAGGCAGCGATGATAGGGATATTTAAGACCAACCAAAAGCTGTTTTTCACAGTAATGCGGTTGGTTATAGCCCTAGGCCTACTATAATGAATGCTGGTTAAACAGCAATGCGTCATGTCTTTTTTATCCTGGCAATTTTATATAATTACATTTTACATGTATTTATTTATTGTTGTTGAAAACAAGTTACAGATTGCTTGTTTTTTGTTGAATTTTATTAAAACCAAACTTATTACAATGATAAACAATGTCCTGGTATTATGGTGAGCATGCAACTTCTGGAGCAGTGTGAATGCAATCTGTAAAATGGATCCAATATGTATACAAAGCATTATATTTGGGAGCAGTATAATGGTGAGTGGACATTCTCCCTTTCTCTTTATATTGGATCTTTGTCCAGTTACTGTGAAAACTTTGGATGCCCGTAAAATAGTCTGCGTTGTTTTAATATTATATGCCCACAGGGAGTAATTATGGGTCTACATTTTGTTATTTAGTTTCTGTAAGCTGTTTAACAAACTTTAAAGGACTAACATTGGAATTGGAGTTGATTCCAAGGCAAAACATAAAAGACCTCTGTGACGTCACGAGAGGCTACACAGCTTTCAGCGGGATTGCTCAAGTAGTGCAAGGAGACAAGGTTCAAACAAAACAAGGATTTTATTATAGGTCTTGGGAAATTAACGAAAATATAACAAAATTCTGTTCTCTTGTGGCTCTTTAAGGGTTAACAGTTCAGGGATGTCTCTTCCACATCCAAAGTCATAATTCTCACTCGCTCAGATAACTTTTCCCCAGCCTTACTGTAGTCCACGTTGCAGCTAGTGGCCAACCCAGCAAAAAGTCCTTCCAAATGTCTCTCACGTATTTCCACAGGTGCATATATCCAAAGGTGAGTATTTCCCAAAGGTAAGTATCTCCAAATCCTTATATTCCTCATGGAAGTGGACGTGCAGCACTCTTGTCCTCCAGAGAGCCCAGGTTGGAGACTGTGTCTCTTCCCTTCCCAAACCTTCAGCTCATCAGCTCCTCATTTGTTTCAGCTGCGTGGGAAGATTGGCCATAGAGGGGTGGAGTTCCCGACCATACCAGCAGATGGAGCCATAGCTGTCTGGGTTTGCAGCCACCTCAGGGGGATGTAACGTCCCTCCAGGACACAGCCTCTCGTGACATCACACATCCCCCTCCTCGGGACCGACGTCCTCGTCGGGGTAAAGGCAGCGAAGAAGGCATCACGCCGGGAGAGGGCGTCCGCATTGCCGTGGTGCTTGCCAGACTGCTCTCTCTTCAACTCCTCCAACTCTAGGACCAGGGACTCAGCCTCCTGTTGTCTCTCCTTGAGTTTCTTACTGAACGCATCAGCCTTGGTTTTAGCAGAGTTTAGCTTCTGTTGAGCAGCTTTCAGTTCCTTCTCTCTCTCTGCCTCCGCATTCTTCATCTTGTTCTCCAACACCTTGTACTTCTCCTCTGCCTTCTTCTGGACCTCCTTACTACTGCGCAGGGTCTCCTCACACTCCTCGATGGTCCTGCGCAGCCTCTCCAGCTCCTCCTGTTGCTTAGGGAAGGAGCTCTGTTGGAGTTTAGCCTGGAGGATATCTAACTCTTCTGTCTTCATGTCTAACTGTTGCTTTAACAAACGATACCTCTCAGCGGTCCCCTTCAGACCAGACAGTTCTTTGTCCAGATTCTGTACCTCCGTCTCTGTGTCGGTCTGGGCACCTGCCATCCCTATCAGAGCCCGGGCGGGAGTGAGTAACTCGGAGGATTGCACCGGAGCCTTCCCAGGATGAGTCTTGCCTCTCCGTTTCCGAGGTACTCGGGTTATCCTCTCCTGAGACTCTCTCCAGAGTGGGTAAAAGGCTGGGCAGTCTCGTCCAATTAGGACAGGAACGGGGAGGGAATCAACCACCCCCGCCGTCGTGTGTATGGTTCCCCGTGTGCTGGTCATTGTAAGTTCAGTAATGGGGTATTCTCTGGTGTCCCCATGGACACAGGAAACTGGGAGGACTTTCCCCGGGGTCAGACACGTTGGGCCCACCAAATCCTTACGCACCAGGGTGGCCCGGCTACCAGAATCCAGTAAGGCCTCCACATCATGGTGATTCACAGTTACCGGGCAGGTGGGGGGGTCGATCTGGGCCGCCATCTACGACTCCCAAGAGCGAGGCAACACGGTGTGTGGGTGCTGAGCTGGAGGACTCCGCAGTGGGCATAGGTTCATCGGCTGGTTTCCCACACTGCCAGGAGATATGTCCCATCTCCCCACACCGGTAACACTGTCGAGTTTCCCCCTCCTGGTGTACTCTTCTTGGACCCGCCTGGTTTCTGGCTCCCCCTGGAGCCGGGATAAGTCCTGACGTGGCTGGGTTCGAGACCTTGGGGTCCTTTGGACGGGTTCTTCCCATTTGTGGTGGGGCCGCACTCCTGGGGTCTTTTCGGGAAGCATTCAGCATCTCCGCTGTGGCCTGGTACTTTTCCACAGCTTCCACGGTCAGATCAGCCGTGGTCAAGGCCTGTTGACTGATGAACCGTTTTGCCTCATAAGGCAGGGCGCGTAGGTAACGATCCACCACAACGGCCTCCACCACCGCCGCTGCTGTATTCCTCTGCGGATCCAGCCATTTCCTTGCGATTCGGACAAGTTCATGCATCTGCGCCCGAGGAGGTTGGTCTGGTTGGAAGGTCCAGCTGTGAAAGCGCTGGGCCATACCAAACTTTGTGAGTCCATATCTGCTGAGGATCTCAGACTTCAGGGCATCATAGTCAGTAACCTGGTCAGGGCCCAGGTCCCGGACAGCATTCAGCGATTCCCCGGTTAGAAAGGGGTCTAAAAGACCAACCCACTGTTGCTTGGGCCAGGCTTCCCTAGTGGCCGTGGCCTCAAATGCATGCAGGTATGCCTCAATGTCATCGGTAGCTCCCATCTTAGATATAAAGTCACTTGCCTTTATTGGGCGGGTATTTTGGACAACCCTCTGTCTCTGCAACTGCAATTCCTCTGCCTTCAGAAGGTTGGCTTTCTTTTGCTCCTCCAAGAGAGCCACGTTTGCTTGCATCTGGGCTTGCTGGCCAGCAACCAGGGCTTTCAATATGTCCTCCATTTCAGTCGGCGGGGAGCCTACGGCCAACTTGGAAAACTGGGTGATCAAACCTTCGGTATCCTCCTCTGACATGCACTATTAACGCTTGAGCGTGCCTGTATTCTCCACCATCTGTGACGTCACGAGAGGCTACACAGCTTTCAGCGGGATTGCTCAAGTAGTGCAAGGAGACAAGGTTCAAACAAAACAAGGATTTTATTATAGGTCTTGGGAAATTAACGAAAATATAACAAAATTCTGTTCTCTTGTGGCTCTTTAAGGGTTAACAGTTCAGGGATGTCTCTTCCACATCCAAAGTCATAATTCTCACTCGCTCAGATAACTTTTCCCCAGCCTTACTGTAGTCCACGTTGCAGCTAGTGGCCAACCCAGCAAAAAGTCCTTCCAAATGTCTCTCACGTATTTCCACAGGTGCATATATCCAAAGGTGAGTATTTCCCAAAGGTAAGTATCTCCAAATCCTTATATTCCTCATGGAAGTGGACGTGCAGCACTCTTGTCCTCCAGAGAGCCCAGGTTGGAGACTGTGTCTCTTCCCTTCCCAAACCTTCAGCTCATCAGCTCCTCATTTGTTTCAGCTGCGTGGGAAGATTGGCCATAGAGGGGTGGAGTTCCCGACCATACCAGCAGATGGAGCCATAGCTGTCTGGGTTTGCAGCCACCTCAGGGGGATGTAACGTCCCTCCAGGACACAGCCTCTCGTGACATCACACCATAAATACACAACTTGAAACAACCACATATTTAACCATGGAACACGTTCTATTTGACCAGTGAGGGGCCAAGCCTCGACACACCCACAACTGGTTTATTCATCAAAACCCAGCCCTTTCTCGCCACCGCCAGCACTGTGCCGATAATGTTTGGTTGTGAAAATAGCAACAATATTTCCCCCCCAAACCTATAGCGCTACCACCTGAGCTTAGATTTCCCATTGCTTTAGGTTTGCTAATCGATTCCCCTGGAATAAACAAAAAAAAATACTAAACCCTCCCCCTGACTGAAATTGAAAAGCATGACCCTCCCCCATTTTCCTCTAGGTACAGTGAGGGAAAAAAGTATTTGATCCCCTGCTGATTTTGTACGTTTGCCCAATGACAAAGAAATGATCAGTCTATAATTTTAATGGTAGGTTTATTTGAACAGTGAGAGACAGAATAACAACAAAATAAGTAAAAAATAAGAATTTGACCCCTCTGCAAAACATGACTTAGTACTTGGTGGCAAAACCCTTGTTGGCAATCACAGAGGTCAGACGTTTCTTGTAGTTGGCCACCAGGTTTGCACACATCTCAGGAGGGATTTTGTCCCACTCCTCTTTGCAGATCTTCTCCAAGTCATTAAGGTTTCGAGGCTGATGTTTGGCAACTCGAACCTTCAGCTCCCTCCACAGATTTTATATGGGATTAAGGTCTGGAGACTGGCTAGGCCACTCCAGGACCTTAATGTGCTTCTTCTTGAGCCACTCCTTTGTTGCCTTGGCCGTGTGTTTTGGGTCATTGTCATGCTGGAATACCCATCCACGACCCATTTTCAATGCCCTGGCTGAGGGAAGGAGGTTCTCACCCAAGATTTGACGGTACATGGCCCCGTCCATCGTCCCTTTGATGCGTTGAAGTTGTCCTGTCCCCTTAGCAGAAAAACACCTCCAAAGCATAATGTATCCACCTCCATGTTTGACGGTGGGGATGGTGTTCTTGGGGTCATAGGCAGCATTCCTCCTCCTCCAAACACGGTGAATTGAGTTGATGCCAAAGAGCTCGATTTTGGTCTCATCTGACCACAACACTTTCACCCAGTTCTCCTCTGAATCATTCAGATGTTCATTGGCAAACTTCAGACGGCCCTGTATATGTGCTTTCTTGAGCAGGGGGACCTTGCGGGCGCTGCAGGATTTCAGTCCTTCACGGCGTAGTGTGTTACCAATTGTTGTCTTGGTGACTATGGTCCCAGCTGCCTTGAGATCATTGACAAGATCCTCCCGTGTAGTTCTGGGCTGATTCCTCACCGTTCTCATGATCATTGCAACTCCACGAGGTGAGATCTTGCATGGAGCCCCAGGCCGAGGGAGATTGACAGTTATTTTGTGTTTCTTCCATTTGCGAATAATCGCACCAACTGTTGTCACCTTCTCACCAAGCTGCTTGGCGATGGTCTTGTAGCCCATTCTAGCCTTGTGTAGGTCTACAATCTTGTCCCTGACATCCTTGGAGAGCTCTTTGGTCTTGGCCATGGTGGAGAGTTTGGAATCTGATTGATTGATTGCTTCTGTGGACAGGTGTCTTTTATACAGGTAACAAGCTGAGACTAGGAGCACTCCCTTTAAGAGTGTGCTCCTAATCTCAGCTCGTTACCTGTATGAACCAGGCAACGAGTGTCCCGCCAGAAATCTTTCTGATTGAGAGGGGGTCAAAAACGTATTTCCCTCATTAAAATGTAAATCAATTTATAACATTTTTGACATGCGTTATCCTGGATTTTGTTGTTGTTATTCTGTCTCTCACTGTTCAAATAAACCTACCATTAAAATTATAGACGGATCATTTCTTTGTCAGTGGGCATACGTACAAAATCAGCAGGGGATCAAATACTTTTTTCCCTCACTGTAACAATTTCTACCACTCCCTAACAAATTTCATGCAATTCTACTCATTTTGCCATGGGGCGGAGAGATAAATGTGCAGTATTCCAGCTAATGTCCTGCAATTCTACTCATATTGCCTTTGGGTGGAGTGAGATGTTTGCCGTTTTGAATATGATATCTGAGTGACAGTGACTAGAAAAATCAATGGGGGCCCTGCGGTCTGTAATTTGACCATGATTACTACAAGCTTATATAGTTGGCTAGACTAACTTACCAATGTAAAAAATGTTCGGCCCCACTGTTTTTGTTGATCCGTGGGCCTATTTGGGACGCATCCTATCACACAGTGGGATACATCCTATCACACAGTGGGATACATCCTATCACACAGTGGGATACATCCTATCACACAGTGGGATAATATCTTCCTGTTTGAATGCTGTGCAATGCTCGTCATATTAGGCTCCCGCCCCACTTTGAACACAGACATGTTTATCCCAGATCCCATATCCACGCTGTCAGAGCACTGAGGAATGAGAGACAAGAAGGAAAAAAAGGGCTTCTGGTATAATGATTTAGCGGGACACTCGTTGCCTGGTTCACTGGGACTGTGACAGCGACTGGGCCGCAGGGCTGGCTCTGGTCGGCTCAAACAGGAAGGAAATACATAAACCAGGAAGTTGTCCGAGCTCTGCGGAGAACACTGAGCCACGAGGGCTGTGAAAAACAATGCCATAAAATAGGCCGCCAGCTCTCTCACTAAATGTATAAGTTATTCACAACATTACAGCGGTGTTATGATGATATTACAAGCACCATTTATTGCCACAATAGAACCCTACGGAGAGGCGAGAAGCGTGGCCCTGCAACTCAGATTAGGGAGATTACTCATAGTGTGCAATCATTCCCACCGTACACTAAATGCTCTCACAGATAAGCATTTTATGATTGCATCTTTACAATGCAATTTACACTTGAGGCAAGGAAATACTTTAAAGGAATTGGCTTACTTGGAAGGAATTGGATTGAGGACAGAGGCAAAACTCAATTTTCTTAAAACAAACGATGAGTCTACCCTGTAGCGTCAGGTGGGCCTGTACAGTACCATGTTGAGCCAGACAGACATGGAAGGGAAGAGAGAACGGAGAAGAAAAGAGACCAGAAGAGAGAACCATAGGAAAGGAAGAGTGTGTCGTGACGTGACTCTCATTATTTTGATGACTATTATTTATCGAATAATTACCTACTATGTTTAATTGTTACTAGATTAAATTAATCATGTAACAGTTAACTCATTAGGCATTTAGGGCACCACAGGAACAAGTTACTGTTTCCCGAATTAACTCTAAAGATATCTCTTATCGCTTAACAGTCATTTATTAATCATTTACCTCATATCAGTCTCATTCTGAAAGTCGTAGGATCTTTAAGTCTGCACTGATCATTCCGTACCACACAAATGTATTTAATTATTTATTTACTATCTAATTAAAAATGATAACACAAGATACAAACACGTACACAGTATAGGTAGGGATTAGAAACTTAATACAATGAAAACGGACTAACACAATATGACACTTGTTACAAAAGATGGCGAGTTAAAGAGAGAGAGAGAAAACACTAGGATACACATGGACCTACGCTCACAGTAACCCTAATACTTTGTCCCGAACTTTGGTAAGAAGTAATGCATGTATTTACATGTTGGAGGTCTTCGTCGTGTATCTCTGTTGGACCCAGGCCTTCGTGGGAAGGGGTCGATTGGGCCTTCTCTTTCGGATGGCCTTTTAGATGTAAGGCTCAGATTGTCCACAAGAGGTCACAATGTCCATCTTCTTAGTTGTCTGTTTACTTTCACTTGTTCTGGAAGTGGTCTTCTGAGGAGGGCTAATCAGCCATGTCGATGATCCCCTGTGGGGTGATGAGAGCAGTGTAGTAGACGATGGTTTGACGAGAGTAACAGGATGGTCCCACTTAAATTCACCTTCTTAGATACAGTCCTTAGAACAGCTACTCAGCCGTAACATTGATTGTTAGTGGAGGCAACTTTGTCGTCTTCACCTCGTGTTGATTTTCAGGGTCGGGACCAATATGGACAAAAGCTGCAGCTTGAGGTCCGTCTAGTCTGATCTGATAATTCTTAACTCAGTCTTTTATGCACTCTGGTAAAGAGGGGCGTTTCCGTCATACTGACACGCTCTCTGAGCTCCCTCGGGCGTGGCTAGTTACAAGGCAAAAGTATTATTATCACTATGATTTTGTTAGAAAGCTAAAATCACATTCCTATCTTCACGAAAACATTGTCTTCCTCCTTGATATTTTCTACACAAGGTAAAGGATGTATACCTGATAGACACAGTGTAAAAGCTCTTCAAGTCACAGTGTTTTCGTTATAACGCCTTTATACCATTTTTAATGACATCACAAAATATACATGAATTTTCCATATTCCATTTCTCATCATTCCCAACGTTTGGATGTTGAAATATATTGTCCCAATGTTCATTGTTGGATGTTTACGTTTTTGGGCGGCAAAAAGTATCTGAAAAAAAAGGCATTCCTTTCATCATACTAGAGCGCCAGAGATAGATTCTCCTCCTCTCTAATTTATGGCAGTGTTAAGATGTCAAGACCGGCACAGCCCCCCCCATGGGTAAGAGCGTCTGGTTGTTGTCGGCCATTTGATGTGAGGCCTTTAATCCTCACCCAGGGAGAGTCATGACAAGTGCGACCAAAGAAAATAGGAAGAGAAGAGAGAAACGTCCTGTTCTGACGAGTGTTTGATCATATCATGATATGATATCATCCCTATCTCTGTGCATTCTCTCTGAAACCCCTCTCCACAGCCAAAGCTATAGATCTACATCAGAGTTGGGTCAACTCATAAGATTAATTGAAATTCACTCCAAGAATTGAAAAGTGTCATTTATTTTCAATGAGGATTGTTCAATTAACTAAATTAATTTCCATTTAGTCAAATATTTACTGACCCCAACTCCGGTTTATATTAACCCCAGGATGCAGCCAGAATGAGAAATGAGAATAGTCTGTTTTACTGAGGTGGGTCTCAGGTGGGCCCCTCCCGCTAACCTGGTTGCACCCCAAATAGCACCCTATTCCCTATAAAGTGTACTACTTTTGAACAGGGGCCACAGGGCTCTGGTAAAAAGTAGTGCACTATATAGGGAATAGGGTGCCATTTGGGATGCAGCGAGTTGTGTGTGAAGAGCCTGGGGAGAGGCAGGCCACAGCTCTGACCCACGCAGCACATCTAAGTGACAAATAGGCCATAGGCCGTCAAAGTTGGGTTCCATAGAAAACTCAAGAAACTTCTCAAAAAGAGGTGACAGAAAATGTGGTACCAAAAACCACATGGTACCAGAAACTATCTGCAATTCACTTATCCTAGGGGATACGATTTGACATATCCTACATTTCTGAGCCACAGATTGATAAGAGTTTCCTTTCCAAAGGTTCCATTATTTCCGTGGCTGTACCCTCTTCTTAGCTGTGTTACTGTCAGTGGTTCAGCCTGACCCCATGTTCCACATTCTGCTCTGGTGTTTCAGCCTAGCTCAGTGGTTTCTGTGGTGGTGGGGCAAGCCATCAGAAAATACGGAGTGTTGCGGCGTAATTGGCTCAGTGTTCTGTCACTCATGGGGACACTACTTCACTGCCAAATCTAAGGGTAGAGCTAAAAAATTCAAGCCCCTTGGGTGCTGCCATAGAGTTACATTAGAAGTGCCCATCCAAGATGGCTCAAGGTCATTGGCCACAGATAAAATGACGTCAAATCACGTTATATCTACAGTAGCTTCGATCGGACTGATCATGTCAACATCATACTTTCAAAATCTTAGCTAGCAGTCATCATCATGAATCAAGTCGACAATCTACTGGCAAATCCTTTTTAATCCTTGTCATATGAAGAGAAATAATGAAGAGAAATTATAGATAAAACGTATCGGTGCTCATCGGCCATTGGACATAAACATTACACAACAAGGTGGAAATCGCAAATTTAACAATGAGTGGTTTGGAAGGAATCTGTGGCTAACTGCAAGCATTGCTAAGCAATCACTAGCCTGCTATTCAGTGGAGTGGGTGTGTGTGTGATCCCAAGTTTGGGTTTAAGGGTCTCTTTTCCAAGCTTAAAAGGATAAACACTCAACATTGGCAATGCTGTCAATCCAGCATGACTTCTGCTGCACTCAAAACAACTGGAAACTCGGAACTGGGAAATCTGACATCAGTGAGTTCAAGACAACTGGGAACTCGGGAAAAAACTAGCTCTGACTGGGAAAATATGTTTTGAACGGTCATCCAACTCGGAATTGTAAATCGGGAACTCTGGCCTCTTTCTAGAGCTCCAACCTGAAGATTACTGACGTCATCATGAATCGACTTTGTTTTTTTCCGAGTTCCCAGTTGTCTTGAAAGCACCATAAATCAAGAGAATGCCAAATTTTGATGACAAAGTTTGATGACAGATTTTGCCCACGAAGGACTGCCACGTCACCTTCCTGTTCAAGTGAGCACAGCACAACAAGGTGAGTCCAAAAATGTATTGTATGCTGCTGCATAAATGATGTAATATGCCAGGGAGATATGTATACTGTAGCTAAGAAAGTAATACTAAGTGTATGTTGTGTAGTAAGCTGTTAGTAGCCCATGTGCCTCACCCTAATAATTTGGTCAATTTCCCCCTTTTAATTACACCTGCTGTTCTGACTTGGTGGTGCACATGTAGCCTATAGTCTGTTTTAGAGAATTGTAATCGTCGAATATTGTAAGAGCTTTCATTGTCTGTTTATATGCCCCCTTTATTTATCCTACGGTTCTAACTTGGTGTACAGGGAGAATACTGTAAGAACGGCCCATGTTCTGAATTCCGTCACTGTACATTTCAAAAGTGCTGAACAAATAGTTATATTGACTACGTCCGTCCTAGCTCGCTCATTAATGTCTTAATCAAAATTACGGATTGCCTCTTATTCGCTCGTCGTCCCCTTATACCAGAGTTTGTACATCTCAATTGTCAGTAGAAACCACATTTGTTTAAGCAAGTCAGCCACATCAGCTATGTTTTTTTAAGGCAGTAAATGAGGCTGAATGAACTGTTTCGCTGCCAGACAAGGCTCCGCTGATAGCCAGGTGTAGCAGTGGTAAGGTGTTGGGACTGCTGTTGGGACCCACTGTTTGTCACCATTATAGTGCAATTAATGTATTGTGTTGTGTTGTGTATCAAATTTATTTAATTTTTTGGTTCGCCCCACCAAGATGTACATGCTAAAATCACCACTGAACATATGGAATTGTTTTAAGATGGTCATACCATGGATCATTTAGCTATTTGATTTAGAATTGTAGGACTCCTTTAGCTATCAAATTATATATTTTTTAATGATTTGATAAAATATTGAATTTGGCCTTTACTACTATAGCCAGTAGAAACGTATTGAATAACACATTCATAAATGGAAAAAAATACAGTCAAAAAATGTATCATAAGGAATAAGGTTTTGAAATGTCTGTCCTATATCTAGAAGATATAAGAAAGCTCTGGAAATATTGAAGTTTTTTTTGGACACCCTTATTTTTGTGGGCACAAAACTTCCATTTGTTTGTATGGGTTACCTTCAGACAAGTCCCATGACACTTGTGAGGCCTGTGGGCATCCTAGAGCAAAACTGATATGTACATGTTCGTGAGAGTCTCATCTTTCCATAGAGGGGTCATAATAGTTTGTAGGCTAAACCGTTCGGACGCTACAGACAATTCTGTGCGAAGACTGATTTTCGTGATGTCTCATTGTCTGACAAACACCGCTGTAGTTCTGTCACCTTTCACCGCAGATGCGGAAGTGTTACATAGGCGGATGCTCTGGATTGAGATGTTCGTATTGATCTGTAGTTATGTCACTGCTATGAGTCTCACTAATGTACAGTATATGATTTGACTGTATTCTATCTCAGTTAGTATATGAGGACCCAGTCTTGTCTACTCACTCAGCAGCTGGCGGCGCAGGACCTGCAGGCTTCTCTTCATGGTATCATGTGGTCCGAGTCCTCCTCCACAGTGCTCATGGTTCTCTGTGGAACACAACCACACCAGAGAGAGAGATTAAGACACTGCGCTGTCAGGTAGCACGATTAGCTCAGGTAACTCGGTCAGATACTGATGAGATTAAGTGAGGACATAGAGGGGAGAGAGAGCGAGAGATCGAGAGGGGGGAGAGAGAGGGGAGATAGAGAGGGTGGACAGAGAGACAGACCGACAGACAGAGAGACAGACATACAGACAGAAAGAGACAGACAGACAGACAGGAATGGAGATAATAATACAGTCAGAGACAGACCAGGGTGGACAGAGAGACAGACATACAGACAGAAAGAGACAGACAGACAGACAGGAATGGAGATAATAATACAGTCAGAGACAGACCAGGGTGGACAGAGAGACAGACATACAGACAGAAAGAGACAGACAGACAGACAGGAATGGAGATAATAATACAGTCAGAGACAGACCAGGGTGGACAGAGAGACAGACATACAGACAGAAAGAGACAGACAGACAGACAGGAATGGAGATAATAATACAGTCAGAGACAGACCAGGGCGGACAGAGAGACAGACATACAGACAGAGAGACAGACAGACAGACAGAGAGACAGACAGACAGATAGGAATGGAGATAATAATACAGTCAGAGACAGACCAGGGCAGACAGAGAGACAGACATACAGACAGAAAGAGACAGACAGACAGAGAGACAGACCAGGGCAGACAGAGAGACAGACATACAGACAGAAAGAGACAGACAGACAGACAGGAATGGAGATAATAATACAGTCAGAGACAGACCAGGGCGGACAGAGAGACAGACATACAGACAGAGAGACAGACAGACAGACAGGAATGGAGATAATAATAAAGTCAGAGACAGACCAGGGCAGACAGAGAGACAGACATACAGACAGAAAGAGACAGACAGACAGACAGGAATGGAGATAATAATACAGTCAGAGACAGACCAGGGCGGACAGAGAGACAGACATACAGACAGAAAGAGACAGACAGACAGACAGGAATGGAGATAATAATACAGTCAGAGACAGACCAGGGCAGACAGAGAGACAGACATACAGACAGAAAGAGACAGACAGACAGACAGGAATGGAGATAATAATACAGTCAGAGACAGACCAGGGTGGACAGAGAGACAGACATACAGACAGAAAGAGACAGACAGACAGACAGGAATGGAGATAATAATACAGTCAGAGACAGACCAGGGCAGACAGAGAGACAGACATACAGACAGAAAGAGACAGACAGACAGATAGGAATGGAGATAATAATACAGTCAGAGACAGACCAGGGCAGACTAGTCGGTGCTTACATTTGCTAATCAGTTCAGCCAAAAACAGAAAGAACTGAAAAGGTATCGATAAAAAATAAAAAAAACTCTGACAACAATAATAAATAAATATTCACAGTGACAGGCATTAATACTTAGCCATGGAAAAGCACCATAAATCAGGGTTGGGTTAGACCTTAAATGTACGGAGTTGGCTCCTGAACACTGGCTAGGCATTACCTTATTTTTGTATATATATATATATTTTTTTTCTTTAATGCTTTTATATTACAAAATAAATAACAAGACAAAAAAAAAAAGCTAAGCAAAGGTAAACTGGGGTACAATCACCATTTCAAAAGGCAATATAATTAGTGATATGATACAAGTAATTGTTGACCCTAAGAAATCATTATAATAAAATACTAATTATATTAATAATAAAACATTTAAACAAATAAGGTATCCTTTGTTTGGCGATGGGCAGTGTACCTGATGTGTTATTGTTTTCCTTTATGTACAGTGAGGGAAAAAAGTATTTGATCCCCTGCTGATTTTGTACGTTTGCCCACTGACAAAGACATGATCAGTCTATAATTTTAATGGTAGGTTTATTTGAACAGTGAGAGACAGAATAACAACAAAAAAATCCAGAAAAACGCATGTCAAAAATTTTATAAATTGATTTGCATTTTAATTAGGGAAATAAGTATTTGACCCCTCTGCAAAACATGACTTAGTACTTGGTGGCAAAACCCTTGTTGGCAATCACAGAGGTCAGACATTTCTTGTAGTTGGCCACCAGGTTTGCACACATCTCAGGCAGGAGGGATTTTGTCCCACTCCTCTTTGCAGATCTTCTCCAAGTCATTAAGGTTTCGAGGCTGACGTTTGGCAACTCGAACCTTCAGCTCCCTCCACAGATTTTCTAAGGCATTAAGGTCTGGAGACTGGCTAGGCCACTCCAGGAATACCCATCCACGACCCATCCACGACAATCATGTCTTTGTCAGTGGACAAACGTACAAAATCAGCAGGGGATCAAATACTTTTTTCCCTCACTGTACTTGTTTTAGTTATATCTCATCTACGTGGTGTTGGCATCCTGGCATCCCTATCTGCACAGCATTTCCACCGTCTTTGCACGCGTCACACACACACACACACACACACACACACACACACACACACACGCATACACATACACACAGATACGCACTCTCTCTCAAACACACACACATGCAGACACGCAGACACTTACACCCATACTCTCACATATACACACATATACACAATTTTGGCCCATTCCTCCTGACAGAGCTGGTGTAACTGAGTGAGGTTTGTAGGCCTCCTTGCTCGCACACACTTTTTCAGTTCTGGCCACAAATGTTCTATAGGATTGAGGTCAGGGCTTTGTGATGGCCACTCCAATACCTTGACTTTGTTGTCCTTAAGCCATTTTGCCACAACTTTGGAAGTATGCTTGGGGTCATTGTCCATTTGGAAGACCCATTTGCGACCAAGCTTTAACTTTCTGACTGATGTCTTGAGATGTTGCTTAAATATATCCACATAATTTTCCTTCCTCATGATGCCATCTATATTGTGAAGTGCACCAGTCCCTCCTGCAGCAAAGCACCCCCACAGCATGATGCTGCCACCCCCGTGCTTCATGGTTGTGATGGTGTTCTTCAGCTTGCAATCCTTCCCCTTTTTCCTCCAAACATAAGGATGGTCATTATGGCCAAACAGTTATATTTTTGTTTCATCAGACCAGAGGACATTTCTCCAAAAAGTATGATCTTTGTCCCAATGTGCAGTTGCAAACCGTTGTCTGGCTGTTTTATGGCGGTTTTGGAGCAGTGTCGTCTTCGTTACTGAGCGGCCTTTCAGGTTATGTCAATGTAGGACTTGTTTTACTGTGGATATAGATACTTTTGTACCTGTTTCCTCCAGCATCTTCACAAGGTACTTTGCTGAGTTTGAAGGTAGGCCTTGAAATACATCCACAGGTACATCTCCAATTGACTGAAATGATGTAAATTAGCCTGTCAGAAGCTTCTAAAGCCATGACATCATTTTCTGGAATTTTCCAAACTGTTTAAAGGCACAGTCAACTTAGTGTATGTAAACTTCTGACCCAATGGAATTCTGATACAGTGAATTATAAGTAAAATAATCTCTCTGTAAACAATTGTTGGAAAGATTACTTGTGTCATGCACAAAGTAGATGTCCTAACCGACTTACCAAAACTATAGTTTGTTAAATGCACCAATTTGTAAGTCGCTCTGGATAAGAGCGTCTGCTAAATGATTTAAATGTAAATGTTAACAAGAAATTTGTGGAGTGGTTGAAAAACAAGTTTTAATGACTCCAACCTAATTGTATGTAAACTTCCGACTTCAACTGTAAGGTTGCAGAAACTATACCATGAATTCCAAAGAACTGTCCGTAGATCTTCGAGATAGATTTGTGATGAGGCATATATCTAGGGAAGGGTATACAACAATTTATAGAGTGTTGAAAGTTTCCTAGAGCTTCCATTGGGAAATGGAACAAATATGGAACTACCCAGCAGCATACCACCCTGCATCCCACTGCTGGCTTGCCTCTGAAGCTAAGCAGGGTTGGTTCTGGATGGGAGACCAGATGCTGCTGGAAGGAGGCACTCTTTCTCTCTGTGGTCACTGAAGATCTGTGATGGAAAATGTTATGTTGTGCTTTTCTAATTTATACATTTCTATGTTCTATGTTTGTGCTTTTCTATAAACCAATTTCTGTGTTCATGCAAGTGACTGATTGAACGAACCCTCACTATCAGTATCTGCAATTAGGCAGTACGCCCAGACCCTTGTTTTGATATCTCAGTTTCACGGTCTCAGCTTAGAGAAGAAGCCTCGTGAGGTATTGGTCTCTCACATGTATGACCCAGTATTGGTCGGTCACATGAATGACGCAAACGTTAATGATGAATGAATTATGAATAAGCTAAATCATGCAAATATGACTTGTCAGTATATATGGGAACTAACGGGACTGCCCCGTTAGAGCTCCTGACAGACGTTCACTATGGTGCATCAAGTTTGTTGGAACCTCTCCAGCAAGATGACAATAAACAATGATTCATTTAAGATTGACTTCCATTGTCCCGGTGTAAGAATTTCCACAACAGATCCCATGGCACTTATCGTAAGAGTAGGAGTAGGGGTGTTAACCCCGGTGTCCTGGCTATGTTCCCAATCTGGCCCTCATACCATCATGGCCACCTAATCATCCCCAGCTTCCAATTGGCTCATTCATCCCCCCTCCTATCCCCTATGTCTGGAGAAAACCAGGCATAGCTCATCACCTGTCTAACACCACCCCTACCGTGAAGCATGGTGGTGGCAGCATCATGCTATGGGGATGCTTTTCAGCGGCAGGGACTGGGAGACTGATAAGGATAGAGGGAATAATGAATGGAGCCAAATACAGGCAAATCCTTGATGAGAACCTACTTCAGAGTGCAAACGACCTTAGACTAGGGAGAACATTTTACATTCCAACAGGACAATGACCCCAAGCATACAGCCAAAGCAACGCTGGAATGGCTTCAGAACAAGAATGTGAAAGTCCTTGAGTGGCCCAGAATTGAATCCCATAAAAAATCTGTGGAAAGACTTGACGATTGCTGTTCACCGCTGCTCCCCATCTAACTTAACAGAGCTTGAGAAAATCTGCAGGAAGAATTTGAGAAAATCCCCAAATCCAGGTGTGCAAAGCTGATACAGACATACCCAAGACGATGCAAAGCTGTAATCGCCGCCAAAGGTGCTTTTACAAAGTCTTGACTCAGGGGTGTGAATACTTATGTAAATTAGATATTTCTGTATTTCTTTTTCAATAAATTAAATTTGTCATTATGGGGTATTGTGTGTAGCTGGGTGAAGAAAAAAACAATTTAATAAATGTTGAATTCAGGCTGTAACACAACAAAATGTGGAATAAGTCAAGGGGTATGAATATCCTTTGGTTTCTTATTCTATGCGTTATCATTTCCAAACTATAGATTTAATTAATTGTTTCTTTCTAATTGCTAATTTGTGGTGCCAGCGGTTTAAGCAAAATTCTAGTAATCTGTTTAAGTGTTGTTATTCTCTGAAGATGTACTTATCATATTCAAGAACCAGTGCAGGAGGGGTACAGTACATCTAATTAAAGGATGTATGTCGTTGAGAGTTTTATTAGGTCCCACTGCTTGAGTAAGATAGCTTCTTACTTGGGAATGCAGTACTTTGGGGCCAGCCTGCAAATTCAATTAACTACTGCTCATCCAAAACAGTGCTGCAAGGATTCTGACACAAACAGAAAAGTCTGCTACACATCACCTCCATCCTTGCTGATCTCTATTGGCTACTTGTTCCTCAAAGAATTGACTATACAATTCTCATCCTTGTCTACAAAGCACTATATGGCATCAGACCCGCCTACCTGTCAGATCTACTCTCCCCCTATCAACTTCCACGCACCCTATGTTCAAGCCACACCAAACTCCTACATGCCCCCAGGACCAGGCTCAGCACAATGGAGGACCGTGCCTTTTCCTCCCACACACCACGCCTATGGAACTCCCTTCCTGATAATCTCAGGGTTGTTCAGACTGTTGGGGCTTTTAAAGCAGGACTTAAGACTCATCACTATCAGCTGACCTACCATCATGTCCTCCCTCCAAGACTTTGATTGTTGCTTTCATGATATGGTTAGATATTGTCTTGCCCAACTCACGCCTCTCCCTTGTGATTAATGAGCTAGCCTAGGTTACCCCTGATTTAGGCCTATTACCTACGGGTGTTGCACTTCCAGTACCGATCCCAGCGACCCACTGATACCAACCGTGGAGCTGGCTTAGCACTCGGCGGCCGACAGCTGTGGTGGGAGAAACCTTTTCCAAAAACCACTCAGCGGGACGTCCAGCTCAGGGGTAGGGCAACCCATAGTTCATCAGGCTCTCCTAGTGCTATAAGACCAGGGGAACTTGAGTCCCGCTGAGCAACTATTATTATCAATATTTGTTTTATTTATTGTTGTGTCCGTCACAAACCATTCACCTGTGGACCTGGAGTTACTCACCGTAATGGGACCTAGTGTCCCATGAGACGAGAGGTATAGTCACCGTGCCTTCGCCTAACATCCTAAGACATTCTATAGACACCCCAAGCACGGACCCATACGGTAGCAAACAGAGGAAGCCCTCTGTTTCCAACAGTCTTGAAGGAGTTCCCACATATGCTGAGCACTTGTTGGCTGCTTTTCCTTCACTCTGCCGTCCAACTCATCACAAACCATCTCAATTGGGTTGAGGTCGGGTGATTGTGGAGGCCAGGTCATCTGATGCAGCACTCCATCACTCTCCTTCTTGGTCAAATAGCCCTTACACAGCCTGGAGGTGTGTTGGGTCATGGTCCTGTTGAAAAACAAATGATAGTCCTACTAAGCGCAAACTAGATGGGATGGCGTATCGCTAAAGAATGCTGTGGTAGTCATGCTGGTTAAGTGTGCCTTGAATTCTAAATAAATCACTGACAGTGTCACCAGCAAAGCACCCCCACACCATCACACCTCCTCCTCCATGCTTCAAGGTAGGAACCACACATGCAGAGATGATCAGTTCACCTACTCTGCGTCTCACAAAGACACAGCGGTTGGAACCAAATATCTCAAATTTGGACTCATCAGACCAAAGGACAGATTTCCACCGCTCTAATGTCCATTGCTCGTGTTTCTTGGCCCAAGCAAGTCTCTTCTTCTTATTGGTGTCCTTTAGTAGTGGTTTCATTGCAGCAATTCGACCATGAAGGCCTGATTCACGCAGTCTCCTCTGAACAGTTGATGTTGAGATGTGTCTGTTACTTGAACTCTGTGAAGCATTTATTTGGGCTGCAATTTCTGAGGCTGGTAAGTCTAATGAACTTATCTTCTGCAGCAGAGGTAACTCTGGGTCTTACTTTCCTGTGGCGGTCCTAATTTGAGCCAGTTTCATCATAGCGCTTGATGGTTTTTGCGATTGCACTTGAAGAAACTTTCAAAGTTCTTGAAATGTTCCGGATTGACTGACCTTCATGTCTTAAAGTAATGATGGACTGTCATTTCTCTTTGCTTATTTGAGCTGTTCTTGTCATAATATGGACTTGGTCTTTAACCAAATAGGGCTATCTTCTGTATACCTTGACACAAGATAACTGATTGGCTCAAATGCATTAAGAAGGAAATAAATTCCACAAATTAACTTTTAATAAGGCAAACCTGTTAATTAAAATGCATTCCAGGTGACTACCTCATGAAGCTGGTTGAGAGAATGCCAAGAGTGTGCAAAGGTGTCATCAAGGCAAAGGGTGGCTACTTTGAAAAATCTCAAATATAAAATATATTTTGATTTGTTTAACACCTTTTTGGTTACTACATATGTGTTATTTCATAGTGTTGATGTCTTCACTATTATTCTACAATGTAGAAAATAGTAAAAAAAAAAAAAAAATGGAATGAGTAGGTGTGTCCAAACTTTTGACTGGTACTGTATATTTGTTTTGTTTAATTATTATAATTTTATATTTTTCAATTTTATTTTATGCAATTTGAGATTATTCTTGTATAATGAAAAGTGCTTTACAAATGTACTTTATTATTACTTGTTAGTAATTGTAAAACTGAAAGTTATGGAGGTTATGTATATTTTTTTAATAGATTCTATTATGTATCTTTCCCCTTGTCTGTGAACATCTGGTGGTACCTGGTCCATTACAATTTCTCGCAGGTGGATCATGTCTGTTTGGATACATTTTGTTTTGGTGTCCATACCTTTTATGGTGTTATTTATACAGGTATGTTCTATCTGCTTCTGATTTCCCTGTATTTAGTCTGGACCCAGATACGGCACTATATTGTTTTATTTCATCCATAGTGGCGGGAATTGACTGAGGTATGTTGTTAAATAGAGAATTACGTCGTTTGCATACATTGCTAATTTGTGTTCTTCCTGTCCGATCTGTAGACCTTGTACTTTCAGATTGTTTTTTATATTTCCGTCTAGCGGTTCCATCCTTAAAATTAAGATTAAAGGTGACAGAGGATCTCCCTGTCGTGTCCCCCTTAGAAGGTCAAAAGAGTGAAATAATGTACCATTTACCATTATTCTGGCATTTGGTGTTTTGTACATAATTTGCAAGAAAGTTTCACAAAAGTAAAAAAAAATGTAGGCCATGACAGTTGATATTTTGCATAAGCAGTTGATATTTTGTCAGGAGTCTGCTGGACATAAAACCTGTTTGGTCAGAGTTTATGATATCTGGGATTACAGTGCCTTCGGAAAATATTCAGACCCCTTGACTTTTTCCACATTTTGTTACGTCACCTGCCTTATTCTAAAATTTATTAAATCGTTTTTTCCCCTAATCAATCTACACACAATTCCCATAATGACAAAGCAAAAAGAGGTTTTAATAAATGTTTGCAAATGTATTACAAATAAAAAACGTAAATATCACATTTACATAAGTATTCAGACCCTTTACTCAGTACTTTGTTGAAGCACCTTTGGCAGCGATTAGAGCATTGAGTCTTCTTGGGTATGACGCTACAAGCTTGGCACACCTGTATATGGGGAGTTTCTCCCATTCTTCTCTGCAGATCCTTTCAAGCTCTATCAGGTTGGATGGGGAGCATTGCTGCATAGCTATTTTCAGCTCTCTCCAGAGATGTTTGATCGGGTTCAAGTCCGGGTTCTGGCTGGGCCACTCCTGCATTGTCTTGGCTGTGTGCTTAGGGTCGTTGTCCTGTTGGAAGGTGAACCTTCGCCCCAGTCTGAGGTCCTGAGCGCTCTGGAGCAGGTTTTCATCAAGGATCTTTCTGTACTTTGCTCCATTCATCTTTGCCTCGATCCTGACTAGTCTCCCAGTCCCTGCCGCTGAAAAACATCCCCACAGCATGATGGTGCCACCACCATGCTTCACCGTAGGGATGGTGCCAGGTTTCCTCCAGATGTGACGCTTGGCATTCAGGCCAAAGAGTTCAATCTTGGTTTCATCAGACCAGATAATCTAGTTTCTCATGGTCTGAGAGTCTTTAGGTGCCTTTTGGCAAACTCCAAGCGGGCTGTCATGTGCCTTTTACTGAGGAGAGGCTTCCGTCTGGCCCCTCTATCATAAAGGCCTGATTGGTGGAGTGCTGCAGAGATGGTTGTCCTTCTGGAAGGTTCTCCCATCATCACAAACGAGCTCTAGAGCTCTGTCAGAGTGACCATCAGGTTCTTGGTCACCTCCCTGACAAAGGCCCTTCTCCCCCGATTGCTCAGTTTGGCCAGGAGGCCAGCTCTAGGAAGATCCTTGGTGGTTCCAAACTTCAGGTTGCACATGAGCTCAATTTAGAGTCTCATAGCTAAGGGTCTGATTTCTTGTGTAAATAAGGTATCCGTCACTTCCTGGGCATTTCTCATTTGTAGTTTTTTTTAATGGTAGCTGTCAGTTCTTCTTCAGTTATTGATTTGATTAACTTAGCATTTTGTTTGTCTGTCACCTCAGGGAGATTGATTTTTTCTAAGTATGTTTGTATTTTCTCTATGTTAGATTATTGTGCCTCTGGAGTATAGTATTTGACAAATTAATTAGCTATTTCAGTTATTTTGGTGAGGATTCTGAGTTGTTATCTTTAATTCCTGGTATGTAGGCATGAAATTCAGTCCACTGCACTCACTACCTGGGCTGGTCAGTAAAACCAATTATTGGTCATTAAACATTGAAGAATAGGGCCTGTAGTGTACTGAGCTAGATATCACTAAAGTGTATGCTAACTCCCATGGGTAGTCTAGTGACAGAAGTGATAGCACCTTGATTAATGAAAGGAAGCCACACACACGCAAGCACGCTTGCAGACACAAATTATTTTCACCTCTGGAAAAGCGAGCGTATGTGTGTTGGTGTGTGTGTGCATATGTGTGTGATTGCATTTCCCCTTGTTGCCCTGTCCTTGGGGAATACACATACACACCTGAGCTTCCCCTAAAATGAATCCCCACTGCATAAATAATCTGGTGGCGGTGGCGTGTGAGATGTGGAATTGGATTTGTGCCCCCTAGGACGACAGAGTCTGGATGTGGGCAACCTGGGTGTGCGTCCCAAATTGCACCCTCTTCCCTATATAGTGCACTATGTTGGACCAGAACCTTTGGGCCCTGGTCAAAAGTAGTGCACTATAAAGGGAATAGTGTTCCATTTGGGATACAACCAGTGTTTCGTTGTGATCACCATGGAATGAGAAGGAGAGGGATAAGCAACACAAGCACAGCAGCACAGTGGCATTGATCATTTAATAATGTATTGTTCCTTATAAATATAATCACTTTTATAATAGACTGGATGGAGATATGCACGCTGCAGGCTAGAGCTCTTCAAGGGTCCAAAAAGTCAGACCCGTTTCGAAATGGTCCTGGGGCTTTCCTACCCGGACCCGATATGCATCAATATTTTTTTTAAATATAGAGACCTGTTCCAAATGGACCAGAGGACAATTAGACCCGTTCCGTATAGACCTGGTCAGATCCAGACCTGGTCCGGTCCGAGTGAGGGAAGCAGCAGAAAAGTCATTTTTTAAGCAGCTTTATTAACTGGAGCTGATAAAGCTTGAGAGGAGGGAGAGAGGTGTCGCTCTAGCAGGCGTGGAGGGGCCATACTGTGTGCGACTGACACAGGGAGGACGGAGCGAGAGACGAGAGACAGCAACCAACCATGTTGACTCGCGCTATAGTAGACTTATAGCTGTTATAGCTAGGTTATTTATCATCAAATATGATTACGTAGTACCGGTCTTGACTGCATCAAACCAGGAGAAGCTAGTTAAGATAGCTAACGTTTGTAGACTTATAGTGCATGCACTTTCTAATCCTACAGTTACAACTATACTGAACAAAAATATAAACACAACATGCAATAATTTCAAAGATTTTACTGAGTTACAGTTCATATGAGGAAATCAGTCAATTGAAATAAATAAATTAGGCCCTAATCTATGGACTTCACATGACTGGGAATACAGATATGGGGCGGCAGGTAGCTTAGTGGTTAAGAGCATTGTGCCAGTAACCGAAAGGTCGCTGGTTCTAAGCCCCGAGCCGACTAGGTGAAAAATCTGTCTATGTGCCCTTGAGCAAGGCACTTAACCATAATTGCTCCTGTAAGTCGCTCTGGATAAGAGCGTCTGCTAAATGACTTTTAAAAAATAAAATATGCATCTGTTGGTCAAAGATACCTTACAAAAAATGGGCCTCAGGATCTCGTCACAGTATTTCTGTGCATTTAAAATGCAATTGTGTTCATTGTCTGTAGCTTATGCCTGCCCATGCCATAACGCCACCACCACCATGGGGCACTCTGTTTACAACGTTGACATCAGCAAACCGCTTGCCCACACGACGCCATACACGTGCTCTGCGGTTGTGAGGCCGGTTGGACGGACTGTCAAATTCTCTAAAACGACATTATGGCTTATGGTAGAGAAATGAACATTCAATTCTCTGAAAGGAACATTAAATTATCTGGCAACAGCTCTGGTAGACATTCCTGCAGTCAGCATGCCAATTGCACACTCCCTCAAAACTTGAGGAATCTGTGGCATGGTGTTGTGTGACAAAACTGCACATTTTAGAGTGGCCTTTTATTGTCCCCAGCACAAGGTGCACCTCTGTAATGATAATGCTGTTTAATCAGCTTCTTGATATGCCACACCTGTCAGGTGGATGGATTATCTTGGCAAGGGATAAATGCTAACTAACAGGGATGTAAACAAATTTGTGCACAACATTTGAGAGACATTTTGGAAATATGGAACATTTCTGGCATCTTTTATTTCAGCTCATGAAACATGGGACCAACACTTTTCATGTTGTGTTTGTATTTTTGTTCAGTGTAAGAACAACTTCATTCAGAATATTAAGTAGCAGCTTACCTGTTGTCTCTTGGTTGTTGTACACTATCCTTCTCTTTTAACTTTTAATTCCGTCATTTGAATTCCATCCTCCATTGATTAGATATCTCCTAACTTTTGCCACACATGGAGCGAGGCTCTATGACTGTAACCTATTGCCGCTTTGATGACTCATGTTTGGCCAACAACAAGCTATACGCGCCACGCTCCACTCTCATGAAAAGCAAGAGCAGCAGCAAAAATTATCTAATTTCGCTCTACTGCAGCAGTCCATTTAGATATGTACGGGCCCTTCCGGACAAGTCAGTTAAAATTACACATACCAGAGACCCGTGACAATCATATCAGATCCGACCCAGACCTGTGACATTATTTAGAATTCTGCTCGGGTCCCGGATTGGATCTTAGGTATTCGGGTACTGGTGGATCCGTGAAGACCTCTACTGCAGGCTGCAACTCAATCCACCTACTACCAGTCATATTTGCATTTGGATGTATTTGCCAACCACCTGAAAAGATCAGCTAGCTGAGTTGCTGTGTATTTGACATGTACAATTGCACAATTGTGGCATACCTTTCATTAGAGAAAACACAGGTGCGTATCATGACTCTAGTCCATCGAGAGAGAAAGAGAGAGTGGAGAGGCTGTGGATTTAACTAGCTAAGATAGAGGAAAGCATCAGGCTGTTCACACATGGGGAGCTGTCATAGAAATAGAATTACTAGAACGGGTAAAGCCCCTCAGACCACTGCACAGAGTACAGCTGGACACAGAGTCAGAGAGAGATAATGTGTTATGGCAGGCCGCGTCATGGTCCTTATAGTCCAGGAACAGGAAGGAACAATACTCCTAAAACAGAGCATTATGTCAGGGTATGTGTTTGAAATATGTTGCTTAGAAGAAGAATCAAAATCCCCACTTCCATAGGATATAATACGACAGAATATACATCCATCCAAAGATGTAAACATATTTCACAAATCCACACAGAGGCAGACCCACAAATATCCTATAAATCAGTTCTATATGAAATGATATGGGAATACCCTCCACCTGTGTATTTTCTGCGTCAGAGACAGCTAGCAACTCCATGACATTCCAGCCTTTTACAGGAGAATAACAAATCAACCGCTGCATGGCAACTGACACACACACACAGAGACTGTGGCCATTGCCATGGCAACCCTAATAGTAGCCCTACATTATATATTCAAATCTTCTCGGCCAGGACAAACTCGGGTCTCCATCAGTGAGAAGAAAAAAAACACAACCCCCAAATTTCTAAAAGAGAAAGACAAAATAAAGCACTCACCATTGGGACTGGGAGAATAAGACTTTCAGAAACAATCCCCTTCCTCCTAGCAGATCAGCCTTTGTGTTTGGGCTCATGTTGACAGCCCGTTGGGTCCTCAAAATGCCTTTGCTGCTGCTACTTGGAGAGTGCAGCTCTGAATAGTGAGTCTGGAGGGTGGCACAGAGTTTACGCCCCAGCCAAGGTCACTTGAGATGGGGTAGTGAAATAAACATGTCAATCCGTCTCCCCCAGGGTACAAGCCCGCAAGGATAACAATACCTTTTAATTTTGGACTTCCCTCTATTTTAGCGTCTAAGAGTCTGGCTCTATGCCTGCATGAAGCTGCACTTTCCATTACAAGAGAGTAAAGAGAGAGAGGTTGGAGGGAGTGAGGGAGTCACTGAACGAGTGGACAGGGTTGCGCTCTGACAACAACCCACAGATGACCCAAAACCCTAATCACACACTTTTATGGAAGCTGGTGAGCTGATATTTTCCTCACTCCAATACAAGGTTCTCACGGCTAGGTTTATCGGCTTGTTACAGCTGCATTGAATGAACACACTGTGTGTGTCTCAAATAGCAACCTATTCTATTCCCTATATAGTGCACTACTTTTGACCATAGGGTTCGGTCAAAAGTAGTGCACTATGTAGGGAATAGGGTGCCATTTGGGATGCAAACGCTGTCTATCTGTGAGGGCGGTCGGTAAATAGAGACAGAGAACTTAGGAGAGACGTGCTTCTGAATTCATTACACAGATTTATGGTATTACAGAAACAAATCAGAGAAAATATGGCCGTCGTAGGTGTTACATTGACTTTCTATCACTTTTGTTTCCTTAACTTTCTATCGGATAGCTGAAAAGAGTTATCCAAGCAAACATGCGCACATTGGCACGATGTAGGTTGCCCCATGTAGACTAACCACATTGGGGCCAATGCGCATTTACCCAGTGTGGCCCAGTGGGCAGCCCATATCTGGTGAGGGCAGCCCTCTCTTTGCCTGAAATGCGCCCATCTTTCTCAACAAACATGCCCACATTGGCACGATGTGGGCCCAATGCGGGCAAAAATATTGGCTATAGGAAATTTGCTATTTCATAGGAATTTATTTATTACCTTTAAATGTAATGCATTAATTGCATAATTTTCTAAACATGTTACAATGTATCAGAAAGACAACCAAGTTATTACTATCATACATATATCTTTACAAGAGAGACTGTTACATTTCTCATGTGACATGCACATATTTAAGTATTTTTAAATACTTCATCATTGGCAGTGTACAAGATTTAAAAAAATATTATTAGCCATCACACAATAGAACAGCTAAACTGGAATGACACTCTCAGTAACAGTTGCACCAAAAGAACTGGGTGCAAACCCCCCAAAATATTCTAATGAGCCCCGCCTCTAGCTGGGCTTGGTGTGGGCTAGCCCCTGTTGGGCTTGGTGTGGGCTGGCCCGTGTTGGGCTGTGGTGGGCTAGCTTGTGTTGGGCTGGAGTGGGATTGGTGTGGGCTAGCCCGTGATGGGCTGGTGTGGGCTCGCCCGTGTTGGGCTGGTGTGGGCTCGCCCGTGTTGGGCTGGTGTGGGCTCGCCCGTGTTGGGCTGGTGTGAGCTCGCCCGTGATGGGCTGGTGTGGGCTCGCCCGTGTTGGGCTGGTGTGGGGTCGCCCGTGTTGGGCTGGTGTGGGCTCGCCCGTGATGGGCTGGTGTGGGCTCGCCCGTGTTGGGCTGGTGTGGGCTCGCCCGTGATGGTCTGATGTGGGATTGCTGGGCAAACCTGCGCTTGGCTAGCCCCTGTTGGGCTGGTGTGGGCTTGGTGTGGACTTGCTGTGGGCTAGCCCATGCCCACCTTGGTCACCGAATACCCACATGGGGCCAATGGGTGTCATGTTTGCTGCGATAGATTTAACAACTTTCCCGTATGCCACATTTCTCCACCATTTTAATATTCTAATTCTAAATATATAAATAGGTCAATTTACAGTAAGGGCACCAAGGCAGCCCCAGAGGAGAAACAATGTGTAAGTACCAAATGGCACCCTATTCTCTATACAGGGCTCTACTCATAGGGCTCTGGTCAAAAGTAGTGCACTATAAAAGGAAATAGGTGCCATTTGGGAAACAGACCGGTTACATTAGATTAGAAAAGTGAATTTCCAGTGGACCTCATTGGCGTGATCTCAAGGGGTTCCATGTGATTGCAACAAGACTGTGATGCCTATCTCCACCCCATCCTGCCAGAGGACCAGCCAAAAGAGATGTTTCTTTCCCCCCTTTGATGGGAATCAGTAAACAGTTCCTGATAACATGGCCTCCCTCCTGACGCAAAGGGCTTCGTTCTCTCCATGTGTTTCCTGTGCTGTTGTTTGTTGGGAGGACGAACCTCAGAGGTCACTAGTCTCAGGGCCCCTCCCCTCCCTCTGCCGCTGCCCTCCCCTCCACCAGGCCTTACGCTCTTAGTGACCTCACAGTAGACACAGGGCCGGACTACCGCATTTGGGGCCCATTTTGCCATGGTGCTGAGAGAAAAATCAGTTCCTGAGTAGTTTGGTTATCCGGCCCTGAGTAGACCAAGGGCAGTTGGGCTTTCATAACAGGAATTCACATAAGACCCTGCTGAGGCTGATCCCCACTGACAATAGATGATGGGCCTGATTACAATGAACAATTCCATTATGAAACAAATAACACTTCTTCTTCAAGAATGTGCCACAACAACAGCTAAGGGCCAGTGAGCAGTGACTCAACCACAGAGCAGCCGATTGGTTGTTGGTGCCACTGGAGAGCTGCTGTGATTACTTAATTGGGCGGCCAGCCAGACAAAACAAATTGAATGTTTACTACAGTATCGATTTGCTCCAATAATGGTCCCTGATGAAATAGCACCAGGCATTTACCACAAGCTCTATATAAAGGAAAGCTTGGTTCTTCAGCATCCCATTCCTCCTCTCCACCATGGCAAATGTGTATCTGCAGGATGCTATGGTGCTGAGTCACTGGCAGTGCTGTGCTGTGATTGAACGCTGTCGACGTCATCGGCCATGGCCCTGATGGCAGGATGAGTTGCAGTTGCTATGTCATGCAGGCTGGAGGCGGTTGGCGCTGTCTGCACGGGTCATCAATCAGCACAGCCTGCCACCACTTCCCCCGCCAACCAGCTAGTAAACGCCAGGCCATTAAAAGGACATTAGACTCCCTGCATGCCATTCACCCCGATGCGGCGGGAGGTGGGGACATATCATCACTTCCTATCAACCCTTACTGACTAACTGGTCTGACTACCTGAGTCTCTTACCACTTACATAATCATGGGGGATTCTCACATACTGTACTGCCTGCCTGTCTGTCTGTACATCTCCAAAACAAGTCTAAACCCTTAAGAGTACATGGATAGAAAGGAGTAGAATGGAGTAGCAACAGCTACTTACAGCTGATTTATGTTGCTATAGTCCCCTCATAAGTGGCTTGTAAGTAGCAATTCTGTTCTATTTGTACAAGAAGCGTATCGTAACAGACACAGTAATTAGTTCACAAAATGCCTCTGCAAGAACATTAAATCACCAAAAAGAGACACACCACTGGCATAAAATACAGCCGTACTGTCACATCTATTCCCGCTCCCCCTCTCCGGCACTCAACGTCGCCGGTCTACTAACCACCGGTCCTAGCAACCCATCATTACGCACACCTGCGCCTCATCATCAGGCACACCTGGACTCTATCACCTTCCTGATTACTCCCCATATAAACAGTGCACATTCGGAAAGTATTTAGACCCCTTGACATTTTCCACTTTTTATTACGTTACAGCCTTATTCTAAAATAGATTAAATCGTTTTTTTTCCCTCATCAATCTACACACAATATCCCGATTGCTCAGTTTGGCCAGACGGCCAGCTCTTGGAAGAGTCTTGGTGGTTCCAAACTTCTTCCATTTGAGAATAATGGAGGCCACTGTGTTCTTGGGGACCTTCAATGCTGCAGAAATGTTTTGGTAAACTTCCCCAGATCTGTGCCTCGACACAATCCTGTCTCGGCGCTCTACGGACAAGTCCTTCGACCTCATGGCTTGGTTTTTGCTCTGACATGCACTGTCATCTGTGGGACCTTATATAGACAGGTGTGTGCCTTTCCAAATAATGTCCAATCAATTGAATTTACCACAGGTGGACTCCAATCAAGTTATAGAAACATCTCGAGGATGGTCAATGGAAAGAGGATGCAGCTGAGCAAAATTTTGAGTCTCATAGCAAAAGGTCTGAATACTTATGTAAATAAGGTATTTAGGTTTTTCTAAAAATCTGTTTTCGCTTTGTCGTTATGAGGTATTGTGTGTAGATTGATGAGATTTTGTTTTTATTTAATCTATTTTAGAATAAGGCTGTAACGTAACAAAATGTGGAAAAAGTCAAGGGGTCTGAATACTTTCAAAATGCAATGTAGCCATGATGCCTTACTTTCGGAATGCACTGTATAGCACTCCGTTGTTATTTCCCATCAGGCGTTATTGACTGTTTCCGATGCTGCTCCTGTTTTTATATTGTTTATTGTTCGTGTTCTATTAAACTCTCCAACTGCACCTGCTTCCTGACTCCCAGCGTCTACGTTACAGAATAACGCCTCAATATTATGGAAGCAGCAGTTGAGCAATGCTTCTCCCAGATTGTCAGCGAACAGGGAAACCTACTTCGCCAACACCACAACCAGCTGGCTCAACTGGGAATGGCTATGGAAGAGGTCCTCCGCGTTCTGCAGCTTCTCAACGTTACTCAAGTACATCACCTCCCTCGGACGGAGGATTGTCTACCACCAGTCGTCCTAGCGAGCCAGTATCCCAGCCCATCCAGCAGTCTGTCCAGGTCAGCGAGGTCCATTTGTCCCTCCCGGACAAATACGACGGGACTCCATCAAAATGCAGTGGCTTCCAACTCCAGTGCTCCTTGTATTGCACTCATCAGATGGGAGCCCCCACCACCGAGAGGTCCAAGGTTGCCATGGTTATTTCCCTGCTGACTGGACGGGGGTTGGAGTGGGCTACGGGGGGTTCATGGTTCTGTTCAGGGAGGTCTTCGACCATCCACCAGAGGGCAGAGATGGAGGAGAGCGCTTACTTCAACTGCGGAGTATGCCCTCGCCTTAGGTACAGTGGCAGCATCCTGCGGATGGAATGTGCCGGCGCTCCTCAGAAGAGGATTGTGCGAAGAGGTTCAGACGGAGTTGGCATACCAAGATTACACCCTCTCCTTGGATGCACTTATTGTGATGGCCATCCGTCTGGATAACCTTGACTGTCTCCGACGGTGTCACTCAGCCGCGGGAAGGCGCATAGCCCCTACCTCCATAGGTTCAGGCTCTGACTCAGAATGGTCACCTCTCTCCCTCCTTCGTTGACCCTTCTGAGTCAGAGCCTGAACCTATGGAGTTAAGGGCTATGCGCCGTCCCGCGGCTTAGCGACACCGTCAGAGACAGCTGGGGCTCTGTCCCTATTGCAGAGAGGAGGGGCACCAGCTTCAGGGGTGTTCAATATGTCCCAACCTAGGGTCCACAAGAGCAGAGGGACAGTTCCGTGATTATCCGTCTCCTGGGTTTGGCATGAGTATTCCACCATCATCACTTTCCGCCAAACCCTTTCTAGTACCCATTTCACTAGCAGGCTGTCCCTCATCTGTGGTATCTACTGCTCTAGTGGACTATGGTGCCACGGGGAATTTTATTGACCAAGCCCTTGCCTCCTCCCTGAACATCCCCTCATACCCGCTCTCCTCTCCATTTCCAGTTCAAGCGCTTGATGATCGACCACTCACAGCACAGCACCACTCATCCTTACCGTGGGACTGTGCTGTGCACCAGGAGAGCCTTCCCTTCTTCAACGTCAATGCACCCACGCACAAAGTCATCCTTGGCCTCCCGTGGCTCCAACGGCATAACCCCACCATCTCCTGGTCAAGGATGAAGATCACCGCCTGGGCACGACCTGCGGTAAGTGTCCGGTAAGTGCCCTCCAGCCTCATATTCCATCTTCCTGTATAGTTGGCCCCGTGTTTTGGGATGTAGATGTGGACATCCCCAGGCTCTGGAGAGGGCACCCGCTACCTGCCCTCCTGAGCGCATCTACGTCCCCACGGAGGTAAGGGATAGGCTGTTGACTTGGGCGCACACATCCCTCACCACTGGACACCCAGATATTACCCGCACCATTCACTCCATCTCCAATAAATACTGGTGGATGTGGCTCACTATGTCAACTCATGTTCAGTATGTACCCAAACTAAATCCCCCCGGCACGCTCCAGCAGGGAGACTCCTTCCCCTTCCTGTGCCTCAGCGTCCCTGGTCACATCTGTTCACCATTCTGGTGGTTGTGGACAGATTCTCAAAATCATGCCGGTTTATTCCTCTCTCTGGTCTCCCTACCGCTCTCCAGGTCGCTGAGGCACTGTTCCAGCAGGTCTTCCGGCACTATGGCCTCTCCGACCTTGGCCCCGAATTCACTTCACGGTTATGGAGGGCTTTCATGGAGAAACTGGGGTTCACGGTCAGCCTCACTTCCGGGTACCGGCCTTAGTCCAACGGGCAGGTGGAGAGGATGAACCAGGTGCTCGGGAGGTTCCTGAGGAGTCACTGCCAGGACTGGCAGGGGGAGTGGGCCCGATTCCTTCCCTGGGCGGAATATGCCCAGAATTAATTACGTCACTCCTCCACCAGAATTACTCCCTTCCAGTGTGTCCTGGGTCATCAGCCAGCCCTGGCTCCGTGGACTCCGAGCTCACGTGAGGCTCCAGCGCCGTCCGTCACCAGAAGGAGCAGGCGGATCGCCACCGCAGTGAGGCACCTGTGTTCCATCCTGGTGATTGCGTCTGGCTCTCCACCAGGAACCTCCCACTCTGCCTGCCCTGCAAGAAGCTGAGCCCCCGGTTTGTGGGGCCGTTCAAGGTCCTCCGGAGGGTCAACGAGGTGACATATAGGTTACAGCTTCCCACTAACTACCGGATCTCACCCTCTTTTCATGTTTCTCTCCTCAGGAGGGGTGTCCTCCACGACACCCCTCCGCCTCCTCTGGACATCGAGGGAGGTCCCTCCTATGCTGTCAGATCCCTTCTGGACTCCAGACATCGTGAGGGTCGGCTCCAGTACCTGGTGGACTGGGAGGGGTACGGTCCAGAGGAGCGGTGTTGGGTCCCGGTGGACGACATTCTAGATCCCTACATCATCCGAGAATTCCACCTTCGCCGTCCGGACCGGCCCACTCCTCGCCCTCGGGGCCGTCCTCCTGGCCGTTGTTGTCCTGCGGCCGGAGCCGCGCATCGGGGGGGTGGGGTGCACTGTCATGTCTACTCCCCTTCTCCGGCGCTAGACGTCACCGGTCTACTAACCACCGGTAATGCCTCATTACGCACACTTGCGCCTCATCATCAGGCACACATGGACTCTTATCACCTTCCTGATTACTCCCCATATACAGTGGGGAGAACAAGTATTTGATACACTGCTGATTTTGCAGGTTTTCCTACTTACAAAGCATGTAGAGGTCTGTAATTTTTATCATAGGTACAGTTCAACTGTGAGAGACGGAATCTAAAACAAAAATCCAGAAAATCACATTGTATGATTTTTAAGTAATTAATTTGCATTTTATTGCATGACATAAGTATTTGATACATCAGAAAAGCATAACTTAATATTTGGTACAGAAACCATTGTTTGCAATTACAGAGATCATACGTTTCCTGTAGGTCTTGACCAGGTTTGCACACACTGCAGCAGGGATTTTGGCCCACTCCTCCATACAGACCTTCTCCAGATCCTTCAGGTTTCGGGGCTGTCGCTGGGCAATACGGACTTTCAGCTCCCTCCAAAGATGTTCTATTGGGTTCAGGTCTGGAGACTGGCTAGGCTCCAGGACCTTGAGATGCTTCTTACGGAGCCACTCCTTAGTTGCCCTGGCTGTGTGTTTCGGGTCGTTGTCATGCTGGAAGACCCAGCCATGACCCATCTTCAATGCTCTTACTGAGGGAAGGAGGTTGTTGGCCAAGATCTCGCGATACATGGGCCCATCCATCCTCCCCTCAATACGGTGCAGTCGTCCTGTCCCCTTTGCAGAAAAGCATCCCCAAAGAATGATGTTTCCACCTCCATGCTTCACAGTTGGGATGGTGTTCTTGGGGTTGTACTCATCCTTCTTCTTCCTCCAAAAACGGCGAGTGGAGTTTAGACCAAAAAGCTCTATTTTTGTCTCATCAGACCACATTACCTTCTCCCATTCCTCCTCTGGATGGTCATTGGCAAACTTCAGACGGGCCTGGACATGCGCTGGCTTGAGCAGGGGGACCTTGCGTGCGCTGCAGGATTTGAATCCATGACGGCGTAGTGTGTTACTAATGGTTTTCTTTGAGACTGTGTTCCCAGCTCTCTTCAGGTCATTGACCAGGTCCTGCCGTGTAGTTCTGGGCTGATCCCTCACCTTCCTCATGATCATTGATGCCCCACAAGATTAGATCTTGCATGGAGCCCCAGACCGAGGGTGATTGACCGTCATCTTGAACTTCTTCCATTTTCTAATAATTGTGCCAACAGTTGTTGCCTTCTCACCAAGCTGCTTGCCTATTGTCCTGTAGCCCATCCCAGCCCTGTGCAGGTCTACAATTTTATCCCTGATGTCCTTACACAGCTCTCTGGTCTTGGCCATTGTGGAGAGGTTGGAGTCTGTTTGATTGAGTGTGTGGACAGGTGTCTTTTATACAGGTAACGAGTTCAAACAGGTGCAGTTAATACAGGTAATGAGTGGAGAACAGGAGGGCTTCTTAAAGAAAAACTAACAGGTCTGTGAGAGCCAGAATTCTTACTGGTTGGTAGGTGATCAAATACTTATGTCATGCAATAAAATGCAAATGAATTACTTAAAAATCATACAATGTGATTTTCTGGATTTTTGTTTTAGATTCCGTCTCTCACAGTTGAAGTGTACCTATGATAAAAATTACAGACCTCTACATGCTTTGTAAGTAGGAAAATACTTGTTCAAATACTTGTTCTCCCCACTGTATATAGCACTCTGTTGTTATTTCCCATCAGGTGTTATTGACTCTGTTTCCATGTCCCGATGCTGCTCCTGTTTTTGTATTGTTTATTGTTCGTGTTCTATTAAACTCTCCAACTGCACCTGCTTCCTGACTCCCAGCGTCTGCATTACACATACAACTATTTTCCATATTCACTGAGCTGTGGATGTCAATTCCCATTTCTCTCCCTGGGTTAGAAGCTACAGTACCAGTCAAACGTTTGGACACACCTACTCATTCAAGATTTTTATTTATTTTTTACTATTTTCTACATTGTATAATAATAGTGAAGACATCAAAACTATGAAATAACACATATGGAATCATGTAGTAACCAAAAAAGTGTTAAACAAATCATAATATATTTTAGATTCTTCAAAGTAGCCACCCTTTGCCTTGATGACAGCTTTGCACACTCTCTGAACCAGCTTCCTGAGGAATGCTTTTCCAACAGTCTTGAAGGAGTTCCCACATATGCTGAGCACTTGTTGGCTGCTTTTCCTTCACTCTGCGATCCAACTCATTCCAAACCATCTCAATTGGGTTGAGGTCGGGTGATTGTGGAGGCCAGGTCATCTGATGCAGCACTCCATCACTCTCCTTGATCAAATAGCCCTTACACAGCCTGGAGGTGTGTTTTGGGTCATTGTCCTGTTGAAAAACAAATGATAGTCCCACTAAGCGCAAACCAGATGGGATGGCATATCACTGCAGAATGCTGTGGTAGCCATGCTGGTTAAGTGTGCCTTGAATTCTAAATAAATCACAGACTGTGTCACCAGCAAAGCACCCCCACACCATCACACCTCCTCCTCCATGCTTCTCATGCGGAGATCATCCGTTCACCTACTCCGGGTCTCACAAAGACACAGAGGTTGGAACCAAAAATCGCAGATTTGGACTCATCAGACCAAAGGACAGATTTCCAACAGTCTAATGTCCATTGCTTGTGTTTCTTGGCCCAAGCAAGTCCCTTCTTCTTATTGGTGTCCTTTAGTAGTGGTTTCTTTGCAGCAATTCGACCATGAAGGCCTGATTCACGCAGTCTCTTCTGAACAGTTGATGTTGAGATGTGTCGGTTACTTGAACTCTGTGAAGCATTTATTTGGGCTGTAATCTGAGGTGCAGTTAACTCTAATGAACTTATCCTCTGCAGCAGAGGTAACTCTGGGTCTTCCTTTCCTGTGGCGGTCCTCATGAGAGCCAGTTTCATCATAGCACTTTTTGTTTTTTGCGACTGCACTGGAAGAAAATGTAAACGTTCTTGAGACTTTCCGGATTGACTGATCTTCATGTCTTAAAGTAATGATGGACTGTTGTTTCTCTTTGATTATTTGAGCTGTTCTTGCCATAATATGGACTTGGTCTTTTACCAAATAGGGCTATCTTCTGTATACCACCCCTACCTTGTCACAACACAACTGATTGCCTCAAACGCATTAAGAAGGAAAGAAATTCCACAAATTAACTTTTAACAAGGTACACCTGTTAATTGAAATGCATTCCAGGTGGCTACCTCATGAAGCTGGTTGAGAGAATGCCAAGAGTGTGCAAAGCTGTCATCAAGGCAAAGGGTGGCTATTTGAAGAATCTCAAATATAAAATATATTTTGATTTGTTTAACACTTTTTTGGTTACTACATGATTCCATGTGTTATTTCATAGTTTCGATGTCTTCACTATTATTTTACAATGTAGAAAAAGAAAAACCCTGGAATGAGTAACAAACATTTGACTGGTAGTGTAGGTTAACATCAGTAATGCAAGGCAGAACACTGTAGCACCAGAGATGATACATCTGCCAATAGCAATTTGTGTAGGAGTGACTTGGACCACAGCAGCATAGCAGCGTAGTGAGTGGGCACCTGTTTAGTGTGTGTGTGTGTTTGTGCGTCACAGGGTCTGTGTGTGTGTGGGTGGTCGGCTCCAGAGGCTGACTCTGCCAGCTCAGCTCTCATAACCACACACACACCCCGGCACACATTGACACACACGCACGCGGACACACACACCTTCACCCATCCAACCCAACCAACTCTCAACCTCCCACACACATTCACACATCTCAACCTGAATGAGTCTCTTACTCATACATACCACTCAGTAAAAACCACAGCAGCACCTGCCTGCAGTAGAAAGGAGAGTTAGGGGGAGTCCAACAGCAACACCTCCATCGTCCCCATTACTCACTAGCCAAGCCCATTCATCAGGGGAGCTGTGACCAAGGTCCTGTGTGTGTATGTGTGTGCATTTGTTTGTGTATGTGTGTGTGTATATGTGTGTGGGCATGCGTGCGTGTGTGTGAGCGCGCACGTGTGTCTGATTCATCATTGACAAAGGTACAGTTCCCATAGACTTCAAATAGTATTATAATCAGCAACAAAGATGATGGGCCTGAATGAGATTACCAAGCAGGGTAATAGTGTAATAACCAGGGTATAATGTGTCCCTGTTTCAATCCCCGGTCGGACAGTCAGGTTAGGAGAAGGACTGTGGTTGCATCCCACATGGCACCCTATGGGCCCTGATCAAAAGTAGTGCACTATATAGGGAATAGGGTGCCATTTGGGACCCAGACTCTGTGTGACAGACAGTAAAAGATCTGATTGGTGGGGGGCCATTGTGAGTGACACAGGCTGCAGTCTGTCTGTAACATGCTTCTTAGTACAGGGGCCACAATGTGACCCAAACAAAGGGGCCATGGGAGGGTCACTCCCAGTTACATAAGGGGTCAACTCTCCCTGACTGACTGACTGATTGACTGAATAACAGACCCACAGACTGCATGCCACAGAATGGAAAACGGCCCTAATAACTGTCTGCAGGCACACTGTCAATACCAATAATGGGACATATAGTTGACGTGGGTTGAAGACAGATCTGGTTGGCTGATGGAAAGCTCAAGGGTGCACACACACATGCACACACACACTCAAAGTGCTAGCCCTAAATCAATCTGATTTGCCTAACATCAAGCCATTGCATAGCTGTCATTAAAAGGGAAAATGTATTTTCACACTTCTGTCCCTTTAGAGTTATTGGGACAAGCAGTGAAGAGAGAGATATTGTGATGCAGCTCGTCGCTCTTTGGCAGCGTCCCAGTTGTAAATACTGTATCTGTATCTCTCTGTATCTCTCTGTATCTCTCTGTATCTCTCTCTCTCTCTCTCTCTCTCTCTCTCTCTCTCCCCCTCTCTCTCTCTCTCTCTCTCTCTCTCTCTCTCTCTCTCTCTCTCTCTCTCTCTCTCTCTCTCTCTCTCTCTCTCTCTCTCTCTCTCTCTCTCTCTCTCTCTCTCTCTCTCTCTCTCTCTCTCTCTCTCTCTCTCTCTCTCTCTCACTCTCTCTCTCTCCCTCTCTCTCTCTCTCCCTCCCTCCCTCTCTCTGTATCCATATCTCCGCCACCTTATCTCTGTCCTTGTGTGACCCTGCAGGCAGTAATAATATGATCAGGGACGGCTTGTTCAATAGGGCGATATGGGCGACGCACTGCCAAACGGGAAAAGGAAGGGATTTTTTTTCTAATCAATTATATCACGGCAACAGCAGTTATCAGTGTTCACGTCTGATCTGCCAGCCACTAAATGTCAAATCAGGCTAAAGTCGTGCTTCAAATGGCCCCGCCCGTTTTTGGGGCGATTTCAGTCAAGTTGAAAATCGCCCAGAAGTCTCTCATAGCCTGTCATGTAAAATCTATTTTTTTCACATTTCAAAGCTTTCAATACATTCTCTATGGGTGTCTGTGGGCATGCACTTACGCGCTTTCGTCATACGTGACGTAACGTTGAACGTAACTAAGACAATGGCGGCTATCAGCGTCTCTGTTGCGACCTGCAGTGCGGCGTTATTTTATGTTTTTAATTTGTAGACTTAGTTTACAAACATTCTGCCAACCATGGATTTCCAGTGGTTGGTTTTGGACTGATCTTGTTGATCGTGTACATACCCGCTACGAACGGACTAAATAATGAAAACGCTGCTGGCAGCTGAATCCCAATACAGCTGGGAGACTTGGCTGGATGAGTCCCGGACAGAGAAGTGGAGCCGGCCACCTTCACCCTGGTCAGAGCGGACCGCGATCCTGGTAAGAGAGCGACTCTGTACCCCGACATTGAACTGCTTTCTGTGTCATTGCGACCTTACTATCAATTCAATTCAATTTAAGGGCTTTATTGGCATGGGAAACGTGTGTTAACATTGCCAAAGCAAGGGAAGTAGATAGTAAACAAAAGTGAAATAAACAATAAATATTAACAGTAAACATTACACTCAGAAGTTTCAAAAGAATAAAGACATTTCAAATGTCATATTATGTATATATACAGTGTTGTTACAATGTGCAAATAGTTAAAGTACAAATGGGAAAATAAATAAACATAAATATGGGTTGTATTTACAATGGTGTTTGTTCTTCACTGGTTGCCCCTTTTCTTGTGGCAACAGGTCACAAATCTTGCAGCTGTGATGGCACACTGTGGTTTTTCACCCAGTAGATAAGGGAGTTTATCAAAATTGGGTTTGTTTTCGAATTCTTTGTGGATCGCTGTAATCTGAGGGAAATATGTGTCTCTAATATGGTCATACATTTGGCAGGAGGTTAGGAAGTGCAGCTCAGTTTCCACCTCATTTTGTGGGCAGTGTGCACATAGCCTGTCTTCTCTTGAGAGCCAGGTCTGCCTACGGCGGCCTTTCTCAATAGTAAGGCTATGCTCACTGAGTCTGTACATAGTCAAAGCTTTCCTTAAGTTTGGGTCAGTCACAGTGGTCAAGTATTCTGCCACTGTGTACTCTCTGTTTAGGGCCAAATAGCATTCTAGTTTGCTCTGTTTTTTTGTTTGTTCTTTCCAATGTGTCAAGTAATTCTCTTTTTGTTTTCTCATGATTTGGTTGGGTCTAATTGTGTTGTTGTTGTTGTTGTTGTTGTTGTCCTGGGGCTGTGTGGGGTCTGTTTGTGTTTGTGAACAGAGGCCCAGGACAAGCTTACTTAGGGGACTCTTCTCCAAGTTCATCTCTCTGTAGGTGATGGCTTTGTTATGGAAGGTTTGGGAATCGCTTCCTTTTAAGTGGTTACTATCTGCCCCGTGAGTTCCCCCAATTGTTTGTTACCGTTGTGTACTGTTGATAATCACAAGTTTACTGGAGAACTGAGACCAAGTAGAGACTTTGGACAGGGTGGATATGGTATAATAAAGGCAGTTTATTCAGAGGTAAAGATATCTGGAATCGCGTGCACGGACTCGTGCACGTGTGTAGGTCACCTAAATCATCAGAAAAATTGCCCCTCCTGAGAATTTTTTCAGGAGCCGCCACTGAATATGATTGACAGTTGCAGTGTTGCGTGGTGCTGCTGATTAACAGTAAAGTGAAGCTAGCAGCGCGTCACGTCCTGCTACGCCTGTCACAATCACTAAGAAAATAATACAGCCCGAAAATAGAGAGCGTGGGTTGTGACTGACACCTAAATTCACCACACTTTACACAAAGCATGATGATGATGGATGCCTGTCAGAATTGCCTGGCGAGACAGGGTGCATCCCAATTTCTCCAGGAGAATGCTGTGCTGTGGTTACTGTAAGATCTTTTTATTTTTTTACTGTGTTTTACTGCTTTCATTCTGCTTTTCCATTGATCATGCTGTGTCTGTCGCCAAACTGATGAAGTGAAGAAGTATTGTGTTGATAATCTAATCTACTTCATTTCTCCCATCCAAGTGAAAGGTGAGAAAGTTCCAGAGAGAAAAGAGGAGAGAAACAATTGAAATATCGAGAAGAATAACTCAAGGATTAAACAGCTCTCTCATTTAATAAATGCATCAACGTGAGATTAGAACAGAATCTGTTTCCTCTTGTCCCTGACGCAAAGGGCAAACGTTTCAGCTCTAGTCTAGTTCAAGACAAGCCCCCTTACATCAACATCGTCTAATCTTTACAGGTTAAAGCGTTGGCTGAATCTGCCAGATAGACATGTCAACTCAGCCACTCTTGCGTGAAGCACATTGATTATTGGACTAGGCGATCAATGAGACCTTAGTAGCAGATAACAGGCATATAGCCTTTTACCCTTGATCCAACCAATGCCTTGCTGTCCAGTGGGGCTACTCAGCTGTTAAAGCTGCTTGATTGGCACTTTGAATTCCTTGATAAAACATTGGTTTGGTTTTGTAGGTGTTGTACTTGGGTGACTGTGCAACAGTTGGTTGACTGTGTTGGGTGTTCAGCATGCACTAGTGTTGATATTTTAGGCTTGGTTAACTGCATAAGCAGGTAGTCAGTGGATACAGTGCCGTGTTTCTCAAGCTTGGCTCTTTGTGTAGTGGGGGGGGCGGGGATGTGTGTGATGGAGTATCTGCAGTGGACTGCTTCAGTCTGTTGCTTGCCTACTGTTGGAGTGAGAGAGGCTGTGATAGCTCTGCACTCCGATCTCATCTCATAGCCTCAAACGCAACTTGATGTTGGAGCAATTACCCGCCCTACTCCCGTCTAACACTCCTTCATCTCCCATCTCCCCCTGGTCTTCTCTCTCTCTCATCTTTCCTTAGACAAGATTGATACCTCCATGTCCTAACCCTCTGTTGCATTGACTTCAGAAACGACTTGTATTGATGCTCAGAAATGGTCATCAGCTGACATGTACAGCAGCAATGCTTAGAAATGATCATATTAGGACACGCACCACTTCTGGGACATTAACATCACAGCACCAAGCATCACAGAAATATCCTCTTTGAAATGAGCAGTTGACACTGTCTGGCAATACCAAAACCATGGATTCACAAGGATGTTCTAAAGAGGAAATATATGTACTCTTCTGAACTTATCAGGCTGAGAGTGTCAGTGTTACTGACGTCAATAGGGGTGGTGTGTGTGTGTGTGTGTGTGTGTGTGTGTGTGTGTGTGTTTAACGGAAAGGGGGATCCTGTAAGACCATGGACGTGTGTGTCTTCGACCGAGCCTGACACGTGTCCCTCCTCCCTGTCTCCGTCTGCGGCTGTGTGTGACGCTAACCCCTACCGCCACACTGTGTCGGTGCTCAATGTTTTAGTACAGGGTTCAATGCAGCATGGAATGAGTTTAGCACAATGAAAAGTAAGGAATGTATTGTAAGTAATGGTAAAACTTGCTGGCTCACCATTCAAAATGCACTTTAAAGCAGATGGGTGGTCGAAAGAAAAACAAATGTCAAACAAATGTTCTGGTGGTCGAATAAATGAGGGAATTAAAACTCTCTGATTCAGCTGTTTTAGATTCAGCTGAGCTCCCGTAGTTCCATGCTGTGAGGACAGACAGTGGTTAGTCAGAGAGCGCCACGGGAGGGACAATGTCCTTTCCAATGAGACCTCACCGTTTAGCCCTTTCTTAACTCTGATTGGTCAGACAACGCAGGGATATTTTTAGCCCCGGAGACACAGCAGTATCAGATGGGCCTTCTCACCAGTGATTTCAAATGGAGACAAACAGCCCAGCGTCCCACGGCATGACACAGCAGCGGCTAACGCCGCAACGCCAGGGGAGCTGTCAACGACTATCAATCCTCCCACAACCCAGCAGGCATTGCAGTTACCTGGTGAACCTCCTCCGGTGCACCTTGCCCTGTTGCTGTACACTGTTCTATAGAGCCTGACACAGTCGGCCATGATGCATGGGGAGAGGTAGTACAAGGAAAAACAACGCTTTCCCCCGAAAAAATTACATGAAAACTGATGCTCGAGAACCGTAGTACAGGCAGCTGAAAGCATGTAATTGAGGAGGAAGGTTTGTCAAGGTGTTTGTCAATTGGATGTTTTTATGAGCCTATGAGCTACCAATGGTAACCATTAAGGAAAGTTAGTGCCATGTCAGTCCAATTAAGTCCCTGAGGTCCTATTGCACATCACTCAAGGAGTGGTGAGTCGTGTGCAGAAGACAGCAGAGTGCAGTGGTTAGGGAGTTGACCTTGTATCTGGACCGATTCAAGTTTAAGAGGGACACACAATGAGAATTCATCTAAGAGGAAAATACAGTACAATGAGAATTCCTCTAAGCTTGAGCTTGTCTAAATCATTCACGTAATAATAAAGTATCATGCATTAAAATAAAAGCAATTTTAGTGGCCCTTAGGGTATCTATCTGCATGAGAGATTAATAATGTAATGGTGTAATATCATAAATGAGGGCTGTATCCTGCTGCCACAGAAGTGAAGCATGTTACGCCTTCTCCTTGGGTTGCGTTTGATGTTTCTCCATAAAATATATAATGGACACCAACAGAGTGGGCGTAATAACACAAACAGACTAAATCTCTCAGATAAACAGATGACAAAATGCCATCATATTCATGTTGGCATGATAAGGGGTTTTGATTAGAGGTCTTCACGGGTCCAAAAAGTTGGACCCGTTCCGAAATGGACCTGGGGCTTTCCCACTCGGACCTGATATGCATAAATAATTTTTTTTAATATAGAGACCCGTTCCAAACGGATCTGAGGACAACTAGACCCGTTCCGTATAGACCTGGTCAGATCCAGACCCGGTCCGATCTGATCCGAGTGATGGAAACAGCCACTTTATTAACCGGAGCTGATAAAGCGCAAGAAGAGGGAGAGAGAGGTGCCACTCTAGCAGGTGGGGGAGGGGCCGTACTGTGAGCAGGGAGGGGAGAGACGAGAGACAGCAACCAACCAACAAGCCGACTTGCACTATAGTAAACCAAGGTTAGCTAGCTAGGCTAATTGAGGCTGCAGTGCATGCTCTTTCTCATCCTACAGTTACAAATAATAACTCAGAATATTAAGTAGCAACCTACCTACCTTATGTCTCTTGGTCATTGTAACCTATCCTTTAACTTTTAATTCCGTCATTTGAATTCCATCCTCCATTGATTAGATATCTCCTAACTTTTGCCACACATGGAGCGAGGCTCTATGACTGTAACCTATTGCCGCTTTGATGACTCATGTTTGGCCAACAACAAGCTACACGCGCCACACTCCACTCTCATGAATAGCAAGAGCAGCAGCATAAATGATAAAATGCCTCTCTCTCGCTATCTCTCTCTACTGCAGCAGTCACGTTCGGATCTGTACGGGCCCTTCCAGACAAGTCAGTTTAAATAACAATAACCCAGACCCATGATAATCATATCAGATCCGACCCAGACCCGTGACATTATTTAGAATACTGGATCCAGGATCGTATCTCGGGTATTTGTGTACAGGTGGATCCGTGAAGACCTCTAGTTTTGACATACACATGGCAATTGTCATTATCACAAAGGGTGTGTCCTCTAAAAACCAGTCTCATGGACTAATGCTCTCTTTCACAAGGCATCAGGAGTGGCACACAGCACACACATCATAAAGATTAGGCTCAGATAAACGCCTCTGTACAGACATAGAGCATGAGGCAACCATGTTTGTTACTAATGCTCTTATACGCCTACGTTACTGGTATGAGTAAAAAACTACTGGAGAAACAAGAACAATAACAAACTATGGTATTTACACTTTTTGGAGAGATTTGATCTGGATATGATCTCTATTCTCTATTTATGTCTGAAACTATGACCCACTCCAATGTCCGGTACAGGATAGAGTACAAAACCTTCTGGAAAGTTCTTCCATGAGGTAGCCTTAGCAAGCCGGTCTATGGAGATAACACAAAATAACCTGTATTGTGAGGAAATAACTTCTCTCCAATGTGTCTACATTTCCTTCTCTTTTCTTTAAAGGCTACACACACACACACACACACACACACACACACACACACACACACACACACACACACACACACACACACACACACACACACACACACACACACACACACACACACACACACACACACACACACACACACCTCAGTAACGGAAAAATGCAGGAACGACAAGTTCAGGAAGTTCCATACTCTGCACACACACATCTAATTTGACCTCTTGATGCAGACCAGGGTTGTCACAGTGACAATGGCAGGAACAGAGGGTAGTGAGGAAGGATGGGGGGGGGGGTATTGTGCTGGGTTTCCTTGAGTGTCTAAACTGGGAGCACTAAGAAACAGCTGTAAGACTAGTGGGAGAACCGGCATCCTTGGGGAGAGCGTCCAAGAGCTCCAAGAGCTCCAAGGCCCAGAAGAATTCCCGCTGGGACTAACCATGTGTCAGCAGAGCGAGAAGGAGAGATGCTGTATTGTTCTCTCTCTCCGCCCTCCCCCTCTACTCCATCCCCCGCTATTAGTGAGACGGATTAACTCTCGGAAAGCGGCTGGGACTGGAAGCGTGTCTGGCTTCGGCGCTGCGCTTAAACACACACACCACAGGAGGTTGGTGGCACCTTAATTGGAGAGGACGGGCTTGTGGTAATGGCTGGAGCGGAATAGGTGGAATGGTTTCAAATACACCAAATGCATGGTTTCCATGTGTTTGATGCCATTCCATTTACTCCATTCCAGCCATTATTATGAGCCTTCCTCCCCTCAGCAGCCTCCTGTGATACACACATGCACAAGGGTGCACTCCAACAAACTCCCACCCACATCCATGGGGAAGCACAATATTTCAAACATGCACACAATCAGCCACTGTAAGCTTAGTTAATTACGCCATCATTAAGATTAACAGTCAAAGGCAGATGCTAGACAGTCTGCCTATGAGAACATGAGAGGATTGTAATGATGACTGAGGATCCCTTACTGCAGTGTCATTGTCTGGTTGGTGGTTGCATTGTACTATATTTCCATCCTACTGGTCCTTCATCCTTCTGAAGCTTCCCACACAGAGGAGTATAGGTCAGAGCTCTGAGTGGAGTGCTTTGACCGACTGTGGGTGTTCATGATTGACACCCACTGAGAGTAATTCACTAGCGCTGGAACTGGCAGGCCTACGAGTCTTATATCCCCACAGCCTTATCTACTGCCTGGGTAACTAGAGGTGACCTTTTCCCACAGCCACTCAAGAATACCCATGATTAAAACAGTGACATTTTGTGGAGAACCCTGGGTGTACAAGTCGATGAAAAAGGAGTTGGAACAGGACAGCCAAAGCCATAATGGTGCTAGTAAAAGAGCCAGTCCCTGTGGGTATGGGTTTGTTTACCTGCCCTGACAGACAGCAGATATGAGGACATATAGGGTGTGGACTCTGTCTAGACAGGTTGGTTATTGGAAGAGATGTGGTTCTGCTGGGAGTTCAGTCTAGTATGAGAGTTGTTGGATGGGCTCAGTACAGACATGTTAGAAGCTATAACCCAGCCCAGAGACAACCCAAAGGTGGAACATGATTATTGGAAAAGTAATAAAGGTCCAAACTGGAGCTCTTTTCTGGTGCCACAGAGTGAAACCATACAGTGATTGCTCAATCAGAGCATGCCTAGTAGTGATTGGCCTCATCTGTCTGTCAGTGCCTGAAGCGACACAAAGCGTCTACAATGGTGTGCTTTAGAAATTCATTACGCCCTTTAGAGCGTATCAGCAGAGATTACTTGGCTGGATCCGAAGAGCATTTCCTATCAATTGATATTGCAGATCGTATCTCAACCTCATTGTCCATCATCTAAACTGCTGCCTGGCCATGTCAAAGAGATTCTCCGGTACTTTTGTATACTTTTTAGCCAGTAGTTTTGAAAGTAACGCTCACCAGTCAAAAGTGGTCCCCGAAAAAGTGCGTACTATGTCACATGTGCACCACGTCATTGCTCTCTCTCTCTCTCTCGCTCTGCTGTGTGTGCATCTTGCTAGCTGTCACTCAAATGGCGAGGGGCTGAAGCTCATTGGCTAGAACTCAAATTGCTAGGGGGCTGGCCCACGTGGGGGAAAATGTAGGGAAAATGGCGCAGCACAGCTTCCAGAAAACAGTTGCTTTCAAACTAGAGATTTTGTGGCTAATTGAGGTAAAACAGTAATTCTGCTCATAGATTATACATGTATGAACTACACATTGACACATCCAGCCGAAAGAGGGAGGTTTAAAAAATACTTGCTAGTCGCCAATGTTCCGGAGCATGTCTTTTAAGTGAGCATGGCTCCATGCTGTTCGGAAGTTTATTTGAGGATTATTTGCACGCCCGGGTTGTTTACTGCTCCATTATCCATCGTGGAAACTTTCATTTCAAAGTCGAGGAATTACAAGATGTTGTCCAGTGTGCATCATCGGGTTTAGCTAGCTATGGGTAAATACGCCAATTACTTTAGGTGAAGTCCTTTGAAGTGAACTGTCTTAACTAACCAATGGGGGTCTGAGACATAATGCACCCTTCAAACCCTTTCCTTTCATGCCTCCCAACCAGGCTCCTATCTGAAGATTATCCTCTGCTATAATGGGATTCAGGCTTTAATGGTGATGTTATCAACGCCATGACTGTCAAGTAATTACGCCAAAGCTCTTTGAGGGCCTGCTAATTGAGTTCAGTCATGGTGTAAGCAGACCTGATGGTTCCTTCATCAAAGAGACAGGCTAAAGGCTTCTCAAAAGGCCTCGGTACTGTAGCCTAGCCTATTCGTGGTAAACAACTCTCCGCTAGGTGTTCACCAACCCCCTGTTCTCACCAGAGCTGTGTTATTATTATTAAGGGGCTTTAGCATGGATTACTGTCAAACCAGAAGCATCAATCAACTTCCTCACACAGATGCTTATCTGGGAAATAATGAAGTAATCAACGCAACCCCTAAGCACGCTAATTACCAAACACTAGCCTGCTCGCCCAGGACAAGCAGTTTTTGCCGGTGCCGCACTCTTGAGTGTGTGTGTTTTTGGGGTGCTTTCAAGGCGAAAAACCACCAACAGATGTTTAATTAACAGAAGACGGAGAGCTGTCCCACTGTGCAGACACTGGTTGAATCAACGTTTTTCCCACAACATTTCAATGAAATTTCGTTAAACCAACGTGGAATAGACATTAAATTGACATCTATACCCAGTGAGGTAGTTGGCCTGTGCCATCAGTCATGGCTGAATAAATGAATATGTAAACAGAGAAGGAGGTAGCTAGCATAGCAGGCCCCAGCATGGTTGGTGTAGTGGACGGGAGGATCAGTGGCTCGGGAACAACATGAGCGATCACACACACACAGACAGTCAGCACTGTTTATTAATACGGATGAAGGCAGTGAACGGTCCAGCGCTAGGCTGTACTGACCTCGCCTTCTGGATGATAGCGGGGTGAACAGGCAATGGCTCGGGTGGTTGATGTCCTTGATGATCTTTTTGGCCTTCCTGTGACATCGGGTGCTAAACTTGGTTGAAGAGCTGGAGCGCTTTGTGTGTAGTGTATTATTCCCCATCTTATGCTTATGATGAAGTGACAACATTACTTGTTTTGTGAAAGGGGATGATAAGCTTGCTGTTCTTCTTGGAAGGCTGAGGGAATATTTGAACAAATTATGATTGAATCCAATCAGTGAAAGTTCAATTGTACACTTACTTCATGATATTCACAATGTTAATAAAACACCTTATATAGAGTGAAAAATAGGTGAATTTCCTCTAATACACCTTTTGTTGGTGAATGATGGGCCCCAACATTGTGTGCACTAGAATGTATCCTGAGCCGTGATGGATCTTGGTTGAGTATGGTACAGAGACAAAACGCACCCAGCGAGAGACAAACGTGCCAGACAAAATGAATGTCAATGGCATTCCAGCGCTCTGTTTATGGGCTTTGGTAGTTAAATGTCAGGGAAGAGTTTGCGGCTGCAGCAGACACAGAGAGAGAGAGTGAAACTCGCAGGTCTCTCTCGCTCTCTCTCTTTTTTTTATTATTCTCTCATGAGAGGTGTTGTGCGCCAGACAATGAGGCGGGGTGATCAGCAGGATCTATTATTAGCGAAAGAGTGAAAAATGGAGTGAGCGGGGTAGGGGAGGTTGGAGGAATGGAGCCAAGCCTCCTCACTGACATTATTTTAAGAGTAGTGTGTGTAAAAGAGGGAAAGAGAAGGAGAGGGAGATAATAACTAATACCATTAGTTTAAAAGTAGCATCATCACCTCCCATCATCACACACACTAACATGCAATTGCATGCTGACAAAGGTATACTGTACACATTCAGCCTATACACACAAGCAAACATACAGTTGAGGCCGGAAGTTTACATACACTTAGGTTGGAGTCATTAAAACTAGTTTTTCAACCACTGCACACATTTCTTGTTAACAAACTATAGTTTTGGCAAGTCACAAGTAATCTTTCCAACAATTGTTTACAGACAGATTATTTCACTTATAATTCACTGTATCACAATTCCAGTGGGTCAGAAGTTTACATACACTAAGTTGACTGTGCCTTTAAACAGCTTGGAAAATTCCAGAAAAAGATGTCATGGCTTTAGAAGCTTATGATAGGCTAATTGAAAAAAAAGTAATTTTTATCAATTAGTATAGTTGAGTTTAACCACACTATTTGTTGCATTATTTGTTCTGTCGTTTCTGGAGGATTAAATTGAAATTGCAACCAACTTTCTATGGTTTATTTTAGAAATAGTGATATTTGGGAGATTATTTCCTTTTCAAATAACTAAAAGCCATTCTTGAACATTGGGTGAGACAATCTTACTAATTTGCTAGAGAACCAGTTCGGATTTAAGTATAACTTTTGTATGACTGAAACTTTTAGTGATAGGTCTAATGCATTCATATTTAATCATTTCTGTCCTCCGAATTCATATTCATTATATAAATAGGCCCGTTTAATTTTGTCTGGCTTGCCGTTCCAAATAAAATTGAATATTTTTTTCTCATATAATTAAAAAAACCATAAGCAAATAGGTAAACTGGGATAATACTAAAGCGTTAATCAGGGTGATTTTTCCACAAATTGACAGGTATTTACCTTTCCATGGTAGCAAGATCTTATCTATTTTTGCTAACTTTCTATTAACATTTATTGGAGCGAGATCATTTATTTAATTTGGGATATGTATTCTGAGTATATCCACATCACCATCAGACCATTTTATTGGTAAACTACATGGTAATGTAAAAATTAGATTTTTTAGTGATCCAATACGTAATATAGTACATTTATCATATTTTGGTTGTAATCCAGAGAGGTTAGAAAATGTATCTAGATCCTCTATGAGGCTGTGGAGGGATTCAAGTTGTGCATTTAATAGAAAACATGAATCATCAGCGTACAATGACACCTTTGTTTTTAAACTCTGGATTTCTAATCCCTTGATATTATTGTTGGATCTGATTTTAATAGCTAACATCTCGATGGCAATAATAAATAGATATGCCAATAGTGGACAACCTTGTTTCACTCCTCTTGACAGTTTAAAGCTTTCTGAGAAATACAGTGGGGAGAACAAGTATTTGATACACTGCCGATTTTGCAGGTTTTCCTACTTACAAAGCATGTAGAGGTCTGTACATTTTATCATAGGTACACTTCAACTGTGAGAGACGGAATCTAAAACAAAAATCCAGAAAATCACATTGTATGATTTTTAAGTAATTCATTTGCATTTTATTGCATGACATAAGTATTTGATCACCTACCAACCAGTAAGAATTCCGGCTCTCACAGACCTGTTAGTTTTTCTTTAAGAAGCCCTCCTGTTCTCCACTCATTACCTTTATTAACTGCACCTGTTTGAACTCGTTACGTGTATAAAAGACACCTGTCCACACACTCAATCAAACAGACTCCAACCTCTCCACAATGGCCAAGACCAGAGAGCTGTGTAAGGACATCAGGGATAAAATTGTAGACCTGCACAAGGCTGGGATGGGCTACAGGACAATAGGCAAGCAGCTTGGTGAGAAGGGAACAACTGTTGGCGTAATTATTAGAAAATGGAAGAAGTTCAAGATGACGGTCAATCACCCTCGGTCTGGGGCTCCATGCAAGATCTCACCTCGTGGGGCATCAATGATCATGAGGAAGGTGAGGGATCAGCCCAGAACTACACGGCAGGACCTGGTCAATGACCTGAAGAGAGCTGGGACCACAGTCTCAAAGAAAACCATTAGTAACACACTACGCCGTCATGGATTAAAATCCTGCAGCGCACGCAAGGTCCCCCTGCTCAAGCCAGCGCATGTCCAGGCCCGTCTGAAGTTTGCCAATGACCATCTGGATGATCCAGAGGAGGAATGGGAGAAGGTAATGTGGTCTGATGAGACAAAAATAGAGCTTTTTGGTCTAAACTCCACTCGCCGTGTTTGGAGGAAGAAGAAGGATGAGTACAACCACAAGAACACCATCCCAACCGTGAAGCATGGAGGTGGAAACATCATTCTTTGGGGATGCTTTTCTGCAAAGGGGACAGGACAACTGCACCGTATTGAGGGGAGGATGGATGGGGCCATGTATCGCGAGATCTTGGCCAACAACCTCCTTCCCTCAGTAAGAGCATTGAAGATGGGTCGTGGCTGGGTCTTCCAGCATGACAACGACCCGAAACACACAGCCAGGGCAACTAAGAAGCATCTCAAGGTCCTGGAGTGGCCTAGCCAGTCTCCAGACCTGAACCCAATAGAAAATCTTTGGAGGGAGCTGAAAGTCCTTATTGCCCAGCGACAGCCCCCGAAAACCTGAAGGATCTGGAGAAGGTCTGTATGGAGGAGTGGGCCAAAATCCCTGCTGCAGTGTGTGCAAACCTGGTCAAGACCTACAGGAAATGTATGATCTCTGTAATTGCAAACAAAGGTTTCTGTACCAAATATTAAGTTCTGCTTTTCTGATGTATCAAATACTTATGTCATGCAATAAAATGCAAATGAATTACTTAAAAATCATACAATGTGATTTTCTGGATTTTTGTTTTAGATTCCGTCTCTCACAGTTGAAGTGTACCTATGATAAAAATTACAGACCTCTACATGCTTTGTAAGTAGGAAAACCTGCAAAATCGGCAGTGTATCAAATACTTGTTCTCCCCACTGTAGCCATTATTTACTATTTTACACCTAAGGTTACTATACATGATTTTAACCCAATTTATAAGAGATTGTCCAAAATTGAAATGCTTCAGGCATTTATATATAAACCCCAGTCGTACTTTATCAAATGCCTTTTCGAAGTCTGCTATGAATAGTAGGCCTGGTTTCCCAGATTTTTCATAGTGTTCTATTGTTTACAGTACTTGCCTTATGCTATCTCCAATGTATCGCCCATGTAAAAAACCTGTCTGATTAGAATGAATAATGTCAGACAATACCTTTTTAATTCTATGCGCTATACATTTTGCTAGAATTTTTGCATCACAACACTGAAGTGTAAGGGGCCGCCAATTTTTTAAATGGACTGGATCTTTATATTTTCCACTTGTATCCTGTTTCAGTAATAATTCAATCAGACCTTCTTCTTGAGTGTCTGATAATCTACCATTTACATAGGAGTGGTTAAAACATGCTAATAACGGTCCTCTGAGTATATCAAAATTTTTTTGGTATACCTCGACTGGTATGCCATCCAACACTGGAGTTTTCCTGGACTTAGTCTTTAATTGCATCCAGAAGTTCCTCCTCTGTCATTTCACCTTCACATGAGTCTTTCTGTATAGCTGTTAATTTTACATTATCAATAGAAAAAAATCTCTACAATTTGCTTCAGTTAGAGGAGATGGAGGCGAATGAAACGAAAACATATGCTTAAAGTACTTTGTTTCCTCCTTCAAAATATCATTTGGTGAATCATGGGTGACTCCGTCATTTGTAACCAGTTTCAATAAATTATTTTTCATAGCATTCCTATGTTGAAGATTAAAAAAGAATTTGGTGCATTTTTCCCCATTTCCATCCAGTTTGCTTTATTTTTTATAATATATTACACTTGATCTTTCTTGAATAAGTTTCTCCATTTCTTTTCGTTTTTCTTCTAATTTATTCTGAGCCTATATGTTACAGTTTTTATTGCTATCTATCTGTTCTGTTAGACCTTCTATTTCCTTTGTTAGTGTGGACTCTTTTGACCTAAATTGCTTTTGTTTTCGAGATGAGTACTGAATTGCATGGCCTCTAAAGGCACATTTAAAGGTGTCCCATACAATAAGGGGATTTGCTGTACCTATGTTATGTCGGAAAAAATCAGTTATAAATTCCTCTGTCCTAGTTAAAAACAAGTTATCATCCAATAGGCTTTGATTAAATTTCCAATATCCTCGCCCACGTGGAAATTCAGTAAGAGTAATGTATATGCCAATTATATGATGGTCCGACCGCATTCTGTCCCCTATCAACACTTTCTTAAACTTTTGGTGCCGACGAGAATGACATAAGAAAGAAGTCAAGACGACTAGCTTGATTGAGTCTCTGCCATGTATATCTCACTAGATCAGGATATTTAAGCCTCCATATATCTACTAGTTCTAATGTATCCATGACATTCACAATTTCCTTAAGAGCATGAGGGTGATTGTTTGTAGTGAGATTTCCTTTACGGTCCATTGAGCTATTTAAAACGGTATTATAATCTCCCACCATAATAATAGAGTCTTGAATTGCTTGCAAAGTTGATAATTTATTATATATATTTTCAAAGAACTGTGGATCATCATTATTTGGTCCGTAAAGGTTAATGAGCCATATTTGTTTATGGTCCAATAACATATTTAAAATAATCCATCTACCTTGCGTATTTGTTTGGAGAATTTGCACATTCGGATCGAAATTACTGTTAATTAATATCATCACCCCTTTTGAGTTTCTTAGCCCATGGGAGAAGTATATTTCGCCCCCCCATTCCTTTTTCCACGCAACTTCATCTAGAATTGTTGAATGGGTTTCCTGTAAACAATAGATATTATATTCCTTCTCTTTGAGCCATGTAAATATTTTCTTATTTTGTTATTATCTGCTAAGCCATTACAATTATAACTGGCTATACTTATTTCACCACATAGCATAATGAGATACAAGTTTCAAATCTATTTGTCATTATATATGTTTGTAAATTTACCAATAGAAAATACCATAGTGATTGAGTGTCCATATAGCTATACCATGATATTTGCAATGTTACTAAATAACCCTCCAATTGTTCTCCACTAATTCCCCTGCTAAACCCCCCCATCCCAAGTTGGGCCGTCATCCCAGTGATCAGCATACCACCCCTGTCCCCCCGGATCCCTATGCCCCCGAGGGGCCAGGACCCATCCATCGAAAACGTCACATAGTGCCACCCACAAAACAGAAGCAGGTCAACCGCCAAAAGCATTTCCAATGCTCTCACCTCAATATATTTATATAGCTATTTAAAAAATATCTATTCAAATATCTTGCATATCTTATTTTCCATCATTATCAATTAATGTGCGTAAAAATGTCGGCAGTTCATGCGTAGGATTTTAACTTATAACCCGAATTGCCATTGTATTACATTACATTTTTAACAAGCAACTACCACTTCAGCAAACAACCACTGCGATTCAAACCCCCCCGCAACAGATGCGGGACACAAACTCACACACACACACACACGCATCACATGCGCGCTCACACATTCAACCCCCCCCCCACAACCAGCCACAAGATCAGATGCTCAATGGTTGATACATCCCAACTCAAGAAAATACCTGATTTACGAATGCATATACAGTTACAGCCGTTTGAGAAAGCATGCAAGATTGAGCAAAAGTGAACAACAATGTGAGATTTGATTAATCTATTTAATCTATGTTAAGTCCTAGGTGATGGAGATCAGATCCACCCTCTTCCCCTGAGACACAAACACTCTGGTCCCCCGTTGTAACCATTTTCCCAAGCATCTCCGTGCAGTCATTCCTTTGATTATTTTGTGCCACTTGGGCCACAATAGTAAGCCCCCTCTCTGATTGTCAGAGTGTGACCCCCTCCCCATGGGTTACTGCAGCCAGTGTTGCCAGCACTGCCACTACCTGGGTGGGGGTACCCCACCGGAATCCCCACCGGCTAGGTACAAGGTCGTCAAGGTTCTCATTAGCAGCTTTGAGAATGTCCTTGTATATTATGCTCTCCCATCAGGGGGCTCTGGCTTTGTAGGACCAACCCTGCCAGGCAGGCTCAGAATCTTGAGGGGGCGGTGCTGCTCAAGTAGGTCTCTGACCGCATTTATTTCTCTGTTTAGGCTGCATATAGGCAATTCACAGCAGGTCCATAAAACAGATGTGAACTTCTCTTTGGTGTATGGGTCGCTCAGGTGGGTGTCCAGGATATAGGGTTGGGGACCGTTCCATCATGATAGGACAATCAAAAAATTGATTAGATGTATACTATATTTGAAAATGTATATCCCTCATCTACACAAAATTGAAAGCTCTCTCTCACAACGCCTGCTCATAGACACCTGTTGGTTCTGGGATATGCAACCATTTCCCCTCTCACTCACTTAACGCTGGACTTTTCCAAACACAAAAACACACACCACATCGCTGATTGCGGAGGATAGGGGCCGAGCGCGCAAGCGCCTGCATCCCACACCTGCCGCAAGGGGGAAAGGACGCCAGGGAGAACACAGGACCAACCACAACAACCGTCCGCCAAAACAACAATTGCCTGCCAAAAATGCAATGTTCTAATTAGTTGTATTTGAAGATGTATTATTCTGCTTGTTATCTTTTCTTGTTATATCGTCTTATCCTTTAATAAAATACTATACATGTTCTTTAATATTACAATCCCTATCATGGCTAGTATTGGGTGTTCCATTATTCGACTCCTCTATTAGAACTTTCAGAATAGCCATGGAGTAATCTTTGTGTCTCGGAACATTTGGTTGTCAATATACAGTTTATCGACAACGAGTGCAACACGTTTCCCTTTCAATCTATTTTCCTTGAAGATTGGGTACAGAACTTTGCGCCTTTCTGCAATCTCCCTCGGAAATGGATCATTCATGCCTATTTTCGTGCCAGCAAGTCTTTTACCTAGGATTTTAACCATTGCTTTATCCTTTAAAAAAAAGCACATTTGGCAACGATTGGACGCTCGTATTTCTGTCCTCTTTGTCCGAAACGGTGTACACGTTCGAGTTGGATTTTATCGACAGCCTCGAGTGGGATTTGAAGCGCTGTAAAACAAAGTCCTTCACAATATTCTCAGTTACTTCTCCCTCTTTTTCCTGAATACCCGTAAGTACTAGATTTTCTCTCATTGATCTAGTTTGCATGTCTAGTAAGGCTTCTCTCAGAAGGTTGTTCTCCTTTTTAAGTTCCCTAACGTCTGTTTCCATCTTAGTGACTGTCACTTTTAATTTTTTGGTTTCTTTCTCCATTATCGCAGCTTTTTCGTCACTCATTTCAAGACTCGCTTTCAACTCCTTTACATCCTTACTGACCAACTCTAATATGCCCAGTTTGTCATTTATCGACTTCAACAGGTCGCTTTCCACACTTACCAGACCCAGTGGTGAAAAGCATATATCATCTGTATCAGTCAACAAGTCGCGTTTTCTCTTGGAGATTGGTTCTCCTGGTTTATCTTCCGACATGTTTGGGTGTTGCATGTTGTTGTAATATTTGTCGATATATTTCTCTAGCCCTATGATTTGTTTTGTGTTATTATCCGGATTTAATTTTATTAACTGCGAATATATGAAATGCTAATATTTAGTCTAACTTACTGATTTGGAATATTATGTTTTTATCTTGAGGTGATTTGTACCGCTGTCTATTCAATACGCCATCTTGTACGGTTTTTGTAATGTTACCCTGATGTTTGAGTGTCCAGTTTTCCGTTAGTTATGGGAACATTCTATGTATGTTAGCAAAAACCTCCTGAGAACCTATTTAGCGTGTTCTGGTGTTAGAGTTAGGAGAACATTCCCTTAATGTCAGACAGAACATACCCAGAACGTGGTTACCATGTTCTCAGAATATTCAATATTAATGTTCTAGATACGTTTCATGAGATGAGATTTTCGGACGGTTAGGAGAATATTCCATCGTCACAACAAACATACACAGAACATGGTGTCTACTTTTCTTTTGATGTTTCTTTCAGACCATCATCCTAAAATCATCCTTGCGGACCTCCCCGGAACAAGCTGGGAACTATACAAAAACCTCCAGGGGACCATGACAGAATTTCCTATGTTTTAAACGTCCTTGGATACGGGTTTGTTCTTGCAACATTACCATGAAATGTGTCTAGAACATTCATATCTTATATTCTGGGAACATGGCATCCATGTTACGTGTATGTTTGGTGTGACGTTGATGGAATATTCTCTTAAACCTCAGAAAACTGGACACATTAATGTTCTTTCAACGTTCCCATGAAATGTGTCTAGAACATTAATGTCTTATATTCTGAGAACATGGCAACCATGATCTGTGTATATTTGGTGTGACGTTGATGGAATATTTTCCTAACTCTCAGAAAACTGGACACTGGGTGTTCTTGCAACGTCCCATGAAACGTGTCTAGAACATTCATATTGAATATTCTGAGAACATGGTAACCACGTTCTGGGTAAGTTCTGTTTGACATTTAGAGAATGGTCTCTTTCCACATCACTGGAACATTCCTATGAAAATGTTAGGTAATGTTATGTTCCTTGGCATACACATCACTGACAAACTGAAATGGTCCACCCACGCAGACAGTGTGGTGAAGAAGGCGCAACAGAGCCTCTTCAACCTCAGTAGGCTGAAGAAATTCGGCTTGGCACCTACAGCCCTCACAAACTTTTACAGATGCACAATTGAGAGCATCCTGTCGGGCTGTATCACCGCCTGTTACGGCAACTGCACCGCCCGCAACCGCAGGGCTCTCCAGAGGGTGGTGCGGTCTGCCGAACGCATTACCGGGGGCAAAATACCCGCCCTCCAAGACACCTACAGCACCCGATGTCACAGGAAGGCCAAAAAGATCATCAAGGCATCAAACCACCGAGCCACTGCCTGTTCACCCCGCTATCATCCAGAAGGTGAGGTCAGTACAGGTGCATCAAAGCTGGGACCGAGAGAATGAAAAACAGCTTCTATCTCAAGGCCATCAGACTGTTAAATAGCCATCACTAGCACATTAGAGGCTGCTGCTGCCTATTGAAATCACTGGCCACTTTAAGAAATGGAACACTAGTCACTTTAATAATGTTTACATATCTTGCACTACTCATCTCATATGTATATACTGTATTCTATTCTATAATATTCTACTGTATCTTAGTCCATGCCGCTCTGTCATTGCTTGTCCATATATGTATATATTCTTAAATTCCATTCCTTACTAGATTTGTGTGTATTGGGTATATGTTGTGAAATTGTTAGATATTACTTGTTAGATATTACTGCACTGTCGGAGCTAGAAGCACAAGCATTTCGCTATACCCGCAATAACATCTGCTAAACACGTGTATGTGACAAATAAAATTAGATTTGATTTTAATGACCTAATGAGACTTAAGGGAACGTTCGCTTTGTTGTTAGCTGGGAGTCTGTACTGCAACCACTTTGTCTGTTTTACAGTGCTGTGAAAAAGTATTTGCCCCCTTTCTGATTTTCTCTATTTTTGCTTATTTTTTTATACTGAATTATCAGATCTTCAACCAAAACCTAATATTAGATCAAGGGAACCTGAGTTTCAAAATAACAAAAAAAAAAAATATTTTATTTATTTAATTAACAAAGTTATGCAACACCCAGTTCCCCTGTGTGAAAAAGTAATTGCCCCCTGTTGTGACGTGACTTACTTTAATGTATGACTGTTATTTATCGAATCACCTATGTTTAATTGTCACTCGATTAAATTAATCATGTAACAATTAACTCATTAGAAATTTGGGGCACCACGGAATAAGTTTTCCCGAATTAAACTCTTAGAAGATATGTTATATATCGATAAGTCACTTATAAAATAATGATCTCCTATCAGTCTCATTCTGAACGTCGCATAATCCTTGATCCTTGATTGTCTTCTTCTTCACCTCGTGTAGAGGTTGAGAGTTTCTCAGTTTCAAACATGTGGACTAACGTTTCACGTTTTCTGGTCTTTCTGGTCTAACCATTTTGTAATGTGTAGCTTCAGCTTCACGCTTCTTGGTCTTGTAGAGTGTCAACCATTTTAAGCCGTGGGGCTTACTGGTCTGTTTTTCAAGGCTTTTTATGCACTCGGGGTAAAAGGGGCATTCCATCATGTTTGTGCTCATCTGGGCGTGGCCACTGACTGAGAACAAATCTATATGGAAAACAATCATCTCGTCTAGAATGCTAAAATCACATTGTTATCTTCACAAAAGTATTATTATACTTAATCATTCGTTTTATACAACAATTAGATGCAAACCTCATAACTGGGAAGTGTACCACCCCAGAGATACAGTTATGTTGTTCCACCGTCTTTAATGACATCACAACATAGTAACACATTTGACATGATTGTTCTTTAATTCCCCACCAACCATTTCCCACATACTTTTAAGTAGGAATGTTGTTTCATTATCCACTTTTGGATGTTGGAGTTTTGGCAGGAAGACTTCCTTTGTTTACAAAGAGGTCCTTTCTCCCAATACTTCATGGCAAGGAAGAGAAAGTCTCTGCAAGGAATTTACAACCGGTCATAAAACTGGCCCCCAGGAAAGGGGGTGTTCAAACCTTTGCCTAGCAGGAATCTTTGATCCTCAACCCATAAGGGCAAGTCATGACACCCCCTTACACTCAATAGCTGATTATGACACCTTTCACTGCAACCAAATGCTTCCTGTAGTTGTTGATCAGTCTCTCACATCGCTTTGGAGGAATTTTGGCCCACTCTTCCATGCAGAACTGCTTTAACTCAATGAAATTTGTGGGTTTTCAAGCATGAACGGCTCGTTTCAAGTCCTGCCACAACATCTCAATTGGGATTATGTCTGGACTTTGACTAGGCCTTTCCAAAACTTCACATTTGTTGCTTTTTAACTATTTTCATGTAGACTTGATTGTGTGTTTTGGATCATTGTCTTGCTGCATGACCCAGCTGCATTTCAGCTTCAGCTCACAAACGGATGGCCTGACATTCTCCTGTAGAATTCTCTGATGCAGAGCAGAATTCATGGTTCCTTCTATTAAGGCAAGTCGTCCAGGTCCTGAAGCAGCAAAGCATCCCCAAACCATCACACCACCACCACCAAGCTTGACCGTTGGTATGAGGTTCTTACTGTGGAATGCAGTGTTTGGTTTTCGCCAGAAATAATAGGACCCATCTCGTCATTGCAGCTAAAGGTGGCACAACCAGTTTTTGAGTGTAATGGGGCAATTACTTATTCACAAAGGGGCATTGGGTGTTGCATAACTTTGTTTATGAAATAAATTAAATTAGTATGTAATTATTGTGTTATTTGTTCACTCAGGTTCCCTTTATCAAATATTAGGTTTTGGTTGAAGATCTGATAACATTCAGTATAAAAATCTGCAAAAGTAGAGAAAATGTGAAAGGGTGCAAATCGTTTTTCACAGCACTGTATGTGGACCTTCAGATGAACCTGAAACATCAAGTAATCTCTTCTCCCTCTGGCTCAAGGAGACGGCTAAAGAAGAGGGACTGTCCAGCATGCAGGCAGCAGCTACAGTAGGGTGATTTCATTTGGCTCAGGGCTGTCATCCAGAACAGAGTCTATCTACCCTACAATCGGAACACTTAGCTAGGCAATCTGGGAGAGAACACAGAACATATGGGCGATGGAACCCAGTCCAGAATCGTATACTACATAACTCATGTATTGTAACCCCCCAGAGAGAAGAGAGAGGACCATATAAAGTACTCTCTAATTGCCAAAGACAAGCGCCAAAAGTCTCCTATTTGAACATACATACTTGCAGAGGTGGCTAATTCAGTGATTAAAGTGAAATGACAGTTACAGTGATACAATGAGAGGAAAAACATGATGAGAACAGTTAATAATTCTTACTATTTAAACAGGTTATTTAAACTTCTAAAACTAGCCTTCTGAAGACCCTCATTATTTTCTATCGGTCTCTACTGAAGAGCTTTTTGGCTCAGGACATATAGGCTATACCTGTAAAATGTCTCAGCACTGTCACCCTCCGCTATCTTCTAATTGACCTCAGGTGACCCTGGCAAAGGGTTTGACCTCCTAGCCAAACATATACTGTAGCTAGCTTACATCAGCCTGCTCCTCCTGAGCCAATTCATCCGATAATTGAGCAGCCATGAAATGAAGTAGAGACAGGACGAGCAGCATAGACTCACTGTCAGAGGAAAAATACAACTTTATGAACCAAAGAATGAAGAGATGGCTACCGTTATATTCTTTGCAAACAGCCAAGATTTCATCACTTGAGCCCAAAGAACTATCGGTTGACCCACATTAGCAAAACTTATGATGGCATCAATGTTCCCTCTAAACTGTGCTCGTACGTGGCCGCGCACCTCCTCCAGGACTGCCTCGCTGAAGAAATGCCATGCTGCCCAGAGACGCAAGCGATTGAACTTTACTGAGTTCGCCCCATTAGTTTGCACTATATACAGTAGATTAACATTTTTTTCTGTGATCGAATCAACATTATATCAGCCCCTTTTCAATGCAACAAACCAAACCAAATCTAACTTTGCAAGATTGAGTCCGTGATTTTGTTGTAGGCAGAGCCAGAGCGCAACGGAGTAGAATTCTATTGGCGGGGGTAGCCCACAAGCAGCGGTCTTTCAATCACCCAGGAGTGAATGTGCTTTTCAGATCAGTTCAGAGTGCAGAACCGCTCATGTGCACATTTGTTGATATTCTTCGCTAGTTAGCAAGTTATTAGTCCAGTTATAGATAAGTATAGGTCAGCAATCAGGAGTTACTGCTTCCTACAAGAGCACAAAACATGTAGGCCCCATTTCAAGTTGTCTTTGAAAAGCCAGTCAAGTAAAAAGCTTACGTCTTATGCAAATAAGCCAATAGGCAGAAGGGTAGCCTACATTGTCTATTTCTCTGTATAATTTATTTTATTTTGTAAAGTGGTTTCTTGCATCATACAAAACAATACAATTTACAGTCACCTATTTGGCCCATGGTGTTACAGACCAAGTAAAAAATAATTAATAGCAAGCCCTTCATAAAGTAAAAGCTTTTTTAAAAGTCTCATGCAATGTAGGCCTGCATTGAACACCACATATCATAGAAATCAAAAGCTATTTCCATGTGAACATTTTATGGGATTTGCTCCATTGGTTTTGTTGGTAGGCCTACATTATGCTCAAATAACCACAATGGCCTATTGGCTACTGTCTAAAACTGTAAGGGCACAGCCTCATTGTTCACTGTAAATGCACTGGACGTTGCACAACAATTCCACAACATTCAAGGTTCCGCTCACAAGACCTCAAATTTGCTCAGTGCCCCAAAAAATGTGAGGGAACATTGGATGGCATCTGTCTGAAACACCAAAGCTGGCTTGGGGGAAGGAAGATGAAGGATGAGGAGGTTGTTTGGAGCCAAAAAGCTGGGATTTGTGGAAGGACACTGCCAGGGGTAAATATGGAAGCGGGGCTCTGACTGGGAGAAGGGAGTCCCCATCTCCCCCAACTGATTAGCAGGCGACAGTGACATGGGAACCCACTAATTAGTGGTCCCCCTGGGCTGGCTCCTCAGCATATGATGCATGGTTTAATCTCTAGCCTGTGTCTGATGGGCCTGCATGGGCATCACTGCTATGGTTTGAGCTTTACTGTTCAGAGGAGCTAATGTTCTGAAGTGAAGAAAAACACCCAAAGATAAAGGGGAATGTCCACAGAAAAAATATTTCAAAATCAAAGCAAGAGCCAAAGCTCAGCGTTGCTCAGTAAATATACAAAATGTATCCAGAGTAACCCAAAAAATGTTCCTTTTATATATCTGCCACAGTATTTCAGGCTCACTTGAAAGAGGTCTATCCAAAGAAGTTGCCAAGAAAGCAGAAGTGCACCATTTCCGCCCTTTATTTTATTAATCTTTTTACTTCAGAAAGCCACTTTGCGAAGGTGACAAGGGCATTAATTGCGTTGCTTGTTAACAGGGTTCACAACCTGTCCACCATTATTTGGTCTGTCTAAATAATCCTCCTGACTGAACCAAGTCCAGCCTCAATAATCAAGAGGGCGACACCAGTCCTGCCAGCATTGTTCCGTCCATCACATGACCCTCAGGGGTGGCCAGCCTGGGCCAGAGCGCAGGGGGAAGGTAGCGTGTGGCCCCCTAACCTCTCCCAGCAGGCCCTCCTTATAATCCTATTATAGTCCCATTGTTCATCTGCACCACATATTCTGACTATCTCTGAAACTCACTTAGATAATACCTTTGATGATACAGTGGTAGCAATACAAGGATATAACATGTACAGAAAATATAGAAATGCCAATGGTGGAGGTGTTGCTTTTTATATTCAGAACCACATTCCTGTGAAGTTTAGAGAGGATCTCATGTTAAATACTGTTGAAGTAATATGGCTACAGGTTCATCTGCCTCACCTAAAGCCCATTCTGGTGGGAAGCTGCTATAGACCACCAAGTGCTAACAGTCAGTATCTGGATAACATGTGTGAAATGCTTGATAATGTATGTGATATCAATAGAGAGGTATACTTTCTGGGTGATTTAAATATTGACTGGCTTTCATCAGGCTGCCCACTCAAGAGAAAGCTTCAAACTGTAACCAGTGCCTGCAACCTGGTTTAGGTTATCAGTCAACCTACCAGGGTAGTTACAAACAGTACAGGAATTAAATCATCAACATGTATTGATCATATCTTTACTAATGCTGCAGAGATTTGTTTGAAAGCAGTATCCAAATCCATTGGATGTAGTGATCACAATATAGTAGCCATATCAAGGAAAACCAAAATTCCAAAGGCTGGGCCTAATATTGTGTTTAAGAGGTCAATAAAATGTTGTAGTGATTCCTATGTTGTTGATGTAAAGAATATATGTTGGTCCATGGTGTGTAATGAGGAGCAAACAGACACTGCACTTGACACATTTTTGAAATTGCTTATTCCAGTAACTAATAAGCATGCACCTATTAAGAAAATGACTGTAAAAACGGTTAAATCCCCGTGGATTGATGAGGAATTGAAAAAATTGTATGGTTGAGAGGGATGAGGCAAAAGGAATGGCAAATAAGTCTGGCTGCACAACCGATTGGCAAACGTAGTGCAAATTGAGAAATCATGTGACTAAACTGAATAAAAAGAAGAAGAAACTACACTATGAAACAAAGATAAATGACATAAAGAATGATAGTAAAAAGCTTTGGAGCACCTTAAATGAAAGATTAGCAAACTTAGGCATGACATGCCAGCAACAATTGCTGACACTACACATCCAAGTATATCTGACCAAATTATGAAAGACAAGCATTGTAATTTTGAATTCCGTAAAGTGAGTGTGGAAGAGGTGAAAAAATTATTGTTGTCTATCAACAATGACAAGCCACCGGGGTCTGACAACTTGGATGGAAAATTACTGAGGATAATAGCGGATGATATTGCCACTCCTATTTGCCATATTTTTAATTTAAGCCTACTAGAATGTGTGTGCCCCCAGGCTTGGAGGGAAGCAAAAGTCATTGCTCTACCTAAGAATAGTAAAGCCCCCTTTATTGGCTCAAATAGCCGACCAATTAGCCTGTTACCAACCGTTAGTAAACTATTGGAAATCATTGTGTTTGACCAGATAAAATGCTATTTTACAGTAAAATTTACAACAAACTTTCAGCATCCTTATAGAGAAGGACATTCAACAAGCACAGCACTTACACAAACGACTGATGATTGGCTGAGAGAAATCGATGATAAAAAGATTGTGAGGGCTGTTTTGTTAGACTTCAGTGCGGCTTTTGACATTATTGATCATAGTCTGCTGCTGGAAAAACGTATGTGTTATGGCTTTACTCCACCTGCTATATTGTGGATACAGAGTTACCTGTCTAACAGAACACAGAGGGTGTTCTTTAATGGAAGCCTCTCCAACATAATCCAGGTAGAATCAGGAATTCCCCAGGACAGCTGTCTAGGCCAATTACTTTTTTCAATCTTTACTAATGACATGCCACATGCCAGTCATTTAGCAGACGCTCTTATCCAGAGCGACTTACAGTTAGTGAATACATATATATATATATTTTCTTATACTGGCCCCCCGTGGGAATCGAACCCACAACCCTGGCATTGCAAACGCCATGCTCTATCAACTGAGCTACATCCCTGCCGGCCATTCCCTCCCCTACCCTGGACGACGCTGGGCCAATTGTGCGCCGCCCATGAGTCTCCCGGTCACGGCCGGCTGCGACAGAGCCTGGATTCGAACCAGGTTCTCTAGTGGCACAGTTAGCACTGCGATGCAGTGCCTTAGACCACTGCGGAGAACCTTGTAACCACGTTCTAGATAAGTTCTGTTTGACATTAAGGGAATGTTCTCCTAAATTTACCACCAAAACATGCTAAAAATGTTCTCAGAAGGTTTTTGCTAACCTAGATAGAATATTTGCCTAACTAACGGACAACTGGACACTCAAACATTACGGTAACATTACACAAAAGTTCTCACTACCTAGAATTGTTAGCTGGGTCCCCCTGTAAAACACGTTGTCCTCACGCTCGGCCGGGTGCTGTCTACGCTCTTATCTCCCCGTGCCTATCGGCCCCTATAATCAGCATAATGGCTAGGAATCCGTTACCGCTGCTTTCCCTCGACCCTGGTCCCTTGCCGCTCTTTCTGTGGCTGCTGATGTGAATGTGCAGCTGGGGGCTTTGCTAGCGCTGGCCAGGCCTTTTGTGTTCCTAAAGCGCCCGGTTGGTATATCGACGTTCATTCAGATACCCCCCAATGCACAGACAGACCCCATTCTGATATTGGTCTCTATACAGTATAATGGCTTTTCAAATGTCACCACCATTGAGAGAGCCATTTTTGGTGAGGCTAACCATTCTGCTTTGCTGGCACAGGCTCCTCCATCTCCTATGGGAGTGGTCTTTGGCTGATAGAATCATAAGTGGCTAAGGGGGAAATGTAATTTTCTTCCTGTTAAAATAGAACAGCTTTTGCTGTTCCAATTAAACAGTCTTCAGCATGTCACCAACTCCTGTGGTTCCTGTGTGTGAACCCTCATCTCTTTCGGCTTAAACTAAATTCCTTTCTAAGGCAGCCGAGTCTGAAAGTGCCTCGCTAGTCGCTAATGCCGTGTGGCATTTAGAAAATACAGGAAAGGAAAAGGAGTTGGCTGTTTTTTCCTTCCCTCTCTTGTTCTAGGAAATCCAGTTTTTCCGGCATTGTGTTTATCAGCACTATGGGTAGTGAGTTCTAAGTCCACCCTGAGCATGTATAGTATGTGGGGGCCATATTTACTCAGAGGGGTGAATTTCACTTCATGCTGTAGGGCCTAGTTGTACCATGGTCCGCCAGTCATGGGGGCTCTTGTGAGGCTGTTATGACTAGCCTACATTACAACACTTTCACATGGTCATGCAGTCACACAGCTACACAACTACTGTATTTCTCAACAACCCAGAGTCAGACACCAGGTTTTCCCTTTTCCTGAACCATCCCTGCTACGTATGTTTGAGGGGGCCTGATGTTTTGGATGGGAAATTCAATACTTTCCGGGTGTTTTCTACTGGTGAAGCAGACTTTTCCTGACAATTCTGATAAGACCGCAGGATGACCAAACACAGGTCCCCTGACGCTCCTCTAGATGACAGAAGACAGATAGGTCTATACATTGGGAGGTAGTGGCAGTCAATACCAGACAGTCGATACACTCTCCCAGGTCTGCCCTCCATCACAAGCACATTACAAAGGATCATGGGGGATTGGATCGGCCCAGCTAACAATTCTAGGGAGAGAGAACGTTTTTGTAATGTTACCCGTAATGTTTGAGTGTCCAGTTTTCCGTTAGTTAGGGGAACATTCTATCTATGTTAGCAAAAACCTTCTGAGAACCTTTTTAGCATGTTTTGGTGTTAAAGTTAGGAGAACATTCCCTTAATGTCAAGCATCTTATCTAGAACGTGGTACAAGGTTCTCAGAATATACAACATGAATGTTCTAGACGCATTATATGGGACGTTGCAAGAACATTCATGTGTCCAGTTATCTGAGGGTTGGGAGAATATTCCCTCAACGTTCCACCAAACATACATTTCACTTGGAAAGTATTCAGACCCTTTGACTTTTTCAAAATTTTGTTACGTTACAGCCTTATTCTAAAATTGATTAAATTATTTTTTATTCCTCATCAATCTACACACAATACCCCATAATGACAAAGCGAAAACAGGTTTACACATTTTAGCTAATTTATATATATTTTTAAACAGAAATACCTTATTTACATAAGTCTTCGGACCCTGTGCTATGAGACTCGAAATTGAGCTCAGGTGCATCCTGTTTCCATTGATCATCCTTGAGATGTTTCTACAACTTGATTGGAGTCCATCTGTGGTAAATTCATTTGATTGAACGTGATTTGGAAAGACACACACCTGTCTATATAGTGCATGTCAGAGCAAAAACCAAGCCATGAGGTCGAAGGAATTGTTCGTAGAGCTCCGAGACAGGATTGTGTCGAGGCACAGATCTAGGGAAGGGTACCAAAAAATGTCTGCAGCATTGAAGGTCCCCAAGAACACGGTGAAGCATGGTGGTGTCAGCATGATGCTGCGGGGATCCTATTTAGTGGCAGGGACTGGGAGACTAGTCAGGATCGAGGGAAAGATGAACGGAGCAAAGTACAGGGAGATCCTTGATGAAAACCTGCTCCAGAGCGCTCAGGACCTCAGACTGGGGCGAAGTTGCCCAGCCAGAGCCCGGACTTGAACCCGATCGAACATCTCTGGAGAGACATGCATAAATACATTTTTTAAATATAGAGACCCGTTCCGATCAAACCCGAGGACAACTAGACCCGTTCCGTATAGACCTGGTCACAAATAACAACTCCATTCAGAATATTAAGTAGCAGCCTACCTGATGGCTCTTAGTCATTGTACCCTATCCTTGTCCTTTACCTTTTAATTCCGTCATTTGAATTCCATCCTCCATTGATTAGATATCTCCTAACTTTTGCCACACATGGAGCGAGGCTCTATGACTGTAACCTATTGCCGCTTTGATGACTTATGATTGGCCGCTCAGGTCCCGGATCGGGTCTCGGGTATTCATGTACAGGTGGATCCATGAAGACCTCTAGTTTTGACATACACATGTCAATTGTCATTATCACAAAGGGTGTGTCCTCTAAAAACCAGTCTCATGGACTAATGCTCTCTTTCACAAGGCATCAGGAGTGGCACACAGCACACACATCATAAAGATTAGGCTCAGTTAAATGCCTCTGTAAAGACAGAGCATGAGGCAACCAAAGATTACACATACAGAGACCATCATATCAGATCTGACCCAGACCTGTGACATTATTTAGAATTCTGGATCTGGACCCACTCTTGGGTATTCGGGTACAGTTACATCAAGGCCCTGATTGGTGAACCACAGCCATTCACAGCTCTTTTTGTCTGTTGGCAGGGATACTCACACACACACAGCGTTTTCAACTTACATATTTGACGCACTATGACATACAGGATTACATTGTGCAAATTCATTTATACAGTAATTATTATTCAACATGTCCTCACCCATGTCCTTGGTTCACAGCATTCAGATATTCCTGCTACGCCACCATGTCTGTGTCAGTTATCAGTTAATTTGACTATTGATTTGATTTATTTATGTAAACAATTTAAGGCAGGGTTTCCCAAACTCGGTCCTCTGGACCCAAAGCGGTGCACACTTTGGTTTTTGTCCTAACACTACACAGCTGATTCAAATAATCAAATGATCATCAAGCTTTGATCAATTCAATCAGCTGTGTAGTGTTAGGGCAAAAACCAAAACGTGCACCCCTTAGGGTCCCGAGGACAGAGTATGGGAATTGCTGATTTAAGAGTTTTTGTATAATTATCTAAATGTTGGTGGGGCATATTAACCTGTTTTAATGATACTCCTGAATCACTATTATCAATCAAATATTTTATTCAGTGTACTTTTAACAGAGAGGTGAGATTTACTTCAAAGTGCATTTACCCTATTGCTTATACCCCTATCTAATTGTTTCAGATCTACACAAGTGCCTAAGGAATAGGGGTTAGGGTGTTTTCTGGACAGGGCCTAACTATACTGGCCCAATAAGAACATGCCCTAGAGATATCCCTTATTGGGACAGTGGTTAGGGTGTTTGTCATTAGTGCTGGTGGCCTGGGTTTGAGACCAGCTCTCACATTCTTATTGGTAAACAATGACAGCATTTGGTCTTTATCTTGGACAACCTGGATCAGTATTAAAACAAAGCTCTACTGAGAGCTTTACATGACCCAACATCAGTGCCTTTTGAAGTGACCAAAAAATGTTTGTACATAATGTTTCCGCCATCGTTTCCAATGACTGAAAAGAGCTTCTGGACATCGGAACAGCGATCACTAACCTCGATTTGGATACAGAATTCTACTTCAATGACTCAGCCGCACAGGACATACTGTTCACCCGGGACCAGTACCTAATCGCTGACACTCGGTAGTGGAAAAGACGGCGATACAGAGGCCGACATGGGGGCAACCTGATGAAACTACGGTGACAAGTAAATCAACCGCCTCTACCCTCTGTTCTATTGGCGAATGTACAATCACTGGAGAACAAACTAGACGAGTTCCGTTCGAGACTATCCTATCAACAGGACCTGAAGAACTGTAATATCCTATCCTATGTTCAGTTGTGGCTGAACAAGGACATGGTTAATCAAATCTAGCTGCTTTTTCTATGCATCGACAGGACAGAACGGCTGCATCTCGTAAATTCAAGGGTGTCTCGCTTTGTTAACAACATATCTCCAATATTAAGTCTTGAGGTTCTGCTCGCCTGAATACTGTAGACCAAACTATTTACCAAGAGAGTTTCTATATTGGCTCTCTATTTACCACCACAAACCGATGCTGGCACTAAGATCGCAATCAACTAGCTATATAGAGCCATAAAGGCAACAAGAAAATGCTCCTAGTGGCCGATGATTTTAATGCAGGAAAAGTGAAATCTGTTTTACCTAATTTCTACCAGCATGTCACCTGTGCAACTAGAGGGGGAAAAAACTATAGGTCACCTTTACTCCACACACATACAAAGCTCTCCCTCGCCCTCCATTTGGCAAATCTGACCATAACTCTATCCTCCTGATTCCTGCTTACAAGCAAAAACTCAAACAGGGAATACCAGCGACACGCTCAATTCGGAAGTGGTCCGATGAGGCGGATGCTAAGCTACAGGACTGTTTTGATAGTACAGTCTGGAATATGTTTACCACATCAGTCACTGGCTTCATTAATAAGTGCATCGACAACGTTGTCCCCACAGTGACCGTACGTACATATCCCAACCAGAAGCCATGGATTACAGGCAACATCCGCACTGAGCTAAAGGCTAGAGCTACCACTTTCAAGGAGCGAGACACTAACCCGGACGCTTATAAGAAATCCTGCTACGCCCTCCAATGAAACATCAAACAGGCAAAGCAAAAATACAGGACTAACGGCTCGGATGCTCGTCAGATGTAACAGGGCTTGCAAACTATCACAGATTACAAAGGAAACCCGGGTGATTCTCACGAAACTGGCACATGACAAAAAAATTAAAATAAAATACTACCAACATTATTCCTCTTGGATCACTAAGATTACGATCCATATTTATCTATTTAATAATGATTGTTATGTTTATTGATCAGATATTATGCATTTTACCACAATTTCCACAACTTCCAACACAGAAATTCCCCAAAAGTTAACTAATCAATTTCTAATGTTTTTTTAACATTGCTCCCCTAATGAAAAGGCCTGAGTTAAACATAACTCTGAAAACAAATATGTTTAAAAGTAAATTATTACAATTTATTTAGTAATTTATCTCATTAACACAACCTTTTCTGAATCTTGTTTTTTGTCATAATTACTTGTAAATTATATATACACTACCAGTCAAAAGCTTGGACACACCTACTCATTCAAGGGTTTTTCTTAATTTTTACTATTTTCTACAATGTAGAATAATAGTGAAGACATCAAAACTATGAAATAGCACATATGGAATCATGTAGTAAACAGAAAAGTGTTAAACAAATCTAAATATATTTTATATTTGAGTTTCTTCAAATAGCCACCCTTTGCCTTGATGACAGCTTTGCACACTCTTGGCATTCTCTCAACCAGCTTCACCTGGAATGCTTTTCCAACAGTCTTGAAGGAGTTCCCACATATGCTGAGCACTTGTTGGCTGCTTTTCCTTCACTTTGAGGTCCAACTCATCCCAAACTATCTCAATTGGGTTGAGGTCAGGGGATTGTGGAGGCCAGGTCATCTGATGCAGCACTCCATCACTTTCCTTCTTGGTAAAATAGCCCTTACACAGCCTGGAGGTGTGTTGGGTCATTGTCCTGTTGAAAAACAAATGATAGTCCCACTAAGCCCAAACCAGATGGGATGGCGTATCGCTGCAGAATGCTGTGGTAGCCATGCTGGTTAAGTGTGCCTTGAATTCTAAATAAATCACAGACAGTGTCACCAGCAAAGCACCCCCACACCATAACACCTCCTCCTCCATGCTTTACGGTGGGAAATAAACATGCAGAGATCATCCGTTCACCCACACCGCGTCTCACAAAGGAACGGCGGTTGGAACCAAAAATCTCCAATTTGGACTCCAGACCAAAGAACAAATTTCCACCGTTCTAATGTCCATTGCTCGTGTTTCTTGGCCCAAGCAGGTCTCTTCTTCTTATAGTCTTTACAGGTAATATTGGTGTATTAAAACGTGTATATGTGTGGTTCTAATGTATTTTAGATGTCTAAATGGGATCTAGTGCTGAACGATGAACCAACATTTTGTTTTTTGGGGGGATTATTAAACAACTAATTGACCGACGTCGGTTCAATTACTTGAATGCCATTTAGTTCATTGTTTTTTTTTGCCCAACACGCTGTTTTTCTAGAGAGAAATCAAATAATTCACGAGAAATCAACTCTAGAACTATGTGGGACGCTGGGCTAATGGGAGTTGTAGTTTTTATTAAACAAATTACCAGGACACGTACTCAGAGCATGCACTGACCAGCTGGAAAGCTTTCACTGACATTTTCAACCTCTCCCTGACCCAGTCTGTAATGTTTCAAGCAGACCAAAATAGTCTGTGTGCCCAAGAACGCCAAGGTAACCTGTCTAAATGACTATCGCCCCATAGCACTCACATCTGTAGCCATGGCTCACATAAACACCATCATCCCAGACACCCTGGACCCACTCCAATTCGCATACCGCCCCAACAGATCCACAGATGACGCAATCTCGATTGCACTCCACACTGCTCTTTCCCACTTGGACAAAAGGAACACTTACGTGAGAATGCTGTTCATTGACTATAGCTCAGCGTTCAACACCATAGCGCCCTCCAAGCTCATCACTAAGCTAAGGTCCCTGGGACTGAACACCTCCCTCTGCAACTGGATCCTGGACTTCCTGATGGGCCGCCCCCAGGTGGTGAGGGTAGGCAACAACATCCGCCACGCTGACCCTCAACACGGGGGCCGTGCTTAGACAGCATATAGGGAGGAGGTCAGAGACCTGGCAGTGTGGTGCCACGACAACAACCTCTCTCTCAACGTCAGTAAGACAAAGGAGCTGATCGTGGACTACAGGAAACGGAGGGCCGAGCATGCCCCCATTCACATTGACAGGGCTGTAGTGGAGTGGGTTGAGAGCTTCAAGTTCCTCTGTGTCTACATCATTAAGGAATTAACAAGGTCCACACACACCCACAGTCATGAAGAGGGCACGACAATGCCTCTTCCCCCCCAGGAGGCTGAAAAGCTCTCTGTCATCCAGGACCTCTATACCAGGCGGTGTCAGAGGAAGGCCCAAAAAACCGTAAAAGACTCCAGCCACCTAAGCCACAGACTGTTCTCTCTGCTACTGCACAGCAAGCGGTACCAATGCACCAAGTCTGGAACAAACAGGACCCTAAACAGATTCTACCCCCAAGCCATAAGACTTCTAAACAAGACTGCTAAATAGCTCATCAAATGGCTACCCAGACTATCTGCATTGACCCTTTTTTGCACTAACTCCCTTGCACTGACTCTATGCACACACACTGGACTATACCCACACACCAACACATACTTACACACACAACATGCACACACATGCATACTGACGCCATACACACACACTTCCACACTCACCACATGCGCTGCTGCTACTCTCTATTATCTCTCCTGTTGCCTAGTCACTTTACCCCTACCTATATGTACAGTACATAGCTACCTCAATTACCTCGTACCCCTGCACATCAACTCAGTACTGATACTCCCTGTATACAGCCATGTTATTTCTACTCTCTCTCTATATATATATAGCCATGTTATTTTTACTCTTAATTTTGTATTTGTTTTTCACAGTGTATTTATTCCTTGTGTTACTATTTCTATTTTTTTATATCTTATCTTTAACTCTGCATTGTTGGAAAGGGACCTGTAAGTAAGCATTTCACTGTTAGTCTACTCCTATTGTCAACGACGGATGTGACAAATACAATTTTATTTGAGTTCAGATTTGTGTTGCAAACTCGTTATGGGTGACAATCTATGCTAGATTCGAAAGACTGCCATCCTGTGTGTTATTTTGTTCACTTGGTCCCTTGGATGTGAATGGTCTCTACGCCTCTCATTCTTAGTGTTTCCTATGTTTCACTAACCAGTCTCTGAGCTCTACATACATCATGTCAATGGACCCTAAGGAAGCTGTCAGCTACAGATGTCAATGCCCCTTATTGACCACGCCCCTCCCCCACCATTGTACACACAGCAGTGGATGATTGTCCCCAGAACAAAGAGAGTGGGGGGGTTCTGTGGAGAACTGGACACCAACATTCCAATCACAATGGTAAGGGTGACCAGCAGGTTCATCTAGGCCTACTACACACTTACTCAACCTGGTCTCAGAGCATTTCGTATTATTCTGTACATTCAACACTACCTCAATGTAGCTGAGGAAACAAAGCCTAAGTTTCCAGATGAAAAGGAGGTCTTCAGTGGGAGGGAGAAGGTGGTTGTCTCACTTTTTAAGCGTGACCCTTATTAAGCACGCTGTTCCTGCGGGTCTCAAGAGAGAAAAATATATATACTTTAGTGGACGAAAAAAAATCGCTCTCTTTTTCTTCTCAATGGTTTCCCCATCCCATCTTTGTTCAGTGTGTCAGTTTCAAATACACAGTAGTTCTCATCAATAACACATTCTATAACAAGTCGACTACAACAATGGATGTATTATAACATGGAAATAGCGGCCATGTGGTAAAACAGTCTCTGCTTGATATAGTGTTAATTGTTAGCGATGAATATGGTTCAAGGTTCAGTAAACATGACCTAGGTTGTCGACACTGTTTTTTAAACCGTGTGTCATGTATTCCCCGGTCTCTCACAACCGTGAACTGTAATCAATAGCTGAGGAATAGGTTATTCATTGACTAGAGTTTCCCGAGTAGAGATGCCCTATTGATAACATTACTAATAATAATAATAAGAGAGGGAAAGTCTCGTGTGAACCTTCAAGGCTCGCAGACAATCGCACACATAGCGCGCGCGAAAATAAACTGTATCGTGGTAGTAAGAATGTGACAAACGCCAGAGTAGCTACATCTAAACCTTAGGTTAGTGACCCAGTGATGCATCGGTATCGACTCACGAAAGCACGAAACATGCTACCATTTGAGTACATACAGCCTAGGTGCCACACCAATTATTATGCTTACCTATTACACAAGGTGCGTCGGTCCTTCCGAGTAGTCCGCGTATCCCAGTCAACTGAATCCCAAAAGGCGGCTGTGTCACCACTCCAGTCACACAAGCCGCGCGCACATATGGCCAGTTCCGAACCAGAATGTCACATGAGCTCCATGTTCAATCCGACGGGGCTCTACACTGCTGCCCCGGGGAGCCATACAGTTTGATCAAGCGAAATACAATAGGAGGACGGCGGGGGCGCATCCCCTCAAATCCTGGGACCACTGACAACGGTAGGTGGATAACCACACCGTGGAGGCAACAGGCTTGGCTAGCAGTACGAGCATCATATGTGACTAGGCTACTGCGCGGTCCACAAGATGTTCATGAGAGGCGGGCAGAGAGTCTGTGCCACCCAAGCACGAAAGGACTTGGGTTTTCGTGGCGGGAGTATGGCCGTGGAATTTTAATGAGGACATATTGTTGCAACAGCAGGCACATATTTTTCTTTTTCAATGCCACAGGCTCCCATCATCACCAAGGCAACATGGTATTGTTGTGGGAATGTTGTGCGTTCTCCATGGCTGACTTTCTCATTAGGTTCCTCAGTCCCAGCAGCATCGGTCTTAGACTATGATCTGGTCAAAAGTAGCGCACTATGTAGGGAATAGGGTGTCATTTGGGACGCATCCATGGCCAGCGAGGTTGAGGAGGGTTGAGAGGGCCTTATCTGTGCCTCCAGAAACAGACCTGGGACAGAGGAATATAATTGGGCTTCCCATTGTGAAAGATGTCCTATATCTGGCCAACATGGAAGCAACACCCACCCGTAGTATACGCTACAGCAGGTATATCTCACTGGTCATCCCCAAAGCCAACACCTCCTTTGGTCGCCATTCCTTCCAGTTCTCTGCTGCAAATAACTGGAACGAACTGCAAAAATCTCTGAAGCTGGAGACACTTATCTCCCTCACTATCTTTAAGCATCAGTTGTCAGAGCACCTTACTGATCACTGCACCTGTACACAGCCCATCTGTAATTAGCCCACCCAACTACCTCATTGTTATTTACATTGTTATTTATTTTGCTCATTTGCACCCCAGTATCTCTATTTGCACATCATCTTCTGCACATATATCACTCCAGTGTTAATACTAAATTATAATTGTAATTATTTTGCACTATGGACTATTTATTGCCTTACCTCCATAACTTACTACATTTGCACACACTGTATATATATTTTCTATTGTGTTATTGACTGTACGTTTTGTTTACCCCATATGAAACTCTGTGTTGTTGTTTTTATCGCACTGCTTTGCTTTATCTTGGCCAGGTCGCAGTTGTAAATGAGAACTTGTTCTCAACTGGCTTACCTGGTTAAATAAAGGTTAAATAAAATCAAAATAAATAAATAAATGGTTAAACACAAAGTCTTGAAATGGGCGAGTATTGCGCTTGTGGGAGGACCAAGCTCTCTTTTGTGACCAACAGGACAGTGTTTGTATGTAGCTCCTTTACCCCACCAACTCCCCTAATCCTGCAGCATTCAACCAGCAGTTTAACCCATGGAGAGGATGGTTTAGTTTAGCCATTCCGAGGTTAAACCACTTACCCCTCCAAATGGGCGTGTAGCAGGAACCTTGCCCCACACCAGCCAGCCTGGCATGGCATTGGCATAGGACAGGGTAAGAGGTGGGTAAACAAAATCTGGTGTTTATAGTAAGGTAGAGACACACATATGTTGCTAGAGCAGTACAATTGCTTGGATAAGTAGTCTAACACATGTAGTTGGTTCTGATTTGGGGATGTCTTATTTTGCCATTGGTTTTCTTTGTTCTCCATCACAGTAAGTAGACCTATGCCTTGGGTAGCCTTTGTCAGCTTGTTTTGTGTTTAAACATTGGCATATATTTGGAATCTAGTAGGTGAGACCTACATTAACAATGACAGCAGTAAGGTGGTAAGGGGCTGCCATGAGTAATGAGGCTGGTGTCAGCAGTGACTGTGTCCTAATGACAGTGATAAATGAGGGCATGGGTCACAGAGACACTGGTGTGACACACCCTGAACAAATGCAATTATCACAGTTCACAGCAGGTAGAATTGATCTCAGGAAGGACTCACGTTGTCAATGAGAAAAGAGAATAAAAAATAAGAAAGTAGGAATGTTCCTGCTTATGACATCAGTACACTCAGAGGTGCAAAGCTGAATGGTACAGCATGTGATGCTGTGAAAGGACAATACACTCACTCCAGGTACAATGCTTGGGATTCAAGCTGAATGTAGAGTGCCCTCTACAGGACATAAATTGACAGTGCATCTCTGTGTTGAGTGCTTGAGAACATTTTGTCTCAGACGCTTAGTGAAAGCACCAATCAATCACAACGACACAAACACTTTGGTCACATTCATTTTATTTTCATTCAACTAACAAAACAATCTTATTTACAGACATATCATTATGGCTTGCAGGGGCGTTTCTAAAATGATGGAATTTACTAGTTGACGCCAAAGCTCTAAATGACAATGTTTTCACTTGAGGCGGGTCTTCTTCAACTTTGAGGAATCTCCTGATGCTTTGCGCTTGCGGGAGGGGGTGGCGCCGCTGGCATCTGTGGCCGCTGGCAGACATTGGGCAGCTTCAGGCAGATAGTACATCTCTATTGGTGGAGTAGGCTCCTGGACAAAAAGACAAGACTCATGAGAGAGGAGTTTTAGTTTCTATCTTTTTATTTCTTAAAAGGAGCAACATGTTATATTTAAGCCATCGTATCGATTCCGTCATGGTTTTTCAAGGACACTGCTTTGAAACCCCTAAAATGGCTTAGTACTGCTTCTTACCTTTTCATAATCCCCAAAAACATCTGTTGCAAGGACGTGAAAAACGTGTACACAAAACAACCGGCCTGGCTAGTCACCGTCAAAAAAAGCTCATTTGCAGTGTCACGCTGCATTCTAATAAGTATGTTTTACCCGGGTGGATTTCTATTATTTTGCTACTACTGGTATGTAATTGATATTTAGCACTAGTTGCAGGTGGAAATGTTACACGGATAACCTTTAATTCACTGGCCAGGGTGGGTTTTATGGAGAATGTTGAACACATTGTATTGTTACATGAAGGAAAGTAACCACTTTATGGATCAAACATTAACCAAGGTTTCACATTAGACTTTCCCCAAATTACTTACAGTGCATTCGGAAAGTATTCAGACCCCTTGACCTTTTCCACTCAAGAACATTCAGAGACTTGTGCCGAAGCCACTCCTGCGTTTTCTTGGCTATGAGCTTAGGGTCGTTGTCCTGTTGGAAGGTGAACCTTCGCCCCAGTCTGAGGTCCCGAGCGTTCTGGAGCAGGTTTTCATCAAGTATCTCTCTGTACTTTGATCCGTTCATCTTTCCCTCGATCCTGACAAGTCTCCCAGTCCCTGCCGTTGAAAAACATCCCCACAACAGGATGCTGCCACCACCATGCTTCACCGTAGGGATGGGGCCAGGTGTCCTCCAGACGTAACGCTTGGCATTCAGGCCAAATAGTACAATCTTGGTTTCATCAGACCAGAGAATCTTGTTTATCATGGTCTGAGAGTCTTTAGGTGCCTTTTTGGCAAACTCCAAGCGGGCTTTCATGTGACTTTTACTGAGGAGTGGCTTCCGTCTGGCCACTCTACCATAAATGCCTGATTGGTGGAGTGCTGCAGAGATGGTTGTCCTTCTGGAAGGTTCTCCCATCTCCACAGAGGAACTCTGGAGCTCTGTCAGAGTGACCATTGGGTTCTTGGTCACCTCCCTGACCAAGGCCCTTCTCTCTCGATTGCTCAGTTTGGCCGGGCGGGCAGCTCTAGGAAGAGTCTTGGTGGTTCCAAACTTCTTCCATTTAAGAATGATGGAGGCCACTGTGTTTTTGGGGACCTTCAATGCTGCAGACATTGTTTGGTACCCTTCACCAGATCTGTGCCTCAACAGAATCCTGTCTCGAAGCTCTACGGACAATTCCTTCGAACTCATGGCTTGGTTTTTGCTCTGACATGTACTGTCAACTGTGGGACCTTATAAAGACAGGTGTGTGCCTTTCCAAATCATGTCCAATCAATTGCATTTACCACAGGTGGACTCCAATCAAGTTGTAGAAACATCTCAAGGATGATAAATGTAAACAGGATGCATCCGAGCTCAATTTCGTGTCTCATAGCAAAGGGTCTGAATACTTATGTAAATAAGGTATTTCTGATTTTTAATACATTTGCTAAAATTTCTAAAAACCTTTTCGCTTTGTCATTATGGTGTTTTGTGTGTAGATTGATGAGGAATTTATTAGATTTTTTAGAATAAGGCTGTAATGTAACAAAAAGTGGAAAAAGTCAAGGGGTCTGAAAACTCTCCGAATGCACCGAATACACTGCCTTTAAAGTAGTCAGACAACAAAAAATGCCTTCTGCAGTCTCTTTGTGAGGCAGTTATGCATTTTAGTTACAGTCCCACTAACCTGCATGAGGTAGTCTGCGATGAACTCTGGCTTTAGGCATTTGACCCCCTGGGACATGGCCTCTGGCACATCCACCCGGAAGTCTCCCGGCTTCAACCGACTGAACTCTGCAAACAGGTGGGTGGTTCCCTTGTACAGAGATGGAGAGGGACTGGGGAGAACCTGGAGAGAGGGTTAGGGAGAAGAAAGAAAGATAGGAGAAAGAGAGGTTAGGAGAGAGGGTGGATGGGAGTTACATCCAGAAGTGTACAAGTGTCAATATCTACAAAGGCTAGTATGGAAGAGACTTGAAAAGCAGTTGTGTCTTAGTAGCTTTACCCAAACTAAGAAGATTGAGGTACAGTATGACAGATAAGAGCTTTGTTTGAACCTTTGCTCCACCAGACTGCAGGAGTCGTCTGAACCCTGACTCTCTGGTCCGGTCCATGTTCAGCATGACGGTCCAACCGCTGAATGATCCCTCCTGGTTGTTGCGGTCCTGCAGGTTCCTCCTCCAGCGCATGGCGGCCAACGCCAGCCTCTTCTGCTGGGAGCTGATAGACAGTAGGGCGTTCAGGATGGAGCTACTGCCCCACTCATACTCATCCTCCTGGAACACACAGTCAATATACATAAAACAATGTGAAGTCTTCTGACCTCATTGGGACTTCCTGGTTAAATGAAGGTTAAATAAAACAAGCTGGGGCTAGAAATGAAAATGAAATAGTGGCATGTTGTGGTCTGATGCACTGATGGCCAGATCGTGACCTGGATGAAGTGTCCCACGGAGCGACAGGCCTCCAGGTAGGAGCAGTGCAGGATCCACTTCCCCGCGGCCATGGCTGCCAGGTACTTCTCATTTCTCAGGGGGGTCCCCACAATGATGTGGGAGCAGCTGGGGTCAAAGCACTGCTTGTCCAGCACCACACCACCTACAGGGACCCCAGAGGAACAAAGACATGTAGCGTCAGACAAAGACGCACACAGACAGACAAATGCAATAGGGGGACTCGCATAGATACAGACCAATGCAGATAAACAAGTAGACAAGAGTGTGTCCCAAATGGCACCATATTTAGTGCACTACTTTTGACCAGAATCCTATGGGCCCTGGTCAAAAGTAGCGCACTATATAGCGATTAGGGTGCCAATCTGAGACGCAACAAAGGAGTTGAGGCTACTTCAGACCACTGAGATGTACTACAGAGACAACAGGGCAAATACAGTCCAGTTAGATGGTCAGAGACAGGGAGGAGGGTGGAGGATTAGGACTCACCCAGCTCGTCTATGAGGGCGCTGTAGTCTATCCTCTCCTGGGGGTTAAGGGAGGACAGCTGGAATCGAGGAGGCTCCTTCTTCGCCTCGCTCTCCTCTTTAGTCTGTGGAGAGAACAAAGAAGCTTTTAGCATCACTGTCACAATCACTTTACACCACTGCGCAGCTAAGTATCGATTCAAAACATCTCAACATTTACTTATAATATCACCTTACAAGAGGGAGGGAGGGTGCGTGGTTACCTTTGGCTCTGGGGGCACAGGAGAGTTGGTGAGAGGGAAGGCGATGCTTGGGGCTTTAGTGGTGAGGAGGTCAGGCTCTGGCTCCTCCACTGGTGGGGTCATCACCCTCTGACCCATCTGCTGGTCAATCACATCACACACCGCTGGATAGAAGAGGGTCAAAGGTAAATGAAACAGTTTCATTTAATTGATGATAACGTCTTCATATCTCAAAATCATTATCATGTGGTTAATCTAAATTCTATCCAAATCTAAATGAAAATGATACAAACCTAAAAAGTAACTTCTATTGCCATTGCCAACAAATAAAAACATTGCAGCCTGCAGGTAGAAAATATCCTGATAAAAATAAATATCCTATCAATCATATTGGCTACACATGGCCTGTCTACAATCAAATTGAAACATTGTATCAACTATTAATTTGGGTCGTTGTGCTAGCGAACTTGCAACATTGTATAAAATATTCTGGGCCCTCAGAGTTTCCCTGCCAGTGAGCTCTGGACAGACACAGCTGTAGGCTATTTGCACAAGGGATAAGAAGCAGTGCTTGACTTGGGCAGGAGCTCACCAGAGCTGAGTACCAGAACCTCAAATGTTCTCCTGCGTGAGTTCCTATTCCTCTTATAGAATATTAGCTCAAAAGTATTGTGGAGCTTCTACACCTAAATAGAAACAGTACCAGCACCCAAAATGAGTACTGGAAGCTATTTCAGTCCAAGTCCAACACTGATAAGAAGCATACTTTATGACGTTTCCACTGAATCAGAGCATTGCATTTTTTCCCTTTCACGCTGAGTGGTTATCGAAAGGGAGAGAGCTGGAAATATTTGTTCAAATACATTGAGGAACTATTGTAATTCTTAATGGATGTAAAAATAGACTTCATTTGCTTGCTGTTTGAGGTGAAGAAAACATTACTTTGAGAAGCTCCACAGGTCATTAGTGGTGGTGCGTTAAGCTAATCAGAAATACTATCAGATCAAGGGTATCAAAAAATGTATCTAACATTGAAGATCCCCAAGAACACAGTGGCCTCCATCATTCATAAATGAAAGAAGTTTGGAACCAACAAGACTCTTCCTACAGCTGGCCGTCCGGACAAACAGAGCAATCGAGGGAGAAGGGCCTTGGTCAGGGAGGTGACCAAGAACCCAATGGTCACTCTGACAGAGCTCCAAAGTTCCTCTGTGGAGATGGGAGAACCTTCCAGAAGGACAACCCTCTCTGCAGCACTCCACCAATCAGGCCTTTATGGTAGAGTGGCCAGATGGAAGCCACTCCTCAATAAAAGGCACAAGACAGCCCGCTTGGAGTTTGACAAAAGGCAAATAAGTCTGGCTGCACAATCGATTGGCAAACATATTGCAAATTGAGAAATCATGTGACTAAACTGAATAAAAAGAAGAAGAAACTACACTATGAAACAAATATAAATGACAAAGAATGATAGTTTGGAGCGCCTTAAATAAAATTTTGGGGAAAAAGGCAAACTCAGCTCCATCATTCATTGAATCAGATGGCTCATTCATCACAAAACCAACTGATATTGCCAACTACTTCAATTATTTTTTTAATTGGCAAGATAAGCAAACTTAGGCATGACATGCCAGCAACAATTGCTGACACTACACATCCAAGTATATCTGACCAAATTATGAAAGACAAGCATTGTAATTTTGAATCCCGTAAAGTGAGTGTGGAAGAGGTGAAAAAATGATTGTTGTCTATCAACAATGACATGCCACCGGAGTCTGACAACTTGGATGGAACATTTTTGAGGATAATAGCGGATGATATTGCCACTCCTATTTGCCATATTTTCAATTTAAGACTACTAGAATGTGTGTGCCCCCAGGGTTGGACGGAAGCAAAAGTCATTCCGCTACCTAAAAATAGTAAAGCCCCCTTTACTGGCTCAAATAGCCGACCAATCAGCCTGTTACCAACCGTTAGTAAACTATTGGAAAAAATGGTGTTTGACCAGATACAATGCTATTTTACAGTAAACAAATTGACAACAAACTTTCAGCATGCTTACAGAGAAGGACATTCAACAAGCACAGCACTTACACAAATGACTGATGATTGGCTGAGAGAAATCGATGATAAAAAGATTGTGAGGGCTGTTTTGTTAGACTTCAGTGCGGCTTTTGACATTATTGATCATAGTCTGCTGCTGGAAAAACGTATGTGTTATGGCTTTACTCCACCTGCTATATTGTGGATACAGAGTTACCTGTCTAACAGAACACAGAGGGTGTTCTTTAATGGAAGCCTCTCCAACATAATCCAGGTAGAATCAGGAATTCCCCAGGACAGCTGTCTAGGCCCATTACTTTTTTCAATCTTTACTACTGACATGCCACTGGCTTTGAGTAAAGCCAGAGTGTCTATATATGCAGATGACTCAACACTATACATGTTAGCTACTACAGCGACTGAAATGACTGCAACACTTAACAAAGAGTTGCAGTTAGTTTCAGAGTGGGTGGCAAGGAATAGGTTAGTTCTAAAACTAAAAGCATCGTATTTGGGACAAATCATTCACTAAACCTCAACTAAATATTGTAATAAATAAATGTGGAAATTGAGCAGGTTGAGGTGACTAAACTGCTTGGAGTAACCCTGGATTGTAAACTGTCATGGTCAAAACATATTGATACAACAGTAGCTAAGATGGGGAGAAGTATGTCCATAACAAAGCGCTGCTCTACCTTCTTAACAGCACTATCAACAAGGCAGGTCCTACAGGCCCTAGGTTTTGTCACACCTGGACTACTGTTCAGTCGTGTGGTCAGGTGCCACAAAAAATGACTTAGGAAAATTGCAATTGGCACAGAACAGGGCAGCACGGCTGGCCCTTGGATGTACACAGAGAGCTCAAAGTGGCTCAAAATGGAGGAGAGACTGACATCATCACTACTTGTGTTTATGAGAGGTGTTGACATGTTGGGTGCACCGAGCTGTCTGTTTGAGCTACTGGCGCACAGCTCAGTCACCCATGCATTCCCCACAAGACATGCCACCAGAGGTCTCTTCACAGTCCCCAAGTCCAGAATAGACTATGGAAGGTGCATAGTACTACATAGAGCCATGACTACATGGAACTCTAGTCCACATCAAGTAACTGATGCAAGTAGTAAAATTAGATTTAAAAAACAGATTAAAAAAACACCTTATGGAACAGCGGGGACTGTGAAGCAACACAAACATAGGCGCAAACACATGCATACACACACACGTACACATGGATTTTTGTACTGTAGATATGTGGTAGTGGTGGAGTAGGGGCCTGAGAGCACACAGTGTGTTGTGAAATCTGTGAATGTATTGTAATGTTTTTAAAATTGTATGAACTGCCTTAATTTTGCTGGACACCAGGAAGAGTAGCTGCTGCCTTGGCAGCAGCTAATGGGGATCCATAATAAATACAAATACAAATACCTAAAGGACTCTCAGACCATGAGAAACAAGATTCTCTAGTCTGATGAAACCAGGATTGAACTCTTTGGCCTGAATGCCAAGCGTCACGTCTGGAGGAAACCTGGCACCATCCCTATGGTGAAGCATGGTGGTGGCAGTATCATGCTGTGGGGATGTTTTTCAGCGGCAGGGACTGGGAGACTAGTCAGGATCGAGGGAAAGATGAACGGATCAAAGTTCAGAGAGATCCTTGATGAAAACCTGTTCCAGAGCACTCAGGACCTCAGACTGGGGCGAAGGCTCACCTTCCAACAGGACAACGACCATAAGCTCACAGCCAAGAAAACGCAGGATGTCCTTGAGCGGCCCAGCCAGAGCCCGGACTTGAACCCGATTTAACATCTCTGGAGAGAGCTGAAAATAGCTGTGCAGCGACGCTCCCCATCCAACCTGACAGCGCTTAAGAGGATCTGCAGAGAAGAATGGGTGAAACTCCCCAAATACAGGTGCGCCAAGCTTGTAGGTTCATACCCAAGAACACTCGAGGCTGTAATCGCTGCCAAAGGTGCTTCAACAAAGTACTGAGTAAAGGGTCTGAATACTTATGTAAATGTAATATACTTTTTTTGTTTTTTGCAAAGATTCCTAAAAACCTGTTTTTGCTTTGTCAACTATTTGATCCATTTTAGAATAAGGCTGTAATGTAACAAAATGTGGAAAAAGTCAATGGGTCTAAATACTTTCCGAATGAACTGTATGTAATGGGGAATTGATATACACTAACAATCAAACGCAAACAATTCACACAATGAAGTTATGAAACAATGAATGTGCACAAATTGGAGGGAGAGAGCGTATTCTGGAGAGAGAAGTGCATTGTGCATCTGGGCGCACGGTCAAGCAGCATTTACGGCGATATTTCCTCAGCAGAAGTCAGAGCATTCATACTTCTTGCGCTTCGCGGAGCAGTGTAGAGCTGTTATCAAGGAAGTGAGTTTGTGTTTATACAGGATGTACCACCCCCACCTACCGTCAACCAATCATGTCAATGCGGAGCTCTACACAGCCCTCCGCATTGTTACAAAATTTGGGAGGCGCATGGCGATGCAGTATGGAGCTCGATTTGGCCTCTCCATGCCCCGCAATTGCGTCACACCCTCCATATGGAGTCTCTGACCACATTTTCGAATCAAGCATAAATTGGCTTTTAGTCTAGGCCTCCGCACTGGATTAGTTCACTGAGATGGGCGCAAATATATATATTTGTTACTGCTCGACTAAAACAATTAAAGGTCGACCAACAGCCAGCCTAGGTTGGCATGCTTTCTCTCTATATTCAGCTATTAATAGGCTAAATTGAGTTATTATGATATGTATTAAAAAGCTGTGTAATATAATTTAGCAATGCAAGTCATTACTCTATTCTTTAGAATTGCATGGTATTAATTGCATCACTTTTGTTTCTATAGTATATCATTTTAAGAAGATTTGAAAATAGGACGCTGCCCCTTTAAGACAAACCTACCAAAAGAGATATTGACATCAGTGTTGCCACATTCGGGGTTTTCCTCCCAAATTGGGCTACTTTGAAAACGATTTTGCGGGTGACAATTTATTGGTCGCGGGTTGTGGGTTTTTGGGCTATTTCTAAGTTGCACCGCGGCCGCCATGGCATTTCTCTTAAAATATATATACACTGCTCAAAAAAATAAAGGGAACACTTAAACAACACAATGTAACCCCAAGTCAATCACACTTCTGTGAAATCAAACTGTCCACTTAGGAAGCAACACTGATTGACAATACATTTCACATGCTGTTGTGCAAATGGAATAGACAACAGGTGGAAATTATAGGCAATAAGCAAGACACCCCCAATAAAGGACTGGTTTTGCAGGTGGTGACCACAGACCACTTCTCAGTTCCTATGCTTCCTGGCTGATGTTTTGGTCACTTTTGAATGCTGGCGGTGCTTTCACTCTAGTGGTAGCATGAGACGGAGTCAACAACCCACACAAGTGGCTCAGGCAGTGCAGCTCATCCAGGATGGCACATCAATGCGAGCTGTGGCAAGAAGGTTTGCTGTGTCTGTCAGTGTAGTGTCCAGAGCATGGAGGCGCTACCAGGAGACAGGCCAGTACATCAGGAGACGTGGAGGAGGCCGTAGGAGGGCAACAACCCAGCAGCAGGACTGCTACCTCCGCCTTTGTGCAAGGAGGAGCAGGAGGAGCACTGCCAGAGCCCTGCAAAATGACCTCCAGCAGGCCACAAATGTGCATGTGTCTGCTCAAACGGTCAGAAACAGACTCCATGAGGGTGGTATGAGGGCCCGACGTCCACAGGTGGGGGTTGTGCTTACAGCCCAACACAGTGCAGGACGTTTGGCATTTGCCAGAGAACACCAAGATTGGCAAATTCGCCACTGGCGCCCTGTGCTCTTCACAGATGAAAGCAGGTTCACACTGAGCACGTGACAGACGTGACAGAGTCTGGAGACGCCGTGGAGAACGTTCTGCTGCCTGCAACATCCTCCAGCATGACCGGTTTGGCGGTGGGTCAGTCATGGTGTGGGGTGGCATTTCTTTGGGGGGCTGCACAGCCCTCCATGTGCTCGCCAGAGGTAGCCTGACTGCCATTAGGTACCGAGATGAGATCCTCAGACCCCTTGTGAGACCATATGCTGGTGCGGTTGGCCCTGGGTTCGTCCTAATGCAAGACCTCATGTGGCTGGAGTGTGTCAGCAGTTCCTGCAAGAGGAAGGCATTGATGCTATGGACTGGCCCGCCCGTTCCCCAGACCTGAATCCAATTGAGCACATCTGGGACATCATGTCTCGCTCCATCCACCAACTCCATGTTGCACCACAGACTGTCCAGGAGTTGGCGGATGCTTTAGTCCAGGTCTGTGAGGAAATCCCTCAGGAGACCATCTGCCACCTCATCAGGAGCATGCCCAGGCATTGTAGGGAGGTCATACAGGCACGTGGAGGCCACACACACTACTGAGCCTCATTTTGACTTGTTTTAAGGTCATTACATCAAAGTTGGATCAGCCTGTAGTGTGGTTTTCCACTTTGATTTTGAGGGTGACTCCAAATCCAGACCTCCACGGGTTGATACATTTGATTTCCATTGATCATTTTTGTGTGATTTTGTTGTCAGCACATTCAACTATGTAAAGAAAAAAGTATTTAATAAGATTATTTCATTCATTCAGATCTAGGATATGTTATTTTAGTGTTCCCTTTATTTTTTTGAGCAGTGTATTTCACTGTGACCTGCTCCTACCTGTCAGGCTGTTGCTGAGTGAGTGGAGGGGAGGGCCGGAACGGTGCGAGTGTGTTGAGAGAGCACACATCCACAGATAGAACAATTAGAACATCTTTGCTACAGCCATCTGCTGAGTCACGTGAGTGAGAGCAGAGGGAGCATCATGATAACCTTTTACCAGTTGTAGGTAGGCTATTTAGGTTCTCATTATGGAGACACCTTTTTCCAACCCTTTTTTCCATAAAACATAATACGTTAGAACTGATGCACATCAAGAAATAATGGAGACAAAGCACTGGAAAACGACTGGGCGCACTAGAGCACATTACATACATTCGCTCGGAGGTGGTTTAAACTGCATTCTAATGTTGACTGCTTGAAGAAAACGGTACCAAGCGAAGTGTTTTATGCAGGATCAGTTTCTGGGTCTCGGGGGCTGCCCGAGTGGAAATTTGAAATGGAAGTTATGGATCTCCCTCGCGTGGTTCTTTTTATGGGGGGAAAAGTCCTCAATGAAACTGACATTAAATGTGGAGAATGACACATTTGCCTCTGTTGGCAATCAAGTAGCCTATTAATGTAAATGCCATTGTAGGCTACCATTTGATACAATAAATATGTTGAAATGATATCACTGGAGTCATTGCAAATCAATGTGCCACTTGTGTAGGCTACCTGGAGCTGGCAAAGCAATTCAATAAATAGCCTATAACTTCAGTTTATTGTTGTTGTAGCCTTATGTAGTTATTATGCAATTATTATTAATGGACATGTTTAGTTAATTAAATTGGAAGTTATTAAAGCTCTATCTCAATTGCTGATCAGTTGTTAGAACGCATTAGATTGACGGTAAATCAGATTAAGCTACAGGTAAACAAAATAATCGACAAAATAAACACTGGCTGTTGTTGACAAGCATATTCAGTTAATATACATATTATTAATATTTAATTCTGTACCTGAAATTACGACCCCATCCTCAGTAGCCTATTCCAGCAGGCTATTGGGAAACAAGCACTTACCTCGAAATCACCTCGCTATTCATGTTCAATAAATGTGTCTTAATTTGAATTAAGCAAGCTGCTAAATCGTTCAGTTGACATCTTGTCTAGGCTACTGTAGACTATATGAAATGAGCTGTAGGCCTATCAGGGGCTATAGGCTACCTGCCTTTATCTATTCAAACCATGGCAAATTTGAATTACAATCATAAACCCAGATTTTAGTCTAGCCTGTACTTATTGAAATGACAAGTCAATCTCGCAAATAGGCCATTTATAACGGTTTGTAGTCTTAACATCTGGCACATAATAACAGCACAATTGCCAGAAAATAGTCTAACATTCGTTTTTTCATGTTCGTCTAAGTGTTTCTTGCTCAGAGATTGCGATATCCTCTGTCCAACTTTAATGACTCAAACTCTCCTGTCGGATTTATCTATAGTTATGCACATGCGCAAAGTGGATTTATTTACAATTATAAACCTGGTTCGAGCCCTGAATGCTGATTGGCTGAAAGCCATGGTATATCAGACCATATACCACTGGTATGACAAAAAATGACTTTTTACTCTTCCAATTACGTTGGTAACCCGTTTATAATAGCAATAAGGCACCCCGGGGGTTTGTGGTCTATGGCCAATATACCACGGCTAACGGCTTTATCCAGAAACTCTGTGTTGCGTCATGCTTAAGAACAGCCCTTAGCCGTGGTATATTGGCCATATACCATACCCTCTTGTGCCTTATTGCTTAATCATAGCAATCAAACGAGTAAATCGACATCCATTGATGGAAAATGATCTGGCGAATGATCTTTTCTCTTGCGACATATTCAAATTCCTTTATTGCGTCATAGCTCGCAATAATTATTATTTTGAGGAAAACCACATTTTGCTTCTAAAGTCATTACAAGTAAATACGATATTCCTTGTTAATTGGCTCAATAACTTTATGGAAAAAGGGTTTATTGTATAAATATGGCCAAATAAATGGGTTAGTTTTGAGTGGTCATTGGCCTAGAAATGTTTGCTAGACCTGGCAACCCTGATTGACATGGCTACAGTAGGTTAGCCAAGATATTGCTAGTATGTTCACTATTGTAGGTTTGCTTTTGTAAATAACTTCCCTAAAATAAATAAGCTCAGCGAGTAGATTGATGGGCAATTCATTTTGCTCTGTGAGAATGTAGGGGTTCATGAGAAAAGCATCTCTCTCTCATGTGGCTTGTAATGTGAAGCAACGTCAAGTTCGCAAATAAATGTGCCTTCATAAAGACACACCATTAGTAGTTATTTTACTCACGTACAGACAAGTTTGATTACAAGACAATTTTCACTCTCCAAATACATATGGAGGGGAGTGTATATATAGGGAATAGGGTGCCATTTGGAACGCAGCCATACAAAAATGCATGTTTCTACCACCACACAGAGTGAGTAACAAAACACAGACTGATGTTTAGAGACAGAAAAGGTGAATGTTTTGCAACTTGAGTGAGAACTTTGAAAGGGACTTGCATAAATCTAGTCCCTTGCAAGCGTGTTGCCATATATAACCTAGGGCTGTTACGGTGACCGTATTACCGCCACACCGGCGGTCACGAGTCATGACGGCAGTCAAATTCCACGTGACCGTTTAGTCACGGTAATTAGGCTTCTCCAAGCTCTGATGATGCTGCTGGTCATTAGTAGCCTACCAAACTTGCTAACTGCCTGGTACTCAGCACTCTATTGTCCCTCGAATCAAATCACATTTTATTGGTCATATTTAGCAGATGTTATTGCGGGTGTAGCGAAATGCTTGTGCTCCTAGCTCCAACAGTGCAGTAGTATTACATAAATGCAAATGCTACCTGGCTGGTATGAAACTGGAAAAGCGTCCTCCATTCGCTATTTAAGTACATAGATGACATGTATTTTTCCCCGCTGCCCCTGTTTCGATACAGGTGCATGATAATGGTCCATTCTAAATCAAAACAAATCTCACACATATATTATTTAGTATATGTAAAGACAATATTAAATCAAGAGTAGTCTGATGGGTGACAATATTAGCCTATCACTTGTGAATTATATATTATCACTTGTGAATGATGCCCAGCATTTTTGCGACTTTTACGAATCATAGTCGCACACCTCATGTAGCCTATATGTTTTGATAAGGTTTGTATCACAACTAAAGTGGCCAAATAACTTATTAGAATTAAGCACATTAATCCGCTTTACAAGTGGTGTAGAGCCTTACTGGCAGCGAGTCAGTTTCAAGTTTGGTGAAGATAATTTTCACCATAAAAATGCACCTTTATAATAAAAGCATTACATGCATAATTGCATTTGCGGTCACTTTTGATAATGGTGTTTTCCTGCTAATGGAACATTTGCGCTTATAGCCTACTACCATGTGCGCATTGCTGCGCTTATAATGTGAAGAAATAGCCGAATAGTTTATCAACATTCTAAGCTAAACGTTCTGATCTGTTGCGTTAGCCACATTGCGTAAAAAAAGTTTTTTGATGCTAGTGGTTGTATTAATTTGGGATCTATTGCATCCTACAACTGTCCCAGACTATGGTTGAAATATTTATTTCTCGCACAGAATAGGTCAACTTTTGTACTATGGGGGATAGTAGATTGACATAGGCTAGTGCTTTTGCTGTTCTTTAGGCCTACTCATCTTGTTGGCTGACGAAAAGTTAATTTGGACAGTTCTTCCAATATCTTCAATATGCACCTCGGAATTGGACAAGGACGCACGCAGTTGCATCCCCGATGTGTCTGTCTTCACTTGTAACCTGTGAGAAAGACCCGATCACGTGATGGAGAGCCATGTGAGTGAGAGGTGCTTAGGAGCGCGCAGCATTCAGGGATAAGGGCACAACGGCCACTGGCTCGCAAAAGGCATGGATTTTTTTAGGGTGCATTACGGCCACACAAAGGGGATGCTGCCGTGAAATTCTAGGTGCTTGTCAAATTGTGAATGAGTGACTGATGTAGTAGTACAGCCTGTACAAAAAACAAAGCAGAACTCATGCATTTCAAGCGACTTTTTTCAAATCATCATTAGTCTCATCATGCAGCCTTACAATGTATTAAAAATCTAAACATATAGCCCAACGTTTGTAGAACTAAAGTTACATTAATAACTCTAAATTAATCATATAGGAATACTTATTTCTTTGTTAAACGCTCAACGCAGAATAGCCGCATGTGCGCACTCCCTAAAATCGTTTGGAGAAAATATCCTTTCTATTTTATTCAGCTTTGTTCAATTGTATTTCTCATACTATAAAATAATGCCACAGAATTCTAAGCAAATGTTGTCTGCTAAATGAACTAGTGTAGCCCACAGCCATATGGCATAGTCAGATCAGGACCTAACATAAGGACAACTCAGAGTATGCTATTCTGTTCTTCTGAAATAGACTACATTTTCTTCATATCATGTTTCTTTAGACCTGTCTAAAATAAATAATGGATTTATTGTGAAGGTGTAGGCTATATTACATGGATTTATTAGACTTTTTTAAATGTAGATGTTTCAAAGGTCTACATCAATGGCTTGTAGGCTATGTGTGGAAGCCAGGAGATGTGTTTGTTAATTAATGGTCAATTACCTGCTTGACAATCACCGGCTGACGAAATTTAGTGACCGCCACAGCCCTAATATAACCCAATTCAAAAGAAGACATTCCTTTGCAAAGTTTCACTTGAATGGAGTGTTAATAAACAGTTTTTTTATTTAAAAAATGTTCTCACCCATTTCCACCAGCTCAGAGTCGGTCATGGAGTCCCTGAGGGTGTTTCCGGCGTGGTCAGAGTGGGAGAGGGATGCTGCTAGGGGTACAGCAAGGGGTTCAGAGTGCTGGGAGGGGCTGCCGGGCCACTGCAGGTTGTCAGCCAGCTTGGCCCTCTCCTCCCGGGCCGTGGGGTCATCCCACACGATCTGCTCACTCTGAGACGGCTCTGTGTTCAGGTCCATGGCTGCCTGACGAGACATCCTGAGTAACACCAGAGGAGGGAGATTGGAGTTAAGCCCTATTCACACTCTGAAGATACAATGTACATGGCCTTATTTACATGGCAATGACATTTACATTGTAAATATCCAACAAACTTACAACACAAATTCAACTCAAGTCTCAAGTAAAATCTGAACATTTGTAGTGTGGAGGAATTTCAAAACCAAACAATGGGATGTTTCCCTGGATACAGATCTGGTCATTGGCAGAGGGAGACTGAATAGTGAAGGTTATTTAGATATTTCCCAGCCCCCTGGTCTGTCTGCGTCTTCTACCTCAGTGCCTCCAGGGTACGTCGGCCGGTTGCGTTGCGGCCCATGCGGGCCTGCCTGTCGGGGGTGTGGGGTTGAGAGTCGGAACCCCCGGAGCACAGGCGGGTGAGGCGGGCCGAGGAGCGCCGGCCAGTAGCCATCTTGGTGGCTGACATGATCTCCTGCAATTGCCTCTGGAGGTTCTTCCTCATCTCCAGGGTTTCAGACAGGTCTGGGAGACAGAGACGGTCAGAGGATGAGAGGAATGAAATAATGTGGTATGTGTGTGTGTGTTTTGGGGACCTGCACCCATGGGATATTCAGTTGACTCCTGATAAGTGCAAATGTACCTTTTTAAAAATCGACCAACAGCCTCAAATTCTGTATGAACCAGGAGGGTCCATATTTACGATCTCTTGCTTAGACCACAGGTTTAAACCCTTTAGAGCAATTATGCTAGCTGTTAGCTTTTCCCATTGGGAAAGACGTCACAATTAGCCGCCTTGCTACCACGAGTCACTTATATTTATGGGAACAAATAACAAATCAACCTATGGGTCGAATGTAATCGAACACTTTTTTTCATGAAAGCGTCCTTAAAGGACAAGATTTTACCAAATCTAAATGTTTTATGTAAATGGCATGTTATAGAAATGTCCAGACACTTTAATAATATAATAATAATATGCCATTTAGCAGACGCTTTTATCCAAAGCGACTTACAGTCATGTGTGCATACATTTTTAGGTATGGGTGGTCCCGGGGATTGAACCCACTACCCTGGCGTTACAAGCACCATGCTCTATCAATTGAGCTACAGAGGACCACTTTAATGATTTCACTTGGTTTTGAGAAACTTACCCCACCAGCAATAGACTTCCTCATTGCTCGTTCTGCAGTATGGGGACCACGGATAAACATGACCAAATGCAGAAAACAACAACAAATATGTTATTTTAGAAATGGCAAAGCATAAATTTCCATGTGTGAGCATGCGCATGCTTTCTCCTATCACCACAATGGGAACGAGAAAGCACGAGCATGCACGCACACATAAAAGTATCGCTTGAGTCCAACAAAATGGAATATAACCTTGCGGATAAAGTTCGGAATTACACAATTTCATGTGTACAACATCTAAAGACCTGCATCACTATACAGAGAGCTTTGTCGTTTCTAAAAGGACATATTTTGACATATTGCCAACATGCCTAGCTAAGTTCTAAAATAGGATATTAGTGTTAGGCTTTCACAATGCAATTCAGGGATAATTTTGGTCCGCATAGAAAGGAGTCACGAGTGCATTCAGGTGCGTGTGCTGCTGCAAATTGTCTTCATAAAAGACAAACATAGGCTCATTCTGTTCAGAACAACCCAGGGTATGACCACATGTCATCTTCTAACTGGACATCAAACATGAGTTTTATGATATGGAAATGTGAAGTGCACATTTGGACTCACGGGTGTTTGGCTTGCTTGTATGACATCAAAGAGGTATTTACTATAATCCTCAATGTCTCATTTTTCAAAATACATAGAGTCATCTTAATGTACAGCATTTCCCTCACTCAGACAACAAATTTTTTCAAAAGTTGCCCAATTAACAGGAGGGATGGGGGCAACTTCTTGTCGCGCGAGGTGCTCAGAGCCAGAGCTCTGACGTCATGTATAGCATGTTGCTGTACAGCCACTGCATTCCAATTTAGCCGTTTATCAGTGCCCAAATATGCCAAATTCAACCCATATACAGGTATGAGTGTAAAGGGTTAATAATCATATATACAGGCACCTCCTAAAATAATGGAAACACTTGAGTTAATGAGGGATACAAAGTATATTGAAAGCAGGTGCTTCCACACAGGTGTGGTTCCTGAGTTAATTAAGCAATTAACATCCATTTTGCTTAGGATCCTGTATAAACATGCTGGGCAGGCCATTATTTTGGCTACCATGGCTATGCCCCCATAGGATGACAATGCCCCCATCCACAGGGCACGAGTGGTCACTGGTTTGATGAGCATGAAAACGATGTAATCCACATGGCATGGCCGTCTCAGTCACCAGATCTCAACCCAATCGAACACTTCTGGGAGATTCTGGACCGGGGCCTGATGCAGCGTTTTCCACCACCATCAGCACAACACCAAATTATGGAATTTCTCGTGGATTTTGCAACCCTCCAATAGAGTTCCAGACACTGGTGCTCTATGCCAAAGTGCATTGAAGCTGTTCTGGCTCGTGGTGGCCCCAACGCCCTATTAAGACACCATGATGGTGTTTCCTTTATTTTGGCAGTTACCGTATATATTATATTACATAGACGTGCACATTTAAAATGTACAACATTTTATATGCATTATTATAATGTCCTACTTCGACTCGAACCCACACTTACCACCTCAATGGAGGACGCCGCCTGGCAGTGATAGCAATGGAGGATAAATGACTGCTATTTGATAAGACCATGACCTTCATATTTATATATTTTTTTTATACGATAAACGAATAGAAACATATAGGGCTGTCAAAGTTGTTTAGATGGTTTATGGCGTAAATGTTTTTGACGCCATTAAAACATTTTCTTAGTTTGACCCCCTGAACCATCCATAGTTCAAATTCAAGCCCTGGCAGCCGATGCGCTAGTTTGACAACCACTTTACTAGGTACAGTGCCATGCAAAAGTATTCATCCCCCTTGGTGTTTTTCCTATTTTGTTGCATTACAACCTATAATTAAAATGGATTTTTATTTGGATTTCATGTAATGGACATCCACAAAATAGTCCAAATTGGTGAAGTGAAATTAAATAAATAACGGAAAAGTGGTGTGTGCATATGTATTCACCCCCTTTGCTATGAAGCCCCTAAATAAGATCTGGTGCAACATCTGGTGCACCATGAAGACCAAGGAGCTCTCCAAACAGGTAAGGGACAAAGTTATGGAGAAGAACAGAACAGGGTTGGGTTATAACAAAATATCAGAAACTTTGAACATCCCATGGAGCAACCATTAAATCCATTATTTTAAAAAATGGAAAGAATATGGCACCACAACAACCCTGCCAAGAGAGGGCCGCCCACCAAAACTCACGGACCAGGCAAGGAGGGCATTAATCAGAGAGGCAACAAAGAGACCAAAGATAACCCTTAAGGAGCTGCAAAGCTCCACAGCGGAGATTGGAGTATCTGTCATTAGGACCACTTTAAGCTGTACACTCCACAGAGCTGGGCTTTACAGAAGAGTGGCCAGAAAAAAGCCATTGCTTAAAGAAAAAAATAAGCAAACACGTTTGGTGTCCGCCAAAAGGCATGTGGGAGACTCCCCAAACATATGGAAGAAGGTAATCTGGTCAGATGAGACTAAAAGTGAGCTTTTTGGCCATCAAGGAAAACGCTATGTCTGGCGCAAACCCAACACCTCTCATCACCCCGAGAACACCATCCCCACAAAATGTTTTTTATCGGCAGAGACTGGGAAACTGGTCAGAATTGAAGGAATGGCGCTGAATACAGGGAAATTCTTGAGGGAAACCTGTTTCAGTCTTCCAGAGATTTGAGACTGGGACGGAGGTTCACCTTCCAGCAGGACAATGATCCTCAGCATACTGCTAAAGCAACACTCGAGTGGTTTAAGGGGAAACATTTAAATGTCTTGGAATGGCCTAGTCAAAGCCCAGACCTCAATCCAATTGAGAATCTGTGGTATGACTTAAAGATAGCTGTACACCAGCGGAACCCATCCAACTTGAAGGAACTGGAGCAGTTTTGCCTTGAAGAATGGGCAAAAATCCCAGTGGCTAGATGTGCCAAGCTTATAGAGACATACCCCAAAAGACTTGCAGCTGTAATTGCTGCAAAAGGTGGCTCTACAAAGTATTGACTTCGGGGGTGAATAGTTATGGACGCTCAAGTTCTGTTTTTGTGTCTTATTTCTTGTTTGTTTCACAATATCAAATGTTACAAACCCCCAAAAAAATCCATTTTAATTCCAGGTTGTAAGGCAACAAAACAGGAAAAATGGAAGTGATGCAGACAATTACATTGATAGAAGTTACAATCTATCTGCAATATTAAGCTGATCTACCCCCAGAAAAAAAGAAAAAAAAAAAGGAAAAATGCCAAGGGGGGTGAATACTTTCGGAAGCCACTGTAGCTACTTGTATGACTGAATGATGGAGAATGCTAGTAAGGGGCTTTTAAATGGCAAATTCAATTTCAAATCACTCCCAGATGGAAAAGTAATTTGCATCTACTGCAAGGCTGAATTTGTTTATCACTTCGTTATCATTTACAAGTGAAACATACTATTGACGCCGGCAATACAAGTAACGTTAGTAGTAGCAATGGAGGACATCTTCAGAAGAGTGCGCGAGCAGGAGGCCTATGGACAAGTCGACGAGCAGCAAGCTAACACAAGCAATAGCCAAGTGGATAGCTACAGGTTGCAGGCCAGTCCACATTGTGGAGGACAAAGTGGAGGACGAAGGCTTGAAGGATATTATTCGGATAGCATCGAACGACTCAAAGTATGAGTTACCCTCGAGTGCCACCGTCATTACAAGAATACACGAGCTGTATGAAAGCGAGAGGGCTACGAAAGCGGAGGAGTTGAAACATGCAACGGCTGTTGCTCTTACGGGAGACCACTGGACTTAGGTCAGTAACCACAACTACCTTGGGGTTAATTCGCACCACATCGATGAAAACTGGAACATGCATTCACACGCTCTGGCCGTAATGAAGACAGAAGAGAGGCACTATGCTGAAATGTGCGCCGAACATTTCATGGATCTAGCAAAGCAGTGGAACATTGAAAACAAAGTTACCACAGTTTGCACACTGCACGGATCATGATTGCAGCTGCGAGACGTCTGCCTCCAAATGTCCATCACAGTGTCCCTACAGAACCGTGGGTTCGACAATGCCCTAGCCAAATGGCCCCCAAAAAATTGACAATTTCAAACACAGCCCAGCAAACGCTGCAGAGCTCGGACAACAGCAAGTTGCAAATGGGCTAAAGAAGGAGTCACTCGCACAAGATGGAATTCCACTCTGGAAATGGTAAAGCCTGTCCATAGAAACCAAAAACCACAGAGATGCTCTGGCCCAACAGAAAACTAACATCACCATGCCAACCACAGCTGAACTGGAGAAACTGGAGGCAGTACTGGAGCCCTGCAGGTAATATTCTTTATCTCACTATTAGTGTTAGAATAAGATATTGTTTGTGTGTGTGTACGTGTGAGAGAGCGAGTGTGTGAGTGAGTGAGTGAGTGAGTGAGTGAGTGAGTGAGTGAGAGTGTATAACAAGTCTCTCACAATTGACTGAAGTGATTTTGAATTATCTTTCACTGCAGGTACTTGACTGAACTTCTGGGAGGAGAGAAGTACATTTCCTGCTCAGTGGTGTTGCCTGCTTTGTGTAATCTCCTTTGGGTGATGGAGAGCTCCGATGATGAAGCTGACATTCACAACAGACCTGGAGAAACGCAAAGGAAAACACCAACCTCACATGGCTGAAGATCGCCACAGCACTCAATCCAAGGTGTAAGGACCTGAAGTCTAAACCTGTGGTCTAAGCAAGAGTTCCTAAGTATGGACCCGGAATGTTTCAATACAATGCACTTGAGCTAAGGCACAGCAGGGCAGATCAGTGGATCATCAGTGTATAAGAGCCCACCTCTCCTCTCTGTATTGTCCTGGCCCTGCTCTGTGTCAGTCTCTCCTTCACTGATGCGGTGGGATGTAGTGGTGTCTTCAGGCTGAGGGAGAGAGGGTGAGACAGGTTGTTTGACCTATATCATAAACAGCCAATCTTGTACATAATAACCAATTATTTTGTGGAGATGGAGAACAACCAAGTGGGCTAATGCATGCTGAAGCAGTTTTCTTTACATTTTTAAGAAATAATGGTTATGTGTGGCGCTTTATGTGACAGTCCTCCTCAATGCACAATTTTCATTTGAGCAGATCTAGGGATGAACTGTTTCTTCTCAGGACAAACATACCTTGTTCTTTTGGGCCTCAGTGAGGTCTCCAAGTTGTGAGGTACGGGTGGCAGGGGGAGACCTCTGGCTACTGTCAGGAGGCACCTGGCTGAGGTTCAGGCTCATCTTGGGGTTGTAGGTGAATGGATAGAGAGACTCAGACACGTGCCTCTGATCCTCAGCACACTGGAGAGACAACAGCAAAGATTCAGTATCGCACGCACACACACACACACACTTCCACAAACTTCCACAACACTTTTGTGACTGTGTTCAGTCTGATAAGAATGGAGCCTGTCGTTTACTTTATGTAGTACGTGTGTGTGTACTGACACATGTACATGTCCCACAACTACGTATGTGTGTGTATGCGTGTACTGGAAACCATCCGTACCGCATGCAGCCAGTGCTGGGACACCACATGCACCCCTCTCTCCTTCACAGCCCTGTACTCCCGCGTGTTGTCCCCCACACGACCCTGGTAGATGTAGTGAGTCACCGTGTCGTCACACGACCACCTAGAACACATCGTATTGGATTATAGAGGGACATCAATCATTAATGGCAAGTGCTGTTACTGGCATTAGTACCATTGGAGACGTAGCTGAGAGCACGTATTGTTGAGTACCTGAAGTCAGCTCCCAGTGAGGCAGCGATGGCGTTGAGCTCTCCCTGCTTCTTACTAAGTTTCTTACTCACACAGATCACCACGCCAGCCAGGGGAGCAGCTTCCTTCTCCTCCACCTACCAGCACACACACAAAGATACACCACTGCCATATAAGAAACTGTTACTGGGCTTGTGAGTGCATGTACTTGGCCGTGAAGGCTGTAGTGTGTGGATGTGTGTGTATTGTACTGTACTCAAATTTGATTGGTAAACAACAGGTGTAGACTAACAGTGAAATGCTTACTTAAGGACCCTTCCCAACAACGCAGAGAGAAAAAAATTATTATAATAACGAGGAATAATTACACAATGAGTAACGATAACTTGGCTATATACACGGGAGACCAGTACCGAATTGATGTGCAGGGGTACATATAGGTAGGGATAAAGTGACTAGGCAACAGGATAGACAATAAACAGTAACCGTACCTCTCTGTGTGTCTCCTTGCTGAGCTGGGGGCTAGCTGTTAGAGCCTGGAGGTCAGGGGTGTGACTGCGGGTGCTGTTGGCCAGGGCCACCTTCAGGTTCCTCCCGATGACCTCGGACAGCGGGGTCGTGGTCTGACCCTGCTGAGTCCTGCCCCCTGGCGTGTCCAACACCGCTAACGCATCCTGGAATGTCATATACAAGCACATACTTTCAAAGTGTGTTATAATATAATGCTCAACGCTATTCCGTCAATGAGTATTTTTGCACCATCTTTCCTATATATTGCACTACATTCTCTTGAAATACAGACAAGTGAGTTTAACCTTGACGTTGAAGGTGGGTCTGAAGAGCTGGTCTCGACAAAGGAAGCGGGAGGGGGTGTCCACCTGCAGCGCCGAGGAGTCTTTCTGCCCCCCTGATTTCTTGCCCCCCTCCTGGCCTCTCGGGGTGGTACAGTCCTTTTCTGGCGGGCCTTGTTCCAGCACGGAGCGGAACACTTTACTCTGGAAGCGGCCCATGTCCAGGGGGGTGACGGCCGCCCCCCTCTGGGGGCCCAGCAGGGGGATCTCTGGGGACTTGATACGGGACGGGGGAGGGAGCATGGACGGCTTCTGGGAGCCCCCCACAAAACTCTCGTCTTCTCTCTCTAGGGAACAGATAAGGAAATACACTGATTCAGATTAAATCTATCACATACAATAGAGCATACCCTGTTTGTACAAAACTCATCTTCTCTCAATAAACAAAATGTTAAGGTTTCAACAGCCCAGAAGTATCAAAAACTGTTGCTTAAATGTCATTCAACCACCACTGCTGCGCAAGTTTTTGAAAAAGGAAAATATGGTTTTCAATTCACTTATTTGCTAGGCAGATTGACCTGGAGTAGGAGGCAAGTTCACCAGGTAGCGACCCTCCTCTGCCCTCCGGCCCGTCCTGGCAGAATCCAGCACCCAGAGCAGGGTGACGGCAGGCAGCCCCCACTTCTGGGACGCCTGGTACTTGGTGCCCTCGGGGATCTGCAGCACTAGGTGGGTACTGGCCAGCATGCCCTTCCTCTGGTTGGCCATGCGCACAAAGTAGTCCTGGACACTGTAGGGAGGATGGATAGATGGAGAGGAAAGGAGCGAAGGTAGTAAGATAAGAGAAAGTATGCACAAATATGCCACATACAGAGCCTTCGGAAAGTATTCACACCCCTTGAGCTTTTCCACATTTTCTTACATTATAGCCTTATTCAAAAATTTCTGGGTAACAAATAATTACCTTACTGTTATTGTTTTCAATAAAAATGGTAAAACATTTACAAAAATAGCTTATTAGCAAAGGGCAATTTCTCAAGCAAAAATTTTGCTAGGAGTGTCTGGGAGTGGTCTGAGTGGGGAGATAAACTGAAAATGTGCTGTTATTGGAAGAGAGGTTTGGAACTCTCTTATTGGGTCTAATAACACATTTCCTGCATGGTGATGTCATCATGGAAGATCAAAACTCCATCCCACCAAAACAGTCTGAAATTGAAAGCGGTCTTTTCAAAACAGCTTTTACACTAAAGGACATTATCATCATTTTTACTATATTATTCCAAACCTTATAGTGTGGAAATATACTGTATATGAAACAAAGGGAAATAACGTGTTTCACTGCACCTTTAACAAACTATAGTTGAAAATGCCTGATTTTCCCCCTAAATTTGTGGGACTTCTGGAAAGTGGTGTTCCCACAACGAATGTCCTTGACATGTGTCCCCGATACGCGTCGCCATCAAGTCTTTTCTACAAGTATGTATGTATGTATGTATGTGTGTGTGTGTATGTGCAGTAGTTAGACGGTTACCTGGCTCCCAGGTGTTTGGCCAGCTCTACCAGGGACTCCCTCTCCGCCCCGGTGAACTGGCTGACTGAGAGGACACAGTCTCTGAGCGGGGAGCAGCCCTCCATCACTGGCACAGGGCTGAAAAGGGGGTGGGAGCCCAGCTCTAACACACACTGCTGCTCCACACACATGGCCTACACAAAAGACACAATAACACATTGATAAATGCTCACACAACATGGCTTAACGAAGACTCGCACACAGATTTGATACTTGCACACTTGGCCAAAAGAACCCACTACCACCATACTAAAAACAGACAACAATAACATGAACTAGGAGCCAGAATGTTTGTAAAAATCCCCTCTCTTACCAGCCAGGTATCAGTGACCACCTCGTCCACAGTGGCCTCCACCACACAGCCCAGCAGGGGCACCACAGCGTAGTCGGCCACCGCCCGTGTGTGCTGCACCAGCACTTTCCCACAGTTCTCCGTCACCAGCATGGAGTGCTGGGCCTCCATCTCAGCCTCGAAGCCCACCAGGAGGAATTGTTTTCCCGCAAACAGGCCCGCCTCGCTGGCCTCCTGCAGGGTGGAGTCAGAACCGGCCCCACCCCCGGCTGCAGTAGTAGACTGGTTTGGGGCTGAGACCCAGGGCTCCAGTGCTGCAGCACTCTGCCTTCTGTGGCTGCTACTGTCAGCTGGAGGAGGCATCTCCACTGGGGTTGGAGGAGAGAAATGGCGTATAGAGAGAGGGAGTTACGAGGAGGTCATGGTGGTACATGATACCTGGAGGTACAGGTTCTGTGACTTTCAGTCAAGCTAACAATATGTACTACACGTACTGTATATCAACAAGAGAAATTGTACAGTGATGATACAATATTGGGCAATGTGAATATGTTAATATTCTTCGCAATTGTCTCTAAAACGCCATAACACCACCAATGAGGCTACACATGATTGTTACGTGACTTTTGAGTTGTGGTCTTGCTGCTACACTGAGTATACACAGAGGAGCTCCTCGCTTACCCTCTCTCGGGTCATCATCCATGTACTGAGAGAGCATGTCCTCTTCAGCCTTCCTGTGTCGGGGGGTAGCGGGTTCGGGGGTAGCGGCTGAGGAGGTGGAAGAGGGGTGGGAGGCGGAGGTGCGGGGGGCAAGCATGGCCATGGCTGCAGGGGCAGGAGGCAGACAGGCCGGGTGGTGGTAGTCCCCCTCGGGGAGCAGGCTGCCTCTGGAGAAGCTGTCCAGCAGCCACTGCACCGTCACCACATGAGGCCTGGAGGAGAGATCAGAAAGATGGGATGACACATGGGCACAAGTTACTTTTCATAGGTTCTTTTCTCCTTGACTACAGGTTGGCTTGCAAAATTCTGGTCATTTTCCCCAAATTCCCAGGTTTTCTAGAAATCCTGGTGGGAGGATTCCGGATTTCCTAACTACAGGGTTTGGGTCCAAGACTGCCTTTCTGCATCAATATAAGTACTTGAATGAATAACGGTTTAATGACAAAGCCTAATGACAATTTTTTTAACCGACAGATTCTACTTGTAATGAAAAGTGCAATATAAAATAAATATATGATCATTATTAACCTAAGCATAATACACTATGGATATAGCAATGGCTGTAAGTGTATAATAACAGCCAGTCCCCTTGTAGGTGTGCTGTTGTGACAGTTCTATGGTCCTGACTGACCTGTGTGTGGCTTTGGCCAGGAAGGTCTTGGTGTCCTGGTCTTGGTCTCCCATGACCACGTGGGTGAGGTCCTCGCTGGGCTGGTTTAAGCGCAGGCCCCCGGCCATGTTGACCAGCCGACTCAGCTTCTCCATCCGCTTCCCTGGCAGACCACACAGGTGCAACTACAGGAGAAGACGGGAAATTCTACTTGTGTTTTCTAAAACCCAAAGACGCTTCACAATAAGCAACCATAAGGAATAAGGAACCATAAGGTATATGGCTCTCTATGTCATGTTGTCTGTAAGTGAACTGAACTTCTGATTAGCACATTTCTATAAGAGCAATCATGAGTCTCTCTGGCAACTGAAGGCCTCAGTGAGGAAAGTAGCCTGTAGTTATTCCATAGAGTGGCTCACAGAGTTAAATAGAACATTTTTAAAGATTATTATTCTCTAATAGAGAATTACAGGATCTATATTGAGTGGCTCATATCAAGATGAAGTGTTAAGAGAAACTTCGACTGACCTTGCAGCCGTCCAGCAGGTCATCTGTGGGGCAGACTGTGCTGTCCAGAGCGTCAATGGGATCTGGTGTGTCCAGACGGCTGACCGTGGCATTGGTCATGGCCGTGTCATTCACCGTCATGCTGGTGTTCACAGAGATGTGGCTCAACCCCAGCAGGGACTCTGAAGGAAAACGACAACATCCTCCCATCATTACCATGACCAGGGGCTATTTCTAAGAGTCATGAACTTCTGAATTAACGCTGAAAACGGCAACAATAAACCTTGAGCCTGGCGCCTCACCCGCTTTCTTCTTGCTGGTGACGGTGGGGGTGGAGGTATGGGGTCGGCCGGCCTTCTGAGGTTCTCGCTCCACGGTGTAGCGGCTCTCGTCGTGGCAGAAGCCCTTCTCGATGCTGTCAAACAGCCAGTGCAGAGATACACAGAAGACATTCCACTTCTGTGCACACTCGTACTTTTGACCTGCAGGCACAGACAAAGAGAGGGATAAGTGAAATTGATGGAAACTGTTTGGGAATAAGGGAGACTCAGGAACTCTAAGACCTAAATCTGTTACATGAAAGGGCATCAGAAGGACAGGGCTGAAGCATGTTTTCATGAAAATGTAATAGACTGTCTTGGTGATTTATTTTGCTGAAGCTGGATTTATCGCTTCTTAATTGTTTTGTATTTGTGGTGTGCGCTGACCTGATTCTGAAACGTATTTTACCAGGTAGTTTATTCTCATTTACAGCAACAACCTGGGGAATAGTTTCAGGGCAGAGGAGGGGGGATGAATGAGCCAATTGGAAGCTGGTGATTATTAGGTGGCCATGATGGTATGAGGGACAGATAACTAACTTCGATAACTAAGTTGGACAATAAAGGTATGGTAAGTTTGACCGACCCGAGGGCTTGCTGACGATGAGGTGGGTGCACTCGTTCATCTTGAGCTGTCCTGTGTAGCTGGCACCGTGCTGCTGGCAGAGCCTCTGCACCTCCTTACGCTCCACCGTGGAGAGGCCTGTGACACAGATGGTGCAGCCGAGGAGCACAGGGCACACATAGTCCTCTATGGGCAGTTCAGTGTGTCTGAACAGGCTGAGGGGGAAGGAGAGACAGGGATAGGGGGATGAAGAGAAGGGTTTCATTTATGGTCAGTTAACATGTCTAAAATACAAGTACAGCTACATGGAGCATCTACACTGAGTGTACAAAACATTAGGAACATGCTCTTTCCAGGACATAGACTGACCAGGTGAAAGCTATGATTCCTTATTGATGTCACCTGTTAAATCCACTTCAATCAGTGTAGATGAAGGGGAGGAGACAGGTTAAAGAATGGAACACCTTCCTAATATTGAGTTGCGTAGACCCAACTCTTGTTCGTTGGGCTCTTAACTCTGCAACCTTTGAGTGATTGTTAACCCCTCCAGAATTGCAATTCTTATAATAAAAGGTTGTTGTTTGAAGAATCTACAGTCTCTCTTCCTTTCTGGTTAGAAATGGGAAACTGTTGAGCGTGAAAAAAAAAACTACTGGAACCTACTACCATACCCTTTTCAAAGGCACTTCAATATTTTGTCTTGCCCATTTCCTCTCTGAACGGCACAAATACACAATCCATGTCTCAATTGTCTCAAGGCTTATAAATCCTTCTTTAACCTGTCTCCTCCCCTTCATCTACACTGATTGAAGTGGATTTAACATCCATAAGGGATCATGGCTTTCACCTGGATTCATTGTTAAATTCATGTTCTAAGTATCTCTCACTCTTATTAGTGTGCCTGTGCAGAAGTTTCCCTCTCTGTTGAACCGGGTCTGAGTGTAACGGCAACTATGTACCGTGGCGATTCGGTGAAGTAAACGTTGTTATACTGGAACCTAGTCGTTGTGTCATTTGGAGTTAACATTGGTAGCAGAGGATGGGCTAATAACTACAATGTGCCGCCTCGCCTCGACGAGGTTGCATGAAAGTTGGAAAAATGAACATGGAATCTGGACACAAGTTACTAATCTGGACGAGAAAACGCAAGCACTTGCGGTGTTATTGTCGCTCGAGGGGAGGGCGAGAGATACAGCATAGGAAATATCCGCCGAGGATTTGAACAGGGATGACGGTATGGGAACTTTGATCAGAGCACTGGATTCTGTGTTTGTTAAAGAAGAGAAAGGCCGTGCCTACAAGGCATGTTCAAACTTTGACAGTGTTACTAGAGACATTTTGGTTGCAATGACGGACTACATAGTTGATTTTGAACAGAGGTACAATAGGATGCGCAAGTACGACATGGTTCTCCCGGATGCAGTGTTAGCTTTCAAGTTGTTAGGGTGAATTGTAGGGTGAAACAGTTGGCTTAGACTGCTTGTACTGTGCTGACTTTTGCGTCAATGAAGTGACGCGGTTTACTACACCGAGCAGCCGAGAAAAGGCGCCAACAAGTCACGTTCTCAAGACAACCAGACGAGCGTGCCATTGCCTGGCACAAATCCACTGGACAGGTATGGAAGGAGATCAAAATGTGCTATTTTTCCAAAGCACTTACCATTGGGTTAAAGACTATCATAATTAAAACAAACAAGTTAAACTAACAGAGGAACATGTAAGCACAGAGATAGAGCAGTGTAACATTACACTGTTTTCAAATGAATCTGCTTCTAAGATCTTTATAGTTGAATCCTTAGGATCTGTTGTGATTGATACTGCGTGTACACGCACAGTGTGTTGTGCAAAATGGCTTGATAGCTATGCCAGTGTACTAAATATGAAAGAAGTACAACATTTGATTGACACGCCAAGCAACAGAGCTTTCAAATTTGGAGACGGGAGAGTCGTCCACTCTACCAAGAGAGTCATAATACCAGCAAAAATTGGTCAGACTAAGTGTCACATTGAAACAGAGGTGGTCCCTGTAGATATCCTCTTACTATTAAGCAAGGCTTCCCTCAAGAAGGCAGAGGCTGTACTAGACATTGAAAATGACAAGGCAGTGATTAAACAACCAGTGACCCTTGAACTTACTACCTCAGACTTCTATTGTGTAAACATTTTAGACAAAGACATCACACAGAGTCCATGTGAAAATGAGATTCTGACAGACACAGAGCACATGGAGATTCTGACAGTCACAGACAACATGACCACAGAGGAAAAACACAAAGTATTGTTTAAACTTCAAACAATTTGGACATTCTACAGTTGACAGACTTCAGAAATTACTCAGCAGTTCTGGGAATAATGATGAGAGTATTTACATTCTACGGCAGATAGTGAGCAGTTGTGAGACATGCCAGAAATACAGCAAAACTAAGCCCAGCTGTTGGTTTGCCACTGGCTTCCAAGTACTATGAAACAGTGGCTGTAGATCTACATGAGCTAGGACCAAGTGTGTGGTACCTTCACATAATCGACCACTTCACACGCTTCAGTGCTGGAAGCATTGTGAATACAAAGAAACCCAGTGACATTGTCAAGCACATCATTCATTTCTTGATAAGTCTGCATGGCCCGCCCCAGAAATTGTACAGTGACAATGGAGGAGAATTCAATAATAATTAAAGAAGAGAAATTCAACATGGAAGTAAAGAACTGCTGCATCCAATCCATGGAGCAATGGGCTTCTGGAGAGACAATCAAAACACTCACAGAGATCATGCTGAAAGTCAAGCAAGACAATGGATGTGACTGGAAAACAGCCCTAGATTGGGCGCTGATGGCAAAGAACTCAATGCACAATGTTCATGGCTACAGCCCATACCAGCTAATGTTCGGGCAGAACCCTTATCTTCCCTCTGTACTAGTTGACAAGCCACCAGCACTAAAAGGGACCAGTGTGAGCGCATGGGTGGGACAGCACCTTTCAGCACTACAAGCAGCGAGGAAAGCGTTCACTGAAGCAGAGTGTTCAGAGAGAATTCGCAGGACTCTGCGTAAACAGCTTCGACCCACAGATGAAAAGTACGAACCTGGAAACAAAGTGTACTACAAACGAGTTGACTGTCAAGAGTGGAAAGGACCGGAAGTCGTCATTGGCCAAGATGGTGTGGTGATATTTGTGAGGCACCATTGTCCGGGTGCATCACACAAGATTGTGGAAAGTAAATGATAAAAAAGTTGGGAGTGGCTGTTGCTGAGAATCAGCCTCCTACCGAAAATGACAAAAAGGCCACATTAACAGACACAAACCTACCAGATGTTGCATCCACTGATATGGACACTGAAACAGGAAATGGAGCAGAGACCTTCAACCATGACACAGGTAATACTGTTGAGTGTTCAAATGAGGAAAACCTTCAACAACAGCCACATGTTAAGACAACATGGTTGTTACAATCTGAAAACTGGACAAACTGTTAAATACATGGACAGAGGAAGTGGTCTTCTACACACCAGAACGGGTACAACTTGCAGTACTCTGAACCAGCTGCCCTTTCTGGTACAAAAGGATCATAATCGCCGAATTGAACCAATGGACAATCAAGAAATACAGAATGACATTCAAAAGGATGATGTACTTGAAACAAAGGACGTGTCATTTGACTCAGCTAAACTAGATGAGCTCAGTAATTGGAGGAAAAATTGAATGTTTGAGGAAGTCAAAGACATGTGGTTAAGAGGTTTTGAGGAGCTGGCTACTAAAGAACTCCCAAAAGACTCACCGACATGCACCTCAGAGTCACTCAGATTGCTGCTGACAGTGATCTGCCAGAAAAAATGTTAACTTCATTCCATGGACATCAAATCTGCATTTCTGCAGGGAACAGAGCTGTCATGGGACATTCACCTCCAACCTCTGCCTGAAGCTCCTCAAGGAACACTGTGGAAACTAAGAAAGTGTGTGTAAGGCCTCGCAGATGCATCACTCTACTGGTACAACAAAGTCAAGGCAACAATGCTGAATACAGGTGGCAAAATATCAAAATGCCGTCTTCTATTGGCTTGATCAAGACTGGAGTACTTGCCTGTCATGTTGATGACTTCATCTTTCTGGCAACTCTGTTGTCAGAGCTTACCACTGGTGAGGCAAATCGGCACATTGTACCTGTAGTGTGTGTCACTGACGACTACTCCCTAGTTGATGCTGTCAAGTCACCCAAGACTGTCACAGAGAAAATACTTCGTCTTGAGGTTAGCAGCATCAAGGAACATATTCAGGCTCAGAGAATCCAGCGGATTCTGTGGTCGGCCACAAAGGAACAGCAAGCTGACTGTCTTGACTAAAAAAGGAGCATCCGCACTTGTGCTCCTAAAGGCACTCAGTAATGGAAAGTAAAAAATGTTATGTCACGTGACATTGTCCATGACCCATTTGTAATGGGGAATAGTACTTGGACATGTAATTATTTGTTGATGTTTTATTTGTCTTGAAAGAAAAGTGGCAGGTTGTTTAAGTTCATGTTTAAAGTGTCCCTATACTTCTGTTATTACAGGGCTCTGTTGGACCGGTCCTGAGTGTAATTGCAACTATGTATCGTGGAGATACAGTGAAGTAAACATTGTTAACTGGAACCTAGTCGTTGTTTCATTTGGAGTTAACATTCACCTGGTCAGTCTATGTCCTCTGTAGCTCAATTGGTAGAGCATGGCGCTTGTAATTCCAGGGTAGTGGGTTCGATCCCTGGGACCACCCATACGTAAAAATGTATGCACACATGACTAAGTCGCTTTGGATAAAAGCGTCTGCTAAATGGCATATTATATGTCTATGTCATGCTCTTAATGTTTTGTATACTCAGTTGATTACAGAAATAGCTTTTCATTAAGTGTCTGGCAAAATGGGAAAGGCATAAAAAGCCCTATTACCTGTCCTGTGATTTCTCCCAGCAGGTTTTGACCCAGGTGGGCAGTAAGATGGGCTTCCCCAGGCTAGCAGCCACCAGGTACTTCTTGCTGCCAACCTCCCCGGCGACCAGGTGAGTGACTGACATGTTGAGGTCCCGGTAGACCCTCCCTCCCATCAGCTGCACCAGATCCATCACATTAGCCTGAAGGTAGACAGACAGTCACTAACAGGCCTGCTACACTGGACACTTAACTTTTGCCGGGCGTGAGAAGCTCCCATTCATTTCAATGTAACCTGGGCTTAAGCAGCACGACTCAGCGAGAGACTCACACCGCTCAGTGTAAAATTACACTCTGGTTCTATTGTCAAGAGTTCCCCTGTAAGGCTGTTGATGTGGATCATTGGCGTGAAAAACACTTGGCGTCATTGTTGCTGAGTCAAGCAAAGTAGAGCGGACAGCAATTGACTTACCCTAGCCACCTTGTCCAGACTGGTGCAGGAGATGGTGACATCAGCCATGGCCATGTTGTAGACGGGCTCCTCTGCTTTGGGTACACAGCGTTGCTGCTGCAGGCAGAAGAGCACCACTAGTGGACTCACCACTCGACAGCCCAGCTACACAAAGAGACAACCCAGTTTCCAGTACACTTCATTGCTGAATGCTGACAGTATTGTTAACATGTTGTGACTTATGAGGATTGTGTAGAAGCCAGGTTTGGGAATGTGTGCATCTTGGGACGGACCTTTTTACAGTGGTGGAAGGCTGGGGTGGCGAAGCTACTGAAGACGAACAAAGACTTGTCATTGTGGTCCAGCTGTAATGCCTCCTCCTCATCGATGGTCTTCAAGTACTTCTCAGACTGGAGCTCCATGATGGCCTGTTTCATAGTGAAGAGAAAGATAATGCATTTCAATAAGGGATGGATCGAAATGTACATAATGGGTACCTGGAGGAAAATGGGGGAGGGTCATGCTTTTTCAATTTCAGTCATGTTAAAAAAAAATCTAGTCCAGGGTAGGGTTATTTCATTTGTAATTGATGACATTTCAATATTTCTCAGTGTTTTAGAATTAGTTGCTTATTAAGCTATATCAATGTGTGCCTGAATCTGCCCCTCATCTCTGATTCTCCACTAAGCGCAATATCAAGTTCGCCTATAGGCTATTTAGTGTGGTCTCAATCAAATGATCCATAGTAGGGCTGACCCCAATTATTCCACTTGTCGATTGTTTGGTCGATAGGCTGTTGGTCGACTAAGATTTTTTTAGTGGAGCAGTAGCAAATATATATATTTATTTTGTATGGCACACGAGACACCTGTCTTATTCGCGCCCATCTCAGTGAACTAATCCATTGCAGAGGCCGTAGGGATGGCACAGTCCAAGAAGAAGGGGAGTGTGGCTGCACAATTTGTGCACATTCATTGTTTCATAAATTTATTTTGCGAATTGTTTGTGTTTGATTGTTAGTGTATATCAATTCCCCATTCCATATATCACCCGTAGTACATTTACCATTAATTCCTATAATTTCTAATCTACAATGCTTGTTTGGTTACGGTGATGTCTGTTAATGCATTCAATATATTCATATTACAGTCTTTTGCTGTTCTCATTGTCGGAGTGGACACGTTTGCAGAGTGCACAATCTAGGCTACACTTGTGAGAAACAAGTTTTGGTTTATTTCATTCCATTTACGAGTTGTCAATTTATTCATTGTGTTTTGTTTGGAGCGCTCCAGTCAATGTTGAGTAAGGACGCGCACCTGATTACACATAGAAGTAGGCCTATAGGCTACCTGGCCTGCGCGCAAATGTAGGCTTATAAATGTGCACATTTGGGGATCTGATTGGCTTAATGCACCACCACTAATGAGCTGCGGAGCTTCTCAAAGTAATGTTTTCTTCAACTCAAACAGCAAGCAAACAAAGTCTGTTTTTACATCCATTGAGAATTACAATAGTTCCTCAATGTATTTGAAAAATATTTCCAGCGCTCTCGCTTTCGATAACCACTCAGCGTGAAAGGGAAAAATGTCATGCTCTGATCCAGTGGAAACTTTATAAAACATGCCTACCTGATTACTTTTTATCCCTTGCCAAATAGCCAACAGCTCTGCGGGAAACTCAGGGCCCAGAATATTTTATACAATGTCGCAAGGAGCTTCAGGCTGGACCCAAGTTAATAGTTGATACAATGTTTCAAGTTCGTTGCAGACAGGCCATGTGTAGCCAATGTGATTTATAGGATATTTATTATTTAAATCTGGATATTTTCTACCTGCAGGCTGCAATGATTTTATTTGTTGCTTTATGTAGGCTATTTTTACATAGTTGGCAATGGCAATAGAAGTTACTTTTTAGGTTTGTATCATTTTCATTTAGATTTGGATAGAATTTTGATTAACCACATGACAATGATTTTGAGATACGAAGACGTGCATATGAAAACCATAACTGGCACGCAGATCGGTAGAAATTGTAAATTGGCATACGAGAAAGGTTGCAGACTCCTCGTGTAGCTTATTACTGGCAACTTCAGGAGAGTAACTGCAGAATCTGCGAAAGCCAGTAGGAGCGTGAGGAGGATGGTTGGGACAGGTTAATTTTTTATTTTCTTCTGGTGATCATGATCTCTGGCTCCTCCTTGAGTCATTTGTGAGCTTAAAGCATCAGAAAAGCTCAATGCATATATACAGTGGGGAAAAAAAGTATTTAGTCAGCCACCAATTGTGCAAGTTCTCCCACTTAAAAAGATGAGAGAGGCCTGTAATTTTCATCATAGGTACACGTCAACTATGACAGACAAAATGAGAAAAAAAAATCCAGAAAATCACATTGTAGGATTTTTAATGAATTTATTGGCAAATGATGGTGGAAAATAAGTATTTGGTCAATAACAAAAGTTTCTCAATACTTTGTTATATACCCTTTGTTGGCAATGACACAGGTCAAACGTTTTCTGTAAGTCTTCACAAGGTTTTCACACACTGTTGCTTGTATTTTGGCCCATTCCTCCATGCAGATCTCCTCTAGAGCAGTGATGTTTTGGGGCTGTCGCTGGGCAACACAGACTTTCAACTCCCTCCAAAGATTTTCTATGGGGTTGAGATCTGGAGACTGGCTAGGCCACTCCAGGACCTTGAAATGCTTCTTACGAAGCCACTCCTTCGTTGCCCGGGCGGTGTGTTTGGGATCATTGTCATGCTGAAAGACCCAGCCACGTTTCATCTTCAATGCCCTTGCTGATGGAAGGAGGTTTTCACTCAAAATCTCACGATACATGGCCCCATTCATTCTTTCCTTTACACGGATCAGTCGTCCTGGTCCCTTTGCAGAAAAACAGCCCAAAAGCATGATGTTTCCACCCCCATGCTTCACAGTAGGTATGGTGTTCTTTGGATGCAACTCAGCATTCTTTGTTCTCCAAACACGACGAGTTGAGTTTTTACCAAAAAGTTATATTTTGGTTTCATCTGACCATATGACATTCTCCCAATCCTCTTCTGGATCATCCAAATGCACTTCAGACGGGCCTGGACATGTACTGGCTTAAGCAGGGGGACACATCTCGCACTGCAGGATTTGAGTCCCTGGCGGCGTAGTGTGTTACTGATGGTAGGCTTTGTTACTTTGGTCCCAGCTCTCTGCAGGTCATTCACTAGGTCCCCCCGTGTGGTTCTGGGATTTTTGCTCACCGTTCTTGTGATCATTTTGACCACACGGGGTGAGATCTTGCGTGGAGCCCCAGATTGAGGGGGATTATCAGTGGTCTTGTATGTCTTCCATTTCCTAATAATTGCTCCCACAGTTGATTTCTTCAAACCAAGCTGCTTACCTATTGCAGATTCAGTCTTCCCAGCCTGGTGCAAGTCTACAATTTTGTTTCTGGTGTCCTTTGACAGCTCTTTGGTCTTGGCCATAGTGGAGTTTGGAGTGTGACTGTTTGAGGTTGTGGACAGGTGTCTTTTATACTGATAACAAGTTCAAACAGGTGCCATTAATACAGGTAACGAGTGGAGGACAGAGGAGCCTCTTAAAGAAGAAGTTACAGGTCTGTGAGAGCCAGAAATCTTGCTTGTTTGTAGGTGACCAAATACTTATTTTCCACCATAATTTGCAAATAAATTCATAAAAAATCCTACAATGGGATTTTCTGGATTTTTTTTTCTCAATTTGTCTGTCATAGTTGACGTGTACCTATGATGAAAATTACAGGCCTCTCTCATCTTTTTAAGTGGGAGAACTTGCACAATTGGTGGCTGACTAAATACTTTTTTCCCCCACTGTAGTTGATTTTATTAAAACAGACAAGGTGTGTCTATATATGGACAAATTTGAAAATGTCAACCAATCGATTGGTCGAAAGAACAGACGACTTTCGGTCAACCAAATATTATTTTTTTTGGGGGGGGAGGGGGGGGTCGGAGAGAGCCCTAATCCATAGCCTATGGGCTACGAAGTGCATGCTCGGAGAAGCACAGAGCAAAGTTATATTTCTAAGATAGCTGCTGGGATAGTGGAAATAAAACTAGGCTGCATTACACACTGCAATGGATATTCCAACCCTGAGCCCTGGCCTGCTCTTGCTGATCAAAAACGTTTTTGTGTGCTGCCTAACCAACGGCTGGCTGTGCTATGTAGGCCTATGGTGACAGTTCAGGAGACTCAAAATGCTTCTTTCGATTTTGGGGTTGTTGATTATGCCTAGTCCCAAAAATGCACAATCTTGCGCGCAGACTAGCCTATGTTCTGTTCAGTATTGAGAAGGAGAGCACGAAGATGAGAAGGAGGACCGGAGGTCAACTTTGATAGCTTGCTACCAAATTAGGCTAAACTACAGACTAAATTAGGCTATAAGCTCTGGGCTCTCCAGAGGGTGGTGCGGTTTGCCCAACGCATCACCAGGGGCACACTGCCTGCCCTCCAGGAAACCTACAGCACCCGATGTCACAGGAAGGCCAAAAAGATCATCAAGGACATCAACCCCCCGAGCCACGGCCTGTTCACCCCGCTATCATCCAGAAGGCGAGGTCAGTACAGGTGCATCAAAGCTGGGACCGAGAGACTGAAAAAGCTTCTATCTCAAGGCCATCAGACTGTTAAATAGCCATCACTAGCCAGCTACCACCCGGTTACTCAACCCTGTCTATGTACATAGGGCCGCTGCCCTATGTACATATAACATTTAATCACTGGTCACCTTAAATGGAACACTAGTCACTTTAATAATGTTTACATACTGTTTTACTCATTTCATATGTATATACTGTATTTTAGTCAATGCAACTCAGACATTGCTTGTCCTAATATTTATATATTTCTTAATTCCATTATTTTACTTTTAGATTTGTGTATTGTTGTAAATTGTTAGATACTACTGCACTGTTGTAGCTAGGAACACAAGCATTTCTCTACACCCGCAATAACACCTGCTAAATATGTGCATGTGACCAATCATTTTTTTTATTTATTTATAGGCTGCTATTTCCTGTCAATTCGTCCACCCACCATGCACTCTTTGATTAAGCTATTCACTTTCTGTACAATAGAAGATGTTTAAACCCAGACAGCTTTTAGGGAAATACTTGTGACCTTCTCTCCTTGGGTTAAGCCATGGAAGAAGAGTAGCCAGCAGTTAAAGCTTAAAATGTTCTGCATCGTTAGGCCTACTCTGTCTGGGGCGGAAAGGTAGGCCTAACTTTTGAAAGAACCATGCTCAGATTCCTAATGATGTCTCAGATGTAATTATTTGCAAACAGGGACAGTTTCATTGCAAACAAGACACACTGATTTGGCATTTGAGAAATATGATAAGATGAACACATAGGCCTCTCTGTCTGTCCATTCTTAGCCTGTAATTTCAGTAATTTGTGTGGAATTAAAATACATTCTGCTAATATGTAAAATGACATAGAATTGCATAAAATGTTTATAAAAAGGTAATTTTTTCTCAGACCTGCAAATACAATGATAGATTCATGCAATGCATTTACTATAAAAGGAGATCTTTCCACCCCTACTCTTGTCCACGGTGGTCTGAGAACCCACAACTTTCTGGCCACCAGCCCTGTGCGCTATCAAAATTCCTGCATTGCCATGTAGCCTAACGCTTACAGGACAAAGAACAGTTTCTAAGGCTATCTTGGAATTAAGAACATTTCCAATAACTATTTTCAAGAATCGAATTTCTTCTTAACTTTTTGCTTAAGGAGAAACATAAGAAATAGCCAAGAAAATGTTCAATAACCTTTTTGAGGAATAGCAACTTTGGTTAACTTTTTCTTAAGTCTATAGTTAAGGAAAAAATGGCAGTTAAGAAGAAATGTATTCTTAAGAAGGTTTTGTGAATCTGGGCCCTGGTCTGTCCATGAAGTGAGGGTAAACCGTAGACATGTTCTCTGCTATCCACTGTATGTTTTAATTATTTTGGGTGTAGGGGAGGGTCACTTGTTTTGTTTTTTCAAGCGTTCAGGGACGGTTTAGGTAAAATACACTGCTCAAAAAAATAAAGGGAACACTTAAACAACACAATGTAACTCCAAGTCAATCACACTTCTGTGAAATCAAACTGTCCACTTAGGAAGCAACACTGATTGACAATAGATTTCACATGCTGTTGTGCAAATGGAATAGACAACAGGTGGAAATTATAGGCAATTAGCAAGACACCCACAATAAAGAAGTGGTTCTGCAGGTGGTGACCACAGACCACTTCTCAGTTCCTATGCTTCCTGGCTGATGTTTTGGTCACTTTTGAATGCTGGCGGTGCTTTCACTCTAGTGGTAGCATGAGACGGAGTCTACAACCCACACAAGTGGCTCAGGTAGTGCAGCTCATCCAGGATGGCACATCAATGCGAGCTGTGGCAAGAAGGTTTGCTGTGTCTGTCAGCGTAGTGTCCAGAGCATGGAGGCGCTACCAGGAGGCAGGTAGCTTAGTGGTTAAGAGCGTTGTGCCAGTAACCGAAAGGTCGCTGGTTCTAATCCCCGAGCCGACTAGGTGAAAAATCTGTCGATGTGCCCTTGAGCAAGGCACTTAACCCTAATTGCTCCTGTAAGTCGCTCTGGATAAGAGCGTCTGCTAAATAATGTAAATGTAAACGTAATACATCAGGAGACGTGGAGGAGGCCGTAGGAGGGCAACAACCCAGCAGCAGGACTGCTACCTCTGCCTTTGTGCAAGGAGGAGCAGGAGGAGCACTGCCAGAGCCCTGCAAAATGACCTCCAGCAGGCCACAAATGTGCATGTGTCTGCTCAAACGGTCAGAAACAGACTCCATGAGGGTGGTATGAGGGCCCGACGTCCACAGGTGGGGGTTGTGCTTACAGCCCAACATCGTGCAGGACGTTTGGCATATGCCAGAGAACACCAAGATTGGCAAATTCGCCACTGGCGCCCTGTGCTCTTCACAGATGAAAACAGGTTCACACTGAGCACGTGACAGACGTGACAGAGTCTGGAGACGCCGTGGAGAACGTTCTGCTGCCTGCAACATCCTCCAGCATGACCGGTTTGGCGGTGGGTCAGTCATGGTGTGGGGTGGCATTTCTTTGGGGGGCCGCACAGCCCTCCATGTGCTCGCCAGAGGTAGCCTGACTGCCATTAGGTACCGAGATGAGATCCTCAGACCCCTTTTGTGACCATATGCTGGTGCGGTTGGCCCTGGGTTCCTCCTAATGCAAGACAATGCTAGACCTCCTGTGGCTGGAGTGTGTCAGCAGTTCCTGCAAGAGGAAGGCATTGATGCTATGGACTGTCCCGCCCGTTCCCCAGACCTGAATCCAATTGAGCACATCTGGGACATCATGTCTCGCTCCATCCACCAACGCCACATTGCACCACAGACTGTCCAGGAGTTGGCGGATGCTTTAGTCCAGGTCTGGGAGGAGATCCCTCAGGAGACCATCCGCCACTTCATCAGGAGCATGCCCAGGCGTTGTAGGGAGGTCATACAGGCACGTGGAGGCCACACACACTACTGAGCCTCATTTTGACTTGTTTTAATGACATTACATCAAAGTTGGATCAGCCTATAGTGTGGTTTTCCACTTTAATTTTGAGGGTGACTCCAAATCCAGACCTCCATGGGTTGATAAATTTGATTTCCATTGATACTTTTTGTGTGATTTTGTTGTCAGCACATTCAACTATGTAAAGAAAAAAGTATTTAATAAGATTATTTCATTCATTCAGATCTAGGATGTGTTATTTTAGTGTTCCCTTAATTTTTTTGAGCAGTGTATATTTTCCTGAAGGGCCATCCATTTTCATTTCAGAGGTCCGATTTTCTCCATGCAACCCTTATAATGAATAACGTTCATTCCCTAACACACTGACACAGCTGGACAGACAATATTCAAATAGCATGATCATTGTAACGTTAGCCTAGTCATGAACACTACAGTAATAGTGTCACTGGCATCATTATCAACATGACACTCACCTCATAGGCCTTGACAGCAAGGTCCGTCTTTCGTCCATTGACTTCTACAAACTTCACAACGAAGCCTTCTCTAGCTCCTTTTGACATGATCAACCTGCAATGTGACAGAAGTCTAACTGCTATATGGATTTAGGAACAGTCATATGGCTAGCAGACTCTTTAATTCATGACATATAGCTAACGTTAGCTAGCTACAGAGAATATAACTAGATGACATGATTGTTGACATATTGTTAGTTAACTAGCTTATTTTGCTACCAGTGTCAGTGACTAAGTAATATGGCGTCAGCGACAACATATTTAACTAGCTACAATAGCTAGCTAACGGATAAATCACGATAGCATTGAGTCACTTTCTGCTATGAGAATGTGCAGTTGTGCTCAAAACGTCTGGGAAGGGGGAACATTTACATTTTAGTCATTTAGCAGACGTTCTTATCCAGAGCGACTTACAGTTAGTGAGTGCATACATTTTTCATGGGAACAGTTCAGGTTCACCACTGTTCTTACCTTGTTATAAGACCTCCAACATTAGCGTATTCCTTTAGCCAGCAAATAACTAGTTTAGCTAGCTAGTTTACGCGTTAGTTATCTAGAACTAACAAGTTACAGGATTAAAAATCCTCGCGCTCGCGAGGGGCCAAATCACTTTTGCTCGTGACCCAAATGAAGTGTGTGACAGACTTCAATTACGAACTTGTCATTCTCAGATGTTGATGACCATCAAATAAGATGTCTAAAACCTGAACAAACACTCATTATTATCGTAATTAACAAGTCATTTGTCTAGATCACAGTGTACAACTGTTCAGTCATCATAAAGATAGAAAATCGCAAGCTGTGTTTTCGTCGTTATTCGCGCGAGGAAATCGTCATCGGATGCTGACGGAAGTGAGATTTTTGGGGGTCCTAAAAAAAAAGTGAATTTGAATGTGCGCCCCTGCTGGCGCGAATATAAATGCATTCAAATCCAACACGATTTTCCACTTACCTTGGCTGCTGCCTGCTATGTAGTTCTATATCGTGGAGCTCCGCCCCATAGGGGAGCTCTGCTCCTATTGGTTTACCCTCTGCCCTAAGGCAGCATCAGCCTGAGACAAAATGATGCACACACCTGCAGCCAATAGGAGTACAGGTGTCCCTATAAGAGGGGATGCCTCCCCTCAATCAGCCTCCCTTTATCTTCAGCGACTGGACTAGACTGAAGAAGCCAAGAAGAGACGAAGAGAAGACTCAGGACGAAGAAAACGCCCTACAATGAGCACACCAAGCTTATCCATAGGGTAAGTATTTAACAAAAGCTCTTTTCAGAGCTCAATGTCGCTGTTCCCCTTGGCGGCTGTCACCCCCCCGACATATGTTTTGTGGGTCGAGGGACACAGCACGCCAGGGACGGCCTCATTAATCCCCCACTATGCGCCAGCTGCGCCCTCCTTTTTTGAAGGAGTGGAAGCAGCGTTGGGCATTTTTAGGGAGGATATTCCTCTTGAGGATGTGCTATCAGTGTTAGTCTCAGCTTCCGAGGCATCATCTGAAGGCGCTGACTCAGGAGATGACAGGGCTATTGGGGAAGAAATCAATATTCTATTGGAACAATTCATTACACTGACCCAGATGTTTAACACCCCTTTTCCTTCAGGAAATTGTGAGGTCATTACATCCCTGGATGATGACGCCACAGCCTCTCTGTGCTCTGAATTCTCAGGTCTCATTGAGTGGGCTGCTAAACAGCGGGAGATTAAGCTGCCACCCATTCCCTCCAACCCGGAAGTGGATATGATGAAGGGCGGCCGTTACTCTCGCTACAGCTTGGCGTCAGACGGCGGCCTCCAGCAGCAAGGGAGCGGGCCTTGCCCCCCCCCCTGCAGCGCCAGAGGTGCCGGCGAGAGAGGTCATCCTGGCATCACCCGAAGGGCGGCCAGAAGAGACGCCGTTTATGACAGGCGAGGGGGAGAGAACGGAAGACGGCGCAGCGCCTGCTGTGACCGAGCCCACTGCCCCCCCCCCACCCTACCGTTGAGTGTATGGAGGAGAATGTTTTTTGTTGATGTGTGTAATAAAGAGTTGGCTCTACTTGACACTGTCAAAAAAGAGCCCCTTTTCCATAATACATCCGAGAGCGTTCGACCTTCCTCACTCTCGCTCTCTCTCTTACCACTATGAGTGCAGCTCAGCCCACCATGGTGCGTTGCTGAACGCACACATAAGGCAGGTATATAAAAGGTATTAAGTGTACCTTATAAAGACCTCACTTTACAGACTCCTAGGAGTGCTGTAGTGAGTGTCTCACATAGCAGGCTGCAGTCTCAGCCAGATAATGGCATGATGACGCGACCGCTATTCGGGACGGCGCTCTGTCTCAGGCTAACGCCTCAGTCAGTGCAGTTCAGACCCGTGCTGCGTTCACGGAGGGCCTGATTACTACGGTTACGGGCGTAACCAACGTATCGGCGCCCCCGTTTCTCTCAGAACGCGCTGATAATATCCACACTGAGTGTGGCTCAGCCCACCAGGAGTGCAGAGCTGAGCACACACAGGAGGTGAAGATAAAAGGGTTGGGGATGGCGCACTATCACAGACTAAGGTCTCTGTTAGTACGACCCAGACCCATGCTGCGTTCAAGAAGGGCCCGATTACCACGGTCACGAAGGTGCCCAGTGTATCGGCGCCCCCACCTTTTTCTGAACGCGCCAAGGCTCACCACACTGAGTGTAGTTCAGCCCAACAGAGGTGCAGAGCTGAACGCACACAGGAGGTGAAAGGAGGAATAATACCTAGACGCCGTCTTGGTTTATCTCAAAGAGACCTCACATTATAGACTCCAAGGAGTACTGTAGTGAGTGCCTCTCATAGCAGGCTGCAGTCTCAGTCAGGAGACATGATGACGCAGCCGCTAGTTGGGGATGGCGCACTATCGCAGACTAAGGTCTCGGTTAGTGCGATTCAGACCCATGCTGCGTTCACCGAGGGCCTGATTACCACGGTCACGACGGTGCCCAGTGTATCGGCGCCCCCACTTCTTTCTGAACGCGCTAATACTCACCACACTGAGCGTAGTTCAGCCCACCAGAGGTGCAGAGCTGAACGCACACAGGAGGTGAAAGGAGGAAAGATACCAAGACACCGTCTTGGTTTATCTCAAAGAGACCTCACATTACAGACCCCAAGGAGTACTGTAGTGAGTGTCTCTCATAGCAGGCTGCAGTCTCAGTCAGGAGACATGATGACGCAGCCGCTATTTGGGGATGGCGCACTATCGCAGACTAAGGTCTCGGTTAGTGCGATTCAGACCCATGCTGCGTTCACGGAGGGCCCGATTACCACGGTCACGAAGGTGCCCAGTGTATCGGCGCCCCCACTTTCCTTTGAACGCGCTAATCCTCACCACACTGAGCGTGACTCAACCCACCAGAGGTGCAGAGTTGAACACACACAGAAGGTGAAGGGTAAGACGGTATCAAGGCGCCGCCTTGTGTTACCTCATAGAGACCTCATATTACAGACTTCGAGGAGTATTGTAGTGATTGGCTCTAATAACGGTTTGCAGTCATCTACGATGACGCAATCGCTTGCTGGGGATGGTGCCCTGTCGCAGGCTGTGGCCTCGGTCAGTGCAATTCAGACCCATGCTGCGTTCACGGAGGGCAGGAATACGACGGTTACAGGTTTAACTGACGTTTCTGCCCCCCCTTTTGGTTCAGAACGCACTAATGTTTCCTCTCCCTTTCTTGGGAGGCCCGCCTTGGGCTGTTCCACCACCTCAGTGTTGGAGAACAGCGGCGGCAAGGGCCATAGAGGAATACAGGTCCTTCCTACTGAATGTACCACAGCTTCGTGCTCGGCCGCTTTCTCTGTATTGCTGGCAGTGGCAGCGAAGCTGCATCCTCTCACGCTGGCTACAACAGACGTTGCAGAAGGGTTATGCTCTCCAATTCCACCGGACCCCACCCCCATTCAGGGGAGTGGTGGAGACAGTGATGAAAACGCCCGAAAAAGTGGCCGCTCTGGTCTCAGAGATTACGGAACTTTTGGCGAAGGAGGCGGTCACAGTGGTTCCCCAGGAGCAAAGGAACAAGGGGCTATATTCGCCCTACTTCCTAGTGCCAAAAAAGACGGGGGGAATGAGGCCAATATTGGATTTACGCATTCTCAACGAGAGCGTAACCAAATGGCCCTTTCGAATGCTAACGACAAAACGTCTGCTGGAATGTGTCCAGAAAGGAGACTTTTGTACGAGCATAGACCTAAAGGACGCGTACTTTCATGTGCCGGTACAGCCGCGTCACAGGAAGTTTCTGCGATTCGCCTTTCAAGGGGTGGCGTACGAATACACAAGGATGCCATTTGGGTACGCCCTGGCACCTCGCACATTTTCCAAGTGTGTGGAGGCGGCATTGGAACCGTTGCGTCGTCAGGGAATACGGCTACTAGCCTACCTGGACGATCTACTGGTTCTCGCCCCGTCAGCAGAGCTGGCGATCACTCACACAACACAGACAGTGATGCATCTCACAAGTCTGGGGTTTGCTGTGAATTGGAAAAAGAGCGCGCCCTGGCCCACTCATCAGATTGTCTACCTGGGGATACAGCTAGACACTGTGAGGATGAGGGCTCGAATTTCTGACCCCCGAAGGGTAGCCTTGTTGCTAGCCCTGAGGAAGTGTCGTCCGAATCACACGGTGACGGCGCTGTCGATCATGTCACTTTTGGGTCTCATGTCGTCAGGCCACTCTGTGGTTCCGCTGGGACTCATGCATATGCGCAGGATGCAGCGATGGTTCGCCCAACTAAGACTAGACCCATTGCGTCAACGTCATCGGTTGGTGGTGGTTCCACTCTCGCTCAGTGCAGATCTGAACTATTGGAGAAACCCGCGCGTTCTTACGCACGGAGTCCCGATAGGCAAGGTGTCCTCCTACATCCCAGTATTCACAGATGCGTCCCTGACGGAATGGGGAGGGACATGTCAGACCCAAGCGATAGGAGGTGTGTGGCCTCAATCAGGTCGTCACATCAACCTCTTGGAGTTGGAAACGGTTCAACTGGTTCTGACCTACTTCGCGTCTACCCTTCGGGGTCGCGATGTGCTGGTCTGGTCAGACAACCGGACCACAGTAGCTCACATAAATCGCCAGGGAGGAGTCAGGTCTCCTGCTCTCCATCGGGCGGCAGAGGAATTGTGGCTGTGGGCTCACGAGCACCTTCGCTCATTGAGAGCAGCACACATTCCGGGCTACTTGAACGTAGGAGCAGACCTCATGTCAAGAGGGGGTCCTCGAGACGACGAGTGGTGTCTGCATCCGGACATTGTTCTCCAGATTTGGGAACAATTCGGGAGAGCCGAGGTGGACCTATTCGCGTCACGCGTGAACGCGCAATGTCCTCTGTGGTTCTCTCTGAGGGAACAGGACGAACCGCCACTGGGAAGGGACGCCTTTGCGCACCAACCGTGGCCGAGAATTCTCCTGTATGCATTCCCTCCGCTGTCCTGCATTCTCCCACAGCTAGCCAGGGTGAGGTCAGGGGGGCTGTCAGTGATACTGATAGCGCCCGATCGCCCGGGGGCTCCTTGGTTTGCGGAGATGAGTCAGATGTTGATTGCGCCACCTTGGCCAATTCCACATCGAAGGGACGCGTTGTCTCAGGCGGGAGGCACGATAGGGAAATTGCCCATAATCGGCCAACCACTGAAGGCCTGGCTGCTGAGAGGGACAGACTAGAGCGCCGTGGGTTATCTGATGCAGTGATCAGGACCATACAGGGTTCACGTGCCAGTTCCACTTCTAAGATGTATGCCATTAGATGGAACGTGTTTTCACGATGGTGTGTCACACAAGGTGTAGACCCCATGAGCTGTCAGGTGGAGAGTATTCTCTCTTTTCTACAGCTCATGTTTGATAAGCAAAAATCGCCTGCCACTATTAGGGTGTTTGCAGCAGCGATTTCGGCTTGTCATGAGGGGTTTGGCAGAGACAATGTCTTTAGCCACCCTCTAGTGAAACGATTCCTATTAGGAACGCGGCGACTTAGGCCAACACCTAGAGTCACGCTTCCTCAGTGGGATTTGGCTTTGGTACTCGAAGCGCTATGTAAGTCGCCGTTCGAGCCATTGAATTAAATACCCCTCAAGATGCTGTCTATGAAGCTTTTACTACAGCTAAGCGGGTCAGTGATTTGTGTGCTCTTTCGACGAGACCTGACTGCCTGGCCATCAATGGTGACCTGAGCAGAGCAGTGTTACGTCCTAACCCGGCATTTGTGCCGAAGGTTATTAAGAGTTCATATAGGTCACAGACCGTGGAGCTGTGGGCTTTTTCTCCTCCTCCTCATAGAGAGAGGAGTGAGGAAAAGCTCCATCGCCTGTGCCCGGTACGCGCTTTGGCGTGTTACGTCGAGCGCACAGCAGCGATTAGGTCATCGCCTTAGTTGTTTGTGTGTCACGGTGCGGCTGCACTAGGTAGACCACTTTCAAAACAGCGGTTGTCTCACTGGCTTTGTGAAGGCATTGAGACAGTTTATGAGGCAGCGGGGCGGCAATTGCCTCAGGGTATCAGAGCTCACTCCACTCGTGGAGTAGCGGCTTCTACTGCCCTTTTCAGAGGAACAGGGGTAGAGGATATCTGTAGAGCAGCATCCTGGTCGACGCCGTCTCCATTTATCCGTTTCTATCTCTTAGATATGTCTTCTAACTCTCTGGCTCGATCTGTACTCAGCGTGGCTGAGGGGAGGTCTTGAGCAAGAAAGAGAGGAGAAGCAGGACTGTGGACACAGGTTTCCATCAGGTCCGCTTTGGTTAGGAAGACGTGTTTTTGACAGATATGTTTTCTAACTCTTTGGCTCGGTTTGTACTCAGCATAGCTGAAGGGAGATCTTGAGCTAGGAAGAGAGGGAGAAGCAGGACTATGGACAAGGTTTCCATCAGGTCCGCTTTGGATAAGAAAACATATTTTGTGGCATGACTCCTGACTGGCAGGTTCAGTACAGTAGAGGCATGTGTTGATTGACAGAATGTGAGGTCATCTATCTGCTTGTTCAGTTTTAGTATGACTCATGTTTTGTTCCTGCCCACTAATCTCTGGGATTCCATTGAGTGAGTGAGGCGGTCTACCGTGTACACAATGTAGAGTGACACTTTGTGTCATTCCATTAGTGGTCGGTAGTGTTTTCACAGGATATGGAGGCACATCTATCTGCTAGTACAGATTAGTATGGCTTCTATTCTGGTGATCTGCCCACTAGTCATTGGCATTGCCATTGGACTAGGTGGGGCGGGTCTTTAACCGATGACGCGGTATATTGTGACGCCCGTATGGGTTTTTAGTTGCAGTACTGCGGGACTTGGTTGCAGCCATTGCTAGGCCTGACCTTTTCGTTTCGATGGGAAGTGTTAGGCTCGGCAGGGAGTACATTTTGGAGCGCTATGCTCCGCCTTAAACCAATAGGAGCAGAGCTCCCCTATGGGGCGGAGCTCCACGATATAGAACGATTAGTTACCGGAGTGTAACTCCAGTTCTATGAGTGGAGCGGAGCCCCATAGGACTTAAGGCCCTGCCGACCCTCTCTAGTCTCGCTGAAGATAAATATCTCGGGAGGCTGATTGAGGGGAGGCATCCCCTCTTATAGGGACACCTGTACTCCTATTGGCTGCAGGTGTGTGCATAATTTTGTCTCAGGCTGATGCTGCCTTAGGGCAGAGGGTAAACCAATAGGAGCAGAGCTCCCCTATGGGGCTCCGCTCCACTCATAGAACTGGAGTTACACTCCGGTAACTAATCGTTAATTCACCATGCCACCAACGGCCCACCAAAAATGAAATGGTCAAATCTGAAGCCCAGTCTACTTAGAATATCAGAAATAAGATCCGAAATACTAGAAAACTAGTATAAGTATGGTTTATGATTAGATTTGTATTGTTAGTATGTGTACTGCAGCCCAAGATTATGGACCTTTATGGTACAAGTTTGCTTGCTCTGTCAATGTATGTACTGTTGCTATGCCCCACTCTGGTATTAAGTTGGACATTTCTCTTATCGAACTGTACTTTACGTTGTCATTCACTCTTCTCAGTTTAATTGGGAATAGAAACACATTCTGATATAAAGAACAACATTGTGGGTTCCCTTTTATTCTTAAAATCTTATGTACAAGCGCAACTTTTATTTTTTTATGTACATTCAATATAGAAAGTTTATATACGTCATTTTACATTGAACATTTCCCAATTGCACTAGTCTTTCACATTGATGTATAATCAGTCAGTTTCATTCCTAATGTCTTAACAGAAGCTCATTTCAGTTGGTAAAGGCCGTTATTTACCTATAAATATTCGAGTGCTTTTTGCATTCTGGGAAAGGAAAATAACATAGAAAAAGATATTCTTGGTAGCGGCAGAAAGGACAACCTTCAAATAGATAGTGAGCAGAGCAAAGTATGGATCAGGATCATCATGAGGAAGGTAAGACAAACAGGAGACAACGAACACACACGTATGGCCACTTCAAAAAGGCCAGTCTTAATTCACCACAGTTCTGTCAGTTCCTCCTTACAACATTGTTTTCAACCTTTTCCATACGACACTAAAACGTTATAAAATTAGGAAATATTTTCGATGCATGACTGGACGCCTCCTGTAAACAGGTGAGTGGAGATTAAAGTTAATCTTTGTCCAGTCAGTGACCACATGTCCAGGCCAGATACAGTAACCTCCTTCAGGGATGGGGGGTGTGAGGATGTGTGTGACCAGGCAGGGTAGTGAGACCAGGCATGATGGAGGAGAGGAAGGAGAAGAGAATAGAGGGTGAGACAGGTCCAAATTTACATAGATCCTCTGTCTTTTACTCCACGAAAATTAAGAGTAAAAAATATATTCATACAAAAGTAAACTATTTGTTGTCTCATTGGAAGAAACAAAGGAGCACAAAAACAGACCAAAAAAACGAAGGTTGACGGCGACAAGTTTTATAATTTACTTTAAGACGGTTTTACGAAGACCGACTGCTGTTTGGGGGGGCAGGGGAAGGAGAGTGACATTTTGAAGGTGTGGCGACGGTGGACATTTTGGGGACAGTTTGTTGCCCCCTTCCTCCCTCTCCTTCCTCCTTCCTCCCTCTCCTTCCTTCCTCCCTCCCTCCCTCGGGGAGCTGAGCAGTCTCTGAGCTGCAGCTTTGGAGCCGCAGGGCAGTCTGGAGGGCTGAGCACTTCTCTCTCAGTCCGTCCGTCTGTCAGTCAGTCTTTCAGCCTGAGTCTCCAATGTCATTGTCCACAGGGGGCGGAACGCTGGGCAGCACTGTGGAGCCAGTTCCTGCTGTAAGGTAGCCTGCCACTCCTGGACCTGCAGGAGACAGCCACACAGAAAGACACATGGGATTAGATAGACTAAGGAATGCTCAAGGCTGACCACTGGAACTGAATGCTCAAGATGGGTGACTGAGGTCAACACTAGATTATCTGGTGAAAGTCTTACATTGTGTGGTTATGTTACAGTGTTGGCAGTGTGAGGGGTGGTAGTGGAGATGGCATGGAGGTATATGAACTATTGCTACTTAGAGCGTCAGCAAGCATATTGCCACTGTTTACTTTATTAGGGCCAATGTTGGCTTATCAAGGGCAGGGCTTCCACTGGTTCACCCATTGACTTGTGCTACAGTGATCCAGCCATAGCGTTTTTCCAATCCATGTCCGAAGATGAGATGAGAAGTGGGGGAAAGTGGAAATGGAAAAACTGAGCAGTAGCACAAGATGGGGGGCGACAGGATAAGGAGTGGTGGAAGTGGAGGGAGGGAGGGTGGGGGAGCAAGGACAAAGTCTACCTGCAGTCAGAGCAAAGAGAGAGGAGGAGCGCTGGGAGGGCCATGCACAGGAAACTACAGCCCGCTCCGCAGGGGGCTGCTGGCCGCCATGAGAGAGGGAGTGGACACACCTGAGGAAGATGGAAACGTGGAGGAGAAAGGGAAAGAAAAGGAGGAAGAGAGGAGAACAGAGAGGAAAAGGAAGGGAGGAGGACTTACTGAGAGGTACTAAGCACAAAGTGAGGAGTCAGCAGCCACAAAGTGCTCAATGGAAGCATAGTAGAACGAAAGGATTCAGATTGAGCTTGTACAATGCCCCCTCTAAACTGACCTTCTTTGTAGTGCATAATATACTGTGTGTGTCTGTGGATTACATTCCTACCTGTGAGGTACCCTGCGGTCTGGGACTCGGAGATAAACAGGTCATGTTTCTGGTCTTTGAAGGCACTCCACACAGTTGACCGAGCCAGGATTTCATTCACCTGCAACACAGGACCCCCTCAGACTGATAAAAGTGTACAGCACCATAGCAATTAGGATAGGATCAACTTTAATGTCCCGAGGGGAAATGGTCTTAGACTCACAGTAAGCACTGCAATATATTGTTGATATACTGATTGATATATTGATTGACATATAGTTGTGATGCCTAACCTGTTCTCCATAGTGCAGACTGCGTGTCATGGACTTGAGAGCCTTGACGATCTGAGCCTTGGTGGCCGAGGGGTTGTCTAAGGTCTCCAGCCCAATCCCTTCCAGTAGCCGCAGGAGGTACGGCACCAACTCCACTCTGAGGGCCTGTGTGTGCATGTAGGAACCCATGGACACGGAAAAACACTCAAATGACATGGAATAACATCAAGTAAAAAAGGGTAGAACGTAAGCACACCCTGTGTTTTCCCCTAAGCAATTAACAGGAAGAAATGGTGAGAAAATGTAACCGTTAACCCCAAATGGCACCCTATTCCCTATATAGTGAACTCCTTTTGACCAGAGCACTATGCACTGCATTGAGAAGAGGGCGCCATTCGGGACTCCGCAATGATAGAGAGATGAGCTACCTGAGACACGAGGTCTGTTTGCTCTCTCTGGAACATGTGGTTGAGCGCCTCACAGGCCAGTCCTGCCATGTCCATCCTCATCTTCATCCCACTCATTAGAGGACCGATGGTCTCCAGAGAAGCCATGGAGCGCACACATTGCTGGGCGTGCACACACGATACATTAGACTTGCTATACATTTCTAAGTGTGACAGAAATAAATATAAAACAGATCTGGTGTACATGGGAAGATTGTTGACCTCATTACAACCAAATCAGGACTATTGTAGACTCTGTATGTAGTTGAGGTTGGCTTGGTTGTAGTTATACAGCTACATTAGCACATCAGCCAATCGTAGCTTGCTAAACTAGCTAATGGTAGATCTGGTCACCTTCTCATGTTGTGGAAAGCCACCATAGACTGTGATCTCACCTCGTTGTCTGAGAGCACGTGAATGAGGCGGATGGAGCTCTTGGGCACGGCGTTGTTCTTGTGGGTCAGTGCTGCCAGGATGCGGTGCAGGTGGCCCAGGGGAGGGACCTGATCACACAGCTGGGTCTGGGTGCTGAACAAACACACCGCTGCCGTGGTAACTGTCTCCAGGGCCTCACCCTGTTGGAAACGAGCCGCGAAGGTTAGAAATTGAGATTTTTGCGTACAAGTACAAGCATAAAGTGGATATTCTGTACAGGGTATTTTATGAGATGACAATAGATATTTTTCTGCTCAGTTACAGGAAATATATGTGTGTGTGCGCACGAAATGTGCTTTAATTCACTCAGTGTGTCCTCACATTGGGGTTGTTCTTCTCAAACAGCTCAGTAAGGGTCTCCAGGAGGGCCACTAGAAACTCCCGGGGTTTGCGAAGCACCCAGCCCGGCTGAGCGATGAAGATACGCAGGAAGACTCCGCCCACCGCCAGCTCACCCTGCCCCGCCCCGTATGCCACCGTGAACTCCTCTGGCAGCTGCACACACAGTCAACATTGTATTATTAACACACCATGTAATTCATGTGATTACTGTTGTTTACGCTGATTTCTTTGGGCATTTATCAGGTCACCTTATTCACTGTTTACTACACAGCGAAAAGTATTATTATTTTTTTTTTTAAAGATGATATCCATAACATTCAAAACAACATATTTACATGAATATGGCTCAATTTATTAATATGAATAAACTTACTCTCCAGCTAACATCAGGATTATCCTTCTGCTGCTTAAAGTGCCTGCAGAGCAAAAGGGAGGAACACAAGGGACAAATCACGTGGTCAGGAAAAACTCGATACTACTCGACACGTAGACACTGTAGGTTTCCCAATAAGAGAGAAAGATTGCGTACTCGAGCATCATCTCCCGGACGGTGGTGGAGACGGTCTCCCGGGAGCCGTCGTTCCAGATGAGTTCGGGGTTCTCATGTGTCCCCTCGAAGATGTGCACCGCCGCCTCCGCGTTGTCCCGCATAGCGTCCATGAACACGCCGGGCAGGAAACGCATCAGAGTCAGACGCACCTAAGGGAGAGAGGGATGAGGGAGGGAGAAAACAGGGCCCTAGCCAAAAGTAGGGTGCCATCTGGGAAGCAGAGCTAAAGTAGTCTATACAGAGTGATCGCTCTCTTCCTATGACCATCCACACAAGGATACTGACTGACCTTTGGCCCCACCAGCTTGTCTGAGGTCATCTTGGAGAAGAGCTCGGCTGTCTGGGTGCGCACCTGGGGGTGGGTGGAGTTACAGAAGAGGTCCAGTAGGTAGATCAACACACCTGGAGGAAAGAGGGAGGGCAGGGTTTGACATTCACTTTTTTTGGACAGATTTTTTACTTCTCTTTCCTGGGACGATTAAAAAAAGATATGTCTATGGTTCAAAACGGACTCTGGGACAGTTCTGGGATGACAGATCCAAAATTCATACAACCACTACATTGAAAAAAAGCACACAAAAAAGCAGTTAGCTTAAAATGTTGAACAAGTTTTATTTCTTCATATTATGAGCTCAACAATGCGCACATGGCTGTAGGCTACGCGTGAATGTTCCAAAATGTAATCAGAGGGAAAACACCATTCTCAAAAGCGCACCGCACGCATGAGCGGTTTCATCTGACAGAGATGAAAATATCTGCTCGAAATTAAGAAAGCGGGGAGATCTAAACATGCATCAACTACCATGGGTTAGGCCTACTAATATGACCAGGATTAATGCCTTTGGCTGCTGGACAATAAAATAAAGTTGATTTGAAAACTAATAGAACATGAGAAAAATGCTGGTTTCTAGGGCATATTAAGCGTTTATAAAATAATTCCCTCATTATTTCTATGGTCGTATTTTGGCTAGGCTACTTTGAAACAAGGTAAGACATGCTTCATAAAATGACATATCATTTCCAGGTTTTAAACAATACGTTTATGGTTAAATAGCTTCAAAATGCTGACTGCCTCCGCTCAGATTCAAGGTGGGTTATGTACGGCGCGCAACAGGCACTGTCCTTCTCCGGTCTGTTGTGACCATTTTATCTGAACGAACCTTGCCTCGAGAATGTCAACAGAATCAAGCCTTTAGACTCTAATGTTAACTAAACTTCATTATATTTTTAAAACATGACTAGCGTTTATCCTATATTTACGTAATTAAAGGTCTCCTTAAAGTTTGGCTAAATCATGTATGGAAATGCGCCATTGTAGAATCTATGCCAAGGCGCATTGAAGCTGTTCTGGTTGCTCGTGGTGGCCCAACGCCCTACTAAGACACTTGATGTTGGTGTTTCCGTTATTTTGGCAGTTACTATAATACTGTAATACAAGAACTAAGAACAATCTGCATAATACCGACCCTTAGCCATAGCTTCTTTGACTATCTTGGTGTTGGAGGTCAAGGCGTACAAGGTTTCCAGTACAAGCTGCCGGCCTGAAAGGGATACAGAAAATCAGACAGGCAGGTTTTGAATGAAGTATATATAGTACAAAGGAGTAGTAGATGAAGTAGGTGTTCTGTGGTCTTACTGGAGGGCAAGGAATGCAGTAGCACCAGTAGGTTGGACAGCACCAGGGACTCAGCGATGTTGGTCACACATTCCTGGTTGGAGGTGACCGTGTTCACAACCTTGGGGAGAAAAACAAAGAGTGAGTGTGTGTGTGTGTGAGTGAGAGAGAGCGAGCGAGCGTGAACATTTGAATTGGGAGAGTGTCACTGTACCTCCAAAGCTATCTGCTGCACCTTCCCAGCCCCGTGAACCCGTAACAAGGAGAAGAGCAGCTTGAAATGGCCGATGCACTCGGTCTCTGAACCTGGGGTCAACAAAGGTCACAGAGCACACATTCAAGTTAAGGTCATGAAAAAAGCGAATAAAAAAAGATTTTAAAATGTGGTGGAGGTTGTATTTTATACAGTACCTGGGTTGTTCTTAATAACGTTGCGCAAGGCCTCCAGGGCCATCTCAGCCGAGCGGAGCCTCTCTGCGTGCTGCTGGGACTCCACCTTGTTGCTCTGGGACATGGCCAGCAGGGTGGTGAGGTACTGGGCCTGGGAGCCCACGTAGTCCAGCAGGCTGGCCGCAAACGCCTTGGGGTACTGGACCATAGGGAACAGGGAGACATAGTTATAGACTTATAATAAGGCCTATAACATCTGATCTGATGTACATCAAATTACTAGCATTCTATTTAATTCTATGGTTGTAGCTAAATACCTTACAGTATCAGTCAAAAGTTTGGACACATCTACTCATTCAAGGGTTTGTCTTGTAGAATAATAGTGAAGACATCAAAACTATGAAATTTCACAAATTTACTTTTAACAAGGCACACCTGTTAATTGAAATGCATTCCAGGTGACTACCTCATGAAGCTGGTTGAGAGAATGCCAAGAGTGTGCAAAGCTGTCATCAAGGCAAAGGGTGGCTACTTTGATTTGTTTAACACTTTTTTGGTTACTACATGATTCCATATGTGTTACGTCATGGTTTTGATGTCTTCACTATTATTCTACAATGTAGAAAATTATAAAAATAAAGAAAAACCCTTGAATGAGTAGGTATGTCCAAACTTTTGACTGGTACTGTAGATATTACCAGATAATTACCTGCAGGTTTTCAGATATTACTGTGAGCTGCGTGAAGCAAATGGATTACCGTGATTGTGTGCTACTTAATGACATGACTACTTTATGGCATGACAATGACTACAATGTTGTTGGTACCAATTTGATTGAACAATGGTTGACAGTGACGAGTATGGGGCATGGTCTAACCCTATACTGAGTATTGGGGCTCACCTCCAGAGGATAGGTAGGCTGCTCGTTGTAGACCCGGACAAAGATCTCGCCCACGATAAGCTCTTTACCATGGTCACTGAACACAAACTCTGAGCCAAAGCTCTTATCATTATCCCCCTAGGACAGAGACGGATAGAGAGGCATTTCTTTACGCAGGCCTAATAATACAGTTTTACAATGATCATAACACAGATGTCCATGGCTGCGTCCCAAATGGACCCTATAGACCTGGGTCAAAAGTAGTGCACTATACAGGGAATAAGGTGCCATTTGGGACGTAGCCACATTCTAGAGCCAGTCCAAGTGCTCTGCTCACCCTCCTGATGTTGGCTTCCTGCTGGGCCTCTAGGAACTCCAGCAGCTCGGCCCGGGTCCCGTTGTTCCAGATCAGGTAAGGGTTCTCTGAGTTGCTGTTCAGCAGCTTCAGTACCTAGTAAACACACAGGGGGAAAGACAAGGAACAGCTGCATAAGTGAATGCGTGTGTGAGTGAGTGCGAGCATGAAGTTTGGCATATCAGAGTATATCCTCAAGAGTGTTTTAACTAGTGGGTCTATGAGTATGTGTTATTGTGTCTAATCTACATTATCCCTTTCACCTTTTCCAATATCACTCACCTCCGCCGGTGCCCCCGACCCTAACCTCCTCGATATATAGGGTGTGAGCATGGCCGCCAGGCTCTTACGAATCGTAGGGTTCTCCGGGGTTTGCCCCTCCAGCCCGTTAGTCTCCACTACACCTCCCTCTCCAGGGGGTGGGGGTGTCGGGGCGTAGCCCCCCAGACGGCTGAGGGCCACCAGGCTGAGCTTGGCCAGGCTGTTGGCCACCTCCTGCTGGTTGGTGTCCTGGCTGGTGGCCACGCCGCTCTCCTCCAGTGTGTAGTCGTAGTTGAACAGGTGCACCAGGAGGTGCCAGAGCACGCCGGCGTGGTACAGGTGCGTCTGCAGGAAGTAGTCCACGGCGAAAGAGCTGACGCACTGCACGGCCAGCGCCGCTGTCCGCTGGAGACCCTGAGAGAGAGAGGATACGAGATGATTGCTATCAATTGAAGGTATGTGCTCACTTTTAAAATGCCCCTTTTAGGAAGTATAAATCGGTGTCCTTTCTGCATTGGATGATAAAGTGGTATCCCAGTAGTATATACAGAGCCAGAGATACAAGGCTGTTGTTACATGATTAAATAGAGGTCTCACCTTCCCATAGTAGAGCACGTGACACAGGTCCCTGATGATGTTGGGCAGCTCGATGATCTTCTCCCGGCACTCCTCAAACTGAGCTGCTACACAGTAGCACTTACACACCTGGCCGCACACCTAGGCAGAGACAAAATAACACAGCCCATTAACGACACAGAACAGTAACACTCATTTCCAGCCTGACATGTATGGGTTAGAATACAGTGATAATAGTGAGACACAGAGGGATGTTTGTGGATCTAGTGTATTGTTAAATATATATATATTTTAGGTGATTTTACACTTTATTCAGACAGTAAGGAAATTAGAGGGCGAGACTGGCGAGTGGGATAAACAGTGGAAAGGGTAGACTGGAGGATTGAATCCTTGTCTCCGGTGGGGGAATTGCATATAAGACACATGCCAGGGAGTGTTACCACTCCACCACGGCTCTGCACTGTATCTGGTGGTCTTACTTGAACAGCCATGTCATCAGACTTGCTGGAAGCGGTTAAAACAGCGACACACCGGGATAGGGCGTCCAACAGAATCTGGTGGAAAAGGGAGGGGGAAAAGTACTTTTTTATTTAGACCATGTTTACACCATAAAAGTACGAATGTAAGAATGTCGATCAGAAAAGGTGAAGATTGTTGCAACAATAGTATCTGAATTGTATTCATTAGTGCACACCGATTCAAAACGTAGCAAAACGTTTTGCAACGGAAAATGAAAAACAAGCATTTCTTATTGGACACCTCCCTGTTATAGTAGTTTACTTCCATTGAATATGACCCTGATATGTGAATAGCCATTAGTGTTGTTAGTTTTACCTCAATGCCACTTTCTCTGCGTAATTCCTCGGCGTTGAGGGCAGAGCAATTGACCGTGTGGAAGGCCAGCTCGATTGCAGCCGGGAGCAGGGGGCAGGTCTTGGAGAACAGCTGCTCGTCACCTGTCTCCATTGTGATGGTCTTGATGAGCATGGGGTAGCCAGCGTACTTGTAAGGTTCCAGTTCTGTCAACAAGAGGATAACAAGAGCTTGCCTTAAAGGGATAGTTCGCCCAATTTACAAAACAAAATATTGGTTTCTTTGCCCTGTAAGCAGTCTATGGACAAGGTAAAATAGCAATCCATCCTTTGGTTTTATTTACATGGCCACTGTCTCCAAATGCTAACTTTTTAGCATTTGTGTCCAAAAACCAACGCAAGTTAATATGCCCTGACATTGTCATTTTTGTGTGTTTTTATGTCCAATTCACCTTAATAACATAAAACATACAATACTACAGACAATGCAGAATAGCGCAGAGAATATTAGAGTGTCAGACCTTGTTTGTGTCTGTTGAAGAGGATGCTCTGGGCTTTGAGGATGAGGATGATGTTCTCAGGGTCGGGGCCATCGATGATGCGGGCCGACTTGGTGCACAGGAACTCATAGGCCTTGTTCACCTTCTCAAACATGTCCTGAACACACAGAGACACAGCCATGAACACTCCTCAAACTCTGATGATAATGTCTGGGTCCCAAATGGCATCCTATTTCCTATATCAGTGGTCACCAAGCTTTTCTGAGTCAAGATCACTTTGAGTCAAAATGCAAGCCGAGATCCACCGCTCAGATTTTTAAAAAAAACATAAGCCTATGCAACATTAACCTATTAAAAACAGTCCTGTAGTAATGAGGTTTGTGCAGTAAGCTATAGCCCCAATACATTAGCACTGCATATTGGCTATGCTTGAATTGCCCTACATTGCTGTTCTTCTCAGACCACTTAAAAATTATATTTCAAAATTGGAGGTATATGATCAAACTGGTAATAGAACAGTTCTTATATTACTTGTGAGGCACAGCTGAGTGGGCCTAATTTCAAATAAATTGCTTTGCTCAACGTCCCTCCACTGAGACTGACCAAAAAGGGGACACAGTCTTCCAGCTGATCGGGAAACTCGAGTCGCACCGCATTATTTCTGCCTCATGCACAAATTCATGTTGTAACTCCTATGACCAGAGAAAGTGAAACTTTTTGTAGCACGAGTGGAAGTAGGCAGCAGCGCATTTTATGGCTTATAAAAGTGTTGAATAAAAAGTATTGACAGTGCTGAGTTAAAACTTAAACATGAACAGCTGCTCTTTGCTGTAATTGTTGACAGTTTGTCTAGTTTTTTTAGTTTTGAAATCTCACAGTATCAACTTTGCTGTGCGCTCGAGGAAGCTGCAGACACGGTAATCTGAGTTATCCGATTGGCCAGCTGTAGGCTTATAGTTGCACTTGATTTGCTGTCCGGGGAATTTGTAGCTTCAGACACATGAAATGGTTCAAAATGGAAACAAGTGGCCTCCTGTAGCTCAGTTGGTAGAGCATGGCGCTTGCAACGCCAGGGTTGTGGGTTCGATTCCCACGGGGGGCCAGTATGAAAAATGTATGCACTCACTAACTGTAAGTCGCTCTGGATAAGAGCGTCTGCTAAATGACTAAAATGTCAAATGTAAGTGCACCTACCGCCACAGCGTAAAAAAATAAAAAAAGGAATTCGAGGCTTTATCGTTGGGTTTTTTACAGAAACGTTTGGCAATCGACTAGGAAGCCTTGGAGATCGACCAACCACACAACACAGAAGGCCCAATAATACAGGGTCATGTTCATTAGGTCATGCGATGGAAAACATTAAAAAACACATTGCAAGTTTTGTTTGTGACCACTGCCCTATATAATGCACTACATCTGGGATGCAGCAGTGGTGAGATAACGTACCCTGCCCTCTGGGTTCTTGTCCGGATGGTATTTCTGCGCCAGTCTGAAGTAGGCCTTCCTGATCTTACTCTCCTCATGCCTGTGGAAAAACCATTGTATAACAATCAGAACATCTAAAATATTCCACTGATAGACATCTTGTAGAGGAGAGATTATTTTCTTTTTTTAACCAGGTAAGCCAGTTGAGAACAAGTTCTCATTTACAACTGCGACCTGGCCAAGATAAAGCAAAGCAGTGTGATAAAAACAACAACACAGAGTTACACATGGAATAAACAAAAACAAAACGTACAGTCAATAACACAATAGAAAATATATATACAGTGTGTGCAAATGTAGTAAGTTATTTATAATTATTATTTATGGAGGTAAGGCAATAAATAGGCCATAGTGCAAAATAATTACAATTTAGTATTAACACTGGAGTGATAGATGTGCAGAAGATGATGTGCAAATAGAGATACTGGGGTGCAAATGAGCAAAATAAATAACAATATGGGGATGAGGTAGTTGGGTGGGCTAATTACAGATGGGCTGTATACAGGTGCAGTAATGGGTAAGCTGCTCTGACAACTGATGCTTAAAGTTAGTGAGGGAGATAAGAGTCTCCAGCTTCAGAGATTTTTGCAGTTCGTTCCAGTCATTTGCAGCAGAGAACTGGAAGGAATGGCGGCCCAAGGAGGTGTTGGCTTTGGGGATGACCAGTGAGATATACCTGCTGGAACGCATACTACGGGTCGGTGTTGCTATGGTGACCAATGATCTAAGATAAGGCGGGGATTTGCCTAGAAGTGATTTATAGATGGCCTGGAGCCAGTGGGTTTGGCGGCGAATATGTAGTGAGGGCCAGCCAACGAGAGCGTACAGGTCACAAATGGTGGGTAGTATATGGGGCTTTAGTGACAAAATGGATGGCACTGTGATAGACTACATCTAATTTGCTGAGTAGAGTGTAGAGAGTAGAGATGACAGAGGGAAGGGAGAAGCGTATTTTTCTTCATATATGAACGACCACTTACTGTCCCTGTCCTTTGGGCAGGTTGAGGACTTCGTAGGCATCGTCTACAGACATGGAGGGAGGCTTCTTCTCTACCTCCCTCTTCCAGGCCTCCAGGGTGTCCTTCAGCAGCTTCACCTGCAGGGGGCAGAACACAATAGAGACCAATGAGGAGAGAACTATTAGGGTCTCCATCCCTTTCATATACACTTTTAGTATAGGTGCTGCAGTCGGAAGCACTTCCAAAACACACCTTCACTAGTCAATCAATCAGCCTCTCACAATCCCATTCTGCCATCATATAGTTGCACACACACACAGTTCACATCAACGTACGGGCTCTCGGATGGGCCAGTTGGGGAAGCGGTTGGCGTCACACAGGTGCCGGAGGTAGTAGATGTTGCAGAAGAGCTCGTTGTCCAACTGGGGGAAGCTGACCACGGGGATGGGGCAGTACTGGTAGAGGGCCCGTGTGTTGCTGTACAGCCGCGGGCTGAAGTCAGCCAGGTGGGCCGCAAGCTTCTCAATCATCAACCGCCTGGGGGGGACACACAATCCAACACACAAGAGGCAGATGTGTAGATGACCGAGAGAGAGAAAGTCTTGGTCCAAAAACAATCCTTCTACACCCATCTGGTCCTTTCAAATCCGGTAAAAAAAGTAATTGGGGATAGCACCTGAGATTTGAATTCAGACTCGGCAAAAGACAGTCAAAGGACAATGACAGCAAGCTTGTGCCTACCTCATCTCGCTGCTCCAGATGGCCTCGGGCGTGTCAAATTCTCCAAGGAAGATCTCAGAAAAGCGTTCTGCCTCATAGTTTTCCAGGTAACACACCATGGCCTCGGGCAGGACCGGCCCCAGAACACTGCGCTGCACAATGTCTGTACCTTTGGCCTCTTCTGACTTGAAGGCCTGCTTCAGGTGAGTGTACTTCAGGAACCTAAAGGAAACCACAAGATGTAACTTAGGCCAACAGAAAATAATTAGGATATATATATATACATATATACATACACACAGCTGCGGAAAAAATTAAGAGACCACTGCAAAATGATCAGTTTCTCTAGTTTTACTATTTATAGGTATGTGTTTGGGTAAAAATAACATTTTTGTTTTATTCTATAAACTACTGACAACATTTCTCCCAAATTCCAAATAAAAATATTTTCATTTAGAGCATTTGTTTGCAGAAAATGACAACTGGTCAAAATAACAAAAAAGATGCAGTGTTGTCAGACCTTGAATAATATAATGAAAGAAAATAAGTTCATGTTCATTTTTAAACAACACAATACTAATGTTTTAACTTAGGAAGAGTTCAGAAATCAATATTTGGTGGAATAACCCTGATTTTCAATCACAGCTTTCATGCGTCTTGGCATGCTCTCCACCAGTCTTTCACATTGATGTTGGGTGACTTTATGCCACTCCTGGTGCAAAAATTCAAGCAGCTCGGCTTTGTTTGATGGCTTGTGACCATCCATCTTCCTCTTGATCACATTCCAGAAGTTTTCAATGGGGTTCAGGTCTGGAGATTGAGCTGGCCATGACAGGGTCTTGATCTGGTGGTCCTCCATCCACACCTTCATTGACCTGGCTGTGTGGCATGGCGCATTGTCCTGCTGGAAAAAACAATCCTCAGAGTTGGGGAACAATGTCAGAGCAAAAGGAAGCAAGTTTTCTTCCAGGACAACCTTGTACGTGGCTTGATTCATGCGTCCTTCACAAAGACAAATCTGCCAGATTCCAGCCTTGCTGAAGCACCCCCAGATCATCACCGATCCTCCACCAAATTTCACAGTGGGTGCGAGACACTGTGGCTTGTAGGCCTCTCCAGGTCTCCGTCTAACCATTAGACGACCAGGTGTTGGGAAAAGCTGAAAATTGGACTCATCAAAGAAGATGACCTTACTCCAGTCCTCTACGGTCCAATCCATATGGTATTTTGCAAACCTCAGCCTGGCTCTTCTTTGCTTCTCATTGATGAAGGGCTTTTTTCTAGCTTTGCACGACTTCAGCCCTGCCCCTAGGAGCCTGTTTCGAATCGTCCTCGCCGTGCACTTCACCCCAGCTGCCGTTTGCCATTCTTTTTATAGGTCACTTGATGATTTTCCTCACTCAAACTTTCCTTTTCAACTCTTTTGGCATGGTCAATAGTTATTTTTTGATTAATATTACTTTTGAGGTACTATTAGCACGGTTTTTGCCATCCAGCTGGTCCTATTGCAAGAGGATAGTGATGACCACAGCAGTGGTTTTTATACTTTTCCCCGTTAAATAAGATTTGGTTCAGGTGATCACCTAATCAGTACCTAATTCAGTAGACTGAGGTGTGCCTGTGTTGGAATTCAACAGACACTGGAATGGAATGGCTGTCATACATGTAGAGATGCTGATTTAAGAAACATTTGCAGTGGTCTCTTAAATTTTTTCCAGAGCAAATATATATATATATATATATATATAATTATATATATATATATATATATATATATATATATATATATATATATATATATATATATATATATATATATATATATATATATATACACCTGCATGTATGTGTATGCGCGTGAATACATGAGCATACGTGAGTGTGTAAGTATGTGTGTATACGTGTGTGTGACATGAGTGTTTGTCATGCGTGGTTCGTGGTGTGTGCGTGTGTATGACATGCGTGCATCTCTCCACCAGTCTGACCTGGCCACAGGCAGCACGTTGGAGCCGGTGTACATCATAATGAAGAAGAAGATGCCAGTGAGGTAGAGGCGCTGCAGGTTGGGGTTGTCCTGCATCACCAGGTACAGCACGTTGGCCACCTTCTCCACCAGGATGGGGTCAAAGGTCAGCAGCAGCTGATTGGAGAAGGGAAGAGGAAATAGTACACGTTTCATGACATTTGATTTTATTTAACCAGGAAGTGCCATTGAGGTCAGAAGACATCTTTTCACAAGGGAGACCTGGGTCTACATTAACCTCAGTACATTTCAGGAATCATATTCATAACGCTTCTCAGAGTAGAGGTACTGATCTAGGATAAGTTTGACCTTATAGATTATAAACAATGGAGCGGGGGACCTGATCCTAGATCAGCACTCCCTATCTGAGATCCTTTATGAATACCAGTCCAGCTGGCTAAAGTGGTAGGATAGTGATTTGAATGACAACCAAACATGTGAATGATATTAACTATGGGAGGGAGATGGAGCTAATAACAGGTTGGTTTCACTCACCTGGACAATGTGAGGGAGGCAGGTGTTGTCACTGATCATTCTCTTGATCTTGGGTAAAGGACGAATAATGGCATTGTCCTGGTCCCTGGGGAAAGATGGAGACACACTCACACTTTAAACTGGGGTTCAGCGAGAGAATGAAAGAGAGGGAATGAGAGAGAAAATGAAAGAGAGAGAAAGAATAAAATAGAGAGGGAGAAAATGTAAGTGAGAATGAAAGAACAAGAGGGAATGAAAGAGAATAAAAGAGAGAGAACGAAAGAAAGACATTGAGAGAGAACAGAAGTGGGACAAAAGGAGATAACTGATGATCTTCTCCCTACCTGCTGGGGTAGTAGGAGCACATGGTGATCAGCATGTTGAGGATGAGCGTGGCCAGGTCCGTCTCGTTCATCACCGCCTGCCCACTGGCCAGCAGGCACCACTTGAGCTGGGGGATGGCCTGCAGGGGGCGCCAGCCGTCCATGCCCTGGGCCCAGCACCGCGTCTTGGCCGTCAGCACCCCCGTGTTCCAGAATTCCTGCATCTGGAGCGGTGGGGGAGGCACATGCACGTGTTCAGTCATAAAGATATCATACTCAGGGATAGTTCACCCACATTACAAAAATGTGCCTTGTCTTGGAGATACCAAAAAAAAACTAATCAACGCAACTGGATCCAGATAATCAGACTTAGGATTTTTCTTTTGAAGTAGAGCTAAGCATTAGTCTTGGTTTAGCATTTCATAGAAACATACCTCTTCAAAGCTAAAGGGGCCCCTCCTCTCTTTGTCTGCGTTCCCAAAGTACCACTCCTTCTCGCTCTCCCTCTTCATGTCCGCCCCGGCCTCGATCACATTGCTCTGACAGACACAAAGACATGTTATTAGCATGAAACCAGACAGACTGGCCTGTTACTGAAGCATATAGCTGTCAAATTTCTATTTGAATAGTTATACGCTTCCAAAACCTGTAACTGTATCAAAACATACAACTTTAGATATGTGTTAAGAAGAATACACTACAATTTGGGTGGTTCAGACAGGGCAGTTGTAAAGACCTGTAGTGGGACGGTGGCTCGGCTGGTGTGTAGGTGGGCCAGGGTGAGCAGGTCCACTAGGATACGAACTCCATTGGAGTCCATCACCTCCTTCACATTTTTCTTGTTGAGAATGAGTTTGTTAAGGAAAAGGATCAGTCTGTCTCTTTCCAGTTTGTCTGTAGACTGTAAATACAGAGGGGGAGAGGGAGAAGTTACCATTTCAAAGCTGTCCCAAAGGAACTGTGTGTGTGTGGCTTTTTGTCGAGCAAAACGCGACTGTACAACACTGCCTACAGAGCCCTCCGCACATTGCACTACAATATGTTGAGTTCCCATGTATTTGGGAGGGAAACAGCTGTGTAGCCTATTGCTTGATTGTGTTTATGAGTCTGTTATCAAAAAATTTGCAACAATGTTGTGTATGTTTGTTGCTAAATCATGTATGGCTGTTTTTTTTACGCTATGCCCTAAAATAAATTAATTCATGGGCAGAATATTATATAATCTATATAGCCTAGCCTATAGGAATTTGATCAGTTAGACCTACAGTTCATGCGAAAATATTCAGATCTGGTAAAAGGCCGACATTTGGTAATTCAAATTAGACAACAACAACAACAAAAAGACTCTTTGGAACATGACTATAGAAATTGAAACATTGTCATTTCAGCAGATGATCAACATCCATTTACGGATATTGGATCCAACAGCATAACTGTCTCTTCACTGGTGGTTATCGCAACATAGTGCAGGTAATAAATTCAATTGAGTATTAGCCTTATATTTAGCTAATGAATGATGGGTTATTATGGATATATATTTTTTATGTTTTTAGAACATTCAAAGAGGGATGCAAGCTTGCTCGTTTGCTGCATGTAAAATACAGCAGCCAAAAAAACTTGCGGGGAGTTTGACCGAGAGAAAGATGGTGAATGCATTTAGCCGTTATTTATTCAGACCCATAACCATGCAATCCTCGTGAAGAGAAGAGAAGTGAATGCCGCTGGATCTTATTCTAGTCCGATATTATTCAAGGAGAAGGACAAAACGTATTTAATTTAACTGTTGAGCGGGAAGGGAGGAATTAAGTGAAAATAGAGAGGTGGCGATAAATAGGGCCTTGTGGGGAAATATTCAGAAAAGTAACGAGTCAGTCGACTAATTATACAAATTTAAAATAGGCCCTATTATTATTCAAAATGAACAGAGTTGTGGACACGTTTAAATGCATGTGGCAAATCTATATTCCATCTAATCCTACAATAATTGCTAGCAAATTTGATGACTTGATTTAGAAAATAAAATAACTTGAAACTTGGACCCTCAAGACTCGGGACTCGACTGATGACTTGAAATTATCTGTCCAGGTTTTGTAACGTTTTGTCACTCATTTTGTGGCGGTCTCTGTGGATGACTCTCCACACAGCCAGAGACAGTCGCCGCAGTAATCTCCCTTGCAAAAAAACGTGCAACGGATTGGCTAGTAAAAAACACACTTGGCCCTCTGATTGGACCAGCAAACTGTCGGGTGAGCTAGCAATTGATGATTTGCTGTACAGCTATAGGATCGGGTGGAGCGCAAACGTCAAATTGTACTCCCTAGGAGGATTGTCATAATAAATATGCAGCTCCAAAAATTGTTTGGTGATCAAGAATATTAACCATTTACTTTGCAAGCTCTCCAGCAATTGGGCATCAAGCAACAATTACTAGCATAGGCCTACTGGTCTTTATGTATGTCAAAATTGCTTGAAATGTATCATTTACTTATGATCTATAGGATACACTTGCACCCTCCAAACTCTCGCCAGTGAAGAGCGCTTTGTTCGCTTGTTGAAATGTTTGCTGTTGCTTTCACACGTTTAAATGCATATGTGGCAAATCTATATTCCATCTAATCCTACAATAATTGCTAGCGTTTCAGCATTCCATCCCCGTACAGGTTATTCCAACACTTAGACATTTCTGTTTCATACGATACATTTTAATCTACCATTTTTGAGTGGGCGTGATGTTCGTTGTGTACATGAACTTTCGTAAGTCTCATGAGGTAGAAGTTCTGTTTATTTAATTCTATGTATGGTTTCCTTTGTTCGTATTTCCCGGGTTATGTTGGAGTTCTGTGTGTCTGTGTCCTATAGGTCTGTCATTCTGGTTGTGCGTAATAGGAACGCGCACGCCTCAGTGCACATAGAAATAGGCTGCTTTAGAGTCTACGTTGAATAATTGGAGATTATTGTTCCATGTACGAATGGTGATGAAATTTCATTAGGCTAATAATAATCCTTAAATCTATTAAGACGAATGTACCAATGTAACAATGGATGTGGAAATTACTTTACACATTGTAGAGCCAGTTTATTGGTTGTAATTGGGTAATTAATTGTATGGTCCTGGGAGGGGCCAATATGTACCTGTTTGAGTTCCTGTTAGACAGATTCGGTTTGGTTACTCAAGGGGAGGCTGTGCAGTCTTGCCCTCTACCGGTTAAACCTGATACATTTATTTCGGTCTATTGCCAGTGTATGGAAATATCGGAAATTGAAATCAATTGAACTATTAGAAGGTTGAAATAACTTTTCTCCCAGTTTTTTAGTTTTTTATATGTTTTTAATTTTAAAAAGCCTATGACAGTAATTTTAGGCTATTCAATGATACTCCATTTATCTTCCGCTGCAGATAAAAACTAAAAAGACAACGACAATAGACACTATTAGAAATATCACTTTTTTTTAGAAATAGCAATCCACATGTGGTGGTTCCTGGGCTCTATAACTTACAATGTCTTTGTGATATTGTAGCAAAATATGAACAGAAATATGAATGCAACATGCAACAATTTAAACGATTTTACTGAGTCACAGTTCACGTAAGAAAATCAGTCAATTTAAATAAATTCATTAGGCCCTAATCTATGGGTTTCACATAAGATATGCATATGTTTGTCACAGATCAGAAAACCAGTCAGTATCTGGTGTGACCACCATTTGCCTCATGCAGCGCAACATCTCCTTCGCATAGAGTTGATCAGGCTGTTGATTGTGGCCTGTGGGAATGTTGTCCCATTCCTATTCAATGGCTGTGCAAAGTTGCTGGATATTGGCGGGAACTGGAACACGCTGTCGTACACGTCGATCCAGAGCATCCCAAACATGCTCAGTGGGTGACATGTATGGTGAGTATGCAGGCCATGGAATGACAGACATTTTCAGCTTCTAGGAACTGTGTACAGATCCTTGCGACATGGCATGAGAATGGGCCTCAGGATCTAATCACTGTATCTCTGTGCATTCAAATTGCCATCGATAAAATGCAATCGTGCTCGTTGTCCGTAGCTTATGCCTGCCCATACCATAACCCCACCGCCACCATGGGGCACTCTGTTCACAACTTTGACATCAGCAAACCGCTCGCCCACACAACGCCATACACGTGGTCTGCCAAATTCTCTAAAATGACATTGGAGGTGGCATATGGTAGAGAAATGAACATTCCTGCAGTCAGCATGCCAATTGCACGCTCCCTCAAAACTTGGAGGCATCTGCGGCATTGTGTTGTGACAAAACTGCACATTTTAGAGTGGCCTTTTATTGTCCCCAGCACAAGGTGCACCTGTGTAATGATCATGCTGTTTAATCAGCTTCTTGATATGCCAAACCTGTCAGGTGGATGGATTATCTTGACAAAGGAGAAATGCTCACTAACAGGGATGTAAACAAATTTGTGCACAACATTTAAGAGAAATAAGCTTTTTGTGCGTATGGAACATTTCTGGGATCTTTTATTTCAGCTCATGAAACATGAGACCAACACTTTACATGTTGCGTTTATATTTTTGTTCAGTATATATTGATTAAATTGTGTTATTATGTGTTAGCCTACAAGGTATATATTTTGGGTTGATATAAAACTGGTATTTTAAAATCTGTATTTTATTAGACAGCCTTCAGCTTTCATATAGTGAGTTTCCAACCCCTGCCGACGTGTTTGTGTGGGGGCAAGCGTGCACTGCAATTAAGTTCTCTTTGGCTGACCCATCTGTGCAAAAATGTTGCGCTATGTGATACTGCTTCTGTGTGTCTGTGTCAGCATCACTGACCCGGTCCAGCATGCCCATGATGTACTTGGTGTCGGTGAAGGGGCCAATCTCATCGCAGCACTTCCCATAGACGATGGTGAGAGCCTGCAGGCACAGGCACTTCATGGTGACTTTAGGCGTGAGCAGGAAACGGTGGTAGAGCTCATTGAAGAACTCATACCTGAGAGAGAGAGAGAGAGAGAGAGAGAGAGATGTATGGACGGAGGGATATTGCGGTTTGAAACGTTTACTTTGGGAAAATGTAACAATTGAAACATTTTAATTTATGCCTTTCGATTGGATGCAAGAGCAACATTGTCATTAGATGGCTTAGACATGGCTGATCGTGTTGTAGGTAGCTGATGTCTTACGATCTCTTGATGGACCTCGACTCGTCCGTCCCATCCTCTTCCAGCAGCAGACGCAGGTAATAATCACCAATCTTGATCTCATCCGAAAGGCACTCGTACTTCACCTGCAACACACACATGCAAACGCACACAACCCACACACACACGTCAGCTACCAATCCACATGCTGTGTTGATTAATGATCATATAATATGGTCGTAATTTGGTTTGACCCCTGACCTCAAACTCCTGGTGGTTCCAGGAGATGACGCTAGCGTTGCCCAGCTCGCGGTCCACGCCGAAGGCCCTCATCTCGCCCTCCAGAGCATCCCGCAGCTCCTCGCGTGTCTTCAGGTTCCAGATGAGGTTGGGCCGCGCGTGGTCCAACTGGAACCTGGGACACAGGAGAACCAGAGATAAAGACAGGACTACTTATCCAAAACCAAAATAATAACTTTTCATGCATTGATTGAATTTATTTAATAATTTAAAGTAGAAGGCTGCTCCAGCTGAAGAAACATTACATACATGAAAAATGCCTATAAAAGCCTATAATAGTAAGAGAGACAGTAAGGAGGTCATTTTGTGAGTACGTGACCAATTGTAGCTACCTGTAGTAGAAGAGCTCCCAGTTGGCTTCAATCTTGATCCTCTGTCTCCTCTTCCTCAGAATGACAGGCTTTTGATTGGGGTTCTGTAGTAGAGCAGCCAAGAACAATGTCAGTCAGTCACTACTACACTTTCTCTCTGGGTTGTTGGACAACTGCTCTACATGAAAGGATGAGACAATGTGAGTGGAGGGGAAAAATGTATAAATACATATCGGAATATTTATTTATTTTATTTTTGTGACTAAATCTTTATAAATGTTTCTTGTTGGGGGGGGCTACATGCACAATACACTAATTCATCTAATTTAATATTTAGCTCGCATGAAAGAGCCAAAAAGTAACAAAACATTTAGTATTAAAAAAATGTTTTTAAAGAGAGCCTCCACCCCATTCGCCCCAACCCCACCCATCCAACATGTCTCCCTCCAACCAACCACCACCTAGAAGCCATGTTTTCCACCCCTTCCCACCTCCCCTAATGTTATAACTTCTAATAGCAACTGTATCGACTAGCGAATTGGGAGAGTGAGGTGATTGCCATCTGTCTGCCAGCAGTAATAGTCTCCGATTTATTGAGAGATTCAAGGAGCTATCGTTGTTAAGTAACATAGCAGATGCAAAGCATTGAATATTTACATTCATGCACTTAGAAATTATTCTTGTAACTTTGTTCCAGAAGCATTTAACAGTGATCGCTTACCTTGCCATATAAATTTAGAAACTGCACTATGGACTTTTTCCCAATAGCCAGAATGGGGAGACAAGGGAAGCATTGAACTATAGAAATTCAGGCGTGGCAAATTATTAATTTTGAAAATAGATATTCTGCAAGTTAAAGCAACTGGGATGTTAGTCCATCTACTGAGGTCGGATTGAATTCATTTGAGCGGTCTGTCAAAGTTTCTGACAATGGTTTTATCTAAGGAAGGAAATATATCTATTCCCAAATATTTAAAATGGGAAACGATTGGGATTCCATAAGTCTTGATAGGCAGTAGGGCAGATTTGGTTAGATTTATTTTATAACTTGAGATGGAGCTGAATTTGTCTATGATCTTCAAAGCGTTTGGGAGGGATTGAGATACATTGTCTAGATAAAGTAAGATATCGTCGGCGTACACCGAGTATACCAAACATTAGGAACACATTCCTAATATTGAGTTGCCCTCCGAACAGCCTCAATTCTTCGAGGAATGGACCAATATTGACTCCAATGCTTCCCACAGTTGTGTCAAATTGGCTGGATGTCCTTTGGGTGGTGGAGCATTCTTGATACACACGGGAAATACCCCCATTTAAAGGCACTTAAATCTTTTGTCTTGCCCATTCACCCTCAGTGGCACACATACACAATCCAGGTCTTAATTGTCTCAAGGCTTAAAAATCATTATTTAACCCGTCTCTTCCCCTTCATCTACACTGTGGATTTAACAAGTGACATCAATAAGGGATCATAGCTTTCACCTGGATTCACCTGGCAGAGGTGAGATGGGATCACCCTGCCTGCTACTTGTAGTTATTCTGAACGGAACAGAGCAGGTATTGCCTGTTATTACTATGTCTGAGGGATTGGCATATAATATTTAAATCACATTAATGAAAATTGGAGCCAAGTCCCATATGTTCCAACACCGACCAAAGATATGACCATTCTAGTCTATCAAAAGCTTTTTCTGCGTCGAGAGATAGAACTGCCCTAGGAGCTTAGGTTTCTGATGAAGCATGTAATGGAGATTATCTGAGGATAATCTTTTTTTAACAAATCCGCTTTGGTCCAGATGTACCAATTTGGGTAAGTTTCGAGATGGGATGACAGAATTTTAGAAAATAGTTTATCAAAGATAGAAGGCAATAGTGAGAGCACTGGGTGGCGTCATTACCCTTTTTTAAATAAAAGCGAAATTAGTGCTGTATTTACATCCCTTCCAAATGAACCTTTGTGAACGGCTGTGTTGATAATTTGAAGTAACAGAGGACCTAATACAATTTTAAATAGACCTCAGGAGGAATACTGTCACAACCAGGTGATTAGCCTTTATTCATGTATCCAATGCCCTTCTGGCTTCATAGAGAGAGAGTTGGGCTCTCTGCAAGCCGGCTTCCTCCGTTGAGAGAAGAGGAGTTCTAATATCTTTTTAAAAAGACTTGATCTGACTTGGTGTGGATTTACAAAACAGAGGTGTACAATTTGTTATAGAAAAGGGAGAATCTTTGGTTGATTATTTTAGGTTCTGATAGTAATTCACCTGATTCGGATTCAATAGTTGCAATATCCGCTAATTGATCATTACTGCAAAGCTTGTTTGCCAGTAGACAATATTATTTTTGACGATATATCGTATCGACAATGTCGCAATATTATTTTTGCGCTAGTTGGCTGTACCTGCCCCAAAACTGCAGTGTTTTTCCTTCATAGCTTGTTCTCCATCTTCTTTTTATGTAGGGAGCCAATTTATTTTCAGCACTTTTATTTCTATGACTGATCAAAACTAGTTCTCATGGCTCCATCTTGTCCCTCTGCAGCAGACATGTGGTGAGCAATATGTTTGGAACATCGAATCGCAATAAAATCACAGTATCGAATCTCAATACATATAGAAACGTGAGAATAGCAATACATATCGTATCGGCACATAAGTATCGTGATAATATCCTATCGTGAGGTCCCTGGCAATTCCCAGCCCTAGTATTGAATGGCGTGTACTTTATCTATCCCCTGTGGACAGATGTTACTATATATATATATATATATATATATACAGTGGGGGAAAAAAGTATTTAGTCAGCCACCAATTGTGCAAGTTCTCCCACTTAAAAAGATGAGAGAGGCCTGTAATTTTCATCATAGGTACACGTCAACTATGACAGACAAATTGAGGGGGAAAAATCCAGAAAATCACATTGAAGGATTTTTTATGAATTTATTTGCAAATTATGGTGGAAAATAAGTATTTGGTCACCTACAAACAAGCAAGATTTCTGGCTCTCACAGACCTGTAACTTCTTCTTTAAGAGGCTCCTCTGTCCTCCACTCGTTACCTGTATTAATGGCACCTGTTTGAACTTGTTATCAGTATAAAAGACACCTGTCCACAACCTCAAACAGTCACACTCCAAACTCCACTATGGCCAAGACCAAAGAGCTGTCAAAGGACACCAGAAACAAAATTGTAGACCTGCACCAGGCTGGGAAGACTGAATCTGCAATAGGTAAGCAGCTTGGTTTGAAGAAATCAACTGTGGGAGCAATTATTAGGAAATGGAAGACATACAAGACCACTGATAATCTCCCTCGATCTGGGGCTCCACGCAAGATCTCACCCCGTGGGGTCAAACTGATCACAAGAACGGTGAGCAAAAATCCCAGAACCACACGGGGGGACCTAGTGAATGACCTGCAGAGAGCTGGGACCAAAGTAACAAAGCCTACCATCAGTAACACACTACGCCGCCACGGACTCAAATCCTGCAGTGCCAGACGTGTCCCCCTGCTTAAGCCAGTACATGTCCAGGCCCGTCTGAAGTTTGCTAGAGTGCATTTGGAGAATGTCATATGGTCAGATGAAACCAAAATATAACTTTTTGGTAAAAACTCAACTCGTCGTGTTTGGAGGACAAAGAATGCTGAGTTGCATCCAAAGAACACCATACCTACTGTGAAGCATGGGGGTGGAAACATCATGCATTGGGGCTGTTTTTCTGCAAAGGGACCAGGACGACTGATCCGTGTAAAGGAAAGAATGAATGGGGCCATGTATCGTGATATTTTGAGTGAAAACCTCCTTCCATCAGCAAGGGCATTGAAGATGAAACGTGGCTGGGTCTTTCAGCATGACAATGATCCCAAACACACCGCCCGGGACACGAAGGAGTGGCTTCGTAAGAAGCATTTCAAGGTCCTGGAGTGGCCTAGCCAGTCTCCAGATCTCAACCCCATAGAAAATCTTTGGAGGGAGTTGAAAGTCTGTGTTGCCCAGTGACAGCCCCAAAACATCACTGCTCTAGAGGAGATCTGCATGGATGAATGGGCCAAAATACCAGCAACAGTGTGTGAAAACCTTGAAGACTTACAGAAAACGTTTGACCTGTGTCATTGCCAACAAAGGGTATATAACAAAGTATTGAGAAACTTTTGTTATTGACCAAATACTTATTTTCCACCATAATTTGCAAATAAATTCATAAAAAATCCTACAATGTGATTTTCAGGATTTTTTTTTCTCATTTTGTCTGTCATAGTTGACGTGTACCTATGATGAAAATTACAGGCCTCTCTCATCTTTTTAAGTGGGAGAACTTGCACAACCGGTACATATTACTTCAACTACCTCAACTAGCCGGTGCCCCCGCACATTGACTCTGCACCGGTACCCCCCTGTATATATAGCCTCCCTACTGTTATTTTATTTTACTTCTGCTCTTTTTTTTCTCAACACTTTTTTTGTTGTTGTTTTATTTTTACTTTTTTTGTTAAAAATAAATGCACTGTTGGTTAAGGGCTGTAAGTAAGCATTTCACTGTGATGTCTGCACCTGTTGTATTCGGCGCATGTGACCAATAAAATTTGATTTGACTAAATACTTTTTTCCCCCACTGTATACATATACACACACACACACACACACACACACACACACACACAGTGGGGAGAACAAGTATTTGATACACTGCCGATTTTGCAGGTTTTCCTACTTACAAAGCATGTAGAGGTCTGTAATTTTTAAAACAAAAATCCAGAAAATCACATTGTATTATTTTTAAGTAATTAATTTGCATTTTATTGCATGACATAAGTATTTGATCACCTACCAACCAGTAAGAATTCCAGCTCTCACAGACCTGTTAATTTTTCTTTAAGAAGCCCTCCTGTTCTCCACTCATTACCTGTATTAACTGCACATGTTTGAACTCGTTACCTGTATAAAAGACACCTGTCCACACACTCAATCAAACAGACTCCAACCTCTCCACAATGGCCAAGACCAGAGAGCTGTGTAAGGACATCAGGGATAAAATTGTAGACCTGCACAAGGCTGGGATGGGCTACAGGACAATAGGCAAGCAGCTTGGAGGAAGAAGAAGGATGAGTACAACCACAAGAACACCATCCCAACCGTGAAGCATGGAGGTGGAAACATCATTCTTTGGGGATGCTTTTCTGCAAAGGGGACAGGACGACTGCACCGTATTGAGGGGAGGATGGATGGGGCCATGTATCGCGAGATTTTGGCCATCAACCTCCTTCCCTCAGTAAGAGCATTGAAGATGGGTCGAGGCTGGGTCTTCCAGCATGACAACGACCCGAAACACACAGCCAGCGCAACTAAGGAGTGGCTCCGTAAGAATCATCTCAAGGTCCTGGAGTGGCCTAGCCAGTCTCCAGACCTGAACCCAATAGAAAATCTTTGGAGGGAGCTGAAAGTCCGTATTGCCCAGCGACAGCCCCGAAACCTGAAGGATCTGGAGAAGGTCTGTATGGAGGAGTGGGCCAAAATCCCTGCTGCAGTGTGTGCAAACCTGGTCAAGACCTACAGGAAACGTATGATCTCTGTAATTGCAAACAAAGGTTTCTGTACCAAATATTAAGTTCTGCTTTTCTGATGTATCAAATACTTATGTCATGCAATAAAATGCAAATTAATTACTTAAAAATCATACAATGTGATTTTCTGGATTTTTGTTTTAGATTCCATCTCTCACAGTTGAAGTGTACATATGATAAAAATTACAGACCTCTACATGCTTTGTAAGTAGGAAAACCTGCAAAATCGGCAGCGTATCAAATACTTGTTCTCCCCACTGTATGTGTGTGTGTATATATATATATATATAGTAAGTTTTTCACAAATAAATGTTTTACTGTATTAATGAATTCAAATGGACGGACAACGTTTAATGTCACCGACCATCAGGTGAAAAATACTGTGATGATAACAAACACCAACAAAAACACACAACCTTTGACATAAACAGTGACAAAAATCTAAATACAGAGATGGGATCCCACAACATGTTGCATGAACTCTAAATGACTGACAGGTAAAAGAGGGAGGGGTCAAGAGGGTGGAAGAGGGGTTCCCATTGGTCAGTTCTACTTACCGGGTTATTTCTGTCCTGCTGCATTTGATTGACAGCCGAGAACCACAACAGACAAGAGGGGGTGGGTGGGGCAAGAGACAACAGAGAGAGATTATTGGTCCTCAGTCGGATCAAACAGAGATGCTTCTCAATAAAGTTAGGTCAAAGGTCATCTGCATCATTATCAAAATCTTTATCGACAAAAACAGTACGATTCACCACCTTATGCAATGATATATATATATATATATATATATATATATATATTTTTTTTTTTACTATATAATCAAATTAATAATAATTAAATACAAATCACAACAGTTGTGGTAGTGATTGAGTGTTTGTGTTGGCAGATAAAGGAAAGAAATGTAAATTAAATGATTGATTTGAGCTGGAATCACCTATACCCACAGTAAGCCATTAACAACTGTCTCATTCAGAATCCGCACTAATAAGTTCCTGTTTATCTTAGTACCTAGACGAAGAAAAACTAGTGTAGTGCGAGAAAATCCCAGGAAAACCCCAGTGATGGCCATATTATTATATAGTATAGGTGAACTTCGGTTTGTGGCAGCGTCGTGGCCCAGTTGATAGAAAAGGTGATTCGATTAAAGACTTGAAGCGGAGCCAGAGCAGCGAGGCAGCTGTGACCCCATACAGGACAGGAGGGCAGAGAGTCTTCTGTTAATGACTGACCCAGTCATATGGTCTGCTCTACTCAAGAACACACATTAGTCCTAACAAGACATCTAATTTACCGTTTTTGCTACCGCACAACACTAACTATGTTACTGTAAATGCTTGCATTACATTCTGTCACCATAACGCACAGGGTTACTCAATCAGTGGCATCATTCATACACTTAGTTGCCCAAAGTAGAAGTCATAACTGCACCAACAGTTTTAATAGAAATCCCAATACACTTTAAAAAGATCTCTGTGGATCCCTCTGACACATGTAGACAAGCGTAGACACCACACATGAAGTAAGCAGCGCATATCTGCTCAGCGGCGTCAAAAACAGCATAGCAAAGGGTTTGTTCGAATGTGGTTCAAAACCAACAGGTTGCCAGAGTGTCTCCCCCAAGCCAGGTAATGGCAAAGCTGCTGGATGCTAGCCATGCTAACTGGTACTACAGTACCTGGACCAGTCCAGCAGACAGATATGGACGCAGTAGAGTGTGACTCGGGAGTCTACAATACCACTCAGCGCCAGCAGAAGGAGCAAGAGCCAGCGGAGCCAGAATGAGGGCATCACCAATAGAGCTACTGGCCCAGAATGGAGCCCCTGAATGGGGGGAGAAAAGCGAGCAGTGAGTCCCTCCTCACCTCCTTCTGGGCAATGCCCATCTTGTCCCTCCAGTGCATCAGCACGATGTCGGCCTTCTCCTTGGCAAACTTCTCCACCTCTTTGGCTGCTTTGCCCGCCACCCGCTGCCAGTCAGGCACCTTTTGCCGACCAAACTGGTCCTGTAGTGGACAAACGGGGAAAAATATACAGTACTGTTAACATACAAGCACACATTAATTTCTAAAGGTACCACAATAGAGTATGGAGTGGGTAAAGGGGAATCTGGGCTAGTGTCGCTACAACAGGTTACCGTGGCGATCTTGACGTTGTCTCGGATGTGCATCCTGTCCACGTCTTTCTCCGGGACTGGATCAGGGCTGTCCAGGTACGCCAGCAGCCCCGTCGGCTGAGGGTGGGAGAGATGGAGAGAGAATAAAAGATGGAGAGACTGTACACAATATCAAGTTCCCTGCCCCTGACAGTATGGATGGTACACAAGTGAATTGCCTGAACACCTGTCTGGAGCCTCACCAGTATTCTCTTGAGGAGGTTCATGGCGATGGGGTTCTCTGCTGTCCACAGGCCCACAAGGTGACGACTTAGCTGCCTGTGGGAAAACAGTTAAAAACCATGAGTGAGTTTGTCAGAATCCTAAATTGAGATAAGGATGCGTAATTTGGACTTTTGAGTAAATCATGCATGGATGTTATGGGAGATGTGTGTATAAATCGGAAGTAAACTGATTTCGACCCAATGTCCTTTACCTGTTGGTGAGCATCCTCTGGTCTGAGCTGATTGTGAACATGGAGGTGTGTAGGTGTCTGGGCAGGGCCCCCTCACTCAGAGCCAGCTCCTGCATCTTAGTGGCTATCTCCTTATCCCCCTCCTAATAAACAAAACAAATATTCTTCTTGATCATCATAATCATCACCAATATCATTAGCAATATAATCATCAAAGTTCACCTCTTTTCCATATCAAGACCTGCTCCCCCAGCCTCACCTCAATGATGGCCTTCATGACCAGGCCTGCTCCCTTCACAATGGCCATAGAGGGGTGCTAAAAACAAAAACAGAAACTCACTGAGACTGTTAAATGGGTCACATCAAAACAGATAGTCACACATACAGTGGGGAGAACAAGTATTTGATACACTGACGATTTTGCAGGTTTTCCTACTTACAAAGCATGTAGAGGTCTGTAATTTTTATCATAGGTACACTTCAACTGTGAGAGACGGAATCTAAAACAAAAATCCAGAAAATCACATTGTATGATTTTTAAGTATTTCATTTGCATTTTATTGCATGACATACGTATTTGATACATCAGAAAAGCAGAACTTAATATTTGGTACAGAAACCTTTGTTTGCAATTACAGAGATCATACGTTTCCTGTAGGTCTTGACCAGGTTTGCACACACTGCAGCAGGGATTTTGGCCCACTCCTCCATACAGACCTTCTCCAGATCCTTCAGGTTTCGGGGCTGTCGCTGGGCAATACGGACTTTCAGCTCCCTCCAAAGATTTTCTATTGGGTTCAGGTCTGGAGACTGTCTAGGCCACTCCAGGACCTTGAGATGCTTCTTACGGAGCCACACCTTAGTTGCCCTGGCTGTGTGTTTCGGGTCGTTGTCATGCTGGAAGACCCAGCCACGACCCATCTTCAATGCTCTTACTGAGGGAAGGAGGTTGTTGGCCAAGATCTCGCGATACATGGCCCCATCCATCCTCCCCTCAATATGGTGAAGTCGTCCTGTCCCCTTTGCAGAAAAGCATCCCCAAATAATGATGTTTCCACCTCCATGCTTCACGGTTGGGATGGTGTTCTTGGGGTTGTACTCATCCTTCTTCTTCCTCCAAAACACAGCGAGTGGAGTTTAGACCAAAAAGCTCTATTTTTGTCTCATCAGACCACATGACCTTCTCCCATTCCTCCTCTGGATCATCCAGATGGTCATTGGCAAACTTCAGACGGGCCTGGACATGCGCTGGCTTGAGCAGTGGGACCTTGCGTGCGCTGCAGGATTTTAATCCATGACGGCGTAGTGTGTTACTAAGGGTTTTCTTTGAGACTGTGGTCCCAGCTTTCTTCAGGTCATTGACCAGGTCCTGCCGTGTAGTTCTGGGCTGATCCCTCACCTTCCTCATGATCATTGATGCCCCACGAGGTGAGATCTTGCATGGAGCCCCAGACCGAGGTTGATTGACCGTCATCTTGAACTTCTTCCATTTTCTAATAATTGCGCCAACAGTTGTTGCCTTCTCACCAAGCTGCTTGCCTATTGTCCTGTAGCCCATCCCAGCCTTGTGCAGGTCTACAATTTTATCCCTGATGTCCTTACACAGCTCTCTGGTCTTGGCCATTGTGGAGAGGTTGGAGTCTGTTTGATTGAGTGTGTGGACAGGTGTCTTTTATACAGGTAACGAGTTCAAACAGATGCAGTTAATACAGGTAATGAGTGGAGAACAGGAGGGCTTCTTAAAGAAAAACTAACAGGACTGTGAGAGCCGGAATTCTTAATGGTTGGTAGGTGATCAAATACTTATGTCATGCAATAAATGCAAATTAATTACTTAAAAATCATACAATGTGATTTTCTGGATTTTCTGATTCCGTCTCTCACAGTTGAAGTGTACCTATGATAAAAATTACAGACCTCTACATGCTTTGTAAGTAGGAAAACCTGCAAAATCGGCAGTGTATCAAATACTTGTTCTCCCCACTGTACCTTATACTGTATACAAAGACAAGCTCTTTCTTCTTTTCCATTTGTCTTCTTTTTACCCACCTCCACCACACCTTTCACCCTCTTTCTTTAAGCGTTTTTTCCTTAAAAATCAACAATCCTCCCATCATTTCCCCTTTCTCTTAGTCTTAGCTTGAAATCCAAACTAAAACGGAGCATACCCGTTGGATTCCATACTACCATTCTCTCACCCTTCCTAGCTACCTGGAAGAGTTTGAAGAGGGTGCGCCCGTTGGAGGCCACCATCTCCAGCAGCATATCAAACTGCTGGCCCTCGCTGGTCTCGCTGTAGGGGGCGCACAGGGCAAAGGTCAGGAAGTCCAGCAGTGAGCTGATCACCAGTGCCCCTGTGCCGTGGTCCTGGAGAGAGGGAGGGTAGAGAAGGGGAAGAAGAATAAAAGAGTGTAAAGGAGACTGTCAATAACGAAGCAAGATGGCTTCCTTTGGTTGAAAAAAATAAATGTATGCACTCACTAACTGTAAGTCGCTCTGGATAAGAGCGTCTGTTAAATGACTAAAATGTAAATGTTGACTGCTGGGTTTCGGCACGACCAACAAAAAAGTTTAGTAGAGGTTGAGGCTGACACACGTACCACGTTGCTGACAAACTTCTCTAGAAGGTTCTCCAGGAATTTCTTGGACGACATCAGGGAGGCCTTGTTCAGTTGCTCCTGACGCAGGTCGTAGTCATCGTGCATCGGCTGCAAATAAAAATTGCTATTCAATTTAAATTGTGCAGTACCAAAAGCAGTCACATTCTCTGTACCGTCATGTCGCCACAATAATATTGTGTGTAAGATGGTCTGTGTGTGTGCGCTTTCAGTACCTGCTCAAATGGCACTTACACACATAAGAGCACAGAGCATGTCTATGGCGCCGTGTGTCACGCCGTTGTTGTTCCTCTTCAGAGCTTTCACTGTTTTCACCCCCAACTTCTCACGGAACCTGCAACACACACACACACACACACACACACACACACACACACACACACACACACACAGATTAAACTAGACCGAGACTCACTCATTCATTTAATTGACATGATAGGGATACAAGGGGGAGTCATTGGAAATTCAAAAAGGGCCTCATATTTGATATACAAATATCATTTTAAAAGGGGTCTGGGAGTTCATTCTCAATTCCACAGGAACAAAGAATAGAAATACGCATCCTCTCATACATCTCAGTGACCCCGGAGGAGAGAGAGACAGTGTCCTGGATATATGCGAGAGAGAGAGAGACCCTGATCGAGAGAGAAATAAAGACAGAAAGAGATAAGCACACACAGGCAGACAGAGGTGGAGAAGAGAGATGGACGGATGGCATCACTTCTCTTTTGCTCTCCCAGTGTATGACACACATGAAATGAGAAAGGAGAGCAGACAGCCAGACAGACAGATAGCAGGCCAGACAGACTGCAGGCCAGAGAGACAGACAGAGACAAGCAAACAGACAAAGATCGTCAGCGGCAGACAGACAGATACAGAGCAAACAGACAGAGGCAGACAGACAGACGTAGTCAGTCAGTGAGTCAGACAGAGAGAGGAGGAGGTCAGACAGACAGAGGCAGAGAGAGAGGGCAAACAGACAGAGAGTGCAGACAGACAGACCCTGAGAGACAGTCAGACAGAGGGCACACAGACAGAGAGGGCAGACTGAGATGTATGGATTCATATTTACGTTCCATCTGTGAATCCAGACCCTTGACCAGACCTTGGAATGACAGAGCATGTCTGTTACCTACACGCTTACCACAACACTACTACACAACACTGCATAGCAATAACTATCAGTAGGAGAGGGGGATGGAAAGAGGAAATGGATGGGGAGAATGTAGCAGAGGTGGGGAGTGGTGAAGAGCACAATTAGACAGTCAGAGCTTTGAAGGAGGGAGAGAGGGGTAGTGAGAGGAGAGACGGAAAGTCAGGAAGAAAGGGTAGCTGTGTGTGTGTGTGTGCGCGTTGAGGCCTTACTTGGGCAGCTGTGTGAAGGCCTGGAAACCTGCCTTGGAGGCCACGAGGCGTCGGATGGCGTGAAAGTGGCTCTCCAGCTCGGCGTTGGGGCCTGGCAGCTCACACTCCTGGGACAGCAGGGCCAAGATGGCGTTGCTGATCAGCTTCTCCTTGTTCTCCGAAAACAGACCCTGAGAGACGGGTGGAGGAAAGGAGCGTTAAGGTAGGTCTAATACACAGACAGACAGACAGACAGACAGACACACTCTCTTTGGTAGGTTTGAACACACTCACGTCTTGGGTGACAGCATGCAGCACGCCACTGTAGGATACGTTAGCATTGAATCTGAACACTGCGTCTGCAAAGTTTCCATCTGAGGGAGACAGACAGAGACACTGAGTCAAACTACAGTTCTCATCGAGCCTGAAAATTAAAGCCTAAGCCCGGTCCGACATTACATTATTTATTTTTTTGTGATCCAATTGACATTTTAGTCATTTAGCAGACACTCTTATCCAGAGCGACTTACAATTAGTGAGTGCATACATTTTTCATACTGGCCCCCCGTTACATAAATTAAATGAGGCCAATACCCGAAAAAGGCAGATTTCTAGAAAACAATATATTGATTTAAGCTGGTGTTGAGAACAATGCGGAGAAGAGGAAACTGCCCTTGGGCCTAGAAAAAACTCAAGAGAGGAAAACTCACCTTAAAATATTGGAATAAAGTAAGCTAATGTAATTAAAGATATGGATCATTATGTTGCTTTAACTGAAACTCCCAAAGTCATATCCAACCGTTATACAAATGTAAAGCAATAGTCATGTGTGGTCACCTAGATGATCATCTCAACACTGTTTTGATTGGGACAGCATCATTCCTTTTTCTTTATTTTTTACCAGGTAAGTTGACTGAGAACACATTCTCATTTACAGCAACGACCTGGGGAGAAGTTTCAGGGCAGCGAATGAGCCAAGCTGGTTTGAGACAAGCGTGGGGGATGCATTTTGATAAATAAATCAATGTCAGATTTTTGTTTTCACTGAATCTCCGTTTGGATATTTGGTAGGGATGTAATGATTCATCGATAAGTATCGGTCCCTGATTGAAATGTTTAAGAGCATCAGTCCGCAAATCCCAAACCGATCCAAATGTAGCATGCATCGGTCAGAAAATCGACTCAAACATGACGAATCGCCGGTTCACATTTATTTTTTATTTTTATATTACATTCTTTCTACCTTCTGAAAATACCTCATCTTTTGTGACAACTGATGCGTCCTCACCTTCAGTGTCGAACTAAGCATGTAACGGTGTTGACAGGTAATTTTGTATACCCCAGGCAAGATCCGTAGCCTACTGTAGTCAAACTGCGCACTGTGCCCAGCTTCACGCACTGACCAAAGCCAAGTAGGCGGCCTGATCTTGCACATCTGCGCGGTACCTTCAGCATTCAAATGTTAATACACACACACACACACACACACACACACACACACACACACACACACACACACACACACACACACACACACACACACACACACACATATATATACATATATACATATATACATATATATATATATATATACAGTGCCTTGGGAAAGTGTTCAGACCCCTTGACTTTTTCCACATTTTGTTACGTTACAGCCTTATTCTAATATGGATAACAAACATAAAAATCCTCAGCAATCTACACACAATACCCCATAAGGACAAAGCGAAAACAGGTTTTTAGAAATGTTTGCAAAGTTATAAAAATAAAAAACAGAAATACCTTATTTACATAAGTATTCAGACCCTTTGCTATGAGACTCGAAATTGAGCTCAGCCGCATCCTGTTTCCATTGATCATTCTTCAGATGTTTCTACAACTTGGAGTCCACCTGTGGTAAATGCAATTGATTGGACATGATTTGGAAAGGCACACACCTGTCTATATAAAAGGTCCCACAGTTGACAGTGCATATCAGAGCAAAAACCAAGCCATGAGGTCGAAGGAATTGTCCGTAGAGCTCCGAGACAGGATTGTGTCGAGGCACAGATATGGGGAACGGTACCAACAAAATTCTGCAGCATTGAAGGTCCCCAAGAACACAGTGGCCATCATCAGTTCACCTTCCAACAGGACAATGACCCTAAGCACACAGCCAGGACAACGCAGGAATGGCTTCGGGACAAGTCTCTGAATGTCCTTAAATGGCCCAGCCGGAGCCCGGACTTGAACCCGATCGAACATCTCCGGAGAGACATGCAAATAGCTGTGAAGCAACGCTCCCCATCCAACCTGACAGAGCTTGAGTTCCCACATATGCTTAGCACTTGTTGGCTGTTTTTCCTTCACTCTGCGGTCCAACTCATCCCAAACCATCTCAATTGGGTTGAGGTCGGGGGATTGTGGAGGCCAGGTAATCTGATGCAGCACTCCATCAATCTCCTTCTTGGTCAAATAGCCCTTATACAGCCTGGAGGTGTGTTTTGGGTCATTGTCCTGTTGAAAAACAAATAATAGTCCCACTAAGTGCAAACCAGATGGGATGGCGTATCGCTGCAGAATGCTGTGGTAGCCATGCTGGTTAAGTGTGCCTTGAATTCTAAATAAAATCACTGACAGTGTCACCAGCAAAGCACCCCCACACCATCACACCTGCTCCTCCATGCTTCATGGTGGGAACCACACATGCGGAGATCCTCCGTTCACCTACTCTGCGTCTCACAAAGACATGGCGGTTGGAACTAAAAATCTCCAATTTGGACTCATCAGACCAAAGGACAGACTTCCACCAGTCTAATGTCCTTTGCTTGTGTGTCTTGTCCCAAGCAAGTCCCTTAGTAGTGGTTTCTTTGCAGCAATTTGACCATGAAGGCCTGGTTCACACAGTCCCCTCTGAACAGTTGATGTTGAGATGTGTCTGTGACTTGAACTCTGTGAAGCATTTATTTGGGCTGCAATTTCTGAGGCTGGTAACTCTAATGAACTTATCCTCTGCAGCAGCGGTAACTCTGGGTCTTCCATTCCTGTGGTGGTCCTCATGAGAGACAGTTTCATAATAGCACCTGATGGTTTTTGCGACTGCACTTGAAGAAACATCAGTTCTTGAAATGTTCCGTATTGACTGACCTTCATGTCTTAAAGTAATGATGGACTGTCGTTTCTCTTTGCTTATTTGAGTTGTTCTTGCATAATATGGACTTAGTCTTTTACCAAATAGGGCTATCTTCTGTATACCCCACTACCTTGTCACAACACAACTGATTGGCTCAATCGCATTAAGGAAAGAAATTCCACAAATTAACTTTTAAGAAGGCACACCTGTTAATTGAAATGCATTCCAGGTGACTACCTCATGAAGCTGGTTGAGAGAATGCCAAGAGTGTGCAAAGCTGTCATCAAGGCAAAGGGTGGCTATTTGAAGAATCTCAAATATAAAATATAGATTGATTTGTTTAACACTTTTTTGTTTACTACATGATTCCATATGTGTTATTTCATAGTTTTGATGTCTTCACTATTATTCTACAATGTAGAAAATAGTAAAAATAAAGAAAAACCCTTGAATGAGTGGGTGTGTCCAAACCTTTGACTGGTACTGTATGTCAGCATGCTAGAGATGACTTGCATTTGTTCTAAGAGACACCTTATATGAACTTCCTCATAGCAGTGAATGCAGGCTTTATTAGGCATCTCTGCTCTTCCTTGGATCTCACACCACCTGTCTTATGCAGCTGGAACAATTCTCCCTCATCCCTCGAAAAACACTTTTCATGTCACGGCCCATTTTTAACAAGACCGTATGCTCAAGTGAAGCACTTAGTGCTCAAGTGAGAAGTGATGTGTGAAATGGATACGACAGTGTTGTGAGATGGTGAGGGGAAGTTCACTGTGGGCTGTAGTGACAGAGTGTATCAAATACTTGTTCTCCCCACTGTACATCATTTACACACAAACACACACACACACACACTCAGACAGACAGACACACTCAGACAGACAGACAGACAGACAGACACACTCAGACAGACAGACACTCAGACAGACAGACACACTCAGACAGACAGACAGACACACTCAGACAGACAGACAGACACACTCAGACAGACAGACAGACACACTCAGACAGACACAATATTTGGTAACCATTAGGCTGGGGAAATGTTAGCTAAGTTGAGGTGAGTGCTCAGGATCATCTTTATTCTAGTTTGCTGATATATTAGCTGGTCAGAACATTTTGCTAGCATGTTATGTAGCTTAACAAGTGGATTTTCCTCTTCATTCGCGTAGTCATCCTACTCCTGACCAAAAGCCTGCGTCTTGTCTGATAATCAATCAATGTGCTTCTCCTGATTCTGAGCTGCGCTGCCTGTCGTGGTCTTGTGGATCATCATTCTCACTCCAGCATATTTGTATCGCAATTTGAAACATGGCCACAAATTTCTCTGGCCAATATCGGAATCCTGGCCCCGCTAGGGCCCCCAGCGGTTGCAGCTGAGAGAGCTGTATTAGGCTAAAAAGTGCACAGACACGCTCAGTTTTTCTTTAACACATCACGGCACGCCGGAAACCCGCCCAGCCTGAATCAATTCACAGAATTTGAGGCAGTCGGGCCCCGTCGGGTTCGGCCTGAGAATGAGAACTCTAAGTCAAACCCTCAATCCTTTAGAGATACAATATTCAACTGGCCATTTCAGGGTTGTATTCATTAGGGCACACCTTAGCAAAATGTTTTGTAACTGAAAACAAAAATGAGCGATTCCAATTGGACAAGCTCAGGTAGTACCTCCCAGTTTAACTCAGTTTTCTTCCATTTAGTGCCTACTGAACACACCCCAGGTCAAATATCAAACCTGTGATAGGGGTGTCACTCACTAGGAGGTGCTGCTAGGAATTTGAGGTGCAGGCTCTCCACTTCCTCGTCCACGGGCATACTCATTAGGCCCCAGCGCTGGCCCCGCTGGGTGGGGGCCATCTTCACACACACGTCCCTGTTCCCCGACGCACGCACCCCGTCCAGCAGGCTGGCCATCAGGGAGTCCCTAAACACACGTACACATCGAATTAAGTCACTGGAGAGAGACAAGTATATGCAGATATGACGCACACACACATAGACGATAAATAAAAAGACAGTGATGCAGGATAGGGAAATATATTACATACTGTACGAGCAGGGTGCGAATGGAAACAGGGGAGGGCAAATATGACATTTGCCATTATAGAGCTGTTTTGTGCTGTACCTGTCTGTGGAGCAGTACTTCCTGATCTGGCCTCTGATGAACTCTATGGTGAACACCTGGGGGTTCTCCACATCGCAGATGAGCGCAAACACCTGCGCACGCACACACACACAGTTTACTGCAAATTACACTAACACAACGGTGCTTCAGTGCAATTTACTTGAAAAAGACAAACATGGCATTTAAAGAGCCTGAGGCAGAGGTCAGGTCATAGAAATAGAATGAATAGAACAGAACATTTCTGAAATCCACATTATAACACATCAAGGAAAATGGAGACTTCTACCAACTCTATGGGTCAGCCCCAGTGTTTGTGTAGGAATTGTAGCAGCCACCCACCTCTCCAAAGGGCTTGACGGTGACTACGTTGTAGGAGGCTGGGTCTCTCTCCACCAGACATGTCTCTGTCAGGCACAGGATCCTCTTGATGGGCTCCTGCCAGGGACAAACAGCACAAGAGAAGTTAGTCTCAAGTTGATAAGGGCCATTTGACTACAAAGCAAATTTCCATCTCGATGTCCTAATAAAGTCAAAATCTCCTCATAAAAAGATCAACAGGTCAAATAAACAGGTCATTTATAAAAGTAATTGAAAGAACAATAGTGATAGCAGTTAGAGATTCTGACCGAGTGGCGCGGGGAGACCTTCTGCACCACAAACTCTGCCAGGGAGGTTATGCACTCGTCCGAGCCGTACTTCCCAAGTCGGTCCATCACAAAGTCCTCGAAGGTCAGTGGGTCCTTTCGCAGCCGCAGCGTGATGCCAATGAAGTTGCCCGCATGCTCAATGGCACTTTTGATGATCTCGTCCCGATGCTCTGAGGCAAACAGGTGCTGAGGGGGTTGGGGAGAGGGACATAGATGGGGGAGATAGAGAGGAAGTTGGGGAGGTGGAGAGAGAGAGGGATGGGATAGGGGGAGAGACGGAGAAGGATGTCAGGAAAGAGAGAGGGATGGGAAGGTGGAGAAAGAGGGATGGGAAGGTGGAGAAAGAGGAATGGGAAGGTGGAGAAAGAGGAATGGGAAGGTGGAGAAAGAGGGATGGGAAGGTGGAGAAAGAGGGATGGGAAGGTGGAGAAAGAGGGATGGGAAGGTGGAGAAAGAGGGATGGGAAGGTGGAGAAAGAGGGATGGGAAGGTGGAGAAAGAGGGATGGGAAGGTGGAGAAAGAGGGATGGGAAGGTGGAGAAAGAGGGATGGGAAGGTGGAGAAAGAGGGATGGGAAGGTGGAGAAAGAGGGATGGGAAGGTGGAGAAAGAGGGATGGGAAGGTGGAGAAAGAGGGATGGGAAGGTGGAGAAAGAGGGATGGGAAGGTGGAGAAAGAGGGATGGGAAGGTGGAGAAAGAGGGATGGGAAGGTGGAGAAAGAGGGATGGGATGGTGGAGAAAGAGGGATGGGAAGGTGGAAAGAGAGTGCAATAAAAACAGTATGTGAGTCAGTCCTGGACAGTGGAATTTCTCAAGGGAATAAACACATATTTTCACACAGACAATTAAACAAGCCTTTAGAGACTCAGATGCACACGTACACCCTACCCCCCAGGTACGTACCAGGCGGCTGAAGCCCCCATGGAGGATGCAGAAGCCCCCCTGGTAGTCGTTCACCTCTGCGAAGCCCTCCACAGAGCGGTAGTCGTAGGAGCACACCACCCGGTTGGTCTGGGGGTCGATCTGGTCGATTCCCCCCGGGGTCACCTCCAGGCTCACCAATTTCCGTGTATCGCTCCAGTGGTGCTTGTAACAGTTGTAGCGCTGGCGGGAGGGACACACATGTTAACAAAGTGGACAAAACTGGTCATGGCATCACGGCATGATATAGCTCTGGTCCAGGGCGTTACGTGCAGCTTGGGGAAGGCTCAGAATCAACAAGCCGCACATACAGTAACACCCCGGACCAGAGATAGGCGTGATAACGCTTAGAGAGCTATCAGACATTCAAACACAAACCAATCAAACTGACAATGTCCATTGTTACCCCTCACAACTAATGGATATAGAAAGTGAACCACTATGCAAGACCCTGCTTTAAGAAAATATGAAGATATTCGTTATGTCTGTGCCTGGCTGCCCTTTTAAAAACATAGTGCACTGTTCCAAATGGCACCCTATTCCCAATGTAGTGCACTACTTTTGACCAGGGCCTTTAAGGAATAAGGTGCCATTTGAGACGCAACCATAGTGCTTCTCTTTGATGAGATCACCAGGAAGTTGTATTGATCTGTGCTGTAGATGAAAGTCACCCTTAGGGGAGCGCGCGAGCAGCTGCTCTATTCCAACCTCTCTCTCCCAGGGAAATGGAATTGTGCTGATGGAGGAGAACACAAACACAGACAGAGGCTCCGTCCCAAATGGCACACTATTCTCTCTATATAGTGCACTACTTTGAAACCAGAGCGAGCGGCACTACATTGGGAATAGGGTGCCATTTTGGACCCAATGTGAGACACTAAATCAAATCCTCAGGGTTCCTGACTGTGTCTGCTAGACCGGCTCAGCGCGGGAGAGGGAGGGGGAGAGAGAGAGAGAGCAAGAGAGCGATAGAGAGCGAGACCGAGAGAGAGAGAGAGAGAGAGAGAGAGCGCAAGAAACACAGAGAGAGGACACATATCCTATTATCATCAACTCAGGAAGAACAACTAGAGGCTGCGCCACTCTGCCCTTCTTCTTCTTCTTCTTCCTCCTCCTCCTCCTCCTCCCTGCTCTACTCAACATAGTCCTGGGGTGTGTGGGGTGTTTGTTTTACTCATTTGTCCCCCCCCTCCCCCCCCCCCCCCCCCTCCCCCTCTATTCTCCTCTATATAGTGAGGTCATGCATTCTGTAAAGGAGCATTTCATGCTTTCGGTTCTCCTTTCACTCTTTCGTTCAGGTTTTCATTCCCTCCCTCTTTTCTCCATTCTCTCAGTCAATACTTACACTGCCAGTTATCTTTCCCTCTGAGAAGTCTGTTCTGAATCTCTGCAGAGAGAAAGAGAGATCAGATTAAACATGTATCCACTGTTACCTGGGCCCGTATTCATAATACTTCTCAGTGCTGAATTTAGACCTGTTTTGTCTACTACACCATAATGAAGAAGACTACGTGATACAGGGGGGCTGATCCTAGATCAGCACTATTACTGTATCTTGGGTAGGTAGAAGATTGAGATATCACCCTTTGAATAAGTGTAATTACACATCAGAGATGAGTCAAGTCACTATGCTGGTCTAATTCTTATGGAAAATATCAAACTCATTAGAGAGTCTCTTACACCTCTTCAGAATAATGATTTCATGATATCAACACATTTTGTTTTCTGCGTGGTGTGTGAGAACCAGCTGTGTCAAGGGACCTGTAACTTGCGAGCGCTAGAAACTTAAGCAATTTTTTTTGACAATGAGTGTTTTTGCAGCAATTCTTTTTCGCCTTCCCTGCAATTTAGATCTGTCCTTGTGTGTGTGCGCGCATTCTTGATAACTTCATGCCGTTTAATGTATGTGATGGTGTTTATAAAGCAACCTACAGTCGGCCACTGTTGCTACTGTGTTGTGAGTGTTCTCATGCAAAAATAATGGCTGATGCTATTTTTTTACATTTTACATTTTAGTCATTTAGCAGACGCTCTTATCCAGAGCGACTTACAGTTAGTGAGTGCATACATAATTTTTAAATTTTTTCATACTGGCCCCCCGTGGGAATCGAACCCACAACCCTGGCGTTGCAAGCGCCATGCTCTACCAACTGAGCTACATCCCTGCCGGCCATTCCCTCCCCTACGCTGGACGACGCTGGGCCAATTGTGCTGGTGGTGGGAGTAGGTGATTAAAGGGGCAATCTGGGATTCAAACAATGACAAAGCAGTTATCCCAGGTAGCCTAGCGGTTAAGAGCGTTGGGCCAGTAACAAAAAGGTTGCTGGTTTGAATCCCGGAGCTGACTAGGTGAAACATCTGTCGATGTGTCCTTGAGCAAGGCACTTAACCCTAATTACGCCTGTAAGTTGCTCTGGATAAGAGAGTCTGCTAAACGAGTAAAATGTGAAATGTAATCCCACCACTTTTTTGGGTAAACAGCTGAGGGGTGGGGCTTCAGAAATGTAACCACTCAAATGTATAGATGGGGCTATGGACTGAAGTTATACATTGTTTACAATGATATGGTTTACAAACAATCGGCTAAAACAAGCTTATATTTTGGGTTCTGATGAGCTAAGGTATCTGAACTAAGCTCCTGTGGTATTTACAAGTTATATTCTTCCAGAACCAATCGTGTGTTCTCTCACCAGTGCCTCTGTGAGCAGCTCTGTCCGGTGCTCTGTGGAGAACTTGAGCGTTTCCGACTTCTTGCCGCTGCCCTTGCGGAATGTAAGGTTGAACTCTGTGCCCTGGCCCTTGCCCACCGGGGTGATGCCGCAGATGTCCCCATACGGCCACTGCAAGGCACCACAGAGAGGACAGAGAAAGAGAGAGAGAGACAAACATGTCACTAAGGCATGTCACATTCACTAAAGCTAAAAATGACAGATCATACAGTCGTGGTCAAAAGTTTCGAGAATGACGCAAGTATTGGTCTTCACAAAGTTCGCTGCTTCGGTGTTATGAGATATTTTTGTCAGATGTTACTATGGTATACTGAAGTATAATTACAAGCATTCCATGACTGTCAAAGGCTTTTATTGACAATTACAAGAAGTCTATGCAAAGAGTCAATATTTGCAGTGTTGACCCTTCTTTTTCAAGACCTCTGCAATCCGCCCTGGCATGCTGTCAATTAACTTCTGGGCCACATCCTGACTGATGGCAGCCCATTCTTGCATAATCAATGCTTGAAGTTTGTCAGAATTTGTGGGGTTTTGTTTGTCCACCTGCCTCTTGAGGATTGACCACTAATTCTCAATGGGATTAAGGTCTGGGGAGTTTCCTGGCCATGGACCCAAAATGTTGATGTTTTGTTCCCCGAGCCACTTAGTTATCACTTTTGCCTTATGGCAAGGTGCTCCATCATGCTGGAAAAGGCATTGTTCATCACCAAACTGTTCTTGGATGGTTGGGAGAAGTTGCTCTCGGAGGATGTGTTGGTACCATTCTTTATTCATGGCTGTGTTCTTAGGCAAAATTGTGAGTGAGCCCACTCCCTTGGCTGAGAAGCAACCCCACACACGAATGGTCTCAGGATGCTTGACTGTTGGCATGACACAGGACTGATGGTAGCGCTCACCTTGTCATCTCCGGACAAGGTGTTTTCCGGATGCCCCAAACAATCGTAAAGGGGATTCATCAGAGAAAATGACTTTACCCCAGTCCTCAGCAGTCCAATCCCTCTACCTTTTGCAGAATATCAGTCTGTCTCTGATGTTTTTCCTGGAGAGAAGTGGCTTCTTTGCTGCCCTTCTTGACACCAGGCCATCCTCCAAAAGTCTTCGCCTCACTGTGCGTGCAGTTGCACTCACACCTGCCTGCTGCCATTCCTGAGCAAGCTCTGCACTGGTGGTGCCCCAATCCCGCAGCTGAATCAACTTTAGGAGACGGTCCTGGCGCTTGCTGGACTTTCTTGGGCGCCCTGACGCCTTCTTCACAACAATTGAACCTCTCTCCTTTAAAGTTCTTGATGATCCGATAAATGGTTGATTCAGGTGCAATCTTACTAGCAGCAATATCCTTGCCTGTGAAGCCCTTTTTGTGCAAAGCAATAATGACGACACGTGTTTCCTTGCAGGTAACCATGGTTGACAGAGGAAGAACAATGATTTCAAGCACCACCCTCCTTTTAAAGCTTCCAGTCTGTTATTCTAACTCAATCAGCATGACAGAGTGATCTCCAGCCTTGTCCTCGTCAACACTCTCACCTGTGTTAACGAGAGAATCACTGACATGATGGCAGCTGGTCCTTTTGTGACAGGGCTGAAATGCAGTGGAAATATTTTTGGGGAATTAAGTTCATTTTCATGGCAAAGAGGGACTTTGCAATTAATTGCAATTCATCTGATCACTCTTCATGACATTCTGGAGTATATGCAAATTGCCATCATCAAAACTGAGGCAGCAGACTTTGTGAAAATTAGTATTTGTGTCATTCTCAAAACTTTTGACCACGACTGTAGATTAGCATCCAAATGGTGACAAAGGCTATATTGATCACAAGGATAATTTCACATGACTCAGACATAGAGACATCATTAAGGGTTTTAAAATGAGCCCACTGACCTGGTTTGTGACTTCGAGCGTGGCGGGGTTGTACGTGGTAATGCCATGAGTGCCCACAGAGAAGACTCGTTTGTACCTGGAACAGAGAAGAGAGCTCAGTCAGTCAGACACCTACCTACACAACATCTGTTATACAAGAACCTACAGGACATTGAGGGTCCTGGGTGGTAGCCTAGCGGTTAAGAGGTTGGGCCAGTAACAGAAAGGTTGCTGGTTCGAATCCCCGAGCTGACTAGGTGAAATCTGTCAATGTGCCCTTTAGCAAGGCTCTAAACCCTAATTGCTCCTGTAAGTCGCTCTGGATAAAAGTGTCTGCTAAAGGAATTGTTTTTTTGTTTTGTTTTTATAACATTGAGGTAAGGCATGGACACATCGGTAGCATTTGCTGGCCAAGAGTACCTAGCACCTCTGAACACAGTGCCAGACATACAGTGAGATCCAAAAGTATTGGAACAGTGACACATTTGTTGTTGTTTTGGCTCTGTACTCCAGCTCTTTGAAATGATACAACGACTATGGGAGGTTAAAGTGCAAACTGTCAGCTTTAATTTGAGGGTATCCATATCGGGTGAACCGTTTAGAAATTACAGCACTTTTTGTACATAGTTCCCCATGTTAGGGGACCAAAAGTATTGGGATGTGCTTTAAAGTAGTAAAAAGTTAGGTATTTGGTCTCATATTCATAGCACACAATGAATACATCAAGATTGTGACTCCACACATTTGTTGGATGCATTTGCTGTTTGTTTTACAATAAAAGTGACTCCAAAATTACACAATACATTATTTACCATTCATTTCTATTGGGCACAAAATAATCTGAAACACAACCAAAACAAACAGCAAATGCATCCAACAAATGTGTAGTGTCACAAGCTTGATGTAGCCTAGTCATTGCGTGCTATGAATATGGGACCAAATACACATAAGTGAATGTCCCAATACTTTTGGTCCCCTAAAATGGGGGGACTATGTACAAAAAGTGCTGTCTAAACTGTTCACCCGATATGGATGAAAATACCCTCAAATTAAAGCTGACAGTCTAAACTTTAACCCCATATTCATTCTAGAGCCAAAACAAAAAAATGCACTGTCCCAATACTTTGAGCTCACTGTAATTTGCTAACCGAGTGCAAACCCATGTAGAAACAGCAGAAAATGTTAGCAGTCAGACGCCTACCAGCGGGTGGTCCCTAAAACAAACTGCGCCAAACCAACTCCGAACGAATGGCAGATAACGACAGACCGTCATTCAGTGCGATGCGTTTTCTCCTGTGGGGCTGCGTCCCAAAACGGCAATCTATTCCCTACATGGTGCCCTACTTTTGACCAGAGCCCTATGTGACCTAGTCAAAAGTAGTGCACTATAAAGGGAATAGGGTGCCATTTGCAACTTAGGGTAGCTGAACATTCAGTAAAGAAAGAATGTGTGGACTGGAGTACTGCAGTGAGGGTGGTGGACCTGAATGGCTTTGCTGCTGTAGCCTAAGTGGTGGCATTTCTGACGTGACAAAGGTTATCCTAGCATTGGCTAGGCTGGTGAATTCCATTAGCATTGATGAATTGATACAAAAAAATGGTTCCCCATCAGTCAATGCTCCCGAAATACCTCTGGAGCTGGAAATAACCATTGCAGAAATAAAAACCTATTATGTCTGAGGAGTTCGACACTGGACAGAGTGAGATGAATGGACCAGAGAACTTGTATGTGCATCTCAAATGTCTCCTATTCCTTAGTGCAGCACTATAAAAGGAATAGAAGATATTTATACAGTCGTTTATACAGCACCAATACGGAGCGGAACTCTAACTGCTACCGTTTTGTCACTGGAACTGAATAATAAGTAGGGTTTAACTAGCGAGTAGCTTGCTGACACTGAGGGAGAGGACGGTTGAGTTAATATACAAGCCAACAGTGAAGCGTGCTCGAAATCTGTGAGAAATGTTACCGCCAGCCACATTCAAAGGGAGTCGAAAAGGGCAGCCACTGTAAAGCGTTGACTGTGTGTTTATAAGCGTGCGTGTCGGGGAGGGGGGGGGGGGTCTGATGATCTTGCAGCCCAGTGTACCCCGCCCTAGCTACCTCAGAGCGGCTGAAGACTTTCCGCTAGACTTTCCCTTGATCGCTCTCCTCCACATCAGACCGCCACACTCAGACAAAGAGGGGGAGATTGGGCTAGCTGGGCACGTTGCCACTCACACAACTGACTTCCGTTACCACGAGGAGCCAAAGGCTGAAAATAAGTGTGATACTGAGGCCCAAATGGCACCCTATCCCCTATAGACTTCTGACCACAGCCCTATGGACCCTGGTAAGAAGTAGTGCACTATAAAGGGAACAGGGCGTTATTTGAGAAGCTGCCCTAGTATCAAGCCCCAACAAGGCCTCTAAGCAAAACCTAGGATGTGCACCCTAACCTAAATGCTACAGCTCTTGGGCACCGAAACTGAACGAAGAAGAGCAGAGAGCTCTGAACTGAAATTCTATAGCAACATCCTGTTCACAACTTTGCATCTGAACATGTATAAAACTAAACCAGGCTGAAGTCAGGTGCCAGGCTCAGATGTTGCTATGCTAACCCCCAAAGGACTTATTTCCTGGGTTGTTCAATTGGATGAAGTGAATTGGTGGTATTGTTGGTATTGTTTTCGGCCACCTTCCACCATGCTGCTAACCATGCTGTGGTCACGCTGATGCCTTTAAATGTGCTGAATGTGTGATTGGCAATAAGGCAACAGATTCAATGGAAGCTGACTGACTTGACAGATGATGGGAATGGGAAGATTGACTCAACACAGGAAGGGTGGACCGGCTTTACGACGACATTCATGCAACGTTCCTTGTTCTGCGTATCAAAATGACTACGATCACGTAGGCCCTACATTTTCAAAGACTTATATTAGGCTATATTGTCACCTTCTAATCTCTACCCACACACATTTATCAACATTTAGGCCTTGGCATATTCTCATGAGAAGAGTGTGTCACACTTGAAGACCTTGGCTTCACAGAGTTGTCTAATCAATAGGTGAAGGGAGAGGGTGTGAGTGAGGGCAGTGTTTGTGAGCTGAAAGGAGCACTTTCAGCACCTCCCAATCACTGTTCTCCTCAACACAAAACATTCTGGCGCACACACACACACAGACAGATCTTCACTACGTTCAGACAAACAGAAAGTGGCTTAAATAGACAATCACAGTCATTGGCCATTCATTCCAATACACCTTGAAAGAGCTTTGATTCACGCCTGAGTGTGTCCAGATATCAGTGATAGAAATACAGAGGTAGATGGGACATTGAGAGTAATCAGAGTCTCTGGATCCAGAGCCTAGCTCCCTCTCCTCCTCCATCCTTATGCAAACACATCGTTTCCCTTTCATCCTACCCTGAGCCAACCACCCTCCCTCCCTCGCTCCTCTAAGTGCAGGGCCCCTGCTCTGCTCCGAGGGCACCCCCCCTACATGGAGCCTTTGTCCTTGCTGCTCAGTGCTCAGTGGCTGGGCAGGGCCTAGTCACACGACTGGTTAATTATTCATCCTCTGTGAGCAGTACTCTCCAGGCAGACACAGGCCCTCACCCAGCCCAGTCTAAGCGTGGAACAGCCCAGCCTAGCACACATACTGTAGTAGCTAGGGACCTGAGTTTTTCCTGACCATGTGACCTGACCAGGACATACTCTGGGTACCGGTTATAGACTAACTAGGGCCCTGAGTTGTTTTCCTGGGCAGGTCACATGGTCAGGAAAAACTCTACATAGCCATAGCCTACATGGGTCAGAGGTTATGTAAAGTAGAGGGCAGGGCAGGCTATGCTGCTCCTCACAATGACAGGCATCATTCAGGCATTTCCTCCATGACCTCAAAGAGTGCTTTACATCATCATAAAGGCACTGCTATCAAATTTCATACGAGTGTTACTGGAAGCAGTGGAACATTTAATTGGCAGTGGGTGATTTCCATGTCCATTTCCAGGACCCATGAGCACCAACATGTGAAGTTCATAGGAGCATATCAAATTGGGTGTCAAATGAAAGCACACACACACACACACACACACACACACACACACACACACACACACACACACACACACACACACACACACACACACACACACACACACACACACACACACACACACACACACACACACACACACACACACACACACACACACACACATTTATTTTAACCATTTTATTAGGAATAAGCAAAGGCTGATTTCTGGTCATACAGAAAAAGGGTCTTAGAAAACATCTACCAGAAAATGTATATTAGAAATACATCAAAACACAATAATGTTAAAGTAAAGACCCCTGCCAACTAATATCAACACTTATATTTAGTTTAAGAAACACACTTACTGTAAGTTTAAGAAACATTGCCATGCGTCTTGAAATTCTGTTACCAAAAACCCACATATCTTTAAGATATTTTCAAATTTCTCAGAAGTAACAAGTAAAGGTGAACCTATCAATGTTAGTGTTTTTACTGATAATAATTCATAAACAAAATTGGTAAGTGATTAAAACTCGAAATTCCGTTACCAAATCGGTAATGGAAATTCTGAAATATCGGTAACGGAATTTCTGCAATTGAATTGGCTACAATGGGAAATCACAGTAGTCACAAACCACAGTTGGGTTCATAAGTTTGGACAGCACAGTACACAGTACAGCACAGTACAGTAAAGAAAAGTAGAGTATAGATCAGTACAGTACAGTAAAGAAAAGTAAAGTATTGTTCAGTAGAGTACAGTAGAGTTGAGTTCCGTACAGTAAAGAAAAGTAGAATACTGTACAGTAGAGTTCAGTACAGTACGCAGTAGAGCACACTAGAGTTGAGTACACTAATGTACTGTACTGAACTCTACTGTGCGTTCCAAACTTGTGAAACAGACATCTATGACTGATTCAGATTTGGTTAGGACCAAACAAATTTGGTCTTGTTTGGGGGGGCAGAGCTCATTAAAATAATAGCCAGTGTGTAGAATAATACTCAAATATACAAAAGCAGGATATTGCATATTTCTACCTTTGTGTACCTATTCAGGATACATCACCATGAAGAGAATGATATTAATATCCATAATGATGCATTTCTGTGTAGTACAGATCAGGGGCACATGATGAAATTCCGTTACCACAATTCTGTTACCCGGGGTATATCCACTTTACTTACTGTAGTTCAAAAAGCAAAATAGATTTTTTCAAAGTGAATGTGTCATGTCATAGCTGACACCCCATTCTTTCTGCAGGCATCATTGAATCTTGATTCGGAGCAGATATTTAACAGTTTTTTTCTAAACTTGGACAGAAACTGCGGGAGATTTTTCCAAAATTCTGTTACTAAACTTAGCATCTGCACAGTTCTTCCAGTAAATGTGTTTCTGTAAAATGTTCAGTGTACATTTTTAAAGGTAGTCCTTGTGCATGGAGTTGTATGGTTTGTTAAACTTTGAAATCAAATGGTTTTTGTTTGTCATACATTTTAATTAGGCACGGAGGCCTAGTGCAAAGCAAGGCACTGGGGTATTTTGTCTATAGCTGGAATATCTATTGTCTACAGACAGCTAGGCTTTGGTACATGATGTACACACAAGCACACACACACTGAAAGAGCCTTTCCATTGACTGAATCAAATTGTCTCTTCCCTCCTTAACAATTCCTCAGTGTTGCCTGGGACAGAGGAGGAAGGCAGTAGTGTGGGGGGTGGTTATGGTAGATTATGTTACCAGGGTGTAACAGAGACGAAGGTTAAAGGGCGTTTATATGGAGAGAAAGCACAACATGCAGCGTAAGCGATGCATAGTACAGCCCTTACCTCACAGACACAGCAGGTTAAATCCATTTGAATTCAATCACTTTTTGAAAGCATCCCTTTTGATTTAAACAAAACTTCTTCTTTGGGCAAACGTATGAAAAGTTGTCAGAAAGTGACTTTTTGGACCTGAATGGCAAAACATTCAGGAGATAAAGGTGCTAAAAGTTGACCCATTTTGCATTCCCCACCATACCATGAGACATCCATGTCTTCATCAGTGGAAAAGAGAAACAGTTGAGTTTGATATAATTTAAAAGCTTACAAACACGGTTGTCAAACAATGTTAGTTCAATTTTAAAAAATTCACGAAAATGTTTCATTTTTAAACATTTCACTAACGTCAATTATCTAAAAATGCGTAAACTCTGATTAAATGGGAATGTCTATTCTATCATCTATATTTCAATAGCTTTTCTATGGAGGATTGACAGTATAATTTAAAACAGATATTCCCAGTCAAGTCAACATTCTCTGATGTGTGAACTCCCAACCATCTTTGTTGTACTATTTGAAAGTGGAAATGTTTCCATGACAGAATTAAAAAGTAATTTTGGACTGATAGTTTCAAATACATGCAACTTAAAAGTTACATATCACAAAATTTCGATTTGAAATATTTTGGACATCAGAGCAACATTGAGGGAATCTTATTTGAGTCAGAAAAGGTTGTTCATATGATAGGGAAGATATACAAAACCTTGCAGAGAGCATATCCGACTGACAACCTCTTAGAAAAAAAATAAACTATTGGAACCAAGACTTAAAAAGGAACTGATGTTGGCACAAGTTAAGGTGAAAGTTGCAGCATAACTGACAAATTTACAGTTAACAAAAATGTACGCTTAATCCAGTATAAAATGAATGTATAAAATGTATTATACAAGAGACAAAATTCACAAATTCTACAGCACAATGGCAGTCATGCCTCAAGTGTATAACTAATAATGACTCAATAATCCATGCTTTCTGGGAACGCTATAAAGTCCGGAAGTTGTGGGCAGAGCTAGAAAGTTGGCTGTCAGACGTTTTACAATGTAAATTTACTTTTAATCCGTCGGTATGCATATTTCAAGACACGGTATATGGGGGTGTTGTGAAATACCCAATAGGCTGGACGATTCTCTTCTCATCACTCATCTTGAAAAAACGTATACTAAAAACATGGAAATCAACCAATCCACCATCATTAACACAATGTAAAAATCTAATTATTTATTATTGAAAAAGCAGGGGCGACCGAGAAAAACAAATTGATACAAGCGGCAAACAATAATGCAGGCACTAGGGATGGGGGTGTGAGCATTAAGGTCAGGGCAAATGAATGTAGTCATTGTAAGTTGTTGTACGTATGTATACGTTTTTACATGGAGTAAAACAGTTTGTTTGTTTATTTATCAGCTAAAACATGACACCCACCCTGTATTCAAGAACATGTTGTGCCTCAACCGATGGCAGGCACAACACAAAAACCTTAGATGATGGAAAATAGGGTCTAAGCTACAGCGTATACGAATATGAAAAAAACAGTTCACGTGTTTTTTAAAATAATTGACGTTAAAGTAAAAATTTTAAAAATGCATATTTAGTAAAAACCTTTTTTTCCAGAAACTATACAATTGTTTGACAACCCTGTTTGTAAACTTTTAAATGATATCAAATCTCACCAATGTATCTTTTCAAGTGATGAAAACATGGATGTCTCATGTTTTGGTGGGGTATGCAAAAACATCATACAACACTGAAAAGCTGGTATCCCGCCATAGCCACAGGATGTAGTTTGGGGGCGGCGATGCTGATTATTATTTTTTGCCCACACTACAGATGGCTATATCGGTCCACTAATACAGGACTAGTAAAGGCCCAGTGCACTGATTTTGTAAAAAATACTAATATATTTTTCCCCCCCAAATTTTTTTTGTTTATTAATATATTGGTTTTATTCTTCTTTTTCAGGGGGTGCTTTAGCACCCTCAGCACCCCTACTTCCCGCGGCTATGTATCCCGCTCTTTTCAATAATTGCCATCAAAACTGTTGTCTTTTCCTGATATTTAGGAATGTTGCGCAGTGACTGGGTTTACAGTATTAGAACACATTTCCACGCAGCAATCACCTGTGTGAGCGTCCAGCCAACGCTTGGCATTACGCATGATGATCTTAGGCTTGTGTGCGGCTGCTTGGCCATAGAAACCCATTTCATGAAGCTCCAAACTAACAGTTATTGTGCTGATGTTGCTTCCAGAGGCAGTTTGGAGTGTTGCAGCCGAGGACAGACAATATTTACACACTACATGCTTCAGTACTCGGCGGTCCCGTTCTGTGAGCTTGTGTGGCCTACACCTTCGCGGCTGAGCCGTTGATGCTCCTAGACGTTTCCACTTCACAATAACAGCCCTTACTGGGGCAGCTCCAGCAGGGCAGAAATTTGACGAACTGACTTGTTGGAAAGGTGGCATCCTATGACGGTGGCACGTTGAAAGCCACAGAGCTCTTCAGTAAGGCCATTCTACTGCTCATATTTGTCTATGGAGAATGCATGGCTGTGGTCAATGTTATACACCTGTCAGCAACGGGAGTGGCTGAAATAGCCAAATCCACTAATTTAAATGGGGTGTCCACATACTTTTGTATATATAGTGTATATTCCAATGTGTTTTAATAAAATCAACTATTTGCATTGAGCTTGTCTGATTCTTTAAGCTTACTGTTTGATTAAATAAGACACAAATGCCTCAAGAGGGAGTCAGAGATCTAGAAAAAAACGTAACCTGACCCAACCATTCTCCTCCTGCTCCTGCTGGCATTCGCAGATTCTGCCATTACTCTCCTGAAGTTTCCGGTAATAGGCTACATGAGGAGTCGGCAACCTTTCTCATGTGGAATGCCAATTTATCTTAAAATTTCCACCGATCTGAGTGCAAGTTATGGTTTTCATATGCACATTTTCATGGAACAGTTTCATTCTATTTATAATAGCGTCTTCATATCTCAAAATCAATGTGTGGTTAATCAAAATTCTATCCAAATCTAAATTAAAGTAATACAAACCTAAAAAGTAACTTCTATTGCAATTGCGAACTACAGTGAGGGAAAAAAGTATTTGATCCCCTGCTGATTTTGTACGTTTGCCCACTGACAAAGACATAATCAGTCTATAATTTTAATGGTAGGTTTATTTGAACAGTGAGAGACAGAATAACAACAAAAAAATCAAGAAAAACGCATGTCAAAAATGTTATAAATTGATTTGCATTTTAATGAGGGAAATAAGTATTTGACCCCTCTGCAAAACATGACTTAGTACTTGGTGGCAAAATCCTTGTTGGCAATCACAGAGGTCAGATGTTTCTTGTAGTTGGCCACCGGGTTTGCACACATCTCAGGAGGGATTTTGTCCCACTCCTCTTTGCAGATCTTCTCCAAGTCATTAAGGTTTTGAGCCTGACGTTTGGCAACTCGAACCTTCAGCTCCCTCCACAGATTTTCTATGGGATTAAGGACTGGAGACTGGCTAGGCCACTCCAGGACCTTAATGTGCTTCTTCTTGAGCCACTCCTTTGTTGCCTTGGCCGTGTGTTTTGGGTCATAAACATGCTGGAATACCCATCCACGACCAATTTTCAATGCCCTGGCTGAGGGAAGGAGGTTCTCACCCAAGATTTGACGGTACATGGCGCAGTCCATCGTCCCTTTGATGCGGTGAAGTTGTCCTGTCCCCTTAGCAGAAAAACACCTCCATGTTTGACGGTGGGGATGGTGTTCTTGGGGTCATAGGCAGCATTCCTCCTCCTCCAAACACGGCGAGTTGAGTTGATGCCAAAGTGCTCCATTTTGGTCTCATCTGACCACAACACTTTCACCCAGTTCTCCTCTGAATCATTCAGATGTTCGTTGGCAAACTTCAGACGGCCCTGTATATGTGCTTTCTTGAGCAGGGGGACCTTGCGGGCGCTGCAGGATTTCAGTTCTTCACGGCGTAGTGTGTTACCAATTGTTTTCTTGGTGACTATGGTCCCAGCTGCCTTGAGATCATTGACAAGATCCTCCCGTGTAGTTCTGGGCTGATTCCTCACCGTTCTCATGATCATTGCAACTCCACGAGGTGAGATCTTGCATGGAGCCCCAGGCCGAGGGAGATTGACAGTTATTTTGTGTTTCTTCCATTTGCGAATAATCACACCAACTGTTGTCACCTTCTCACCAAGCTGCTTGGCGATGGTCTTGTAGCCCATTCCAGCCTTGTGTAGGTCTACAATCTTGTCCCTGACATCCTTGGAGAGCTCTTTGGTCTTGGCCATGGTGGAGAGTTTGGAATCTGATTGATTGATTGCTTCTGTGGACATGTGTCTTTTATACAGGTAACAAACTGAGATTAGGAGCACTCCCTTTAAGAGTGTGCTCCTAATCTCAGCTCGTTACCTGTATAAAAGACACCTGGGAGCCAGAAATCTTTCTGATTGAGAGGGGGTCAAATACTTATTTCCCTCGTTAAAATGCAAATAAATTATAACAGTTTTGACATGCGTTTTTCTTGATTTTTTTGTTGTTATTCTGTCTCTCACTGTTCAAATAAACCTACCATAAAAATTATAGACTGATCATTTCTTTGTCAGTGGGCAAACTTACAAAATCAGCAGGGGATCAAATACTTTCTTCCCTCACTGTATGTAAAAATAGCCTACATAAAGCCAACAAATAAAAACATTGCAGCCTGCAGGTAGAAAATATCCTGATGATAAAAATAAATATCCTAGAAATCACATTGGCTATGCATGGCATGTCTGCAAAGAACTTGAAACATTGTATCAACTATCAACTTTGGTCTAGTCAACTTGCAACATTGTATAAAATATTCTGTTTCACGAGCGAGTGAGCTCGGGACAGACACAGCTGTAGGCTATTTGCGCAAGCCAGAAGAAGCAGTGCTTGACTTGGGCAGGAGCTCAACGGAGCTAAGTACCGGCACCTCAAATGTTCTACTGCTTGAGCTCCTGGTCCTCTTATAGAATTTTAGCTCAAAAGTATTGTGGAGCTCCTGCACCTAAATATACAGTACATTTGGAAAGTATTCAGACCCCTTGACTTTTTCCACAATTTGTTACATTACTACAATGGATTAAATTGTGTTTTCCTCATCAATCTACACACAATACCCCATTATGACAAAGCAAAAAAACTGGTTTTCAGAAATTGTTGCAAATGTATTTAAAATAAAATAAACGTAATCACATTTACATAAGTATTCAGACCCTTTACTCAGTACTTTGTTGAAGCACCTCTGGCAGCGATTACAGCCTCAAGTCTTCTTGGGTATGACGCTACAAGCTTGGCACACCTTGCAGTTTCTCCCATTCTTCTCTGCAGATCCTCTCAAGCTCAGTCAGGTTGGGAGTGTCGCTGCACAGCTATTTTCAGGTCTCTCCAGAGATGTTAGATCGGGTTCAAGTCCAGGATCTGGCTGGGCCACTCAAGGACATTCAGAGACATGTCCTGAAGCCACTCCTGTCTTGGCTGTGTGCTTAGGGTCGTTGTCCTGTTGGAAGGTGAACCGTCGCCCCAGTCTGAGGTCCTGAGCGCACTGGAGCAGGTTTTATCAAGGATCTCTCTGTACTTTGCTACGTTCATTTTTCCCCCTCGATCCTGACTAGTCTCCCAGTCCCTGCCGCTGAAAAACATTCCCACAGCATGATGCTGCCAACACCATGCTTCACCGTAGGGATGGTGCCAGGTTTCCTCCAGATATGACGCTTGGCATTCAGGCCAAAGAGTTCAATCTTAGTTTCATTAGACCAGAGAATCTTGTTTCTCATGGTGCGAGAGTCCTTTAGGTGCCTTTTAGCAAACTCCAAGTGGGCTGTATGTACCTTTTACTGAGGAGTGGCTTCCGTCTGGCCACTCTAACATAAAGGCCTGATTGGTGGAGTGCTGCAGAGATGGTTGTCCTTCTGGAAGGTTCTCCCATCTCCACAGAGGAACGCTAGAGCTCTGTCAGAGTGACCATCGGGTTCTTCGTCACCTCCCTGACCAAGGCCCTTCTCCCCCGATTGCTCAGTTTGGTCTGGTGACCAGCTCTAGGAAGAGTCTTGGTGGCTCCAAACTTCTTCCATTTAAGAATGATGCAGGCCACTGTGTTCTTGGGGACCTTCAATGCTGCAGACATTTTTTGCCCCAGATCTCTGCCTCGACACAATCCTGTCTTGGAGCTCTACGGACAATTCCTTCGACCTCATGGCTTGGTTTTTGCTCTGAAAACTGTGGGACCTTATATAGACTGATGTGTGCCTTTCCAAATCATGTCCAATCAATTGAATTTACCACAGGTGGACTCCAATGAAGTTGTAGAAACAGGATGCACCGGAGCTCAATTCTGAGTCTCATAGCAAAGGTTCTGAATACTTATGTAAATAAGGTAAACAATTAGCACAAATTTCTAAAAACCTGTTTTCGCTTTGTCATTATGGGGTATTGCGTGTATATTGAGGAACAATTTTATTTAATCCATTTTAGAATAAGGCTGTAACGTAACAAAATGTGGAAGTCAAAGGGTGTGAATACTTTCCGAATCCACTGTATGTGTGAAACTTGTTTTGATTTAAAATGGAATTTGGAATTTGACTGCTGTCATGACCGCTGGTGTGGCGGTAATATGGTCACCGTAACAGCCCTACTCTTTCCATGACAGACTGACCAGGTGAAAACTGTGATCTCTTATTTATGTCACTTGTTAAATCCACCTCAAATCAGTGTAGATGAAGGGGAGGAGACAGGTTAAAGAAGGATTTCTAAGCCTTGAGACAATTGAGACATGGATTGTTTATGTGTGCCATTCAGAGAGTGAATGAGGAAGACAAAAGATTTAAGTGCCTTTGAACAGGGTATGGTAGTAGGTGCCAGGCACACCGGTTTGTGTCAAGAATGGTCCACCACCCATAGAACATCCAGCCAACTTGACAACTGTGGGAAGCATTGGAGTCAACATGGGCCAGCATCCCTGTGGAACGCTTTCGACACCTTGTAGAGTCCATGCCCCGATGAATTGAGGTTGTTATGAGGGTAAAAGGGGGTGCAACTCAATATTAGGAAGGTGCCAAAACCAGTTTCCTAAGTACACTGTAGCCTATGTGGTCTGTGTTTGTAGAGTGAATCCTTCACTCTCGGCTCAGAGCAGATCCGGCAGCAGGGGAGCGTAGATTCTTGACGGTCCACAATCCAAGCAGCGATGGCTCTGAGAGAGGCCCTTTGTGTGGCCACAACATTGAGCAGCCTGTTAGCCACACTGAGGCCAAATCTAATACAGCCTTTAGATGCCAGGAGTCACAGGATTTAAAAGGACTTCACAAGAGACAGCACCGGGAGAAGAAAATACTACGTCATTAAAAAGGCGCTTTGAAGTTGTGCAATCGGTGGTGAACCTTTCCTACTGAGTCGTGTAGCTTGCTTCTCCCTGAAACTGGACTCTCTCTACAGTACTTCAGGACTGAGGAGGTTCTTATTAAAAAGGGCAATAGTGCGGTTTACGCTGGGACTTTGGGAAAAGAGTGCTGGCTAATCAAGGTTGATTGTAATTAAGGCTTGCCCCCTGACAGATGTTCTGTGTTTACAGTAGAGGACTGGCTTCACACTGCAAACAGTCACCTGTATTTCCACGCAGTTTCTTAAAGCAACAGCAAATAAGCCACTGTAGGCTATACAACAAAACTGTCTTGGGGGGTAAGTTGAGAAAGCCGCAAAGGACCTCGTTTCGGCCATATGCTCTACAGGGAGCGGAGAGGAGAAACAACATTAGGTAATAAACCAAACCCTTCTCTCTTGGCCTCCCAGTCAAAGCCCTGGCCTGACTCAATGACTGTCCACTCCAAACATCACCACAGATCACTGCAGGAATTAGCAGGATGAAGCCCTCAACCCTCCCCTTCCTGTGGCTGTAGCTAATCTGCTCTTTTAGCATTGCTGCTATAGTTACCTCAGTCAATGGCTGCCTTAATAGGACAAAGCCATTTAGGAAGCACACATCGGTAATGTGATCCTGTTGACTAATGCCCAATGTCTCTCAGGTCTCACCTCTATTGAAGTCTACCAGAGAAACAGGACGGGACTAGTTTGTTTAGTAACATTTGTTTGCCCTTTCCAAGGTATAGAAGAAGCCATTGATTCATGAACTCATTGCTACCATTCAGCTGTATTTACTAACCATATCTTAGAGCAAGGGCTGGGCGGTATACTGTATTTTACTATATACACCGGTAATTATGTTTGTTAAAAGTGACACGCCACTTTGGTGCGTGTAATGTCGGTTTTTTTATAGTTCACTCCATTTGCTACTTGTCGTCTCGTTCCCTCTGCATGCCGCTCCCCCACGCGCTTCCCACACCAAGCCACGCCCCCTATTTTGAGAGAAATAAGCTTTTTGTGCGTATGGAACATTTCTGGGATCTTTTATTTCAGCTCATGAAACATGGGACCAACACTTTACATGTTGCATTTATATTTTTGTTCAGTATATATGAAGTAAGAGTAACATGTAATGTAACATCGAATTAGGGTCCCCTGGAAACCACTGACCAACACTTTGGTTCCTACCCTGTCACAATAATCCCTCCCTGGCTTTTTCATTCATTGTCATGTCAAACAACAATGTATTCAAAGTGCTGCCCACTAGATTCCCACTATAGAATTAGAATAATCATTCTATTTCCATGATTCCAACAGTTGACCAATTAATTAGGCCTAGATTATTTGCCGATATCATGCAGATCTACATGGCACAGTGTGGAAATTATAACAAATGAGTGCAGGAAATGCAAACAATTATGAAAATGCTGAATTTTTGTGGGGGTTGGATTGAACAGTATAAAACAAATCAGAATGGAGAAAGCCGCATTCAAATCACTTATAATGAAAGTGTTGCCACTCTAGGGTCATGAACTACACAAAGCATATTTATAACTTTTATTATTCAAAAACATAAAATACCGTTAAAAAATGTGGAAAATATTGTGATATGATATTTTGGCCATATCGCCCAGCCATACTTAGCGCTATAGAGGTGATGCCATAGATCACGAGTAATCCGTCTAACCAGCAATATATAGGTATTGGGATTTCAGTGACATGTATTCAGGATAGCGAGAATCTGACAGATTTACTTACACCTTGTCCCCCATTGAAGATAAGGAAACGCAAACACAATGGAAGGACCGAGTCAGGGATTTCAGTGCCTTCCCTTTGTTCTGGTGTTGACATCAGTGGGTCTGTTCTGCTGCTGCCTGATAGCTAGGCCAACAACTAGGCTCAGTGTGGAATGGTAGAGTGCACATGGCTTGACCTGACATTACCTTGTTGGTGTTAACCTGAACATGAAGACCTAGGCTATCTTTCAAAGCATGATAATGCCATTCACAGAGCAGAGATGCATATTTACTGAACAAAAATATAAATGTAACATGTAAAGTGTTCGTCCCATGTTTCATGAGCTGAAATAAAAAATCCGACATTTTCCATACGCACAAAAAGCTTATTTCTCTTTTGAGCATTTCTCCTTAGCCAAGATAATCCATCCACTTGACAAGTGTGGCATACTGTATCAAGAAGCTGATTAAACAGCATGATCATTACACAGGTTCACCTTGTGCTGGGGACAATAAAAGGCCACTTTAAAATGTGCAGTTTTGTCACAACACAATGGCACAGATGTCTTAAGTTTTGAGGGAGCATGCAATTGGCATGCTGACTGCGGAATGTCCACCAGAACTGTTAGGCAATTAGTGGGCAAATGCTCACCTTCGATGGCCACTAGCACGCTGGAGAAGTGTGCTCTTCACAGATTAATCCCAGTTTCAACTGTACAGGGCAGATGGCAGACTTGTGGGCGAGCGGTTTGCTGATGTCAACAGAGTGCCCCATGGCGGCGGTGGGGTTATGGCATAAGCTACGGACAACGAACACGATTGCATTTTATCGATGGCAATTTGAATGCACAGAGATACCGTGATGAGATCCTGAGGCCCATTGTTGTTCATCCGCCGCCATCACCTCATGTTTCAGCATGATAATACATGGCCCCATGTCGCAAGGATCTGTACACAATTCCTGGAAGCTGAAAATGTCCCAGTTCTTCCATGGCCTGCATACTCACCAAACATGTCACCCATTGAGCATGTTTGGGATGCTCTGGATCGACAGCATGTTCCAGTTCCCACCAATATCCAGCCACTTCGCACAGCCATTGAAGAGGAGTGGGACAACATTCCACAGGCCACAATCAACAGCCTGATCAACTCAATGCGAAGGAGATGAGGCAAATGATGGTCACACCAGATACTGACTGGTTTTCTAATCCACGCCCCTACTTTTTCATCTGTGACCAACAGATGCATATCTGTATTCTCAGTCATGTGAAATCCATAGATTAGGGCCTAATGAATTTATTGCAATTGACTGGTTTCCTTATATGAACTGTAACTCAGTCAAATCTTTGAAATTGTTGCATTTATAGTTCCATTTAGAAGGTGTGGTAATTACCAAACTAATGACCAGCTCCAAGAACATAGAAAACTGTCATTCAACCAATTCAATCCTATCAGGATAAGGAACTTTAGAATATGAGGTGCGCCTCTTACTTTCCCCTCCAGGAGTGTTTGGTAGTGTAGAAACAGGCCAAGTCTTTGTTGTCTTTGATGACATTCATCTTCTGGCAAGACCTGCAATACAGGAGAACAAGGTCATGGGAGAGAGAAACATGATGAAATAGGCTTTTTACAGTCTCGCTTTAGTGTCACTTCAGTGAGTACATTCAGGCCAGAGCAGTGGCAATGGACGCCAGGCAACGTTAATTTAAGCGAATGGCAGCAAGCATAGATTGGCCTACGGTCTGCAAATTCAATTACGCGTGAAGAGCACAGGTCAAAGGGAGGGAGGGATTCCTGTCCCATTGCCATCTAAAGTAGTCATGTGAGTTGGTTGTGGAGAAGAGTCAGCTGGATAACCAAAAGCTAGTTCTATTGAGAAGAAGTCACACAGGACCCCCGCTGACCTTAAAGACTTAACTGCCACACACACTTCACACTGGTGGATCACATTCTACACCTCACATAGAAATCCTTATTGACACTCCCTGTGCTGGCTGGGAGAGTCCCGTGACAGTCGCATCGCTGGCAAACTCTGTGGTGCTGAACACAAAATAAACAGTGTTGAACAGCAAATGAGAGTCGAATTGACACAACAGACAAAGGTGAGACTCTCTGACTGACAGATGCCATCTCAACAGCAGTCACAGCAACAATAACAATCACAGTCTCAGCCAGAATCTGAGCCACCGTGGATGATGCCTTCAACTTTCACAAACAATTTACATTCATCCCTCTACCCCTCTCTTCGTTGACAGCCTGTGTATGCACATTTTCACAGGCGCTCAGCGGAGACTGAAGCATCGCCTACATAGAGGCATTGGGGAAAAAGCGCCAACACAGCAAAATAGTACAGAAACTGCATACAAGTTGTCTTGACAACATTGCAAAAAAGCAGCCTTTGAGACGATCAGATCAGCATACACAGAGAATGTGTTGGTCGTCTTGACAAAACAATTAAGCCTGACACCCTGACTAGAACGGCCACGTTGCATGCACGAGCGTTGCAAAATAAATGTACACCTGCATGTTTTTCAATCATTTCATCCTAACTGCTCATGCACATCTACGGGCTTCTGCATAGACAGTCGCTAAAACAGAACTTGGTTCTATATGAGATGCTTGACGCGCTGGAAGTCCCGCCTCTCCCATCTACTAATTGGTTTTCACCAGCATACTAACCTACGTGGGTGATTGAAAGATGAGCGAGGAGAGACGAAACAAAGAAAACTAACTAGGTTACCCGTGTTATCTGTGGATTAATTGTTGGAGTAGAGAACACACAATTTTGTATGACTCAAAATGGGTCCAAATTCTACAAAACTCCAGCAACAAAAACAAAAAATACTTCAGTACTTGTGTTGAGAATACTAGACCTATGTGGATTGTAACTCGGCTATCATAAACACACCACCCGAAATCACAGAAAGTCACTAGATAAAAACCAGCAACTAGTAGTAACTAGCAAACAGACACCAACAGACAAACAAATAGTACAGTAGAGTACAGTGAGATAGTAGTAAACTAGTAGTAAATCATGCCCAGAGAGCAGTAGTAACCCCCCTCTCTTGGCTGCTGTGCTGTCAGTGTTACAGAGGAAACCCGTGTCAGCACTCTGCCCAGATCCTTCTGGAAATAACGGACTGCTCTTTTCCTTCTTCTCCATATCTGCCTGCAGCAAGGGGCAGCAAAATTAAGTCCTTATGAACGTCCAGTATGCCCCCAAGAGATGAGTCGAACTCTTCTTCAATGGGAAGATTAAATCACAGAGGAGAAGTGTATCATACAATGTCCCAAGGCAACGAATATGATGGGTGCTCTTCACTCTGACTCACTGCTAACACATACTGTAGCATATCAGACAGGAGCTAGCTGACTAATCCTGAAGTTAGTCATCAATCTTCCTCTGAAAGAGAACCAGATTTAGAGACATCTAAGCTAAAAAGGAACATTTCTGAATCTGAGCACATTATTTTTTTTATGCATCAAACCCTTCCTCCTAATGAATTTAATCAAGCACACACGGGTGGAATTTAACAATAGGGACCGACGTTTGCAATGGGTATTGAGGTGACCACGTGCTCTGCACTCCTCTCAAAGGCCATGCTGTTTAATTCTGTTACCGTGATGAGGGGTATAAAAAGCCAGCCCAGATTCCTGGATGTGGTCATGTGATGGCCCTTCCCAGCTCTTCCTGTGGATTAGGCTTGGGCGATACAGTGGGGGAAAAAAGTATTTAGTCAGCCACCAATTGTGCAAGTTCTCCCACTTAAAAAGATGAGAGAGGCCTGTAATTTTCATCATAGGTACACGTCAACTATGACAGACAAATTGAGGGGGAAAAATCCAGAAAATCACATTGTAGGATTTTTAATGAATTTATTTGCAAATTATGGTGGAAAATAAGTATTTGGTCACCTACAAACAAGCAAGATTTCTGGCTCTCACAGACCCGTAACTTCTTCTTTAAGAGGCTCCTCTGTCCTCCACTCGTTACCTGTATTAATGGCACCTGTTTGAACTTGTTATCAGTATAAAAGACACCTGTCCACAACCTCAAACAGTCACACTCCAAACTCCACTATGGCCAAGACCAAAGAGCTGTCAAAGGACACCAGAAACAAAATTGTAGACCTGTACCAGGCTGGGAAGACTGAATCTGCAATAGGTAAGCAGCTTGGTTTGAAGAAATCAACTGTGGGAGCAATTATTAGGAAATGGAAGGCATACAAGACCACTGATAATCTCCCTCGATCTGGGGCTCCACGCAAGATCTCACCCCGTGGGGTCAAAATGATCACAAGAACGGTGAGCAAAAATCCCAGAACCACACGGGGGGACCTAGTGAATGACCTGCAGAGAGCTGGGACCAAAGTAACAAAGCCTACCATCAGTAACACACTCCCCCTGCTTAAGGCAGTACGTCCAGGCCCGTCTGACGTTTGCTAGAGTGCATTTGGATGATCCAGAAGAGGATTGGGAGAATGTCATAACTGTGAATGTGAAAACCTCCTTCCATCAGCAAGGGCATTGAAGATGAAACGTGGCTGGGTCTTTCAGCATGACAATGATCCCAAACACACCGCCCGGGCAACGAAGGAGTGGCTTCGTAAGAAGTATTTCAAGGTCCTGGAGTGGCCTAGCCAGTCTCCAGATCTCAACCCCATAGAAAATCTTTGGAGGGAGTTGAAAGTCTGTGTTGCCCAGCGACAGCCCCAAAACATCACTGCTCTAGAGGAGATCTGCATGGAGGAATGGGCCAAAATACCAGCAACAGTGTGTGAAAACCTTGTGAAGACTTACAGAAAACGTTTGACCTGTGTCATTGCCAACAAAGGGTATATAACAAAGTATTGAGAAACTTTTGTTATTGACCAAATACTTATTTTCCACCATAATTTGCAAATAAATACATTAAAAATCCTACAATGTGATTTTCTGGAAAAAGAATTCTCATTTTGTCTGTCATAGTTGACGTGTACCTATGATGAAAATTACAGGCCTCTCTCATCTTTAAGTGGGAGAACTTGCACAATTGGTGGTCCCTCAACGTGACCAAGACAAAGGAGATGATTGTGGACTACAGGAAAAAAAAAAAAAAGAGGACTGAGCACGCCCCCATTCTCATCGACGGGGCTGTAGTGGAACAGGTTGAGAGCTTCAAGTTCCTTGGTGTCCACATCACCAACGAACTATCATGGTCCAAACACACCAAGACAGTCGTGAAGAGGGCACGACAAAGCCTATTCCCCCTCAGGAGACTGAAAAGATTTGGCATGGGTCCTCAGATCCTCAAAAAATTATACAGCTGCACCATCGAGAGCATCCTGACTGGTTGCATCACCGCCTGGGTATGGCAACTGCTTGGCCTCCGACCGCAAGGCACTACAGAGGGTAGTGCGTACGGCCCAGTACATCACTGGGGCCAAGCTTCCTGCCATCCAGGACCTCTATACCAGGCGGTGTCAGAGGAAGGCCCTCAAAATTGTCAAAGACTCCAGCCACCCTAGTCATAGACTGTTCTCTCTGCTACCGCACGGCAAGCGGTACCGGAGTGCCAAGTCTAGGTCCAAAAGACTTCTCAACAGCTTCTACCCCCAAGCCATAAGACTCCTGAACAGCTAATCATGGCTACCCGGACTATTTGCACTGCCCCCCCACCCAATCCTTTTTACGCTGCTGCTACTCTGTTAATTATTTATGCATAGTCACTTTAACTCTACCCACATGTACATATTACTTCAACTACCTCAACTAGCCGGTGCCCCCGCACATTGACTCTGCACCGGTACCCCCCTGTATATTTAGCCTCCCTACTGTTATTTTATTTTATTTTACTTCTGCTCTTTTTTTCTCAACACTTTTTTTGTTGTTGTTTTATTTTTACTTTTTTTGTTAAAAATAAATGCACTGTTGGTTAAGGGCTGTAAGTAAGCATTTCACTGTAATGTCTGCACCTGTTGTATTCGGCGCATGTGACCAATACAATTTGATTTGATTTGACTAAATACTTTTCCCCCCCCACTGTATACCATTTACACCGTATACCCTCACGGGGGCTGCGGGCTACGCCACTGCTTATAACTATAAGGTAAGTATAACTATAAGAAATCTAAGATGTGTCAAATAAATGATATCCAGCTCAGGGCTCCAGCTATGAATTTGGTTTACTAACTTGCTAGCTAAGTGTATAGATGTCAAGATCAAGCTTCTTGGTTACAGCAGACATTCAATCCCCTCCTGGAGATGATTCATAGATAGAGAGATAGCTCTATATACACAGATACACACACACACACTACATGACCAAAGGTATGTGGACACCTACTCATTCCAAAATCATGGCCATTAATATGGAATTGGTCCCCCATTTGCTGCTATAACAGCCTCCACTCTTCTGGGAAGGCTTTCCACTAGATGTTGGAACATTGCTGCGGGGACTTGCTTCCATTCAGCCACAAGAGCATTAGTGAGGTCGGGCACTGATGTAGGGCGATTAGGCCTGGCTCACAGTCGGCGTTCCAATTCATCCCAAAGATGTTCGATGGGGTTGAGGTCAGTGCTCTGTGCAGGCCAGTCAAGTTCTTCCACACTGATCTTGACAAACCATTTCTGTATGGACCTCACGTTGAGCACGGGGGCATTGTCATGCTGAAACAGGAAAGGGCCTTCCCCAAACTGTTGCCACAAAGTTGGAAGCACAGAATCGTCTAGAATGTCATTGTATCCTGTAGAGTTAAGATTTCCCTTCACTGGAACTAAGGGGCCTAGCCCGAACCATGAAAAACAGGCCCAGACCATTATTCCTCCACCACCAAACTTTACAGTTGGCACTATGCATTGGGGCAGGTAGCGTTCTCCTGGAATATGCCAAACCCAGATTCATCCTTCAGACTGTCAAGATGGTGAAGCGTGATTCATCACTCCAGAGAACGCGTTTTCACTGCTCCAGCGTCCAATGGCGGCAAGCTTTACACAACTCCAGCCGATGATTGGCATTGCGCATGGTGATGTTAGGCTTGTGTGCGGCTGCTCGGCCATGGAAACCCATTTCATGAAGCTCCCGACAAACAGTTATTGTGCTGACGTTGCTTCCAGAGGGAGTATGGAACTCTGTAGTGAGTGTTGCAACCGAAGACAGACGATTTGTACGCGCTACGCGCTTCAGCACTTGCCGGTCACGTACTGTGAGCTTGTGTGGCCTACAGAGAAAAGCACTTGACTAGGTCATCAAGTGGTCCTGGAGAAAATAGTCCCTCAGCTTGCCATGGGAGGGTACAAACAAAATCAACAAGGCAGAGCAGCAAATGGATTGTACTGACACCTCACAGTAGCGGGGTCATACGACCTGTGAGGCAGTGTATGGTTTCCAAGCAGTGAGTGCACAGCGCTGACTACACAGAGCCTCTCTGAACGCTGGGTGACTGTGTAACCTGCCTTCTTGTGACATTTGTGCAATAACACAACATTATTGGAGTTCTGCACAAGATTTTATGATAAATGCAAATGCCGCAGATATAACAAATATAACAGTTATGGGAATAAAGAGTCAAATCTTACAACTTTGAATCGTATTTGTCTGAGAGGAACACAGTCAGCAAGCCAGGAGCCTGGTGTAACAACAAACTTCTCCCCATGTATTGATCATCACTTGCTCGATTTATCTTACAAACAGCGCTTCCCTGGATGGCACTAGAAACGGTTTGAAACACAACAACTTGAACTTTGGGGAAATTCTCAGATAAGTCCAGATCATCAAAGGGGAAAATACATGCATATAAATAACGGTGATGATAGCTAATATAATAACACTGTTACTGAGGAAGAAAAGCCTGGCTTTACACACTTGAGGTTTGAGAATTCTGTGCCTCAACATTTCCACTGGGGTTCTTTCAATATTATCAGCTGGGAATGTTGCTGAAACTGATAACTTTAGGGAAAAGGGTATTGTGATCCTTGTTCACCGCTGGTCCATAGCATCCATGCAATCAATGACTAGGCCTAATGGATCTCCGCCTTTGTAGTGGATATAGGCTTATGTGTCTGATTGACTGAAAATGGTGCTGGTGAGAATCAATGACAAGGCTACTTCTAAAAGGTAACTTTAATCTTGGATAACGAGTGGATGTAGCTAATCTTATTTTGGTCTACAACAAATTTGATGTTGACAGATATTGTTACCCACATTCATTGTTACCACTAACTCACTAGGAAGCAAAATCACCTACACATAAAGTTACTGATAACGCAGTCGCATAATTTCCCAAAATAAATTACATTCTTTCACAAAAAATCGAAATCCTATTGAGAATGCATGACAGCCACAACCAAGTGAGGTCAGCCTGAGAATGTAGACGCTGCTATCAAATTCAATGTCCGATTGCTAAATGTATTTCATAGTACATATCACACTGGTCAGGACCGAAAAAAGGTTCAACAAACACCTTGCTAGACGTAGCTGAGTTTACTCAACTCCATGATACAAAGTTATATCTCGATGGAAGATATCCAAATTACAGGGATTTAAATTAAACTAACCTGGAGCTATGCTAGACGTTGACACAACTAACTTCCGTTAGAAAAACTAGTTAGACGCTTTCGTAGACACAATCAAAGGTAATGTAACTATGGGTGTCTATTTTAATAAATAACTGCAGACTCACTTTGATCACACCCCGTTTGCCAGCCGCTGTGTATTTGGCTTTGCTTTGGTAACAAGCTAACGGCTAGTAGGGCCACATTCAAGTGCAGCTCGAGTGGGCCAAGTTGGGAGGATACTGATAGAGACGAGACCGAGTAAAGACGGAAGCCGAAATTGCCATTTCAGTGATACACATTGTAACTATCTCATGACAAGCGACGCATACAACTGTCGCAGTGGTTTTTTTATCAACACACACTTCAACACGCAAACTGCCTAGGTTAACCATGCAAACTAGCTTAGCAAGGGTTCTGTGTATATGGAACTCAAACATGGAGGAAAGGAGTTGTGCAGTGTGGCAGTCACAGATTAATTTACCTGTATGTTCGCGACCAGATTCGATTATTTTCCGAACCGCAACCCCCCACCCTCCAATATGCGTGGCTGTTGTGTTTTTGTTTTCCCAATCCGATGCTGTTGCTGTTCAATTGCGCCCTCAGTGCTCAGGATGCTGCCATATTCCTGATAGCCGAAAGCGCACGCGCGAAACCTAGGTTTTGACTATATGGGATACCGCTAATGTCAGAAGTGACTATTTGTAGCAGGTTAGGAGGGCTTACTTAGCAGGTTAGGAGAATTAGGTCACTGCTAGGAAAAGGGTTGCGGTTATGTCCAAATATCCCCGACGCGACTCGAATATGCTAATTCTGACGTCACGTTGACATTAGCTGCATCCCTTCTAGACATGACCCGAAACCTGTCTGTCATTAGTGTGTCAGCTGGTTCTTCTTCTTCGATGAGATTTAACGGCGGTTGGCATCCAATTTGTTGCATTACCGCCACCTACTAGACTGGTGTACAACTCCCTTATATTTTGCTTGAAAAATAAAATAAAATAAAGAAATACCCTACCATCTAACACTACACTCACAAATTCTAAATTATTATTAATAATTAACACCACCCCACTCCACTATTTAAATATATTAATTCCTACCTCATGCCCTCAACCTGAGATGATGGAACATCACCACTTAACACTCCCTGTAACTCTTCTGATGTCAAGTCTCGCACACCCAAATACCTCTCTGCAGCTGCCACCACAACCTCAATTTTCTTAGACTTACGTTCCATCCCTGCAGTACAATTAATAACCATTGCTATAAATGCCAAAAATCCAATCTTACTGAAACATATATCACTTGTTGTCCTATCCCTCTGTACTGGTACATCTCTACTACTCTCACCACTCCTCCCCCTTGACCCCTCTTCCTCTACTTTCTTCACTGCCTCAGCATATGACAACTTCTTCACTACTCTTACCCTGGAAACCTCAACCTGCCTCTCTCGCACAGGATATTTCTGATCCCCAGCCCCATGGGCACCCCTACAATTAGCACATACCACTACTTTCCCCAATGCTACACATTCCTTTGTATCATGCCCTTCTGCACACTTCTCACACCTTGGAACCTCCCTCCTACACACTGCTGCCACATGCCCATAAGTTTGACACCTGTAACATCGTAATGTATTCGGCACATAAGCTCGTACAGGATAACTTATATACCCTAACTTCACTTTATCAGGCAAAGACTGTGTCAGCTGGTTTGTCAGGAAGGAGCGTTTTCTAAGCAGAAGTTGGCTCTAAGCCCAGATCTAGGATCAGCATCATACCAAAGAGTGTAATGCCGCGTTCAAAACAATTGGGAACTCGGAAATCTCAGACTTCAGTGCGTTCAAGGCAACTGGGAACTCGAAAAACGGTCATCCAACTCGGAATTCCAAGTCTGAAACTCCAGCTGTCTGGCCTGACGATCACTGACATCATGATTTGACCTCGTTTTTTTCAGAGTTCCCATTTGTCTTGAAAGCATCATCTTTCTAGAGCTCCGACTTTTAGGCCTGAAGATCACTGATGTCATGATTTGACCTCATATTTTTGGGGGGAGTTCCCAGTTGTCTTGAAAGCACAATAAGCCTTGTGTATTGAGAGCAACAAACATATACAGTGAGGGACAAAGTATTTGATCCCCTGCTGATTTTGTACGTTTGCCCACTGACAAATAAATGATCAGTCTATAATTTTAATGGTAGATTTATTTGAACAGTGAGAGACAGAATAACAACAAAAAAATCCAGAAAAACGCATGTCAAAAATGTTATAAATTTATTTGCATTTTAATGAGGGAAATAAGTATTTGACCCCCTCTCAATCAGAAAGATTTCTGGCTCTCAGGTGTCTTTTATACAGGTAACGAGCTGAGATTAGGAGCACACTCTTAAAGAGAGTGCTCCTAATCTCAGTTTGTTACCTGTATAAAAGACACCTGTCCACAGAAGCATTCAATCAATCAGATTCCAAACTCTCCACCATGGCCAAGACCAAAGAGCTCTCCAAGGATGTCAGGGACAAGATTGTAGACCTACACAAGGCTGGAATGGGCTACAAGACCATCGCCAAGCAGCTTGGTGAGAAGGTGACAACAGTTGGTGTGATTATTCGCAAATGGAAGAAACACAAAAGAACTGTCAATCTCCCTCGGCCTGGGGCTCCATGCAAGATCTCACCTTGTGGAGTTGCAATGATCATGAGAACGGTGAGGAATCAGCCCAGAACTACACGGGAGGATCTTGTCAATGATCTCAAGGCAGCTGGGACCATAGTCACCAAGAAAACAATTGGTAACACACTACTCCGTGAAGTACTGAAATCCTGCAGCGCCCGCAAGGTCCCCCTGCTCAAAAAAGCACATATACAGGCCCGTCTGAAATATGCCAATGAACATCTGAATGATTCAGAGGAGAACTGGGTGAAAGTGTTGTGGTCAGATGAGACCAAAATCGAGCTCTTTGGCATCAACTCAACTCGCCGTGTTTGGAGGAGGAGGAATGCTGCCTATGACCCCAAGAACACCATCCCCACCGTCAAACATGGAGGTGGAAACATTATGCTTTGGGGGTGTTTTTCTGCTAAGGGGACAGGACAACTTCACCGCATCAAAGGGACGATGGACGGGGCCATGTACCGTCAGCCAGGGTATTGAAAATGGGTCGTGGATGGGTATTCCAGCATGACAATGACCCAAAACACACGGCCAAGGCAACAAAGGAGTGGCTCAAGAAGAAGCACATTAAGGTCCTGCAGTGGCCTAGCCAGTCTCCAGACCTTAATCCCATAGAAAATCTGTGGAGGGAGCTGAAGGTTCGAGTTGCCAAACGTCAGCCTTGAAATCTTAATGACTTGGAGAAGATCTGCAAAGAGGAGTGGGACAAAATCCCTCCTGAGATGTGTGCAAACCTGGTGGCCAACTACAAGAAACGTCTGACCTCTGTGATTACCAACAAGGGTTTTGCCACCAAGTACTAAGTCATGTTTTGCAGAGGGGTCAAATACTTATTTCCCTCATTAAAATGCAAATCAATTTATAACATTTTTGACATGCGTTTTTCTGGATTTTTTTGTTGTTATTCTGTCTCTCACTGCTCAAATAAACCTACCATTAAAATTATAGACTGATCATGTCTTTGTCAGTGGGCAAACATACAAAATCAGCAGGGGATCAAATACTTTTTTCCCTCACTGTACTGAACAAAAATATAAACCAACATGCAACAATTTCAAAGATTCTACTGATGTCACGCCCTGGCTCTGGGGACTCTTAAATGTTGAGCCAGGGTGTGTAGTTTCTATGTTATGTTTTCTATGTTTAGTTTCTAGATCGTTTAGATCTATGTTGGCCAGGGTGGTTCCCAATCAGAGGCAGCTGTAGCTCGTTGTCTCTGATTGGGGACCATACTTAGGTAGCCTGTTGGCACTAGTGGGTTGTGGGATCTTGTTCCGTATAGGTTTGTTGTTTGTACCTTAAGACTTCACATATCATTTGGTTGTTGTTTTGTCGTGTTTGCACAGTTGTAATAAACATGTACGCTTATCACGCTGCGCCTTGGCTCGACCAATCTTTAAACGATCGTGACAGAAGATCCCACCAACTAAGAACCAAGCAGCGTGTCCAGGAGCAGACAGCCTGGACCTGGGAGGAGATCCTGGACGTGAAGGGATCCTGGACTTGGGAGGAGATTCAGGCCAAAATGGATCGCCGTCCTTGGGAGGAGACAGTGGAGGCGCGCTATAGAGAGGCTCAGCGGCAACGCAGAAGGTGCCGGCCGAGGAGGAAGCCCGAGAGACAGCCCCAATAATTTTTTTGGGGGGGGCTAAAAGGGTGGTTGGCGGAGCCTAGTGTTAGAGCAGAGCCAACTCCCCGTACTCATGCAAGGAAGCGTGTGACTGGGCAGGCTCCGTGTTATGCGGAGCTACGTACTGTGCCGCGAGTGTTCCGGCACAGTCCTGTACGTCCTGTGCTAGCACCACGCACGTGTCGTGCGAAGATGGGCATTCAGCCAGGACGGGGTGTGCCGGCTCAACGCTCGTGGTCTCCAGTACGCCTCCTCGGTCCCGTATATCCTGCGCCGGTGCTACGTACTGTATCGCCAGTACGCGTGCACAGCCCCGTACGGCCTGTGCTAATGCCTCTCACACATATTGTGTGGAAGTAGGCATCCAGCCAGGACGGGTTGTGTCAGCTCTCCGCTCCAGACCTCCAGTCCGCCTCTACAGTCCGGTACGGCCCGTTCCTGCTCCCCGCACCAAGCCAGTGGTGCGTGTTCCCAGTCCGGCCCGGCCCGTTCCTGCTCCCCGCACCAAGCCAGTGGTGCATGTTCCCAGTCCGTCCCGGCCCGTTCCTGCTCCCCGCACCAAGCCAGTGGTGTGTGTTCCCAGTCCGGCCCGTTCCTGCTCCCCGCACCAAGCCAGTGGTGCGTGTTCCCAGTCCGGCCCGGTCCGTTCATGCTCCTCGCACCAAGCCAGTGGTGTGCGTCTCCAGCCCGGTCCGGCCTGTTCCTGTCTCTCGCACCAAGCCAGTGGTGCGTGTTGCCAGCCCGGTCCGGCCTGTTCCTGTCCCTCGCACCAAGCCAGTGGTGCGCGTCGCCAGCCCGGTCCGGCCTGTTCCTGTCCCTCGCACCAAGCCAGTGGTGCGCGTCGCCAGCCCGGTCCGGCCTGTTCCTGTCCCTCGCACCAAGCTAGTGGTGCGCGTCGCCAGCCTGGTCCGGCCTGTTCCTGCTCCTCGCATCAAGCCAGTGGTGCGTGTGCCCAGTCCGGCACGGCCCGTGCCTGTTCCACCGGTGCCTGGTCCGGCATCGGTCAGCTGCTCCACTCCGGAGCTAGAGCAGTCCGCTCCACCGGTGCCTGATCCAGCTCCGGTCAGCGGCTCCACGCCGGAGTCAGAGCAGTTCGCTCCACCGTCGTCGGGTCCAGCTCCAGTCCTCTGAGGCGGAATGCCCACCCGGCCCCTACCCTGTTATGTTTAGGTTGCGCGGTCGGAATCCGCACCTTTGGGGGGGGGTACTGTCACGCCCTGGCTCTGGGGACTCTTAAATGTTGAGCCAGGGTGTGTAGTTTCTATGTTATGTTTTCTATGTTTAGTTTCTAGATCGTTTAGATCTATGTTGGCCAGGGTGGTTCCCAATCAGAGGCAGCTGTAGCTCGTTGTCTCTGATTGGGGACCATACTTAGGTAGCATGTTGGCACTAGTGGGTTGTGGGATCTTGTTCCGTATAGGTTTGTTGTGTGTACCTTAAGACTTCACGTATCGTTTGTTTGTTGTTTTGTCGTGTTTGCACAGTTGTAATAAACATGTACGCTTATCACGCTGCGCCTTGGTTCGACCAATTTTTAAACGATCGTGACAACTGAGTTACAGGTCATATGAGGAATTCAGTAAATTGAAATACATTCATTAGGCCCTAATCTATGGATTTCACATGACTGGGAATCCAGATATGCATCTGTTGGTCACAGATACCTTTAAAAAAAATGGGCCTCACAATGGGCCTCAGGATCTCCTCACTGTATTTTTGTGCATTCAAATTGCTATCGATAAAATGCAATTGTGTTCGTTTTGCGTAGCTGATGCCTGCCCATACGTACCATAACCCCAATGCCACCATGGGGCACTCTTTTCACAATGTTGACATCAGCAAACCGCTAACCCACACGACGCCATACACATGGTCTGCGGTTGTGAGGCCGTTTGGATGTACTTCCAAATTCTCAAAAATTATGTTGGAGGCGGCTTATGGTAGAGAAATGAACATTCAATTATCTGGCAACATCCCTGCAGTCAGCATGCCAATTGCATGCTCCCTCAAAACTTGAGACATCTGTGGCAAAGTGTTGTGTGATAAAGCTGCACATTTTCAATCGAACGCTGCTGGCACCCGCCCACCCGACTAGAATCACCACTCTCGACGGGTCTGACCTAGAGTATGTGGACAACTACAAATACCTAGGTGTCTGGTTAGACTGTAAACTCAACTTCCAGACTCACATAAAGAATCTCCAATCCAAAGTTAAATCTAGAATCGGCTTCCTATTTCGCAACAAAGCCTCCTTCACTCATGCTGCCAAACATGCCCTCGTAAAACTGACTATCCTACCGATCCTTGACTTCGGCGATGTCATTTACAAAATAGCCTCCAACACTCTACTCAGCAAATTGGATGTAGTCTATCACAGTGCCATCCGTTTTGTCTCCAAAGCCCCATACACTACCCACCACTGTGACCTGTACGCTCTTGTTGGCTGGTCCTCACTACATGTTCGTCGTCAAACCCACTGGCTCCAGGCCATCTATAAATCACTGCTAGGCAAATCCCCGCCTTATCTTAGCTCATTGGTCACCATAGCAGCACCCACCCGTAGTCTGCGCTCCAGCAGGTATATCTCACTGGTCATTCCCAAAGCCAACACCTCCTTTGGCCGCCATTCCTTCCAGTTCTCTGCTGCCAATGACTGGAACAAATTGCAAAAATCTCTGAAGCTAGAGACTCTTATCTCCCTCAATAACTTTAAGCATCAGTTGTCAGAGCACCTTACCGATCACTGCACCTGTACACAGCCCATCTGAAATTAGCCTACCCAACTACCTCATCCCTATATTGTTATTTATTTTGCTCTTTTGCACTCCAGTATCTCTATTTGCACATAATCTCTTGCACATCTAGCATTCCAGTGTTAATACTATTGTAATTATTCTGCACTATAGCCTATTTATTGCCTTACCTCCATAACTTGCTACATTTGCACACACTGTATATATATTTTCTGTTGTATTTTTGACTTTATGTTTTTTACCCCATATGTAACTCTGTGTTGTTTTTATTGCACTGCTTTGCTTTATCTTGGCCAGGTCGCAGTTGTAAATGAGAACCTGTTCTCAACTGGCTTACCTGGTTAAATAAAGGTTAAATAAAAAAAATAAAAAATAAAAAATAAAAAAAAGAGTGGCCTTTTATTGTCCCCAGCACAAGGTGCACCTGTGTAATGATCATGCTGTTTAATCAGCTTCTTGATATGCCACACCTGTCAGGTGGATGGATTATCTTGGCAAAAGAGAAATGCTCACTAACAGAGATGTAAACAAATTTGTGCACAACATTTTGTGCATATGGAACATTTCTAGGATCTTTTATTTCAGCTCATGAAACATGGGACCAACACTTTACATGTTGCATTTATATTTTTGTTCAGTGTATAACTGACCTTAAATCTGCAAATAAACAGTGAACCCAAAGAAATAGCAGAGGAATGTAAAAGGGGTTAAGAAAGATGCCTTCCAAATTGAAAAGGTGCATCACTTTTCCTCTCTACCAGACCACCAGAGAATGTTATCTACAAATTCATTTTAATTAAATAATTTTAAACATACTGTACATTTTTGTACATCCACTGTCATGGTTTTCTCACAATTTCTGAGAATCAGTATAGTAATCACATTCAGACAGTGGTTTCATCTGTTATTTCTAAAGGGGAATAAAACACAGAATAGGCAAATACATGAAAAGAGACAGAATGGGACTGTATACTTTAATGCAAACAAAGTCAGCTTCATAATTGTTTTGTTTTTGTTGTTGCCCTCTGAAAAAAAAATCTGCAAACTTTGAACTGGTGCAAAATGAATGAAGTCTTGCCCACTACTGTTTACATTCCTGAAAGGGTAAAATGCCTTTAATCAAGAGTGTTGTAGTGCCCTCTATAGACAGCAACCTGACCCTTCCACACAAAGTGGTAACGGCAGGATCCACTCTATGTTGTCACAGGTTAAGGTCTAACACACATACAGGCTAGGATTGATGGTGTCTATTTACAAATTAGTGGGCTATTTAAGATGCAACTGTATTTACTACCTGAAAATGTAATATAGATATTAAATAAAGTAGTTGAACCCTTCATCACCTCCCTATTCTAATACAGTACTATTACAGTACACTCTGGTAGAGACCTCATTTGACTTACATATGGCGCAACAAATCTGGAATGCTTTATTGCTCTGGCTATGTCTAGATCACAAGAACATCCTTCACAAATGTGCACTCCCCGAGCTCCCCAGAGTATAAAGATGACAAAAAATAGCTAAGTAGCATGAAACAATAAAATTACATTGGTCTAGTTTTGACCTCAGCTTGTCAAACCAAATAGCTAGAGATAGCAAACCAACAAAGTTTCTAGAATTGTGTCATGTGACTCAGACTCAGTGCAGTCAATCAAAGTACAGTTGATCTGCAGTTCTCCAAATGTACTTCTCTAAACAATACAACACAATTCAGCAGGGACCTGTCAGCCAGCTCCTCAAACCGAGACTATTGATTGTTGTGGCACCTGGGTCCCATACCATAAAGTGTGATAACTCACCGCGCTTGAATGTAGATGGGAAACATCTTGGCCTCTGTGACTGAGTGGCAGAGTGATGTTGAGAGTGGGACAGGGACACTGAGTGGTCACCTTATGAAGCATCTGATTCAGGGGCCTACCAGTAACCATGCGCTGCCCATTAGGTACATTGAATTATAGATAGACACAAGAGGAAAAGGGAGCATTTGGCTTCTATAGGATCCTGCGGAAACAAAACATACATTGATATCTTCAGGCATCAGAGGAAAGAGGCAAGGAGGGAGGCCAAACTTTTTATTTGGTTCACATGGAGTCAAATGGGAATGAAAGAGCACATATGTTGTCCTATTTATATATCATATTAATTTTTTCATCAGATATTGTCAAACAACAGATACAGATTTTCCAATCTGCAACAAAAAGTTAACAATGTCAGGGGCCTGTAAAAGGGTTACAGATCACAGAATTAGCTGTGGTTGTTAAAATACCTTCAATGTGCTTCTCTGAGCCATTTAGAGAAATAGGGCAGCGCAATATGTGTCCCACACATCAAGAGGTTAACATGTCAAGTAATAGGTCTAATGTACACTATCTTTATGTACGCTACTGTATTGTCATGAACATGTCATCCTTGAACAATTAATTACAAATTCCATGACAAAGTTTTATAAAGACCCTCAATGAAGAAAAAGGAGCCCCTTAAGGTCATGTTTTTTTAATCTTTTGTTTTAAGTTAATGTTTTTTTTTTGTTTTGTTTTTGGTAATGAAAATATATCATATAAAGCAGTAAATATTACTGGCAAATAATAACATCTGTTAAATATGTGTATGTGACCAATAAAATTTGATTTGATTTTGATCTCCCCCTCATCTTCCCACCTCCTCCTCCTGAGTGCGCATCCTATGGTACAGCTGCAGTTCCCCCTCCTGGTCAGCGGGGGGTAGCAATGAGCTGGTAGCGGCGCGGCACATTAGCGAAGCTGCTGAACTCTGGGCTGAGGTCAATGCTGTCAGGTCCTCCAGGGCAGGAGAAGGAGAAACGCTGCAGCAGAGACACCAGGAACAGAAAGATCTCCATACGAGCCAGAGACTCCCCCACACAGGCACGTTTACCTGCAGAGAAGGCCATGAAGGCGGGGTTCTTCTGGAAGTTTCCGTTCTGATCCAGGAAGTGATCAGGGTTGAAGGTTGTGGGCGTGGCCCAGTGGTCCTGGTCTCTTAGAACAGAGTGAATCATGGGAATTATCACAGTGCCCTGAGGGATATTGTACCCTCTGAATGAGATATTCTTGGTGGCGTAGTGCGGGATGTTGAACGGGACGATGTCCAGGAACCGCTGCACCTCGTGGATGACAGCGTCTGTGAAGGGGAGGGACTTCCTGTCCTCCATCTGAGGGACGCGCTGTCGTCCAATGACTGTGTCGATCTCCTGCTGCATGTGCTCCTGAATGTTGGGGTATTTGATGAGCACTATGAGGGCGTATCTGAGAGTGGTGCTGGTGGTCTCTGTTCCTGCCAGGAAGAGGTTCAACACTGTGGACACCAGGTTCTCATAATGGAACTCAGAGGAGGACACATCCTTCTCCTGGTTGAGTTTGGTAAGGAAGCAGTCTATGAAGTCTCTAGGGTTGCCTGGGTCCATGGTTTCCTGGTGCTCATGGATATTTTTCATCACAAAGCCTCTCAGCTCGTCCACCTGGCTGAACACGACTTGCTGCCGACCAGGCAGGCGTTCCATCAGCCAGGGGAAGATGTTGTAGAGCTGTCCCCAGGGGGTGCTTCCAAAGCGCAGTATGGCTGAGAGGATGTTGAGCAAGTGCAGGAAGTTGTCATCCTCGTAGCCGAAGCGCTGGCCGAACACCAGAGAGCAGATGACATTGGACACGGTGCGACTCAGGAAGGGCTGGGGGTCAAAGGGCACAGCTTTAGTGCCATCCAGACTGTCTATGAGATGTTGGCTCTCCTCCTGTATCCACTCCTCCATCCTCTTACGGCCCATCCCAAAGTCTCTCAGTGTGGTCAGGGTGAAACGACGCAGCTGGCGCCAACGCTCCCCGTTACTGATGGCCAGGCCGTATCCCCTGGTAGCTCGGACCATGAAGGGGACAGGAGCTCGTCCTATGAAGTCCTCAGCCTGGTCCACCAGAGCCTCCTTGACCGCTTCGTACCCCACCAGCACCACGGCCCGCTGGCGCCCCAAATACACTGTCATCACTGGCCCATACACACCACTCCACTTGGTGAGGGTCTTGAAGGGGGCCTGTTTGTCCATCTGAGGCAGGTTGCCTAGCAGCGGCAGGGCGCGGGGTCCGGGGGGTAGACGGACATGTCTCTGTCTCCTCAACAACCACAGTAGAACCAACACCAGGCCTCCCAACACCACGCTACTACACACCTCCATTACTCCGGCCGGCAAAACAAACAACAATGTCTCTTGTTCTTGTTCTTCTTTATTCTTTTTTAACCCACCTCTCTTTAGCTACACCTCTCTTTAGTGTTTTCCTTCTCTCAGTGCAGCAGTGGCTGCCTGTGAGTGTGAGTGCCTGTGTGTGTGTTGCAGATGTTTGCAGAGATAAGGGGGTGTGTTGAAACTTGTCTGGGACAGAGCTAAACAACATCACGTGATTGGCTGCTGACACAATCACGTGACTGTACCTTGACCCCCATCCAATTTCAACTTCTCAGGGCAATGTAAACAAGGCAGATGACAGTGCAGATATCCCAAGGAGTGGAAATGACTGATATCTAATACTGTGCTGTGTTTTCTGTTTTTAAAACATGTTTTTTTAAGACAATGTTTTTTTAAGACAATAAGGATAATGACTAGACAACCATAAAAAACTGAGGACGATGTAAAAAAAAAACACATAGACGATACAACACATTTGGAGTCAATGGGGTCAATCAATTATAAGAAAAGCAGACTAGGCATTTGGAACTTTTTGTGTATTAATTTTATTTCATATTATTCAACAACAATTTAGTGGACTCAGACTTTCTTTAATGCTGTTTTCTGTTTTATAGTGGCAATTGTACAGTCGTGGTCAAAAGTTTTGAGAATGACACAAATATTAATTTTCAACAAAGTCTGCTGCCTCAGTTTTTATGATGGCAATTTGCATATACTCCAGAATGTCATGAAGAGTGATCAGATGAATTGCAATTAATTGCAAAGTCCCTCTTTGCCATGAAAATGAACTTAATCCCAAAAAAACATTTGCACTGCATTTCAGCCCTGCCACAAAAGGACCAGCTGCCATCATGTCAGTGATTCTCTCGTTAACACAGGTGAGAGTGTTGACGAGGACAAGGCTGGAGATCCCTCTGTTATGCTGATTGAGTTAGAATAACAGACTGGAAGCTTTAAAAGGAGGGTGGTGCTTGAAATCATTGTTCTTCCTCTGTCAACCATGGTTACCTGCAAGGAAACATGTGCCGTCATCATTGCTTTGCACAAAAAGGGCTTCACAGGCAAGGCTATTGCTGCTAGTGTAACCGGTGTGAAATGGCTAGCTAGTTAGCGGTGCGCACTAGTAGCGTTTTAATCGGTGACGTCACTCGCTCTGAGACCTTGAAGTAGTTGTTTCCCTTGCTCTGCAAGGGTCGCGGCTTTTGTGGAGCGACGGGTAACAGTGCTTCGAGGGTGACTGTTGTCGATGTGTGCAGAGGGTCCCTGGTTCAAGCCCAGGTAGGGGCGAGGAGAGGGACGGAAGCAACACTGTTACACTACTAAGATTGCACCTAAATCAAAGGTGTGAGTGCATCTGCACGCACAGTGAGGCGAAGACTTTTGGAGGATGGCCTGGTGTTAAGAAGGGCAGCGAGGAAGCCACTTCTCTCCAGGAAAAACATCAGGGACAGACTGATATTCTGCAAAAGGTACAGGGATTGGACTGCTGAGGACTGGGGTGAAGTCATTTTCTTTGATGAATCCCCTTTCCAATTGTTTGGGGCATCCGGAAAAAAGCTTGTCCGGAGAAGACAAGGTGAGCGCTACCATCAGTCCTGTGTCATGCCAACAGTAAAGCATCCTGAGACCATTCATGTGTGTGGTTGCTTCTCAGCCAAGGGAGTGGGCTCACTCACAATTTTGCCTAAGAACACAGCCATGAATAAAGAATGGTACCAACACATCCTCCGAGAGCAACTTCTCCCAACCATCCAAGAACAGTTTGGTGACGACCAATGCCTTTTCCAGCATGATGGAGCACCTTGCCATAAGGCAAAAGTGATAACTAAGTGGCTCGGGGAACAAAACATCGACATTTTGGGTCCATGGCCAGGAAACTCCCCAGACCTTAATCCCATTGAGAACTTGTGGTCAATCCTCAAGAGGCGGGTGGACAAACAAAAACCCACAAATTCTGACAAACTCCAAGCATTGATTATGCAATAATGGGCTGCCATCAGTCAGGATGTGGCCCAGATGTTAATTGACAGCATGCCAGGGCGGATTGCAGAGGTCTTGAAAAAGAAGGGTCAACACTGCAAATATTGACTCTTTGAATAAACTTAATGTAATTGTCAACAAAAGCCTTTGACACTTATGGAATGCTTGTAATTATACTTCAGTATACCATAGTAACATCTGACAAAAATATCTAAAAACACTGAGGCAGCAAACTTTGTGAAGACCAATACTTGTGTCATTCTCAAAACTTTTGACCACGACTGTACTTTCTAAGATTAATTTGGTGCCTAACAAATTGTATAAACAGGTTCGGTGTTAGAGATAAAGAACTTTGTTTTTTTTATATGAATATTTTACTGAGCAGCAGTATTGTTTTGTTAATTGAGGGAATATGGACATTGAGGTCGCCCAATATGATAATTTGGGGGATCCACAGATGACGCAATCTCTTTTGTACTCCATACTGCCCTTTCCCACCTGGACAAAATGAACACCTATGAGAGAATGCTGTTCATAGACTACAGTTCAGCATATAACACAATAGTGCCCTCAAAGCTCATCACTAAGCTAAGGTCCAAGGGACTGAACCCCTCCCTCTGCAACTGGATCCTGGACTTCCTGACGGGCCGCCCCCTAGGTGGTGAGGGTAGGCAACATCACATCCGCCACGTTGATCCTCAACACGGAGGCCCCTCAGGGGTGCATAGTTAGTTCCTTCCTGTACTCCCTGTTCACCCACGACTTCAACACCATCATCAAGTTTGCAGATGACGTAACGGTGGTGGGCCTGATCACCAATGACAATGAGACAGCCTATAGGGAGGAGGTCAGACACCTGGCAGTGTGGTGCAAGGACAACAACCTCTCCCTCAATGTGGACAAGACAAAGGAGCTTATCTTGGACAACAGGAAACGGAAGGCCGAACACACCCCCATTCACATCAAGAGCTTCAAGTTCCTAGGTGTCGACATCGCTAAGGACCTATCATGGCCCAAACACACCAACACAGTCGTGAAGAGTGCACGACAACATCTCTCCACCCTCAGGAAGCTGAAAAGATTTGGCATGGGTGCTCAGATCCTCAAAAGGTTATACAGCTGCACCATTGAGAGCATCTTGACTGGCTGCAACACCGCTTCGTATGGCAACTGCTAGGTATCCGACCGCAAGGCGCTGCAGAGAGTACTGCATACGGTCCAGTACATCACTAGGGCCGAACTCCCTGCCATCCAGGACCTCTACACCAGGCGGTGTCAGAGGAAAGTCCTGCAAATATTCTACGACTCCAGCGACCTAAGTCATAGACTGTTCTCTCTACTACTGCACGGCAAATGGTACCGGAGCACTAAGTCTGGGACCAAAAGGCTCCTGAACACATTTACATTTTACATTTACGTCATTTAGCAGACGCTCTTATCCAGAGCGACTTACAAATTGGTGCATTCACCTTATAGCCAGTGGGGGGGTAAGGCGGGGGGGGGGGGGTAGAAGGATTACTTTAACCTATCCCAGGTATTCCTTAAAGAGGTGGGGTTTCAAATGTCTCCGGAAGGTGGTGAGTGACTCCGCTGTCCTGGCGTCGTGAGGGAACTTGTTCCACCATTGGGGTGCAAGAGCAGTGAACAGTTTTGACTGGGCTGAGCGGGAACTGTGCTTCCGCAGAGGTAGGGGAGCCAGCAGGCCAGAGGTGGATGAACGCAATGCCCTCGTTTGGGTGTAGGGACTGATCAGAGCCTGAAGGTACGGAGGTGCCGTTCCCCTCACAGCTCCGTAGGCAAGCACCATGGTCTTGTAGCAGATGCGAGCTTCAACTGGAAGCCAGTGGAGTGTGCGGAGGAGCAGGGTGACATGAGAGAACTTGGGAAGTTTGAACACCAGACGGGCTGCGGCATTCTGGATGAGTTGTAGGGGTTTAATGGCACAGGCAGGGAGCCCAACCAACAGCGAGTTGCAGTAATCCAGACGGGAGATGACAAGTGCCTGGATTAGGACCTCTGCCGCTTCCTGTGTAAGGCAGGGTCGTACTCTCCGAATGTTGTAGAGCATGAACCTACAGGATCGGGTCACCGCCTTGATGTTAGCGGAGAACGACAGGGTGTTGTCCAGGTTCACGCCAAGGCTCTTCGCACTCTGGGAGGAGGACACAACGGAGTTGTCAACCGTGATGGCGAGATCATGGAACGGGCAGTCCTTCCCCGGGAGGAAGAGCAGCTCCGTCTTGCCAAGGTTCAGCTTGAGGTGGTGATCCGTCATCCATACTGATATGTCTGCCAGACATGCAGAGATGCGATTCGCCACCTGGTTATCAGAAGGGGGAAAGGAGAAGATTAGTTGTGAACACCTTCTACTACCAACCATTCGACTGCTAAATAGTTAATACCTTTTTGACTCTATGCACACACACACTGGACTCTACCCACACATAGGGTGCATTCGTAAATTCACTCTGGCTATCTACTCTGATTTCAGAGCACTCTCGTCTGAGTGTGTCAGAGCGCATAATAACTGAAGGATTTATGAACAGGCAACACCCGTTAAAAACACCCAAAAAAACATTATTAAATTGTTGCCAGCAGGACAGTTACAGTCACCAACACTCTAGATAACATGAAAACAGCCTAATCAGCTCTGCTAGGGCGAGTAGAATGGTCAGAGTGAGGTGTTCTTGTGTCTGGAAGTAACTAGCAAGCTAGCCATCTTTAGCCAGTTAGCTTGGGTGCTTGACAGCCGTTATGAGGTCAGAATGCTCGGATCAGTGTGCGCTCCGACAACGAAATGCTCTGAATTTACTAATGGACAATCTGATAATGCTCTGAATTTACGAACGCCCAGAGCGCACTCTGAATGTACTCTGGCACTCCAGTGAATTTACAAATGCACCCATAGTTACACTGACACACCAACACATACATACACACACACACACACACACACACTCACACCTAACACATACACACAGGCACACATTCGCCACACACACTTCCATAGTCATCACATACATTGCTGCTGCTGTCTATTATCTATCCTGTTGCCTAGTCACTTTACCCCTACCTATATATCTCAATTTCCTCATACCCCTGCACATTGACTCGGTACTGGTACCTCATGTACAGTGCATTCGGAAAGTATTCAGACCACTTGACTTTTTCCACATTTTGTTACGTTACAGCCTTATTCTAAAATTGATTAAATTGTTTTTTCCCCTCATCAATCTACACACAATACCCCATAAAGACTACGCAAAAACAGGTTTTTAGAAAATAAAATGAAATATCACATTTACATAAGTATTCAGACCCTTTTCTCAGCACTTTGTTGAAGCACCTTTGGCAGTGACTACAGCCTTGAGTCTTCTTGGGTATGACGCTAGAAGCTTGGCTCAACTGTATTTGGAAAATGTCTCCCATTCTTCTCTGCAGATCCTCTCAAGCTCTGTCAGGTTGGATGGGGAGCGTCTCTGCACAGCTATTTTCAGCTATGATCGGGTTCAAGTCCGGGCTCTGGCTGGGCCACTCAAGGACATTCAAAGACTTAATAATAATAATAACATGCCATTTAGCAGACGCTTTTATCCAAAGCAACTTACAGTTATGCGTGCATACATTTTTGTGTATGGGTGGTCCCGGGGATCGAACCCACTACCTTGGCGTTACAAGCGCCGTGCTCTACCAGCGGAGCTACAGAGGACCACTTGTCCCGAAGCCACTCCTGTGTTGTCTTGGCTGTGTTCTTAGGGTTGTTGTTGTCACGCCCTGGCTCTGGGGACTCTAGTATGTTGAGCCAGGGTGTGAGTTGTCATGTGTGTTGGTTCTAGTTGTTGTATATCTATGTTGGCCAGGGTGGCTCCCAATCAGAGACGGCTGTAGCTCGTTGTCTCTGATTGGGAGTCATACTTAGGTAGCCGTTAGGCATTCATTCATTGTGGTTTCTTGTTCCGTGTTGGTTCGTGTATGTAACCAGGGACGTCACGTTTTCGTTTTGTTCGTGTGTTCATTCAAATTAATAAAATGTTCGCATTCCACGCTGCGCCTTGGTCCTCCTCTGTTCCCGACGAGCGTGACAGAAGAAACCACCAAGACTGGACCAAGCAGTGTGTCCAGGAGCCATCGCCAGGGAGATCTCTAGCAGATCTCCTTCGCCTCCTCGACTGGATCAAGCCGGGTGAGGAAGAGAAGGGCTTGACATGGAAGCAGAAGGGCGAAAGGCTGGCGAGGGACATGGAGACCTGGTCCACGGGTAGGAGAGACGCCCAGAAAATTTTTAGGGGGGGGCTAACGCCGTGGACGACGGGCCAGCAGGAGACCGCGGCAGAGCGGCCCAGCGGGTTGGCAATGGAGGCCGCCAGGTTACGGGGGCCACTGGTCGAAGAGGGGATGGAAGGTGTAGAGGCACGGCGAGAGGTACTGGGGTGTGTTACCAGTCCGGTCCGGCCCATTCCAGATCCCTGCGTAGGACCAGTGGTGTGTGTCCCCAGTACGGTCCGGCCTGTTCCTGTTCCCCGCACCCGGCCAATGGTGCGCGTCGTCAGCCCGGCTCGGCCCGTTCCTGCTCCCCGCACCAAGTCAGTGGTGCGCCCGTCAGCCCGGCTCGGCCCGTTCCTGCTCCCCGCACCAAGTCAGTGGTGCGCCGTCAGCCCGGCTCGGCCCGTTCCTGCTCCCCGCACCAAGTCAGTGGTGCGCTCGTCAGCCCGGCTCGGCCCGTTCCTGCTCCCCGCACCAAGTCAGTGGTGCGCTCGTCAGCCCGGCTCGGCCCGTTCCTGCTCCCCGCCCCAAGTCAGTGGTGCGTTTGCGTCAGCCCGGTTCGGCCCGGCTCCTGGTCCCCGCACCAGGTCAGGGGTGCGTTTGCGTCAGCCCGGCTCGGGCCGTTCCTGCTCCCCACACCAAGCCAGTGGTGTGCGTCGTCAGTCCGGCACAGCCCGTGCCTGTTCCACTGGTGCCTGGTTCAGCACGGGTCAGCTGCTTCACGCCGGAGCTAGAGCAATCCGCTCCACCAGTGTGCAGTCCAGCTCCGGTCAGCAGGGCCAGACCGGACCAGGGGTACTTTGGGGGTTAGAGAGCGAGTGGGGATCATGCCCGAGCCGGATCCGCCGCCAAGGCGGAGTGCCCACCCGGTCCCTCCCCTGTGGTATTTGGTTGGCGCGGTCGGAGTCCGCGCCTTTAGGGGGGGGTACTGTCACGCCCTGGCTCTGGGGACTCTAGTATGTTGAGCCAGGGTGTGAGTTGTCATGTGTGTTGGTTCTAGTTGTTGTATATCTATGTTGGCCAGGGTGGCTCCCAATCAGAGACGGCTGTAGCTCGTTGTCTCTGATTGGGAGTCATACTTAGGTAGCCGTTAGGCATTCATTCATTGTGGTTTCTTGTTCCGTGTTGGTTCGTGTATGTAACCAGGGACGTCACGTTTTCGTTTTGTTGTTTTGTTCGTGTGTTCATTCAAATTAATAAAATGTTCGCATTCCACGCTGCGCCTTGGTCCTCCTCTGTTCCCGACGAGCGTGACAGTTGTCCTGTTGGAAGGTGAACCTTCGCCCCAGTCTGAGGTCCTGAGCGCTCTGGAGCAGGTTTTCATCAAGGATCTCTCTGTACTTTGCTCCGTTCATCTTTCCCTCGACCCTGACTAGTCTCACAGTCCCTGCCGCTGAAAAACATCCCCACAGCATGATGTTGCCACCACCATGCTTCACCGTAGGGATGGTATTGGCCAGGTGATGAGCGGTGCCTGGTTTACTCCAGACGTGACGCTTGGCATTCAGGCCATAGAGTTCAATCTTGGTTTCGTCAGACCAGAGAATCTTTTCTCATGATCTGAGAGTCCTTTAGGTGCCTTTTGTAAAACTCCAAGTGGGCTGTCGTGTGTCTTTTACTGAGGAGTGGCTTCCGTCTGGCCACTCTACCATAAAGGCCTAACTGGTGGAGTGCTGCAGAGATGGTCGTCCTTCTGGAAGGTTCTCCCATCTCCACAGAGGAACTCTGGAGCTCTGTCAGAGTGACCATCGGGTTCTTGGTCACCTCCCTGACCAAGGCCCTTCTCCCCTGATTGCACAGTTTGGCCGGACGGACAGTCTTGGTGGTTCCAAACTTCTTCCATTTAAGAATGATGGAGGCCACTGTGTTCTTGCAGAAATGTTTTGGTACCCTTCCCCAGATCTGTGCCTCGATACAATCCTCTCTCGGAGCTCTACGGACAATTCTTTCGACCTCATGGCTTGGTTTTTGCTCTGACATGCACTGTCAACTGTGGGACCTTATATAGACAGGTGTGTGCCTTTCCAAATCCTGTCCAATCATTTGAATTTACAACAGGTGGACTCCAATGAAGTTGTAGAAACATCTCAAGGATGATCAATGGAAACAGGATGCACCTGAGCTCAATTTCGAGCCTCATAGCAAAGGGTCTGAATACTTATTTAAATAAGGTATTTCTGTTTTTATAAAGACCTGTTTTCGCTTTTTCATTATGGGTATTGTGTGTAGATTGATGAGGAAAACAATTAATTAATCCATTTTAGAATAAGGCTGTAACGTAACAAAATGTAGAAAAAGTGAAAGGGTCTGAATACTTTTCCAAATGTGCTGTATAGTACCTCAAGTATACAGCACCTCAAGTATACAGTATGACAAATGTATGCACTCACTAACTGTAAGTCGCTCTGGATAAGAGCGTCTGCTAAATGACTAAAATGTAAATGTAAAAAGTAATTTCATAGGATCTCTATTGAATGTATAGAAATAGAAATTCCAACCGAACAAGGAACGTTGACTTGAATGGGGATTTCCATTCTAGTTATTATATTTCTATGGTTGAACGTGCTCCATGGTTACCAACGCAATGACGCTTTTCCGTATCCAAGACATCTCCAGCGTTGAAGAGGCGAACTAGCTGATTTAATCTTTTCATATATCACCATAAATAAATATAGCTAGTTAAAAGCGTAGTGTAACTATTAGTTTGTGCATTGTGGTCTAGCTAGTTAACATAACATTTAGCAGTAAAAGAGTCGGGTGTTTGGGGTCAACAATGGTGAGTAACATTAGCAGACTAGCTAGCTACGTTAGCAAGCTAAGCTAATTTATCCCAGCTAACGTTAACTAGCTAACTTATGTAGCTAGCAACATGATATGGCCAGCTTGCTGGTGTGGATTTAGCAAGGGATCAAATTGTATTTGTCACATGCGCCGCATACAACGCGCATGTTAGACTTAACCGTGAAATGATTGCTTACGAGCCCTTCCCAACGATGCAGAGTAAAAAAAAAAAAATATGTGCAGGGGTATGAGGTATTTGAGGTAGATATGTGACGTTACATGAGTCATGTCATGAAGGCAGGGTAAAGTGACTAACTCGTAAACGAGGCATCAGGATACTGTTGATATGTTCGAACAATCACTCTATCGATGCGGTCGACTGCACGGATAGTTAGTTAGCTAACGTTAGTTTAGTCAGTTAGTAGCGAAATGCAACATGAGCTAGCTAGCCAAGTGACTGCTACTAGGCTAGCTACCTAATATAATGTACAATGACGTTTCCATGACAACGCAGTGCTCGACGCTGATTAGCAAGGGTTTCCACGAATTACCACAGCCACAGAAAATTGGCTATATCGTAAAAATGCATGAAAACTAAAATGAGCTATTTGTTCTTAATTTAAGGTTAGGGTTAGGGTTATGTATAAGGTTAACAGTGTGGTTAGGGTTAGGTTTAAAATCACATTTGAATAAGATAAATTGTAGAAATAGTCGGGTTTTTTGACTCTGTGGCTGTGGTAACTAGTGTCGACTGTTAGGTAACCATCCATAGCCTAGCTAGTGATTGCAGCTACAGAACCTTGCAGTACCCCCCCCACCTCCACACACACTGCCTTGTTCAATATTGTGCTTGAAACAGTAACTTAACCTGCTAGCTAAATAACTAACTATAATTAATCAAGAGGGCCACAACCACAGGTCCGTCTTCTAGTTTGCGTTACTTAGCTGGAGATTGACATCCATCCCTGTTCCTCTTTCTCCTTGAAGGCTGAGTTTGGTTTCAATGAACACCATCAGAATGAGGCCATCAACTACATGCGCTTTGCACGCTCCAAGAGGGTCATCAGACTCAAGACCATTGACTCCTGCTTCGAGGACCTTAAAGACAGCAGGTGGTGTATCACACCATTTTCATGTTTATCACAGCAAGCCAACAATGTTTGTCGGAGGAATGCAAGTCAATTTTTTTAGGACAGCTTTTAAGGGTATTTGTGTGTATCTCCAAAGAAGAAGTTCCCCCACAGGGAGAAGGTTATTCTATTTCTATTCTATTCTAGGCTAGTGGAGGAGACATTCACAGTGGACGAGGTGCGGGACATGCTGGACGGGCTGCAGCTGGTGGTGCGAGGGGAGGTGGAGACGGAGCTCATCAACACAGCCCACACCAACGTGCTGCTGCTCCGGCAGCTCTTCTCCCAGGCTGAGAAGTTCTACCTCCGTCTGCAGACTGACATCTCGGAGCTGGAGAACAGGTGGGCTGTGGGGACGAGTAGCTAGGAGGTGGGCTGTGGGGATGGGTGGGATGGCTTGGAGGTGCACTGTGGGGATGGGTGGGATGGCTTGGAGGTGGACTGTGGGGATGGGTGGGATGGCTTGGAGGTGGACTGTGGGGATGGGTGGGATGGCTTGGAGGTGGACTGTGGGGATGGGTGGGATGGCTTGGAGGTGGACTGTGGAGATGGGTGGGATGGCTTGGAGGTGGACTGTGGGATGGCTTGGAGGTGGACTGTGGGGATGGGTGGGATGGCTTAGAGGTGGACTGTGGGGATGGGGGGGGGCTGCAAGGGCAGGCTGAATCCCGTTTTGCGGCTCAGTTGGTAGAGCATGGCTCTTGCAAAGCCAGGGTTGTGGGTTCGATTCCCACGGGGGAGCAGTACGAAAATGTATGCACTCCTTACTGTAAGTTACTCTGGATAAGAGCGTCTGCTTAATGACTAAAATGTAAAGTAGTAGATAGTACTGAGAATTAGGGAGTGTGTGTGAAGGTATATTTCAGTTTAAGGGTCAACGAGAGGGTGACACTCAGGTGGGAAGCAACATTTTAACCTCAACATGCCTCTGTGTGTAGCCTGTCAGCAGAGCCTCTCATATGTACACTGAGAGTGTGAGCAGTAAATGTCCCTCCCATTCAAAGCAGAAGCCACTTCCTTCAGTGTAGCAGAAGCCACTTCCTAGGCTATGTAAATCACTGAGGTTATTGCCAAGCCACACATTCTCATGAGAATGGTACCCTGCTTTTCAATTTCTGTGGTTTCCTACTCTCACTGAAATGCTGGCAGATGCGACCATAGCTTCTGATACATGTGTGGGTGGAGTAGTTGACATGATATGATACCTAAGGAATGTTTGTTTTGGTTGATGCCTGCCTTTCCTGCCATATATTGACAGGACGTTTGCTATTCACCACATGCAGTGGTGAAAGTTCTAAAAACATGTTTGTACAATTTACACTGTAAATGGGAAGAAAATATAAATGGTCTAGGCTAAGTGGAGACGAAACAAAACGTGTAGAAAACTGCCAATGAAAGGTCCCTGTTGCATCCAGGGTTATTAAGCATGGCTGCCAAGAATGTCTTACAGCAGTGCTTAATAACATGCCTGGACAAAGAGGGATGTGGGAATGTTCAGTACCAGTAAAAACAGCTTTATCTCATGGAGAGGGGTTGTCCCATTTTTACTTTGCCCTTAGCGGACATACTTACACTGTGCCAAAAAATTTATTAGCGCATCTTTCCCTTTTACCATGCTGAATTTACCACAGGATCATTCATCATGGTGCCTCAGATCAGAGGTGCTAAATACATAGCAGGAAACAATGCAGCGTGGCCATAGTCAAGTCTGGCCAGCAATGAAACATGGGCAACTAGCTGGTGGCTCAATTAATCTCAATAGCACACTTCCTAAATCTAAACTCGGACTTTGGGCTATTGAAGCAATTACGTAAAGGGTTATTAGCAGGTAACGGTTTCTCCCACTTCACTACCCTTTTCCCCCAACAATACAATGAAATGGGAGGGTGAGGCCAAGGACCGTTCCCTCACACTCACTCCCCCACTCTGTGGATGGATCTGAACTTGTTACTTGGGCACAGGAACATGCCACATTGAAATGTATAGCATGGCTCTGTGATGTGGAGTACATTTCCAGGCCCAGGGACTGTGTTAATGGGTATTTTAGAGAGGGACGGGAAAGCCATTCCTTTTACAGTCCCAACCTTTTTATGTTGAAAAGCTGGCAGTCCATCAGCAAGGTAGAATGGAGACAGTGGTTACATGGCAAATGGACTCAGAGACAATTTTTGTACTTTACCAAAAATACTTTGATTTACCACTACTATGGATATTGTGAGGTTGTTGTGAGATTGGTGCATGAGTGTGTGGGGATGAGACATATACAGTGGGGGGGAAAAGTATTTAGTCAGCCACCAATTGTGCAAGTTCTCCCACTTAAAAAGATGAGAGAGGCCTGTAATTTTCATCATAGGTACACGTCAACTATGACAGACAAATTGAGAGAGAAAAAATCCAGAAAATCACATTGTAGGATTTTTAATGAATTTATTTGCAAATTATGGTGGAAAATAAGTATTTGGTCACCTACAAACAAGCAAGATTTCTGGCTCTCACAGACCTGTAACTTCTTCTTTAAGAGGCTCCTCTGTCCTCCACTTGTTACCTGTATTAATGGCACCTGTTTGAACTTGTTATCAGTATAAAAAGACACCTGTCCACAACCTCAAACAGTCACACTCCAAACTCCACTATGGCCAAGACCAAAGAGCTGTCAAAGGACACCAGAAACAAAATTGTAGACCTGCACCAGGCTGGGAAGACTGAATCTGCAATAGGTAAGCAGCTTGGTTTGAAGAAATCAACTGTGGGAGCAATTATTAGGGAAATGGAAGACATACAAGACCACTGATAATCTCCCTCGATCTGGGGCTCCACGCAAGATCTCACCCGTGGGGTCAAAATGATCACAAGAACGGTGAGCAAAAATCCCAGAACCACACGGGGGGACCTAGTGAATGACCTGCAGAGAGCTGGGACCAAAGTAACAAAGCCTACCATCAGTAACACACTACGCCGCCAGGGACTCAAATCCTGCAGTGCCAGACGTGTCCCCCTGCTTAAGCCAGTACATGTCCAGGCCCGTCTGAAGTTTGCTAGAGTGCATTTGGATGATCCAGAAGAGGATTGGGAGAATGTCATATGGTCAGATGAAACCAAAATATAACTTTTTGGTAAAAACTCAACTCGTCGTGTTTGGAGGACAAAGAATGCTGAGTTGCATCCAAAGAACATCCAAAGAACACCATACCTACTGTGAAGCATGGGGGTGGAAACATCATGCTTTGGGGCTGTTTTTCTGCAAAGGGACCAGGACGACTGATCCGTGTAAAGGAAAGAATGAATGGGGCCATGTATCGTGAGATTTTGAGTGAAAACCTCCTTCCATCAGCAAGGGCATTGAAGATGAAACGTGGCTGGGTCTTTCAGCATGACAATGATCCCAAACACACCGCCCGGGCAACGAAGGAGTGGCTTCGTAAGAAGCATTTCAAGGTCCTGGAGTGGCCTAGCCAGTCTCCAGATCTCAACCCCATAGAAAATATTTGGAGGGAGTTGAAAGTCCGTGTTGCCCAGCGACAGCCCCAAAACATTACTGCTCTAGAGGAGATCTGCATGGAGGAATGGGCCAAAATACCAGCAACAGTGTGTGAAAACCTTGTGAAGACTTACAAAAAACGTTTGACCTGTGTCATTGCCAACAAAGGGTATATAACAAAGTATTGAGAAACTTTTGTTATTGACCAAATACTTATTTTCCACCATAATTTGCAAATAAATTCATTAAAAATCCTACAATGTGATTTTTTTGATTTTTTTTTCTCATTTTGTCTGTCATAGTTGACGTGTACCTATGATGAAAATTACAGGCCTCTCTCATCTTTTTAAGTGGGAGAACTTGCACAATTGGTGCACAATTGCACAATTATTATTATTACTGACTAAATACTTTTTTCCCCCACTGTAGGTTTGATCCAATGTCACACAATTTATTCCAAGGGACTATAATGAATACTGTGTTCCAAATCCATGAGCCCGTATGGATTCTATTTGAGTTATGGCACTGTTAGCTTGCAATTCGTTGTTTTTTTGTAGCAATTTGGGTCTTTGTTTGTATTTGACATCTAACATCTGCTGAGTTGAGAATATTAACCAGCTGTGTTTTAAACTACATTTGACCTTTATTACACTGACACCAGTCATAGAACAAAAACAAAACATAAAAAACCAAGCCCTGTGCTTTTGTAGATGATGTTTTTGTGTTTCTATTACGCCTACAGTCACTCAATAAGATAACCTACCAAGCCCCTGAAGGTGTCCCGAAAAAATGGGGAATACGCCCCTAGTAGCCACAGATCTACGTGCGTTCTGCAGCTTCTTCAAACCACATAGAAGCGTGTAGAGAGGTGCTTTGTTTACCACAAACATTTAGTTCAACTATCTTAAGGAGGACAACAAGTGTGTTTTATTTTTCTTCTTAAAGATACATACAGTAACTGCCAGGTGGCTGCTCCCCTGTACTCCACCTCAAATGTTTTGCACAATGTTATTCTGTAGGTCTCTTTCATAAAGGAACATGCTAAGCTGTTATAGGCCACATTTCTCCTACTTTCAGACGACCAATGAGTCAGTACACTCACTGAAACTCACTGTATGGTATCAAACATTCTGTCATTACTCTGGTTCGTTTATAAGCTATAAATGTGCCTAAAAGTCAAACTTTTTTCGAATGAACCATGTTCTAATTTTTTGTCCATCTCTCTTTTTCTCGTCCCCTTTGCTCTTTTTCATTCTCTACAGAGAGTTGTTAGAGCAAGTGGCTGAGTTTGAGAAGACTGAGTTTAAAATCCCAAATAAGGTGAGTGCCCAACCACTTTTAACCATTTCCCTTTTATAAAAAATAAGCGTGCATCTATTACATGTTTAGGGTTAGGGCTGAAATGTTGAAAATCATGCATTGACGCTATTTATTGATGGGAGAGTATGTGCTCACTTACATGCCTTGCTTCCTTACCCAGACTAACCAGGAAATTAGCAAGCCCAAGTTAGCGCCGCTGAATGAAGGTGGGGTATCTGAACTTCTCAACAAGGTAAGGTACTCAAACCTCATCTGGTAGTACAGATTTATTTTGTAATATAGGAGTAATAACACCAGCATCAGCAGCTATTTCACCAACCATTTCATCAACTGTTACTTCACGTTGGTTTTTCATCAGGAGATATCAAGGCTACAAGAGGAAAATTATAAGCTGAAAGGCAGGCTCCGGACTTTGGAAACCCAGGTACTTCACACAAAAACACATCTGAATCCATAAGGTGTGTTTCTGATTGACATATTCTTACTTAGTTATGACGTTGCTTATCAATGGTGTGGTACTGTAAATTTGGACATAATTTTGTCAAGTTCTGTACCTGATCACATCCATTATCATGATTAGTTTATAATGGCACGACAATATTCACCTGAATGACTCCTGATTTCCTAGTAACCACAGAACAATCATGAGCTGCTTGTCTGCTAGAATGGATGGCCAACCGACTGCCTTGTTTGTTATTTGGGTAGCTATTTCCTCGCAAAGTGCATTTTGAAGTCATCAATGTATATAAGTACAATTCTTTCAGCATAGTCTGGAAACCGTGTGTATGTAAGCTGCGGATTGGCTGTTAACATATTCAGGATTTCCATGTCAATGTTGGCAGTGTCATACTCCTAAAAGAAACAAATGAAAGACATTGTACTGTAGCAAGCTAGCTATCTGGCTAGAATAGCCTGCTATGTTACTAGCTATCTGGCTAGAATAGCCTGCTATGTTACTAGCTAAGTAAGTTATGTTATACTACTCTAGCTATTGCCATTCCAGCTGACAATCAGCTGATTGCACTTGCCAACGTTAGCTAACTAGCTAGCTTGATGTTACTGTAGCTAAAAGCAAGGTTAGTGACACGCTGACACGCCAAATGCATGTTGCAAGGGCAATATGTTAATCTTACATTGTCCTCAACACTGTCGCTGTCAACCAGTCTCAAAAATAGATGAAACAACATTGTTAACTACCCAAAAGAGAGCAGTCACGCCTTCTCTGTTTTCATTTTCATTTGTGAACCGTTTTATCGTGCGTGAATTCGTCATTATCAAGCGTTCTAGGACGCTCGAACCAGAGCACTCGCTTTTCAGAGCAGAGCGTCCAGAGTGAATTTACGAACACACCCTTAAATGCACTCAACTTATTGTAACTTTTGACATCATTGTATTTTGTGCTCATGTTTCCACCTGACCTACACCTGACCTTGCTAATTGAATGATCGATGTTGGTATCACTTAAATGCAGTATCATGCAGTACACTGATTGTGTTTCAGGCCATGGGTGCGTTGGATGAGAAGACCAGGGCGGAGAGGGCTCTCAAAGACCTGCAGAAGGTCCAGGGGGAACAGCAGGTACTGTAGCAACATAAGGGCCATGGGTTCAAGGTCATAGGTTAACAATATAACAGACAAACATGGGTCAAATGACCATAGAATGACAGCTGCACTTGACTTTTCAGTAGTATTCCCTGTTTACTTCCTGGTTTTTGTGCATTGTAGTATTTCTTTCCTTTTAGTGAAGCTGTCCACATGCAGGCCTTGTGTTTTATGATGTGTTGAAGCTTTTGTCCTCTTTTTCTGAACGATTACTATTATTTAATTTGCTTTCATGGAAATCAACTGGTATGTATCAATCCAACACTATACATTGTGTGTTGAATATATGTAAATCTAAGAGTGCATCCCAAATGGCACCCTATTCCCATAGGGCTCTGGTCAAAAGTACTGCACTGTATAGGGAAAAGGGGGCCATTTTGTCCGCACATAAAAGTTCACCCACTGACGTGCTGTCTCTCTTTCCCCAAGACGGCCGCCCGTTCTCAGGATATCACTAGTCTGGAGGACACGGTGGCAGCACTGCAGGAAGACTACCAGAAGTCCCTGAGTGTCAACGCTGCCTCCCAAAGAGACCTGCAGGAGAACCTGATGTCTGCCAAACATGACCTGCTTAGGGTACAGGAACAACTGGCCCTGGCAGAGAAGGTACGTGCCTGGCCTGTATCCTATACTGGTACCTACCTGATGCCTTTCACATAAATCATGCATTCATTTCAACCAATGGACAATTGTGTGAACTTCAATCTCAAAATATCTGAAGTTAGCATTTGAATTGTATATCTGCCATTTCGAGGTTATCATGCAATCCTGTTGTGTGTGTAGGAGCTGGACAAGAAGTTCCAGCAGACTTCTGCCTACCGCAACATGAAGGAGATCCTCACCAAGAAAAATGAGCAGATCAAGGACATCAGGAAACGGCTTTCAAAGTGAGTCGGTTAATTATTATACAAATGATTATGTATGATATATAGACAGATTGATTGATTGAGATTCTTCTCCTGAAAGATGATTGTGTTTGCAGGTCCTGTCTAACAACCTTCTCCGCTAACAGTTCTAATGTATCATTTCTAGATACGAGTCCGATGAATGAACCCTTTGCATCACACAGCAAGACACAAAATGGAGGTTAAAGAGGGTAGAAATGGCCCAAAACCTGGGACTGTCACCCTGGTGAAGGTTTTGGCCCATTTACCATGTATTTCTTCCCCACTGCAGGAGCAGGTGCTTTGAACAAAAAATTGAATTGAGAATATCACCTGTAGTTCAGAACCTTTCAGAAGAATCGTATCATCTCGCTGATCCAGCAGCTTTTGTAGTCATTGGCTTTAGGATATGATTGTGGGGTATTAAGGGTTGGGGGCTAATCGACAGAGCCTCCTATGGTCAGTCTCACTGGGAGAAGAACCTTGAATGTCTCTGTCCCTCTGCTATACCGTTCTGTCCCATATCTAGGAGCTGGAGCTTTGTGTGTTTAGTACTAGGTTTTCCTCATTGCACTATGCAAGTACTTTCACGTCCTTGACTTGCTGTCTAAAAAGGAGGCCTTCTGAATAGGAGAGATATGCCTGAAGCTTTGCAGCTGTCTATATCTGATGGTGATGGGTAAATTTTTCCATGACACCAACTCATAGATTATTTTCTCTTCTCAAGACGGTATATTCTTTTTCACCTATTTCTATGTAGCTAGGGCATCATGCAACATCTTTTTATATGTATTCAGCTGGCGGAATTCAGAGCTCAATGATAGTGAATAGTCATGGCTAATGGTACATATTATGAATCGCAGCATAGCATAACTTTCCAAATATATCTTGAGGAGAAGGTTTTGGAGGGAAACGTTTACATAGTATGATTTGACATGTTTTCTTATTTTTCGTACAATTTTTATCCTGTTTTAGCATATAAAAAATGCTTGGAAAGATCAGAGGTTGGACCTAAGCGAATGTACAAATACTTCCCTACACATATAGAATATTTTTATGGGAACATTGAACTCTTTTGTCCTTAATCCTGATAATAGCCTGGTATCAAGGCATATATTGTATTGTGTCTGGCATGTGTGTAATATGACAAAAGTTCAATGATACAGTCTTTGACGTAATGCTCTTGTAGAGTATGATACACGACCACCTATGTCATATTAGACGTGTATGTGTGATATGTTTGAATTGTTGTGAGGTAATAAAAGCTGTTACCAAAATGGCAGCTTCTTTCACATTTGTTCAATGTGCACCCTGGGACAGAATATAAAGATGTGGGCCTGCAAGCAGCTATCTAAAGCTAATCCTCACACTAAAATGAATGGGCCAGGATATGGGTCGTGGCAGTGCTTCTCTATGGGCCGCACCATGGCAGCAGGGGGCTGGGAGCGTGTGCAGCTCTGGCTGCAGCAGTAGCATCTGCTTCTGCGGGGCCTATGCTGGCCAACGAGCCCAACGGAGCCACCACCACCACGGCTGAGTACGAGACCCAGCTGATGGAGTACCGCGGTGAACAGGAGCGCCTCACCCTGGACACGGTTAAACTGGAGATCGAGCTGGACGGCATCCGGTGAACCACCCATGAGATGAAGGCCAAGTAAGAGTCTCACTGTATGTCATTTCTCTGAGAAAAGTGCATGTTTGCTTCCCAAATGGCACCCTATTCCCTATATAGTACACTACTTTCAATCAGGGCCCATAGGAAAATTGCAATTGGCTCAGAACAGGGCAGCACAGCTGGTCCTTGGATGTACACAGAGAGCTAACATTAATAATATGCATGCCAATCTCTCCTGGCTCAAAGTGGAGGAGAGATTGACTTCATCACTACTTGTATCTGTGAGAGGTATTGACATGTTGAGACCACCGAGCTGTCTGTTTGAACTACGGACACCCATGCATACCCCACAAGACATGCCACCAGAGGTCTCTTCACAGTCCAGAACGGACTATGGGAGGCGCACAGTACTACATAGAGCAATGACTACATGGAACTCTATTCCACATCAAGTAACTCATGCCAGCAGTAAAATTAGATTTAAAAAACAGATACAAATTATGGAAAAGCTGAGACTGAAGCAACACAAACATAGACACATGCATACAAACACACGATAACATACGCACTACACACACATGTACACATGGATTTTGTGTTATAGATATGTGGTAGTAGAGTAGAGACTTTAGGGGACACACTTAATATGTTGTGAAATCTGTTATGAGTGTATTATAATGTTTTTTAAATGTATAACTGCCTTGATTTTGCTGGACCCCAGGAAGAGTAGCTGCTGCCATAATAAATACAAATAGGGGCCTGGTCGAAAGTAGTGAACTATAAAGGGAAAAGGGTGTCATTTGGGATGCATGTGTTTTTTAAAACATGCTAGCTATGCATTGTCTGCTAAACCAATTTTGAAAATATGTTTATGATTACCTGTCATACCTGTCACCTTTTGGTCATGCAGGTATGATTTTGAACAAGGCTGGAAGCATGAAGAGGGTACTGCAGAATCTATGCTTATAAATATCAGATTCAGGGACGGCTTGTCCAATAGGGCGATATGGGCGACGCACTGCCAAACGGGAAAAGGAAGGGATTTTTTTTCTAATCAATTATATCACGGCAACAGCAGTTATCAGTGTTCACGTCTGATCTGCCAGCCACTAAATGTCAAATCAGGCTAAAGTCGTGCTTCAAATGGCCCCGCCCGTTTTTTGGGCGATTTCAGTCAGGTTGAAAATCGCCCAGAAGTCTCTCATAGCCTGTCATGTAAAATCTATTTTTTTCACATTTCAAAGCTTTCAATACATTCTCTATGGGTGTCTGTGTGCATGCACTTACGCGCTTTCGTCATACGTGACGTAACGTTGAACGTAACTAAGACAATGGCAGCTAGCAGCGTCTATGTTGCGACCTGCAGTGTGGCGTTATTTTATGTTTTTAATTTGTAGACTTAGTTTACAAACATTCTGCAAACATTCTGCTTTGGACTGATCTTCGGTTTTGGACTGATCTTGTTGATCGTGTACATACCCGCTACGAACGGACTAAATAATGAAAACGCTGCTGGCAGCGGAATCCCAATACAGCTGGGAGACTTGGCTGGATGACAGAGTCCCGGACAGAGAGGTGGAGCCGGCCACCTTCACCCTGGTCAGAGCGGACCGCGATCCTGGTAAGAGAGCGACTCTGTACCCCGACATTGAACTGCTTTCTGTGTCATTGAACCTTACTATTGTTGATAAAACAAGTTTACTGGAGAACGGAGAAAAAGTAGAGACTTTTGGACAAGGTGGATAATTGTATAATATAAGGCAGTTTATTCAGAGGTAAAGATATCTGGAATCGCGTGCACGGACCCGTTCGTCAAACTCGTAGGGAGTTTATCAGAAGAGCCCCTAAACATTGTGTGCTGACATTTTATACAATAAAATGAAGTAGGTTGAATCTAGTAGTTCTGATCTTCTGATTGGTCCTGATGAGTTGGGCGATGTCACCTCCAGGCTAGTGTCACTGTTGCATTGGCTCTGAGTCGGGTTCTCTGTCTTCAGATGTTCAGCCTAAGAGAAGAGGATTTGTGTGTGTGTGTGTGTGTGTTTGTTATCAGTGTGTGTGTGTGTGTGTGTGTGTGTTTGTTATCAGTGATGATGTGTGTGTGTGTGTGTGTGTGTTTATCAGTGATGATGTGTGTGTGTGTGTGTGTGTGTGTGTGTGGGTGTGTGTGTGTGTGTCCTCAGGGCAAGAACTCGTGAGTTGGAAGAACTGAGAGACCTATGGCGTGGGTGTTATCCTTAGCCACCTGCTGACAAGGCTGACAAGATAGGACTCTTGTTCATTGTATTGAATACAAAGGCCCAACACAAAATGGGTCATGCACAAGATTTTAGTCAGACCAAGCTATAACATTATATATTTACTACGACAGTACATTCAACCAAAAGCTAATATAACAAAGGCATCAGAGATTATTTATAATCTGTCACAGAAACTGGAATCCATCTCCCCAGATCAGTCAATAAATGCTTCTGGTATTGACTTATATGCTGCCCCTGTCTTCATGTTGTTGCTGGACATATCTTTTTTAAAATGTGTGTAGGTCACCTAAATCATCAGAAAAATTGCCCCTCCTGAGAATTTTTTCAGGAGCCGCCACTGATCAGATTTCATTAAAGGCCCAATGCAGCCGTTTTTATCTCGATATCAAATAATTTCTTGGTACCTTCACTATGTTATTTTTCAATTAAAATGGTCAAAAATAAACAAAATTAACTTCTTAGCAAAGAGCAATTTCTCAAGCAAGAATTTTGCTAGGACTGTCTGGGAGTGGTCTGAGTGGGGAGGGGAAAACTGAAAACTTTCTGTTATTGGCAGAGAGGTTTGGAACTCTCTTTCTTATTGGTCTATTAACTAATTTACCTCATGGTGATGTCACCAGGCAGGTCAAAACTCCACCCACCAAAACAGGCTGAAATTTCAGGCGGTCTTTTCAAACAGCTCTTACACTAAAAGGGCAATAAAGTTCATGTTCAATTGGACAACAATACCCAATACAATACACTAACTATCCATCCTGTAGGGTATTGACATGGCCCACGAGATGCCAAACACTCAAGCGTTAAAGGGCGACTGCACTTCCTGATTTGGCCATGTTTTAGATGTGGTACATTAAGAAATGCTAGCGGCCATGATTGAATTCAAATGTGAGTTGGTTTCGGGTGTGGTTTGATGTGGGTGTCTCGTCTCTGTGTTGGCAGGTGGGATGAGTAAGCCAAATTATTTAGCCAATTAGCTTCACGCCTCATGTCCACCAGATGCATCAAACTCTTTGCGTTCCGGCGGAAGTAATTTATTGTCAATGGAGCAACGCTATGTTGGGGATGCCACACTAGGCAGCGATGCGTTCTGTGTACCGCATGCGTTCAATATTTTCAACTCGTTCGTTGCTTTACCTTGCAGTGGTACAAACGGAAGTACCCACACAGACTCCAACTAGCTAGCTTTTAGCTAGTTGAAAAGTAAGTAGGGAAAAGCACATGTAAGTAGGGAAAAGACATCCAGCAAAACACATATGCATCAGGCGTCAGCTGGCTGGTGTGCAACCCTGGCAAAAATGATTTGACTTTGGATAGCTTATCTCGGGGCTAGTTAGGGAACGTCAATAAATTACACTATGTAAACGAGACAATATTTTCATGTTACACACCTTTGTTTTCTCATTAAACGCTTTCAATATACTGTATGTACTGTATATGAATTCCTACAATTTATACAGTAGTTGGTTTGAGGTTTTTAAGTCATTGAAATTTGGAGCTATTGGAACTTTAACATATTGTCCCATGTAGGCCTACATTGTGTAATTTATAAATGGTCCCTAACTAGCCCCATAGGGTTATCCGAAGTCAACCCAAATTTACCACATGCATTAAGATCGGGTCACGTGCAGCTGCACTCCGAATTAATGATTACTTGTGTGCTGTGGGCATCTGGGCAGGGTTGAAACAAACCCAACGTTAATTTACGTTGTGATGCAGTCACGACCACAAGTCTCACAAAACTCAGTTTTGGATGAGACTAACTTTATGATCAAAATTATCCTATTTACACTTTGTAGTCAATTTTGAAAGTAGAATAAATGTTTCGGACTCATATCAATGCCACATAGGGTGTATTCTAAATGAGAAGTTGTTTTTTTAGTGGCAGTTGCTCTTTAAAAATGAGCTCGACTGTCACCAAGACTCAGGAAGAGGTAAAAGCCTACAATACATCAGCGAGCACAGCACTAGTTAGTACATTTTATATACATTCATTGTGAGATGGTGAGCAAGTCAACACTGAAGTTCCCTCTGGGAAAATTAAAGTTATTATATTCTATACTATTCAACTACATACAACAGTATGAGACTTGTACTGTGAACTGTTGTAATGTGAACTGTAATGAGTGGTATTAACTGACTGAGGGGCAGTGGCGTGTATTCATGGATGCCAAGGGAAGCCAGGCTTCCCCAAAAAATGGACCAATAATTTTTGTATCTTTCGTCTCTCTGTGTTTCATAATTTTCCTTCAATTCGCAAGAGGCTGCTGAATGTATCTCACCGGAGAAAGCATCCGAGCGAGCAAAACAGCGCCCCTCTGTCTCTGTATGTGTAGCCCATCTATCTGATGCTGTCTGGTCAAAAAGAGTATGACATTGTTGCCGCACGTAGCATTGAATGCAAGGGAAGCCAGCGAGCATTTGGCCTCCCTTGATAAAAAATTATAGCCAATCAGCATTGAGCTTAACTGAGTGAGCTGTGAATGGTCCTGGTGCACCAAAAAAAAGTGTCAAGGGAAGCCAGTTTGGATTTGGCTTCACACCAATCACATCAAAAGCAAAATGTAATTGAATTGTCGAATTGTTGCATCTCGTTGTGTCATCCTCCGGTGACTAGCTAGCTAGCTAAAATGGCTCCTTTCCTAAATCAGCCATGGATGGAGATAGGGATTTGGACTTGTGGTTTTACTTAATTCTACATACTGGCCAATGTTTATAACGGCGATTCTGATCCAACCATAAATTCATACATTGTGCCCCTGGCCTGAGAGGATGGAAGTTCAGTATGTAGCTAGAAGCGTGTCCTGTTCTGTATGACAGTCGTAGACCGTTTCGTCAACATGAAAGAGATGAGGATGCCATTGGCATTTCTCTACAAGTAGGGCGAGTCAACATGTTTTTTCTACTTGTGCACACACACACACACACACACACACACAGACACACACACACAGAAACCAGAACCATGGACAGCCTCATCATATTTAGCTTACGTTTATTGGACTAAATTGTTTTTGGTATCTTTTAGTTGTCACTGTATTAGACTAAGCATAGGTGATTTGATGATGTTGAAGTTGAAGTGGTGCTGGAAAATGTGGAGGCAGCTCCTGTTTTCTTTGCAACTTGTGGTAACTCTCCATGGTTCTAAATCAATAGTTGTTTAGTAGTCGGAAAATGCCGGAAACATTAACTTGCTTGACCATGCTGTAGGTCATGTAACTGTTTGTTACATGCAGTATGCTTAATGGACTTCACCGGACAGAGGTTGCTCTCTGGTTTTGTGATGAAACAAAGTTGTGGTTTAATTGATTCTGCCACTGTGTCTTCTTATTGTCTCGGCCTTAGGCCTATATATCACGGTGGCAAGGCATATGAACTAACAGGTTATAGGGCAAACTGGGATATTGTCACAACACATAGGTTATAATATGGCTTTTTGTTTCTGGCTTGGCTTCCCCAGTGATTTTACCCATATACTACTACTGCTGGGGGATGGTTTTACAGGAGCTGTTCAGTCAAACTCGGGACCTCGTCCACTGACACGTACATCACTTCTGCCCTCAACGGGATATCCTACTACAAAATCAAGGCAGAGCTCACTCAAACTCGAAATTACATACAATAATACAACAATTATTATATTCATGTTATTATTGTAATACCATTTAGATTTCTAAACAATATGAATTATATTTGGTACTATATAGCGACTTTCAAAGCCACTGGAATTGTTGCTGTGAAAGTGAAATACACGCTCTGTCCACTGGGGGTCAGTAGATATGGCTACACCATATAGTTCTGGGCCAGTAGCCACAAAGTATCTCAGAGTAGGAGTGCTGATATAGGATCTGTCCATATAATCTTATTCATTCTGATCTAAATGCTAAAACTGATCCTAGCTCAGTACTCCTACTCTGAGATGCTTTGTGGACACGGGTGCTGGTCTCTGGGCTACACGTTTAGCACCTTGTGTGGATGAGATAGTTTGACTTGAAAATATCTTCACATGAGGGTGAGACATTTTTGGGGAGCAAAGCATTATTCAGCCTTTGAATGGTTACCAAAGTTTGAAAAGCAGGCCAGGATGAGTAGTTACTGAATGAGGTCGTAAGTGCACTTTATTTCTTATAGAAAATAAATATAAATCAGGGATTCTTGGAAGACGGGACAATATCTCCTTATTTTTCTTAATATTAAGTATACAAAACATTAAGAACACCTGCTCTCTCCATGACATAGACTGATCAGGTGAATACAGATGAAAGCTATGATCCCTTATTGATGTCACTTGTTAAATCCACTTTAATCAGTGTAGATGAAGGGGAGGAGGCAGGTTAAAGAAGGATTTTTAAACCTTGAGACAATTGAGACATGGATTGTGTATGTGTGCCATTCAGATGGTGAATGGGCAAGACAAAAGATTGAAGTGCCTTTGAACAGGGTATGGTAGTAGGTGCCAGGTGCACTGGTTTGTGTCAAAAACAGCAATGCTGCTGGGTTTTTCATGCTCAAAACAGTTTCCCATGTGTATCAGGAATGGTCCACCACCAAAAGGACATCAACACAACTGTGGGAAGCATTGGAGTCGACATAGGCCAGCATCCCTGTGGAACGCTTTCGACACCTTGTAGAGTTTGTTTCAATTTGGCATGTTTTTCTAGATTCAGAACATAAAACAACATTTAGAAAGCAAACATTATCCCTTGGATCTAGCACAGCAAATATGTCAATATGTTGCAGAACAGTGATTCAAATATATTTTCAGAATATGGACAAAAAGATTGCTCTTAAGGAGGTTAGCCATCAGGGACGGAGTTGACAAGCCACTGAAGGAGTTAACAGCAAATACTAAAAACATACTTTTTGCCTCTAAATATATAAGTTCAAAACAAACATTTGTAAAATATAGAAAATGATTCATTTGAAAACCCCAAATAAAAATACAGTGGTCCATGAGTGGTCTTGTTGCACTACATGTAATGAGGACATGAAGAAAGAGTCCTTATGGTATAATCAAACCATGTACGTACACTACCAATCAAAAGTTTGGACACACCTACTCATTCAAGGGTTTTTCCTTATTTGTACTATGTTTTACATTGTAGAATAATAGTGAAGACATCAAAACTATGAAATAACACATATGGAATCATATAGGAACCAAAAAAGTGTTAAACAAATCAAAATATATTGTATATTTGAGATTCTTCAAATAGCCACCCTTTTCTTTGCCTTGATATATTTTGATTACTACATGATTCCATGTGTGTTATTTCATAGTTTTGATGACTTCACTATTATTCTACAATGTAGAAAATAGTAAAAATAAAGAAAAACCCTTGAATGAGTAGGTGTGTCCAAACCTTTGACTGGTACTGTAAGTCAGACAGTGATTCTTTGACCGTTCCGGGATGAAGCTGGCAAGCTGATGAGTATCAAAGTGTGAAATAAATCAGTGCTAACAGTCACACAGGAAGTGGTTGCTATGCTGTCTTGCCGTGCCACACTCCCCTGCTGCTGAGGGCACAAACAGCAACTTTCCAGAAAATACCTGAGCAACTGTCTGCTTATACACATCATCACAATGGTGTACCGATTCACAGACCGGGGACTAAGGGGGTTTGCCAAGGCACCAAGGGACTTTTCTCAATTCTAACAAGTGTTTTTCTTCAGAAATGTGAAGTGAGTTCCTGTTTATGGCGAATGGGGTGCATTGACTGGCACTTTGATTTTGAAAGATACACTTTTGATAACATGGTGATGGTGATTATGTTGTGTTTCCCAGTTAAATATACTGTATGTTTTAACATGAGCTAGTGAGTTAGTTAACAGAATTATGGTTCTGACCCTCCCTATACTGGACTCATGCCAAAACCACAACTTCCTCTCCCTCCTCCCTCCTCTGTGGTCCTCTGTAGCTCAGCTGGTAGAGCACGGCGCTTGTAACGCCAAGGTAGTGGGTTCGATCCCCGGGACCACCCATACACAAAAATGTATGCACGCACGACTGTAAGTCGCTTTGGATAAAAGCGTCTGCTAAATGGCATATTATTATTATATTATATAGAACATGTCCCTGGACAACCTGGTCTCAGAGCATTTCGTATTATTCTGTACGTAGACAATTCATTTAGTATGATATGTTAAGTTTCTTATGGTACAGTATGTATTAATTTGTGGATGTCCATCACCCATTTCGTATGATATGTTACGAATTACAATTTGTATTATATGTTAAAAGTTTTGCAAACGTACAATATGTTACACATTTTCAAAATTTACAATATTTTACTAATTTTCTAACATGATATTTTACGAATTCTAGTTAGGCGCTAACGTTATTTTATTGGCCAAATAATGATAATTGCGCAAAACAAAAACAAACAAACAAATGTAGACAGGGCTACTGGGCTAAAGATGGTCCAGCCCATCTGGCATTTTCCCAAACTGTCCTATGGCCAGTCTGAGGATATGGGTATTTGAATTACTAGGTAAATCACAGACGTCACATAGTCACACCAGCAAAACCACACAACAACGTTTTTTCTCAATATGCATAACTGTGCCGTGTCATTCTTCTTAGGAAGAGTACCTCTCAATTTGCCAATTCAATCTTAGATTAAGAGCTAACGTCATTGATGACTGATAACACTGACACATAATCTTTTATTCTCTGTGCAGTGACAGAGGAGGTGCCGAAAGTGAGACCAAAGAGGAAGTCATCACGGGTGAGTCCCTGTAACCCATATCATTTGAACAGACGGAGCCAATGGGTTGGTAGACCAATGATACAGTGCCATGTGGCTTAGGGTTATACCAAGTCCATTGTCATGAATCACTGTCAAGGTGAATCAGTCTCAAGCACTCCGATTGTCTGTCAGGGTTTACCCTATCAGCAGGGGATTTCACAGAACTCTCTTTCGCTCAGTATCACCATCAACCAAATATTGTTATGTACGTAGGCCTATTACTAATCAGCAATTCTAATGAATAAGGTTTGATGTCATCTCATAAGGGATTGCTGGGACAATGCTTTCTCTCTACAGAGGCCCACTCTGAGACCACTACTAACACGTCTGATGCAAAGTCTGAGTCCTGGAGGTCAGACGTCAGACTTCCGACCTCAGCAGCACAGCATGGTGACCCTATCTAACTTTCAACCAATAAACTCTGCTTCATCGTATAGGATTTAATTGTGGTTATTATTGTGTTGTGGTGAATAGCAATACGTCTGGTAGAATGTCCATAGTGCACACACAATGTAGATATGGTGTTTCCTTCTGTGTGATTTTAATAATTTATGCAAGAACCCGAAGATCGTTTGGAGACTGGCTTTGTAGTGTGTGTGTGTGTGTGTGTGTTTGGATGGGTGCATGTGTGTTTTCAAGCATTACTCGTGTTTAACAGAGAAGTCTGTCCTGTGGCTGCACAGGTGTTACTGTATATAGCACCTACCACGCAGATTAGAGCTACAGTAACACTGCTTTGGCATGTGTCATTTGGAACTGATGTAATCACCAACACCTCTGTCTGTCACTTTATTCAAGAGTTTGTTTTCATAGGCACCCTGAAGCACCCTTAGCCTAGCTTACGGGCCATGGCTGTTTCACTTTGCCTTTTTGTGGTCCAAACTGAGAAACGCAACCTGAAAGAGGAGACTGGTAGCTACTCTCAACCTCCGGCATCTCACCCCTAAGTCCTATGAGAAACTGAGACAGAAACTGCTAAATCAAGTTGGGTAGTGAAACCTTTATGAGGATTCCACACTGGTCTGCACTGTGCTCTGCTCTCAGTTGTACTCAGTGCCTAAAGATGGGTTGAAACAAAGGAGGTTAGAAAGTACTCTTCCTTACACCTACTCACAGGAAACAAACAGCCATGAATGGACTTCCCTCTGTCACACCCTGGTTCGGGGACTCATTATGTTGAACCAGGGTGTGTTCATTCTATGTTTTCGGTTTCTCTGGTGGGTGTTCTAGGTGGTTTATTTTCTATGTTTGCCGGTGTGACTCCCAATCAGAGGCAAACGAGTGTCAGCTGTCGGCTGTTTGTCTCTGATTGGGAGCCATATTTATCTATCTGTTTTCCTTTCGGGTTGTGGGATTTTGTTCGTGTGTGTGCGTGTTGTACACTAGACGTCACGCTTTCGTTGTTTATTGTTTTTGTTGTTGTGAGCATTTAATTAAAATCATCATGTTCACTCCCAACGCTGCGCTTTGGTCCTATTTCATAGACGGACGTGACACCCTCTCCCTTTATGTTTCTATCATAACAGTCTCTTCGGCTTTGGAAACTCAAAACATGCTAACATTTATTTGTTTGTATTATTTATTTATTTGCACCAAAGAAAACAAATGATAGACAACAATACAATAAAAACGGTGTGCAGGTGTGGTTGGAAGCCCAAGGGCATGGTAAACACACATGGTATCAACAATATCAAGTTGCTGCAACCTGGAACTCAGCCCGATAAAAACATAACATCTTTAAATGAATTCAATCAAAACTATCATTACTGCCTCTTCATTTTGATTTATCCATGTTGTGAACAAGTCCAAGAATGCCAGGGACTTTTGATGCAGTCTTTTTTGCGGTGTACTGTACATGTGGTTAACTGTGCCCACATTGCAAAGCAGCATTTTGTCCTTTTGTTTAATTTCCCCTTGCCTTTTACGTCTGCTCATAGTAGCTGCACTTCCTTTTCTATGGTGTCTGCTTCTTTGTCGCAATTGTAAACAAGGGTGGATATGCTCAGATATAGTTAAATCGAGGACAGACTAACTGAATGAGGATCAGAGACACAGCGTAATATGAACATTTATTAAAATCGTTTTGAGAATAGCCTCGTAGCCAGAGGATATGATGGCAGGTAGCCAGCCCTATGGGTGGCAACTGGCATCGTGAGGAATGTGCATTATTGTGCCATGCTCATAGGCTATAAGGTAAATAGGTGAATGCTGGGCAGTCCATTATTTTGGCTACCATGGCTATGCCCCCATAGGATGACAATACCCCCATCCACAGGGCACGAGTGGTCACTGGTTTGATGATCATGAAAACGATATATACCATATGCCATGGCTGTCTCAGTCACCAGATCTCAACCTAATTGAACACTTATGGGAGACTTTGGAGCAGGGCCTGAGACAGCGTTTTTCACCACCATCAACACAACATCATGACAGAATGGTGTCGCATCCCTCCGATAGAGTTAGAGACACTCGTAGAATCTATACCAAGTTGCATTGAAGCTGTTCTGGCTCGTGGTGGCCGAATGCCCTATTAAGACACTATGTTTCCTTAATTTTGGCAGTTATCTGTACATTCCCACTACGACCATAGAAGAGGAAGCAATGTGAATACACACTGAGTGTACAAAACATTAAGAACACCTTCCTAATATTGAGTTGCACCCCCCCCCCCCAACTGCATTGTTGGTTAAGGGCTTGTAAGTAAGCATTTCACTGTAAGGTCTACACCTGTTGTATTCGGCGCATGTGACAAATAAAACTTGATTTGATTAAATTTAAGTGGATTTAACAAGTGACATCAATAAGGGATCATAGGTTTCACCTGGATTCACCTGGCCAGTCTGTCATTGAAAGAGCAGGTGTTCTTAATGTTTTGTACACTCAGTGTATTATACTTACTGGATGAAGTTAAAGAAGCAAGCCATTCAGTCCGCTTTACTGATTAAACTTACGTTATCAACTACATTACTTTCATTTAGGCAACATCCGGGGATTTTACATATTCCAGTACATTGATTGTCTTGTCTTAGAAACCCCTTTTGTCACAATGTATAGATGCATTCACTGAGACAGGGCACTCCAACCCTGTTCCTGGAGAGCTACCGTCCTGTAGGTTTTCGCTCCAACCCTAATGTAGAGCACCTGATTCTAGAAATTAGCTGGTTGATAACCTGAATCAGGTCAGTTATAACTGTGGTTGGAAAGAAAACCTACAGGAGGGTAGCTCTCTAGGAACAGGGTTCAACAGCCCTGTTGTGACAGATAACTCTGTTTGGGCTTAGTGGTCCTAAAGATAACTCTGTCACTACAGCCCACAATGAACTTCCCCTCACCATCTCACAACACTGGTGTTGTCTTACTACCAAGCGTATCCATTTCACACATCACTTCTCATGGGCACTAAGTGCTTCACTTGAGCATACAGTCTTGTGAAAAATGGACCGTGACATGAAAAGTGTTTTTAGAGGGATGAGGGAGAATTGTTCCAGCTGCATAAGACAGGTGGTGTGAGATCCAAGGAAGAGCAGAGATGCCTAATAAAGCCTGCATTCACTGCTATGAGGAAGTTCATATAAGGTGTCTCTTAGAACAAATGCAAGTCATACCTAGCATGCTGACATACAGTACCAGTCAAAGGTTTGGACACACCCACTCATTCAAGGTTAATTTTTTATTTTTACTATTTTCTACATTGTAGAATAATAGTGAAGACATCAAAACTATGAAATAACACATATGGAATCATGTAGTAACCAAAAAAGTGTTAAACAAATCAAACTATATTTTATATTTGAGATTCTTCAAATAGCCACCCTTTGCCTTGATGACAGCTTTGCACACTCTTGGCATTCTCTCAACCAGCTTCACCTGGAATGCTTTTCCAACAGTCTTGAAGGAGTTCCCACATATTCTGAGCACTTGTTTGGCTGCTTTTCCTTCACTCTGCGGTCCAACTCATCCCAAACCATCTCAATTGGGTTGAGGTCGGGGGATTGTGGAGGTCAGATCATCTGATGCAGCACTCCATCACTCTCCTTCTTGGTAAAATAGCCCTTACACAGCCTGGAGGTGTGTTGGGTCATTGTCCTGTTGAAAAACAAATGATAGTCCCACTAAGCCCAAACCAGATGGGATGGCGTATCGCTGCAAAATGCTGTGGTAGCCATGCTGGTTAAGTGTGCCTTGAATTCTAAATAAATCACAGACAGTGTCACCAGCAAAGCACCCCCACACCATAACACCTCCTCCTCCATGCTTTACGGTGGGAAATACACATGCGTAGATCATCCGTTCACCTACACCGCGTCTCACAAAGACGGTTGGAACCAAACATTTCCAATTTGGACTCCAGACCAAAGGACACATTTCCACCGGTCTAATGTCCATTGCTCGTGTTTCTTTGCCCAAGCAGGTCTCTTTTTCTTGATTCACACAGTCCCCTCTGAACAGTTGATGTTGATGTGTCTGTTACTTGAACTTGAAGCAATTTCTGAGGCTGGTAACTTTAACGAACTTATCCTCTGCAGCAGAGGTAACTCTGGGCCTTCCTTTCCTGTGGCGGTCCTCATGAGAGCCAGTTTCATCATATCGCTTGATGGTTTTTGCGACTGCACTTGAAGAAACTTTCAAAGTTCTTGACATTTTCCGTATTGACTGACCTTCATGTCTTAAAGTAATGATGGACTGTCGTTTCTCTTTGATTATTTGAGCTGTTCTTGCCATAATATGGACTTGGTCTTTTACCAAATAAGGCTATCTTCTGTATACCTCCCTACCTTGTCACAACACAACCGATTGGCTCAAATGCATTAAGAAGGAAAGAAATTCCACAAATTTCCACAAAACTTTTAAGAAGGCACACCTGTTAATTGAGATGCATTCCAGGTGACTACCTCATGAAGCTGGTTGAGAGAATGCCAAGATTGTGCAAAGCTGTCATCAAGGCAAAGGGTGGCTATTTGAAGAATCTCAAATATAAAATATATTTCGATTTGTTTAACACTTTTTTGGTTACTACATGATTCCATATGTGTCATTTCATAGTTTTGATGTCTTCACTTCACAATGTAAAAATAAAGAAAAACCCTTGAATGAGTAGGTTTGTCCAACCTTTTGACTGGTAGTGTTTGTTTTTATAGAGTATACCACAGGTTCCCTAAAAAGAGAAACAGTTTCTAAATGTAATGCATACAAAGTTGATTAGGATGTTTACACTGGTATACTGTATGTTAGAAAAAACAGGAACTAATGACATAGGCAAAGCGGTCTATCGATGTGACGTTGTGGTTAAGACGAAGAACCATAAAAGCTGTTGACGGTGAGACAGGTAGCTAGAAGCGTCTACTCTGAGAAAGAGACACAGCATTGAAGTGTCATCACTGAGTGGGTTGGAACACTGTCTTTGTTATCCTCTTGCTAGTGAGTTTTGTTTCAAATGTAGAGATGTTCTTTCATAATACTGGATAGTATTCTTTTGTTAACGCTTTCGTTTGGTTGAAATTGTTTTCAGTGTGGGTCAAAGGTGATACATTATTAAGTGTATATGTAGTAATAACTTTTTTTCACATAATCTATTAGGTTATTTGTGGATTAAAGAACACATTATTTACATTTTACTTCTTCTGACAGGTTAAATGGAGTGGCCATTATTCACTGCACTCCCAACTGATGAAACTGTAAGTATTATTTCAACCTAAATGCTTGTATTTACAATTGTAAAGCCATGCTATAAAATGAATTAGAGATCAACATCAAACATCAGAGAATGAATTCAATCCAAACATGTTGATTGTTGCCTAGAGTATCTACTGTTTGTCTTTTGAACTCCCATACATAGAAAAACTCATGTTTGTATTTTAAACTCATCACTTTTAGTACCCAAGATTCAGATCAGCAAGTGGGAGAACTTTTGTCCCCACTGTATGTGATCTGTCTGTGTGTGTATGTTATTACAGTACACACATACTGTATGTAGATGGTTTTAGTTATTATTTTTCATGATACCATTTTTTTTTTCTCCATGTTCAGTTGATCAGATTTAGTGATAATCTTAAAGAAAAATGTACAGTGGGGGAAAAAAGTATTTAGTCAGCCACCAATTGTGCAAGTTCTCCCACTTAAAAAGATGAGAGGCCTGTAATTTTCATCATAGGTACACGTCAACTATGACAGACAAAATTAGCATTTTTTTTCCAGAAAATCACATTGTAGGATTTTTTATGAATTTATTTGCAAATTATGGTGGAAAATAAGTATTTGGTCACCTACAAACAAGCAAGATTTCTGGCTCTCACAGACCTATAACTTCTTCTTTAAGAGGCTCCTCTGTCCTCCACTCGTTACCTGTATTAGTGGCACCTGTTTGAACTTGTTATCAGTATAAAAGACACCTGTCCACAACCTCAAACAGTCACACTCCAAACTCCACTATGGCCAAGACCAAAGAGCTGTCAAAGGATACCAGAAACAAAATTGTAGACCTGCACCAGGCTGGGAAGACTGAATCTGCAATAGGTAAGCAGCTTGGTTTGAAGAAATCAACTGTGGGAGCAATTATTAGGAAATGGAAGACATACAAGACCACTGATAATCTCCCTCGATCTGGGGCTCCACGCAAGATCTCACCCCGTGGGGTCAAAATGATCACAAGAACGGTGAGCAAAAATCCCAGAACCACACGGGGGGACCTAGTGAATGACCTGCAGAGAGCTGGGACCAAAGTAACAAAGCCTACCATCAGTAACACACTACGCCGCCAGGGACTCAAATCCTGCAGTGCCAGACATGTCCCCCTGCTTAAGCCAGTACATGTCCAGGCCCGTCTGAAGTTTGCTAGAGTGCATTTGGATGATCCAGAAGAGGATTGGGAGAATGTCATATGGTCAGATGAAACCAAAATAGAACTTTTTGGTAAAAACTCAACTCATCGTGTTTGGAGGACAAATAATGCTGAGTTGCATCCAAAGAACACCATACCTACTGTGAAGCATGGGGGTGGAAACATCATGCTATGGGGCTGTTTTTCTGCAAAGGGACCAGGACGACTGATCCGTGTAAAGGAAAGAATGAATGGGGCCATGTATCGTGAGATTTTGAGTGAAAACGTCCTTCCATCAGCAAGGGCATTGAAGATGAAACGTGGCTGGGTGTTTCAGCATGACAATGATCCCAAACACACCGCCCGGGCAACGAAGGAGTGGCTTCGTAAGAAGCATTTCAAGGTCCTGGAGTGGCCTAGCCAGTCTCCAGATCTCAACCCCATAGAAAATCTTTGGAGGGAGTTGAAAGTCCGTGTTGCCCAGCGACAGCCCCAAAACATCACTGCTCTAGAGGAGATCTGCATGGAGGAATGGGCCAAAATACCAGCAACAGTGTGTGAAAACCTTGTGAAGACTTACAGAAAACGTTTGACCTGTGTCATTGCCAACAAAGGGTATATAACAAAGTATTGAGAAACTGTTGTTATTGACCAAATACTTATTTTCCACCATAATTTGCAAATAAAATCATAAAAAATCCTACAATGTGATTTTCTGGAATATTTTTCCTCAATTTGTCTGTCATAGTTGACGTGTACCTATGATGAAAATTACAGGCCTCTCTCATCTTTTTAAGTGGGAGAACTTGCACAATTGGTGGCTGACTAAATAATTTTTTCCCCCACTGTATATATAGCATGGAGTTTGTGAATTTAATGCTTGCTTTCCTTTAAGCTAGGCAAATGTTTCCAATAGACACACACACAAACTTTGCCTCAGTAAAGGCTAAAACATCAGTCTAAAAATGTCCATGGTGTGCATGCTGTCACCTCTTCCCCCCAGTTTAATCGCTGTCCTACATCTGTGTGTGTCGGTGTCGACAATGAGCACTGTGCCGTTGACGTGCATCGTGAACCTGAGCTGTAGCCCCTCTGAAACGTTATCCTGCCATCTCATACAGGAAGTGGTGTAGTGGTGTGGTTTCTCCTGTAGAGACAGTGAGACACAACACCTGCATCTGAGAGCAGCCAGAGTAGCGTCTGGTTTAGATAGATCGTCACTACCACCAGATCCTGGTGTCACACTGCTCCACTGAATCCACTGTGCTATGAAACCCTGTAGTGTATGCAGATAGTTTGGGGGAACAGACAGACAGTCAACCACTGTAGACAGTAATTAAAATAATTGTTAAATTAAAAGTAGGCTAAATTGAAATCTGTTTAAACTGTTATCAAAGACACTTATCAAAGACCCGGTGACAAAATAAATGATTAGGGACACCTGTTACACAAATCCAGAGTAAAGGTCTCCCATTAAAGAATGCTTGTTTGTATTACAGCTTTCTGGCGATTACACAGAGGAATATGAGACCTTCACTGAGACCTCAGGGGGGGTGTGTGACAAGAGCTGGGTGAGGGACTTCCGGGGTCTCTACGAACCCCCGCTGTTCTGGCTCATCTTCGTCCTAGGCGCTGTGGGCAACCTGATGGTGGTCTTCATCTATACCACTGTGCGCCACCGCCTCAAGACCATGACTGACGTCTACCTACTCAACCTGGCCGTGGCTGACCTTTTCTTCCTGGGCACGCTGCCTTTCTGGGCCGCCGACGCCACCAAGGGCTGGATGTTCGGCCTGGGCCTCTGTAAGCTCCTCTCGGCCGTCTACAAGATCAACTTCTTCAGCAGCATGCTGCTGCTCACATGTATCAGCGTGGACCGCTATGTGGCTATCGTCCAGGTTACCAAGGCCCACAACCTGAAGAACAAGAGGCTGTTTGTCAGCAAGCTGGCCTGCCTAGCTGTCTGGATCATCTCAGTCTCCCTGGCCCTACCCGAGTTCATCTTTGCCCAGGTCAAGCCTGACCTTAGGGGGAATTCCTTCTGTGTCCTGGTCTACCCCAACAACCTCTTCAATCGCACCAAGATCCTGGTGCTGGCTCTGCAGATATGTGTGGGTTTTTGCCTGCCGCTGCTGGTCATGGTGCTGTGCTACTCTGTCATCATCCGCACCCTGCTGCATGCCAAGAGCTTTGAGAAGCACAAGGCACTCAGGGTTATCTTCGCCGTGGTGGCTGTGTTTGTCCTCTCCCAGCTGCCGTACAATGGGCTACTGGTGGTCGCCGCCACGCAGGCCGCCAACACCACCATCACGGACTGTGTCGTATCGGGGCATTTCGATGTCGCTGGTCAGATTGCAAAGAGCCTGGCGTACACCCACGCCTGCATTAACCCCTTCCTGTACGTGTTCATTGGCGTTCGCTTCCAGAAGGATCTGCTGAGGCTGCTGAAGCTGTGCACCTGCGGCCTGAGTAATCTGCAGGCCATCCCCAAACGCCCTTCTGTCATGTTTGACACTGAGACCACCCCAGCCCTCGCCTTGTAATCGTGCCCACTGAAACCACACACACATTCAATGTCACCTCAGATCACATAATTCCAATGGTAAACACCTCATCATTCTACACCTTTCTTCCTCCATGATATCATATGCTGCTAGGGGACACTCCCACCTGTTGCATCCTGAGTACATTGATATTTTGCCAGTATAGAAATTCATTGTTGTTTACAATTACCCCATGCTGACAATCAAGAAACATGCAGTACATGCATACCATTCTCTAAGACATTGTATTAAAGTGTAAATTATTGTATATATACTGAACAATAAATATAAACGCAACATTCAACCATATCAACGATTTTACTGAGTTACAGTCAGGAAATCAGTCAACTGAAATAAATTAATTGGGCCCTAATCTATGGATTTCACATGACTGGGAGGGGTGCAGCCATTGGTGGGCCTGGCATAGGCCCACCCACGTGGGAGACAGTGAGGGATCTATTAGCGGAACAATTATTTTATTAACAACAGCTAAACAAATATGTTTGTTTTACAGATTTGTTTTGTTTTTGCAGTTTTACAGCTAATTTCCAGCGATTCTACAAAATGTGTAAAGTGGTGCCGTGACTTATGCCATGTGAATATGATTTCTGAGTGAGACTGACTAACAAAATCAATGGGGGCCCCCTGGAGGTCAGGGCCCCTGGGCACGTGCACTGCGTGCCTGGTCGGTAATTCAGCCATGATTACTACAAGTTTAGATATCTGGCTAGACTAACTAGACTCATTTACCAATTTAAATTGTTTTTATTGACATGGACTAATTGAGTGACTGTCACTAAGTGACATATAACAAAAGGCAAACTGCTGATGCACAACCAAGTTTCGAAATTGCACCTTGTGTATTCTACTATTCTAACTTTTAACAGTAAGTTGAGACCCAGGCTGAGTTCCTACCAAAAAATATATGTTATTATTTATTTATTTTATTTGAAAAAATCGGTGTCCTCCCATGTAGCTGCAGCCCTGATCTTACCATTACTGGTTCAATATGTTCTCTATTTGCAGAGTTAGTGCTGGTCTAGAGTCTAAAATCCTCATTTTTGTGTGTATTTTTATAATTGTTTAACAAATTTGAATAACATTTACAAAACCCAATTACTCTCAGAACAGAATGCCTCATCACAATCTTTCTGAGCACAATGAGGTTAATTGAGTAAGTGTGAGGCACTCTCAATCTAACCTTTATAAGGTAGCAAGATTAGAATAAGCAACAAGAACAAAGTCTTAATGAAGGAATGCAATGCTTTGAGCCACAAGAGCAGCATTCACTTATTGTCATCTACTTTGTGTGAGAAAGTATCATGCTGTGGCATTCACAATACTTTCACGATGACTGCAGCCTAAGACTATTCTTAGTTGGCTGTTCAAACATCATTGACTGTCTGCTGGTCTGGGTATGACTTTGTGAAAGTTGCCCATTCAGACTGGTATGAGGATAGTTTGCACTCAATGCACTCATTCACCTCTGAAAACCGTTGACTCGGCACCATAGGTTCAGACAGGGTGAAAGTAGCATGCCGTCAAATTTGACGATTGAGAAATTGATTGTGATCCCACTGAAAAAAAAAAAAGAAGCCTTGTCTGCTGTTTTGTTGAGTTGCAGTCTGATGACCTAAATTCCGGTTGTAAGCAAGTGAAGCGTAGTATGAAATCTAATTGCAATTTAAGTATCATTTACACAATCCACTAGCTTTGGTTTTAATCACCATTGGTAGCATCAAAACACTTGTCTTTGAAGATGTCACCAGCCTACATTACGTCAATACATACATGTGGTGTGCCTTAATAATTTAAATTCACAAGTAGTCTGCTTCACTAATGTTGTACTACTTTTATTTATCTAACCTTTATTTAACTAGGCAAGTCAGTTAAGAACAAATTCTTATTTACAATGATGGCCTACCAAAAGGCAAAAGGCCTCCTGCGGGGACGGGGGCTGGGATACATTTTTTAAATCTAGGGCAAAACACACATCACAACAAGAGAGACACCACAACACTACATAAAGAGAGACGCCACAACACTACATAAAGAGAGACACCACAACACTACATAAAGAGAGACGCCACAACACTACATAAAGAGAGACACCACAACACTACATAAAGAGAGACGCCACAACACTACATAAAGAGAGACACCACAACACTACATAAAGAGAGACACCACAACACTACATAAAGAGACACCACAACACTACATAAAGAGAGACGCCACAACACTACATAAAGAGAGACGCCACAACACTACATAAAGAGAGACGCCCACAACACTACATAAAGAGAGACACCACAACACTACATAAAGAGAGACACCACAACACTACATAAAGAGAGACGCCACAACACTACATAAAGAGAGACACCACAACACTACATAAAGAGAGACACCACAACACTACATAAAGAGAGACACCACAACACTACATAAAGAGAGACACCACAACACTACATAAAGAGAGACACCACAACACTACATAAAGAGAGACACCACAACATTACATAAAGAGACACCACAACACTACATAAAGAGAGACACCACAACACTACATAAAGAGAGACACCACAACACTACATAAAGAGAGACACCACAACACTACATAAAGAGAGACACCACAACACTACATAAAGAGAGACACCACAACATTACATAAAGAGACACCACAACACTACATAAAGAGACACCACAACACTACATAAAGAGAGACACCACAACACTACATAAAGAGAGACACCACAACACTACATAAAGAGAGACACCACAACACTACATAAAGAGAGACACCACAACACTACATAAAGAGAGACACCACAACACTACATAAAGAGAGACACCACAACACTACATAAAGAGAGACACCACAACACTACATAAAGAGACACACCACAACACTACATAAAGAGACACACCACAACACTACATAAAGAGAGACACCACAACACTACATAAAGAGAGACACCACAACACTACATAAAGAGAGACACCACAACACTACATAAAGAGAGACACCACAACACTACATAAAGAGAGACACCACAACACTACATAAAGAGACACACCACAACACTACATAAAGAGACACACCACAACACTACATAAAGAGACACACCACAACACTACATAAAGAGAGACACCACAACACTACATAAAGAGAGACACCACAACACTACATAAAGAGAGACACCACAACACTACATAAAGAGAGACACCACAACACTACATAGAGACACCACAACACTACATAAAGAGAGACACCACAACACTACATAAAGAGAGACACCACAACACTACATAAAGAGAGACACCACAACACTACATAAAGAGAGACACCACAACACTACATAAAGAGAGACACCACAACACTACATAAAGAGAGACACCACAACACTACATAAAGAGAGACACCACAACACTACATAAAGAGAGACAACACAACACTACATAAAGAGAGACACCACAACACTACATAAAGCGAGACACCACAACACTACATAAAGAGAGACAACACAACACTACATAAAGAGAGACACCACAACACTACATAAAGAGAGACACCACAACACTACATAAAGAGACACACCACAACACTACATAAAGAGACACACCACAACACTACATAAAGAGAGACACCACAACACTACTTAAAGAGAGACACCACAACACTACATAAAGAGAGACACCACAACACTACATAAAGAGAGACACCACAACACTACATAAAGAGAGACACCACAACACTACATAAAGAGAGACACCACAACACTACATAAAAAGAGACACCACAACACTACATAAAGAGAGACACCACAACACTACATAAAGAGAGACACCACAACACTACATAAAGAGAGACACCACAACACTACATAAAGAGAGACACCACAACACTACATAAAGAGAGACACCACAACACTACATAAAGAGAGACACCACAACACTACATAAAGAGAGACACCACAACACTACATAAAGCGAGACACCACAACACTACATAAAGAGAGACAACACAACACTACATAAAGAGAGACACCACAACACTACATAAAGAGAGACACCACAACACTACATAAAGAGAGACACCACAACACTACATAAAGAGAGACACCACAACATTACATAAAGAGACACCACAACACTACATAAAGAGAGACACCACAACACTACATAAAGAGAGACACCACAACACTACATAAAGAGAGACACCACAACACTACATAAAGAGAGACACCACAACACTACATAAAGAGAGACACCACAACATTACATAAAGAGACACCACAACACTACATAAAGAGACACCACAACACTACATAAAGAGAGACACCACAACACTACATAAAGAGAGACACCACAACACTACATAAAGAGAGACACCACAACACTACATAAAGAGAGACACCACAACACTACATAAAGAGAGACACCACAACACTACATAAAGAGACACCACAACACTACATAAAGAGAGACGCCACAACACTACATAAAGAGAGACGCCACAACACTACATAAAGAGAGACGCCACAACACTACATAAAGAGAGACACCACAACACTACATAAAGAGAGACACCACAACACTACATAAAGAGAGAAGCCACAACACTACATAAAGAGAGACACCACAACACTACATAAAGAGAGACACCACAACACTACATAAAGAGAGACACCACAACACTACATAAAGAGAGACACCACAACACTACATAAAGAGAGACACCACAACACTACATAAAGAGAGACACCACAACATTACATAAAGAGACACCACAACACTACATAAAGAGAGACACCACAACACTACATAAAGAGAGACACCACAACACTACATAAAGAGAGACACCACAACACTACATAAAGAGAGACACCACAACACTACATAAAGAGAGACACCACAACATTACATAAAGAGACACCACAACACTACATAAAGAGACACCACAACACTACATAAAGAGAGACACCACAACACTACATAAAGAGAGACACCACAACACTACATAAAGAGAGACACCACAACACTACATAAAGAGAGACACCACAACACTACATAAAGAGAGACACCACAACACTACATAAAGAGAGACACCACAACACTACATAAAGAGAGACACCACAACACTACATAAAGAGACACACCACAACACTACATAAAGAGACACACCACAACACTACATAAAGAGAGACACCACAACACTACATAAAGAGAGACACCACAACACTACATAAAGAGAGACACCACAACACTACATAAAGAGAGACACCACAACACTACATAAAGAGAGACACCACAACACTACATAAAGAGACACACCACAACACTACATAAAGAGACACACCACAACACTACATAAAGAGACACACCACAACACTACATAAAGAGAGACACCACAACACTACATAAAGAGAGACACCACAACACTACATAAAGAGAGACACCACAACACTACATAAAGAGAGACACCACAACACTACATAGAGACACCACAACACTACATAAAGAGAGACACCACAACACTACATAAAGAGAGACACCACAACACTACATAAAGAGAGACACCACAACACTACATAAAGAGAGACACCACAACACTACATAAAGAGAGACACCACAACACTACATAAAGAGAGACACCACAACACTACATAAAGAGAGACACCACAACACTACATAAAGAGAGACAACACAACACTACATAAAGAGAGACACCACAACACTACATAAAGCGAGACACCACAACACTACATAAAGAGAGACAACACAACACTACATAAAGAGAGACACCACAACACTACATAAAGAGAGACACCACAACACTACATAAAGAGACACACCACAACACTACATAAAGAGACACACCACAACACTACATAAAGAGAGACACCACAACACTACTTAAAGAGAGACACCACAACACTACATAAAGAGAGACACCACAACACTACATAAAGAGAGACACCACAACACTACATAAAGAGAGACACCACAACACTACATAAAGAGAGACACCACAACACTACATAAAAAGAGACACCACAACACTACATAAAGAGAGACACCACAACACTACATAAAGAGAGACACCACAACACTACATAAAGAGAGACACCACAACACTACATAAAGAGAGACACCACAACACTACATAAAGAGAGACACCACAACACTACATAAAGAGAGACACCACAACACTACATAAAGAGAGACACCACAACACTACATAAAGCGAGACACCACAACACTACATAAAGAGAGACAACACAACACTACATAAAGAGAGACACCACAACACTACATAAAGAGAGACACCACAACACTACATAAAGAGAGACACCACAACACTACATAAAGAGAGACACCACAACATTACATAAAGAGACACCACAACACTACATAAAGAGAGACACCACAACACTACATAAAGAGAGACACCACAACACTACATAAAGAGAGACACCACAACACTACATAAAGAGAGACACCACAACACTACATAAAGAGAGACACCACAACATTACATAAAGAGACACCACAACACTACATAAAGAGACACCACAACACTACATAAAGAGAGACACCACAACACTACATAAAGAGAGACACCACAACACTACATAAAGAGAGACACCACAACACTACATAAAGAGAGACACCACAACACTACATAAAGAGAGACACCACAACACTACATAAAGAGACACCACAACACTACATAAAGAGAGACACCACAACACTACATAAAGAGAGACACCACAACACTACATAAAGAGAGACACCACAACACTACATAAAGAGAGACACCACAACACTACATAAAGAGACACACCACAACACTACATAAAGAGACACACCACAACACTACATAAAGAGAGACACCACAACACTACATAAAGAGAGACACCACCACAACACTACATAAAGAGAGACACCACAACACTACATAAAGAGAGACACCACAACACTACATAAAGAGAGACACCACAACACTACATAAAGAGACACACCACAACACTACATAAAGAGACACACCACAACACTACATAAAGAGACACACCACAACACTACATAAAGAGAGACACCACAACACTACATAAAGAGAGACACCACAACACTACATAAAGAGAGACACCACAACACTACATAAAGAGAGACACCACAACACTACATAAAGAGAGACACCACAACACTACATAAAGAGAGACACCACAACACTACATAAAGAGAGACACCACAACACTACATGAAGCGAGACACCACAACACTACATAAAGAGAGACAACACAACACTACATAAAGAGAGACACCACAACACTACATAAAGAGAGACACCACAACACTACATAAAGAGAGACACCACAACACTACATAAAGAGACACACCACAACACTACATAAAGAGAGACACCACAACACTACTTAAAGAGAGACACCACAACACTACATAAAGAGAGACACCACAACACTACATAAAGAGAGACACCACAACACTACATAAAGAGAGACACCACAACACTACATAAAGAGAGACACCACAACACTACATAAAGAGAGACACCACAACACTACATAAAAAGAGACACCACAACACTACATAAAGAGAGACACCACAACACTACATAAAGAGAGACACCACAACACTACATAAAGAGAGACACCACAACACTACATAAAGAGAGACACCACAACACTACATAAAGAGAGACACCACAACACTACATAAAGAGAGACACCACAACACTACATAAAGAGAGACACCACAACACTACATAAAGAGAGACACCACAACACTACATAAAGAGAGACAACACAACACTACATAAAGAGAGACACCACAACACTACATAAAGAGACACCACAACACTACATAAAGAGACACACCACAACACTACATAAAGAGACACACCACAACACTACATAAAGAGAGACACCACAACACTACTTAAAGAAGAGACACCACAACACTACATAAAGAGAGACACCACAACACTACATAAAGAGAGACACCACAACACTACATAAAGAGAGACACCACAACACTACATAAAGAGAGACACCACAACACTACATAAAGAGAGACCGAAGACAACAACACATGATGGCAGCAACACATGACAACACAGCATGGTAGCAACACATGACAACAACACAGTAGAAACACAACGTGGCAGCAGCACAACATGGTAGCAGCACAAAACATGGTACAAACATTATTGGGCACAGGGCAAGAAGGTAGAGACAACAATACATCACGCGAAGCAGCCACAAGTGTCAGTAAGAGTGTCCATGATTGAGTCTTTGCATGAAGACTGTCCAGTTTGAGTGTTCTTTGCAGCTCGTTCCAGTCGCTAGCTGCAGCGAACTGAAAAGAGGAGCAACCATGGGATGTGTGTGCTTTGGGGACCTTTAACAGAATGTGACTGGCAGAATGGGTGTTGTATGTGGAGGAGGAGGGCTGCAGTAGGTATCTCAGATAGGGGGGAGTGAGGCCTAAGAGGGTTTTATAAATAAGCATCAACCAGTGGGTCTTGCGACGGGTATACAGAGATGACCAATAGTATAGAGTGCAGTGATGTGTCCTATAAGGAGCATTGGTGGCAAATCTGATGGCCGAATGGTAAAGAACATCTAGCCGCTCGAGAGCACCCTTACCTGCCGATCTATAAATTACGTCTCCGTAATCTAGCATGGGTAGGATGGTCATCTGAATTAGGGCTCTAAACCCTCAGAGGTAGTAATCACACCGTTGGGGAGAAGGGCCTTCTTCTTACCGAACCACATTACCTTTGTTTTGGAGGTGTTCAGAACAAGGTTAAGGGCAAAGAAAGCTTGTTGGACACTAAGAAAGCTTTGTTGTAGAGCGCTTAACACAAAATCTGGGGAGGGGCCAGCTGAGTATAACACTATCATCTGCATATAAATGGATGTGAGAGCTTCCTACTGCCTGAGCTATGTTGTTGATGTAAATTGAGAAGAGCGTGGGGCCTAGGATCGAGCCTTGGGGTACTCCCTTGGTGACAAAAGGCTGTGTTAGCATGGGCAGCACCATTGAGGGCTGGACTTTCAACTTCATTGGCTGATCCCTCCTGGTGACCCTGTTGGAGTCATGTCCAACCGGGTCATCAGGAGGGATCAGCCAATGGTGAAGAAGAAAATGGACTACTTCAAAATGGCACTGTCCATGCTGTCACAGACGCTATATTAGCACAGAAGGATGAGTCCTCTATCTATCTCTATGGTCTGCCACAAGATGGAATAACTAGCGTTAAGTCTGTGGTATGAATATTATTGGTGAATTAGCACCATTTAACGGCAATGAAGAGAACTGCCTGAGACCCCTTTGGTCTCGCTGTCTTGAGAAATGCTTATCGTACATTCAGTGCAAGAAGACAGTCAGCGACTAACAAACTTTGCCAAAAGATAGGTTGATTGATCTAACATGATATTCAGCTCTCCTTACTCTGTCTAATGTTATGGTAATTAACACAGGGGAGAAGAAGAGTGTTTAAAACGGAGCTAGAAGGAATGTGTGGGAGAACACACAACTGGAACAGCACCTGTGTCCCAAGACATCCCATCCATCTTTCCTTTCCCAGGGATTTAAGTGTGTGTGTTGGTGTGTGTGTGTGTCATAGATTGTATAAGAACAACAGTGGGTGTGTGAATGTGTGCACAAGCATGTGTGTGTAGGTGCCTGTGTGTACATGTGCAAATGTTTACGAGAGCGAGAGAGAAAGGCCTCTCTGAGTTATGGGTCTAGTTGAATGGGAGAGTCCAGGTTGGGATGGGGTTGACCCATTGACCTGGCTGCATTCGGGCACCAGAGAGGATTTTGTACTGTGAGACTGAGGGACCATGGATAGCTTATGTATCAACATTGACACAATGGCATGCGACACACTTTACTATTATAAGATCTCAAAATACATTATGACAAATGCACTGTGTTGCAAAAGTTTGGTATTATCTTAAAGGTTCATTTGAAAAAAGTTTCAGTGAGTTCAAGCTATCTATAATGTAATATAACTATTTTATTAAAGGCAAATAAAAGCTCAAAGGATCTCCATAACACTCTCTTTTTTTAGAAAACGTAATAGCACGTGGACCTCCTCTGCAATCGCACCCCAAACAGTGACCCTGTTATCCTACTCCATCTCTCCCTCAGTTAATACTTCACTTCAGACTCCCAGGCCCACAGAATGAGAGATGTTTCCATTTCATGTCTGTCATTTTCAGGCCTGTGTGTTACCTGTATGGTGATAAGCGTGTGACTGACTGGGCATGTCATTTGTCACTGTCCACCTCTGAGGGACAGCCATAGATTGACGACGGTGATGATGGGAGGAGCCCTCTGTGTTCAGGCACAGGCGCCACCACACTCCAAACACCTAACCACAACGCACAGCTGTAGGGCTATGGGGAAAATACACGCACACAAACACACACACTCAGAGCGTGTCATTTTATGGAAATGTGTTTAGTGTACAAATCCGGCGACAATGAGGCAAAGTGCACATAGGCAACACCTCAGCGATGCTAAAGTGATCATTCCTTTTGATTTTGTTCAAAAGTAGTTTTGTGTTAAAATGTTAGTGCTTTTCCATTTGTAACACTGGGCATTCCATTTTTTGCTTAGGGTCCCTTACATCATTCTCGTGTTAGGAAAATATAACAACTCAAAACACAAAATCATCTTTGAAAAGGAACAAAATTCCTTCAACCGCAACAATAGATCAAAGTATCCCCCGACAACCAATTATCAATGCTCCTCCTCCTCCCCCAGCTAGCGAGCTCTTCAGGGAGTTTTACGTGCCCCCGGCAGGTTTGGCATGTCAGAAGGTTCCTCTTTATGGCCTGTCTGTCCCCCCTGCTGCTCTGAGTCTTCTGACCACATGTTGATGGCCTCCAGGGACACTGAAGACTTTATGAGAAAGTGTAGTTGAGTAAAAGAGAAGAAACACCTTCTTTTACTTTACTTAAATTGGACAATCATTTCCCCTGCATTTGTGATTCCACCATTCCCTGGACATCCTCAGAGTAAGTATGTCTTCTCTTTTCTAATCACAGCCCTCCCCTTTGCACCTCATCTTCCAAACCGTGAGACAGTTAACCACGAGACAGACGAACACTGTAACCGAGAGGTTTTCTAAAGGAGAGCGGGGGAATGGCTGTAGTCTCTACAGGCATACCAGAGGAGGAAAAACAAAAGAGCTGTACCTGTAGGATTTCAATGGGAGCTACTAGCTTTGATGTGGGACAGAAAGAGAGAGTAGTTTGATGAAATATTGATGTTTCTCTTTTTTAACTGTGTCCTGTGGGATCTCTGTTTGCTTTCAGGATGTGTGAAGTGTGTGCAGTGGTCTGGGCCACATTTCTGCTACTGTTACTGGAGGAGAATGGACTGGGCTATCAGTTGAAGGAGTCTTATTGGTCCTAACGGTCCTTAATGTGGATGGAAGGCCCCCTTGACGAGGTGGAAAGGTTGGTCGGGATCAAAAGGAGAAAGGTCTTTTCGCTGTTCTTCTCCAATTAATCTTAGCCAGTAGATTTACAGTTTGTGGATCTGACAACAAAATACTTCAAATGCCTGGGATAAATGCTGTATTGTCAATTTCCTGTCAACATTCAGCCAGAAGGGTGTGTATCCTTATATAGTGTGTATGAATACTCAATAGGAAGTGTGTAGAGTAGAGGAAGAATGTTCACTTGAACTTTGATCTTGACAACTTTGTCATCATGTCAGAGTTGAAGTAACTATGCGCTCTCCTCAGCAAAGCAAAATAATAATTGTCTGACCCAATATTCAAATCCTTACTTACTTAACCTAATATCAGGGAGCGTGTAACACGATTTCCAATGGTGGCTCCAAAAGTTTGATTTGAGTTTGTAAGAATGTGACCCACATTCTTCCAGCAACAAAGGGGATGTCCATTCATGGAGAAAAATTCTGAATATCGATAACCGCCTTGAGAGCTTTTGTCTGAAAGCTAAGAGAGAGCAACACACGCTCCAACAGGCCCAAAGAAAGAAGAGATGGTAAAAAAACTAGTGCGATTAAACGCTGGCTCTCACACGTTCACGTTCATACACATACAGAGATACCCAGCACACATAATGACTTCTGCTGAGGAGAGTTGCGATTATTTAAACTTAAAGGAGAGGAGAGAGGGAAGGAGGAAGAGAAAGGGGGAGAAAGGAAGACTTCAGAGGAGCAAGGGGCAGGAGATAGGGCTGGGAAAGGTCTCGCCTTTAAGTGGAATTAACATGCTTTTCCATTGGAGTCCATTAGATAATCATATTCATGCCACACAAGGCTCCAAACCCCCTCACTTTCATTATTCCCTTTTAATCCGCCCTGATAAGGGGGTGCAGGCGTCGTCGTTTCATTATGTCGTCATTTGGAAGCTGCATGAGAACCCTCGGGACGTTATCACAGGGAAATTGCTTAAATAGCCGAAGTGGATATAGTTTTGCGTTTATTATTTCTGACAGATTCAAAATAACCCCACAAATATCCCTCTCTGTGATTATAAAGGGGGGGGGGGGGGCACTGAGCGCCTGTTATCAGTCATGCACGCTAATGGGCCACTCATAGACACCCGATATACCTCCAGCATGCACAGAGAGACAGGAGAGAGAGCAGAGTAAGGGAGCGAGAGAGAGAGAGAGGCTTTATCTCAGTCGTGTCTTCACTGTTTGCTCTTTGATTTGGCAGATGGCTGCGAGGCCTCAGTGTGTGTGTGTGTGTGTGTGGGGGGGGGTCTGTGTGTGAAGGAGCACTTGAACCCTGTGTACACAGCTCTAGGATGGATGGGGCCTAATGCTCTCTTCAGGAGTAGATTAGTGGTCAGTCTAGCAGTCCTTGTGGTGTGTTCATTTGGCCCCAGTAACTCTGGCCCCTCTTTCCCCTGACACATTGGGAAGCAGGGACCACTGGTAGCCCTAGTCTGTTTGCTGCCTTGTCTTGGAGAATAATGGAGTAGCAAACAAGTGGGGAACAAGTAAACAGTGAAGGGTGCTCTATCAATTGAAAGCAGTGAAAAAATAAGGCCAAACGAGTCACAGCATAGGATGTCAGTGGGACTTTTTAGTCAAATCCTGAGTTAATAAAGTTGTAATTAAGAAAGTATTACAATCTGGGAATGTATTGTCTTATTCATGAAATGAAAGCTTTAAAATATACTATATTGGTCCAGAAGGAGTGGAAAACTGTTCCTTGAATTGGGACCCTTGGTGTTAACTTGAGAGGAGACTGCATGCGGTTCTCAACTGCACAACTCACTGAACAAGCCTGCCATTCTCTTGGTCTGCACCCCAAATGAAGCCCTATTCCCTATGTAATCCACTACTTTTGACTAGGGCCCATGGGTCTCTGGTCAAAAGTAGTGCGCTATGTAGGGAATAGGGTGCTATTTGGGATTCAACATTGGTATGTCCAATGCAATGCTAGAGGTCAAATCTGGATGGATATCATATGCTTTTCTGATGACATATCCCTTTCACTGTGACATCTGTCCAATTGGAGAGAAATGGAGAGAAAAATTAAACACTGTATTGCCAAGTAGTCATTTTATGTTACTTGTGTAACTTATTTCAATGAGATCATGAAATTACTTTTGGGAAAAAGACTGATGCAGTGTTAAATGCATATTTGTTGTAATGTATCAATCAGTGTGTAGATGAAGACAAACAAATGAATGTGTCTTTTACAGTTTATAACCGTTCTGTTTTATTCGAACACAATTCGAAAAAAGCCTCAGAAATGAATCACAATATGTGTAATGAGAATATACTGTTTGTTTGTCTGTATGTCGTGTGAAACCATGTAATATTAGTGTGTGTGCCACTCTCTCTCTTTCTCTCTCTTGCTATGTGTGTGTGTGTGCCTGCCTTGGTGTGCACATCTCTGACTGCAGTAGATCTCAGGTCTGGAACAAACAGTAGTTCCTCCTTTATTGGGGTGATATCTGGGGCTTAGACGGGGTCAAGAAGGGAACCCGTACCCCTTTCTTTCTCCTCCAGAATCGCTTTGGCTCCAGAGGTGCTTTTGATGTGTGTTTTGGCTCTCTGAGTTCTACTTTGGAATAGGTTCTTGGGAGACCATTGGTTACTTGCCTCCAGGCAGAATCTCAATCCCTAGGATCCTAGCCCTCTTTGATGAAATACTTTCTGGAGCTGCTAACCCCACTGATGCCCATGTGCACCCCCACCTCCCTCTCTCCATCCCTCCTTCCCTACACCCCACACCCTTCCTACTGCCTCCCCTGCCCTTCCCTGCTCCTCAGATCATTCTCTTTGAGAGACTCATACAACAAGGACTTTATCTTGGTGTAGTCCAGTCCAGCTGAGCACAAGCCTTCACAAACAGACAGGAGGATTACCCGTGTCTTACAGGGGACCTTTGACTAGGCACTCTCTGTTGCTTGGTTTGCTGTTGTCACTGTCACTGATTGGCCACTTCATGCTTCCTGCTTATAATTCTGTAGAATAGAATAAGGGATATTCTATCTGTAAAGATGAAGCGTTACAGAATCCACAATAGAAATGTAAAGGTCATTTGATGGAGCCGACATAAGCAGCGTTTACCATGAATACAGTCTCCGCTAAAGCGGGAACATTGTCTTTAAATTCCAATCATGCTGTAAAGCTGAATTTCCGTGATGCAGATTGAATAGAGATCTAACTTCATTTTCCCCAGAGGAAAGTTTAGTCTGTACAATCTATGTTTACATAGATATACATGTGTACCTCCCTCCATCAAGCTTTCATTAAACTGAATATCTATGCCAAATGTTGATGAAGACAGAATTAATTGTCCATTATTGCTCTATTTGATTCCAAGGAAAATGTTGTGGAGGCACAGGCTATCCATGACAGCATACATACAGTAGAGATCAGAACATATGACACACTGATTGTTGATCAAGAAAGTAATTTATCAATATTACCTAGTCATAATGATCTATGTAGGTAAAGACAGAGGTGTCACTCTCTCTATGCGATACAGTGGATACCAATGCTTCAAAAATCACAACAATGGGAAAAAAATTATTACAGGGCACATTGATTTGACCATGATCCTGCTTGACGCAACTGCATTTAATTTGTATTTGTTCCCTTTCTTCTTAGTGGAGACCACGACGCAGTTCCCCACTACCACAACTTATGGAGTCAAGATTCCCACATTTGGGGAATTCTTCCTTTTCCTATTCCTTTTATAGGGCACTACCTTTGACCAGGACCCATAGGGAATAGGGTGCTATTTCGGACAACGTGACCTCTTGACCACACACACACTGTCAAATCCTGCTTAAATGATTAACTGGGGATTTTGCACATCTTCATTGATTGATACAGACCCCTGTAGACCTCTCATACTACATAATTTCCCTGTATATTGATTGTATATTGATCCTACCTAACCCTACAGGAAAGCTTTCCCCTCCTTAACGTACCATTTGGTCTCATTCAGAAGGCTGGCCCAGGGGACCATGACTTTCCTCCTCATAAATCGTCAGTTTCCCTATCAAAAGAAGCTAGACACGTCACGTAATTCCCCTTCATACGTGAATGGGAGTTTATATGGGGAAAACCCAGAGCAAGTGACCTATGTCAATTGGCTGTTTTTCAGGTTGAATGTGTAATTGCAGACTGGTAAAACTGTTGTATGTAGGCCGCTACGTAACCATGTCAAGAGGTCCCGTTGTCCCAAATAGCACCCTATTCCCTATGGGTCCTGGTCAAAAGTAGTGCCCTATAAAAGAAATAGGGTGCCATTTGGGACGCATCCGTAGACCACTGGACAACTTGACCTAGACCTAGACCTACAGTAGATCATTCTATTTAGGTATCACAACAACAGAGCATGTCACTGTCATTGCTATATGTTGCAGAGACACCACAGAAATGCAGTTGCTATATTTACCTGGCAGGGGAGACATCTTGGTCACGAAAGAGGTTCACCCAGGACGAAGCTCGGCCATTGCACTCCGGCCGTGCTGACCCCATGCGAATTCCCCAAATGTGGGAATCTTGACTCCATAAGTTGTGGTAGTGGGGAACTGTGTCGTGGTCTCCACCTTTGCAATTACACTCTACTTACCTAATGTAAAGAGGGACCCAGTTAAACATAGGCCTACTTTAGGCTTATCTGAATGTCATGCTAAACAAACATAGATTTAAATTAGTTTGAAACATGGGAATGGAATATTAAATAACAATTTCACTTGAGCTGAATAAATGAAATGTAGATCACACCTGAACATAGGCTGAGACACAGTGACCCCCCCACACTCCAGGGTTAGACAGAAAGAAGAAGAAAGGACACTTATTGAAATAACATTCAACCCACAAGTCAATGCAAACAGAAAATGTATGTTTAAATAACATTCATTATTCATAACAGATACTTTATGATTGAATGATATTCATATTCATTGGATTTTTGTATGATTAATGAAATAACTCATACTAAATTAAACCATGCTCACCTTATCCTGCTTATTTATAATGCAGTATAATTTTTTAAATGAAGAATAAATAGGCCTAAACGCAATTGAATAGTTTTGTTATAGCCACTGGATTCTGGGCCACTGGTGTTGAAACTATTATGAATAACAAGACAATACTGGCACTAAAAATCACAAACTTCATCCTAAGGAGTAGAGGCAGCTAAGTGAACTATGTGAGTATTTGCCAATCCTTTGCAATTTTGTGCGACTGGTAATGTACAACAGTTCATTCGTTCCAACGGTGTCTGCACCTTCTCAGTAAATTGCGGCCCGGAGCAGAGAGGCGAAAGGGAGGGAGGGGGTACGGGGGGAGAATAGAAAGGGAGGGAGGTAGAGTGCGAGGGAGCCCGATCCGAAGGGAGAATACGAGGGAGGAGTCAGGCGAGGGAAAGAGCAGCTGGATTTCCACACTTCGCCCTCTTCTCTTCGAAAAGCATACTTAATGTAATAACTACAGTCCACGAGTTTTTGAAAACACATGTTTTCTTATTCATACAGGTTTGCTATATGCTATCGGCAGGTATGTAGGGCGGTTCACGGTTTTAGTTCAGTTTTCGCTCTGTTCAGCAAACTGTGAAAAGGAGAAAGACGCGGAGAAGAAGGAAAGTCTGGCAGAGCGGAGTTTGGAGTTGCAGCGTAAAGTCACATAGGCAACCCAAGAGCGCGAGAAGCACATCTGCAACAAGCGAAAAAAGACTTCACTTACAAGAAGACAAAAAAGTTCAATAACACGTAAGTGCAAAAAAACACGACGAGTCATGATTAACTGTTTCCTTTGAACATTTTGCTATGTACTGGCTTTGAAAGGGTGGAAGAGAAAACACATTTATTTCAAAAAGTGTCAGAGGTATCATGTTTAAAATAAACTGGAATTTCATAGAAGTGCATAAATCGGAGGGGGGTGATATATAAGCAGAAAATAGTATGAAAACCCAACCTATTCACTAATATTATTACTTGCTCAACATAAATGACTTTAGACACAGCATAACATATTTACTAACACTACGTCTTTTGCTGGATGTTTTCTACTTTCTTTAAAGTTACAAGTTTACCCATTGCATAGTTTCCAAACTTTGCTGATGCAGTTTCTTAGAAGGTGATAGAAACACACTCTCACTCTGTTCATTCAACACAATGGTTCTTATTCCCCTAAATCTGATTTAAAGGTGTGTTTAAAGTTATTTAATGGAAGGTTTATACATTTTAAGTTTGTGCATTGGATACACTTGAATGCAAAAGTAATTGCATTGTTGAGAATTGTGATATGGGCTGAAACTTCTTTGGGAACTTCCACTACTAAAACAAAAAACTTCCACTATTGGACTTTTGCCCAAAGACACGCATAAGACATGCATATTGACATGTGATCATATTTCAGCAGGATTTTACCATGTTATCGATTCGGTCTCTTATCCATTAGGCCTAATATGAGTTATGACTGGATTTATATACTATAATTTATGGACTATTGTTCAGAATTCCATGTAGCCTATTCACATAAAAATATAATGCAACCACTGAAGTCCCTATTTCTACAATCAAAATATGAATGTAGCCCCACATTTATTATGCAATGCCATAGGCACAACTTAACGATTATACAGGCCTGCAGACCTATATAATGAGTATTGTAGGCCCGTCGAGTTTGACAAAAGAAAAGCAACTAGGTTTAATCAAATTAAATAGAAAAGTTCTAAATAGAAAATGTAATTTCTGAGTTTAAATAGACTACACTATAGGCTACTTTTGGATAGGCCTTATATTCGCACTGGCACATTTGGATACTTTCCCTTAATATTGTATTGCCCTGATTTTATAATTAGATCTAATTATTAGGCCTATAATTTTTTTGTCTTTAATCCATTTCGTTTTTTTGCGTCTGTATCATGGCAGCACGCCTCCACATGTGGAGATATTTGTTTTACACTTTTCCTTCTGCTACCAACCAGCTGTTCCAGATTTTATCTGCTTGTCAGATTCTGTGTGAGTGACTGTTGGACCGTTTGTGTCTCGGGTTTCACGCCGCCATACAAACAACAAGGGTTCGAGGCGTTCAGCGGTGCGGTGACGGCTCAGACAAACCTTCTTTGACACTTGGCAAATGATTAACGGAGATCTACAGTAACTGCCTTGTGATCTAGCATTAACAGTTTAAGAGTTTGTGCAGATGAAAGTTTTTTTACCTCGTGTTAAGAACATGGTCATCTGGACTGGCCAGTTTTAGGCCCATATGAGATCTCTCTTGTGCTGCCTTAAGAAGGAAAGAAAAATAACAAGAACATAGGCCTATAACCCACTAAATTTAGTGATCTTTTTGACGCATAATTTTGGTTTTTACGCATCATTTTGTTTGCGTGAGCCCAAACCTTTATGCACTTATTTTTTGAAATCATATGCTCAGTATTTAATCATTTAATTGATCTAGGGAACCCCCCAACTATGTTTTATGAAATAATATTTGGTTTGAGTATGAACATCAAGGAAGCCATAAACCTCTGTTTTAGCCTAATTCTCAATATCTCAATAGATTATTGTTCCTAATCAAAACTAGTGTTTGGTACAGTAATATGGTGTATTGTTATCCTTATCTAGCCATGAAACGAAATGTCATTTTTTATTAATGCATTTTTGCCTTTCAGATATGTATTTTAATCAAGAGAAACAAAGTTTTTGGCTCGCAAAAATCCAAGCGTTATACCTCAATTATATAAAGCCTACCTGCATTCTAAAACTATCATCTGTTATTTTATTTAGAGAGGATGCAATGGACTTAAAAAACAAACTAGAATTTATATATTTCTGGTATTTTGTGATTAAGTTTTATTTATCAAAATTGTAGTGATTGATGGTCGACAGAAAGCTCTATGACAGAGTGCATTTTTCATGAAGAATGTGTGATTGCTTACCCCCAGATTTAATGATCACCAAAGCAACATTAAACTTAATTATATTAATTTGAGCTCTATTTAGCCTTAATGAATGGCTGATATTTTCCACGAGAAAACAATGCTCTGAAATAATCACAGATTGGCTCTGAGTACCTGCCTATATGTGTATGGAGCTGGAGATATTTTATGATTTAATCATATTAAATATGAATGATATCTGATGAACACACTCAGTAATATAAATATGTATGGCCTTACTGTTTTACATCTCCAGAACAGAACGGAGCTCAGCTAGGGGCTGCAGCTTCGCTTGAACAGGTGCAATTTTACAAAACAACGACTGCATGTCATAAATGATTCAGTAACAGTGATAAATACACATAATGTTTAAAAAAGGCACAATGAAGAAGCTTTTTTTTTTTTTTTTCCACCGGCTGAGATGAATCAATGCCCGTCTGGTGAAGGGAACAATCTGTAACGCACAGTCCCACGGATAGGGAAGGAAAGTCACGGATAACCCCTATCCTTCCCTCCTTATTCCTCCTCAGCCCGTCTGATAGCAGAGCAGCCCTTTATCTCCATATTAGCAAACCTTTACATTCAATTATGCATAGCTGCGAAACACCAGGCAGTGCACTCCTGACCTTTCCAACCTGCCCAAAATAAGGCCTGTCACACAAGGAGATGTTAATGCATAAAGATGAAATATTATTACCCTTAAGTCAAGGGCCTCTCAAATCCACTATTCTAGTCAGGCACTTAAAGGAGGCCTCTGTCCTTAGGCCTTTTTACATCCTAGAGGAAGAATACCTGTTATCAGGTGTGTATGCATGAGGCCCTAATGACGTCTGTTGTTGTGGTAATGGAACTCAATAAAGGCACACTCAGAGGTACCAAGTGTATTGTTCTATGAGGTTAATGTAGGGGAAGTTGATTTTAATTAAGGTAACATGTACCAAGGCTTTTGGCAGAAATAAATAAACACACTATCACAATGGCTACCCAATCAAAGTTTGGAATCTTTCCCCTAAGTGATTTGTTTCGCCATCGCTGCCCTGTGAATATATCCGCTACATGAATAGATTGCCCCCAATAGGAATCCCTCACTTTGATGATTCTGAACTTTGATATATTGACATCAAATGGAAAAGTTACAGTGGGGAAAAGAAAGAGAAAGAGAGAGAGAGAAAGAGAGAGAAAGAGAGAGAAGAGAGAGAGAAGGCAGCAAGACAAGAGACGGAGGTGTGTATGTGACATGTGAGTGGCTCCTTCACCTCCTTGTAAAAAGTTGGGGCCGGGGCAGTGTGCCGCAGAGTGTAGCCTACATCAAAGTGTCTGGATGCATTTGCGTGTGAGCGGCGAGAAGAAGGGGGCAGGCGGGAGGGCGCAGCATGAGGGGCTTCTCCTTGGCCCTCCTAATCCCCAGGCCCAGCCATCCCTTCAGGGCATGCCTCAGATCTGGCTCTCCTAGCTCTCTGCATGGACGTACCCGTCCTCTGCCGGCCGATTTAATATGCTATGTGTTCCTGCACCCCTCCACCTCCACCAGCAGCGTCGTAGAGCAGGACCCCATTCACCCCCACTCCCTGCTTCAAGGAGCCCCACTTAAGGCACCTTTCACTGGGCACGTCTTTCCACAGTGAGGGGGTGGGTGATCTGATAATAATAATTTGGTGGGTGCTTATATTTGACCTAATTCACACATGTACAAGTGTGTATTAACACGCATCTGTGAATTGGAAATGTGTATTTTGCATATCCCATCTCTCCCTGAGACACCCTCGGAGAGTGGGGTCACGGCCAGTGTCTGACATGATCAATGGGGACCCTGGAGCAATTAGGGTTAAGTGCCTTGCTCAAGGGCACATTTTCATCTTGTTGGCTCGGGGATTCCAACTTGCGGCCTTTCGGGTACTGGCCCAGCGCTCTAACCACTAGGCTACCTGCCGCTCACAGCGGGGTGCGAGAGAGATGCATAGTGTAGTGACATGCATATACACACACATCCATTTAGATATATCCACACCATACGCAGAGCCTCTGCATAAAATATCCCCATCATAGACATATTTTAAACACAGACACACAAACACACACACAGACACACACACAGACACACACACACACACAGACACACACACAGGAGCGTGCAAGCAGAGTAGCCAGTATTTATTCTTCAGCAAATAAGAAATGGGAAAAGAAGCCAGAGGCTGAGAGTCAGAGTGATGCTTTGTTTCCCAGGGCTTTGGCCTCACTCAGACTGGACCTACCAATTAGCCTGGTCAACCACCCAGAGAGAGAGAATTTAGTCTGAAAAAAAAATGAAGATGAATACAGGAGTGAATGCGAGCTAGTAGTCCTGGATGAAAGGACTGTGAACCACAGAGCGTGTCAGTGAGCGCCTGCGTTTTCTTTTCTCACACACTCGAGTACAAACAGAAGCAGGTCGCGCCTGGGTGACGACGTCACTTGATGGCGTTCGTCTCCTCCTCTGTTTCCCATGAGCCGCCGTAAAAGCGTCTTTGCGGCTGTGGTGTGAGTATGGCAGCAAGAGGTGAAGTGAGCTGCAGGCCCATTTGCTTGTGGTGTGGCGGGGCTGTGTAAAGTTGAGATTCTGAGAGCTCGGACAGTGGGGATGCAGTTCCCGAATTCCCGGGGTCGGGTCTGTTATTGTTATGTGGCATTGTGTCATGGGCTTGATGGGAGCTAGTTGTGGCATCTCTAAGGGGGCCTGCTCTCCCTCCTCGTCCAGGGAGCCAGTGGCCAGTGGACAGATGATGGCTCACTGTGAACAATGATCTGTCACCTCCTCCTCCTCCTCTTCCTGGTCTCTTTGTGTATGTGTGCCTCTAATCCCCCTTTTCATTCTCCTTCACTTCCATCCTATGTTGCAGGGATTGCGATCCCCATTCCCCCTCTTCTCAAAAGGGGGACACTACTATCGGAGGCAAATTTCTTGCCTGACCTGAAAGAAGGCCTCTTTTGTCAGGACGTCATTTGAAGACTAATCAGAGAGAGAGATAGAGAGAAGGAGAGAGAGGGGCTGTGTTTTAACAATACTCCGCAGGTAGTGAGAAGGAACAGGGGTTGGAAGGGCGGAGTGGGTTGACGGAAGGTATTCCTCTCCTTTGCTTATTTTTTAGACAAAGCCCAGTTCCTTGCAGGGTGGAAGGGGGCGGGGAGGAGGAGGGAGTGGGAGGTGGAGGTGGGGGGGATCCAGGAGTTTTTAGTTCCTTGAAAAGAGAGGGGGGGTCATTTGTAATGATGGTCTGTCATCGGGACTCCCCTACCTGCCAGAGGAAACCTCAGGGCGGGCCCCTACCCTGCACCGTAGAGACTGTTGCCCTATGTACATAGTCATTGAACACCGGTCACTTTAATAATGTTTACATACTGTTTTACCGACTTTATATGTATATAATGTATTCTAGTCAAGGCTCATCCTATATAACTACAGCTGTACACACCTTTCTATTCATATACTGTCCATACTGTTTATACACACCATCTTATACATTTATATTCCAGACTCTTACATTGCTCGTTCGGATATTTATTGATTTCTTTCTTACATTTTTGTGGGATTTGTGCGACAGGCTTGGCCTGAGGAATAAAAGTGGGCCTCAAAAATGTATAGAGCAACAAAAATATAAACGTGTATATGAGCCCCTAAACCGTCTTTGGCTATTCCAGGCCTGACTGGTGTTTTTATTAAGAGAGGTCGACATGCTTTGGAAATATATCTTATTCATGAAGAAAAAAAAGCCAGGGCTGGACTTCCCAAAGAATGAATTATGTTCCCCTTTCCCATAAACCTTGCTGCTCCTCAGGTCCCAGCCGGGCCTCAGAGGACGTTGAGAGTGTCACGCGACATTGTAAAGCCTCCCTTAGTGAGCAGGGAAGTGCGACGGGTTCCATTTGTCAAAGGTGCACGGCTGTTTTTTTTCCCTCCCCAACACTTTCCCGGCTCCGTCCCAAACTCATTGTCTGAGCTAAGGCAGGACATTAGTCACTGCGGTGCTAGTGGAGCCTGCGGGGTTGTGGGACCAACCAACGCTTGAGTGAGGGAGAGTGTGTGAAAAAGAGAGAAAGCAAAGGGAGAAAAGAAAAGTGTGGGTCTATGTGTTTGAGAAAGAGAGAGTGTGGAAGAAGGAGAGAGAGAGAGTGTGGAGTCTACAGCTCTACCTCTAGGCTCAGTATGTAAGCCCCTGTCTACCCCCCAAAGCTGCTTTCACAAAGAGATTTACAAGACAGGTCTCCGGTGTGCTGCTTTGCCGCCCTGCATCATGAGGGTTTGTGTTTGTGTGTGTGTGTGTGAGAGAGAGCGAGAGAGTGTGTATTTCTCCAAAACTGGGTTAAAAATTCAACGCTAGAATAAGTTTTTTCCTGTCTTTTTATATTATCTTAGGTTTTCTAAAATGAGTGGTTCCTAACTGGTCAGTCCTAACCAGAACCAAGGGATGGCATGATATTACTTATTCTACCTGATGAAGGAGGCATGCGAGGTGGTAGGCGGTATCTTTGGTGTGTGTGTGTGTGTGTGTGTGTGTCTCGAGGGGAGTCAGCAGTCACACCACACATACAAGGGATCCTGTTAGCTTTTGGAATTATTTATAAAGCTTGGCTGTTGTGTGGCTCTGTAGTTCCCTGTCTCATTCCATTACTGCCTATGACTCTACCTGTGCAACCTTCAACCCCAAACAGTCCCTCTGCTACTGTACTGAGTCTCAGAGTAGGAATGCTGACCTAGGATCAGTTTAGCCATTTAGATCATAATGAATAAGATCAGGGGTAACTGATCCTAGATCAACACTCTTTCTACTCTTACACACTTTATATGGGCTTGTGTTTTTCATATTCAGATTTTTTTTAATGGGCTCACAAGTAGGAGAACAAACAACTGTTGGTCCAATAGTTCCTCTATGGGTTTTATTATTTAGTGGAATTCTAGTTGTAGTGACAAGCACAATTTCGAAACTTCAGAGAAATTCACAAAGTTATACTGACCATCACATTACACTGTAATCCAGTAGAGGTTAGTGTGTATTTATACTGAGTCCGGGTGGAAGGTTTAGTGCGTTTGAGATGGTATATGTTAATGTTGCCTTTATTGAAACAAGCTGGGATGTGAATATGGTTCAGCTCAGTAGATATGAGCAGAGCACTGATCTAGTTTCCCATTTCTCCCTCTAACACAGCCTAATAAGCCATTTACACATACATTGTGGAAAACATTTACATACATCGAAAATGTAACTGATAGAGTTGGTTCATGTCCTAGAGGTAAGAGTTATTGTGCTTGTGAGTGATTAGCTTGAGTGTGTATGTGAACGCGGGAGAGCCCTCTCCCGTGACTGCCAACCAGTCCTGTGTGATAGGTGCCAGATTGTATAGCTGCGAGCCAGAACGTCTCTTCCTGTCAGAAAAGAGAGAGAACGAGAGAAAAACGAGAGAAAAAGAGAGGGGGATGATTACAGAATACCGTTCCTCTGATCTGATTCATCACTGACTGTCTCTCCTGCAAAGGGTGAACTTATTATCCCTGTCTCAACCTCCAGCACGGTGCCAGCTGCTCACCATGTTTCCCAATTAACCCCAGGCACCCATCTAACTCGCCAATTAAGGCCTCCTCCTCAGCGCTTTTATTTGTGTGTTAGCATGTTAACTGGAGCCCTGGGTCGTGTTCATTGTGCACCAAATAGAATAAAACAGGGAGGGACTACCTGTACCTGTCCAATAGGCAGACAAGAAACGCACGTTTTTGTATCCTGTTAAGTGAGCGTTAAGCAAGTAGTAAGTAAGCATGGAGAGTGTTTGTTTAAGAGGCGTCCTAAGCGATGGCTTTATGGACCCCAGAATTTATTTGAGGCGGCGACACAAACAACTGAAAGGCGTAAACACAGCCAGATGTTGGTTAGCTTCCTGACTGACGACTGCTCCAGGGCCCGAGGGGGCTGCCATTGTAATAACAAGGCTTCTTCCCCATGTTTATTTGTGGCCTTTTCTTTTGGGAGCCATTTTGGAGCAGTCTGTATGTCCCCTTTGAGTTTTGGGGGAAGTTTTTGTTACACACTTGGAAATGCTGTGAGTTTTATGATAAGTAATGTGGATGTTATTGCATATCTCATAGGAGTACGGGTTTGAAGAGGATGCATATTTTTTTCACCGGACTTGCAGTAAAAGACTGTGGCATTTCAACTTCAAAGTCACTCTTCACTCCAAAGATATTCACTTGTGTGGGTTTTAAAACATAAAGTACAACCTCAGTAGACCTATATGCCGAGCTCTGGGACATGTGACTGTGTGTGTGTGTGAGTATAGGTGCACCTTACTGACGCCGTGGGAGGGATGCGGGCACGTTGGGGTGTGCCAATCCCTATGTGTGTGTGTGTGTGTGTATGTACAGTATGAGCTAGCAGGCCCTGATGGGGGGGCTTTAATGAAAGTGAGAGTGAAGTGTTGTCTCCCTACCAACCTAGCTGTGCTGTTGGGAGACATGTCAGCCATGGGGGAGCTGGCTGAGCGGAGCTGCTTGGGAGTCTGACTGGGACTCCCTCTGTCTCTCTACTTTCTTTGATCTAACACTTCCTCAACCCTACTCCTTATACAGTACAGTACAGTAGAGTCTTCATTGAAGTGTCTTCACCTCTAGCTGAAGTCAGTGGTCGATGGCGCCGATGGTCTTGGCTGTGTATCTACAGTATCTACTGAATGGAACTTGGTCGAGCGCAAACAGAAACATTAAAATGACAGAATAAAGAAACCGTTCGCTTTTAACTTGCTCAGCATTGTGGGTAATAGGAACAAGCGATTCGGAACAAGCAAACAAGGGCGAGTAATTACGAATTAAATGTCATGTGGTAATGGCGTTTGTTTTATACGTGTGATTCATAGCGTTGCATGGTTTAAGAGCAGTTACTTAGCTGCCTCATTAAGTGAACTCTTTCAGTTCCGTCCGCACCAAATGAACTAGGCCCACTTTCCCAACATCCCTCCCCCTATCAGTAGCGGTGCTTGGGTAAAATCACCGGGGAAGCCAATCCAGAAAAAAATTATCCATATTACAACCCATGTATTGTGATAATTGCATTGTTTGCTCTATAACCTGCTAGTTCATATGTCTTGCCACCGTGATATATAGGCCTAAGGCCGAGACAGTAAGAAGAAATTCAACCACACCTTTGTTTCATCACAAAACCAGAGAGCAACCTCTGTCCTGTGAAGTCCATAAAGCATACTGCATGTAACAAACAGTTACATGACCTACAGCATGGTCAAGCAAGGTAATGTTTCCAACAGTTTTGGACTAAGCAACTATTGATTTAGAACCACGGAGAGTTACCGCAAGTCGCAAAAAATATTTAGTCTAGTCAACGTAAGCTAAATATGATGTGCCTGTCCATGGTACTGATTTCTGTGTGTGTGTGCGTGCAAGTAGAAAAACATGTTGGCTCGCCCTACTTGTAGAGAAACGCAAATGTCATCCTCCTCTTTCATGTTGCCTAAACGGTCTATGACTCTGTCATACACGCTTTTAGTTTTTGTTGTGCTAGGCTATCTGGCTAAAATACTTGCTCACTAGCCTAACTTCCTTTCATGGGCAACGATACCCCAGGCCCGATAGTTAATATTAGCATACCACATCTAGCTACATATTGAACTTCCATCCTCTCAGGCCAGGGGCACAACGTATTAATTTATGGTTGGATCAGAATCACCGTTATAATCATTGGCCAGTACGGAGAATTAAGTAAAACCACAAGTCCAAATCCCTATCTCCATCCATGGCTAATTTAGGAAAGGGGTGATTTTAAGCTGATTGGCTATTATTAGATTTTTTATCAAGGGAGGCCAAATGCTCGCTGGCTTCCCTTGCATTCAATGCTACGTGCTGCAACAATGTCATACTCTTTTTGACCAGACAGCATCAGATAGATGGGCTACACATACAGAGACAGAGGGGCGCTGTTTTGCTCGCTCGGATGCTTTCTCCGGTGAGATACATTCAGCAGCCTCTTGCGAATTTAAGGAAATGTATGACAATTTTTTTTGGGGAAGCCTGGCTTCCCTTGGCATCCATGAATACACACCACTGCCCCCTATATTTCCCCTGTCAATCACTGCCATGTTAAATTACTATGATAGTTCTGATAACATGCTGATAGCATGAGCAATCACCAGGCATTCTTGGCTGAGGCTGTTTGAAGGTATTTCTTAGGAATATGGGCCCTGGTCAAAAGTAGTTGTGATGCGTGATTTGAAGGAGTCAGGCGCAGGAGGGTAAATCACAGAATACAGAGTTTATTCCGGGATACAGCGTTACGAAGAATAGCGTCAACCAGTCCAGTGCGCAAAACAGGCGCACTGGAACAAAACAGGCACACGGGGAAAATATACCCCGGCAATAGAAAATACTCTGAGCTCAACCGAGCTACTTCTCCTCACAATAAACAATCACCCACAAGGACAAGGGGGGCAGAGGGAACACTTATACACATACTAATGAGGGGATATGAACCAGGTGTGTGTAATAAACAAGACTAAACAAATGGAATGATGAGATGAGGAGCGGCAGTGGCTAGAAGGCCGGTGACGACGAACGCCGAAGCGAGCCCGAACCAGGAGAGGAGGCAGCTTCGGAGGAAGTCGTGACAGTAGTGCACTAAAAAGGGAATAGAGTGCCATTTGGGACCCAGCCCCAGTCTCAGTGGGTCCAACTGATAAAAGGAGAACAGATGATAAAACATCATCATCAGAATTGGGTGTTGTCTGTAGTGTGGAATGTATGACTCAGTAACCCTTTGGATGTGAGCCCACCTCTCAGACAGGAAATGAGGTATTAAAGTCATGTCTTTCCTCCTTTTTCTCTTCCTCCATCTGTTCATCCTCTCCATCTTCCTCTATCCCTCCCTCACATTCCATTGTGCAAGGTTCTTATTCCAGGACAACTGCATTTTGCAATGTGATGGCATTCCTTTATTTTAGCCCTCCCTACCTCCCTCCCCCCTCCCTTTCATCCTCTCTTTATCGCCAGAGAGCCAAACACCAGTGTGACTTCATCTCGCTCAATCATCCTCCCTCTAATACGCTTTAAATGGCGAGGCCGTGAGGGCCCGGACGGAGAATTAATAAGAGCCAATAAAGTGCGCTGCCGGGGCATGGCGGCGAGTCTTTAAGTAAACATTATGACTTCTTGAGGGGGGCATCGGGGGTTAGCGACTTGATGAATCGTTGCGGAGCTCAGCGAGGGCTAATTTCTCACTTAGCCGTCCTGATGGGGCCTACCTAATAGGGCCCTTTACTGCCTGCTTTGGCTTGCGGATTGTCTGCTTCATGGGTTGATTATTGTGCTGTATTATTATCACGCTGCCCCCTGGATGTTGTTCCACCACGGGCCCTGCAGAGGCCCTGCTTTGTCATTAATCACATAATTCACTACCCTCCTCTCCTCCACTCACTCTGGTCTGTTGTACCGTTTATACTACTGACACAGAGGAAGGAAAGAGCGGAGTCAGCGAGAGAGATGGGTGAGAGCAAGAGAGAGGGAAACGAGAGAAAGAAAGGTAGAAAGGACAGAGAGAGAGGGAGGGAGGGAGGGAGGGAAAGGAAAATTCAAGCGATAGAGAAAAGAGAAAGAGAGCGATGGACAGATGGAGGGAAAATAGACTGAGACAGAGGGAGAGTAGGAGAGCCCAGAGGGAACATGGGGATTAGAGTGTAGAAATTAGAGAGGGGCCACAGTAACTTGCGGCTCAGCCTCGTAACAACAGACAGACACTGTCTGGGGGACATTGGACCAACACCTCCATCACTCCACTTGAACTGACTCAGGCTGCGTCCCAAATGGCACCCTATTCCATTTGTAGTGCACTACATTTGACCAGGACCCATGGCACCATATTCCCTTTGTAGTGCACTACTACTTTTGACCAGAGCCCTATTGGCCCTGGTCAAAAGTAGTAGTGCACTACAAATGGAATAGGGTGCCATTTGGGATGTACCCAGTGTGTCCAGCTGTATGATTTGACCATACAGTATGTCCACTATGTAAGTAAAGTACATTATCTTGGGAAGGATGCCATTGCCTGCTCAATGCAAGTCTACAAGTCTAATGATATGATAGGAGGTTGTATGGAGACGTTGCATTAGAGAATAATACAGTATAAAGATATGAATGGGAGTTGTACTGTATGTGGACATACTTTATTAGACATCTCAAGATCTTTATGAATGTGAGTAGTTGTATGTGGAGACATGGAGAAAAGGCCTCCTGTAAAGGGGGAGGGAATTATCTGGTCCCCAGGGACATGCAAGGAGACCCTCTCTCAAAGCCTTACCTGGTCCCTCTACAGCCCCCCTACCATCCCTCTGCTTGATCCTACTCACTACGGAGTGTGTGTGTGTGTGTATGTATTAGTGTTTGTGAGTTTTTCATCAGCAAAGGAATTCCTCTGCTTCCCCTCATGCAATCCCTGGGGTCCCCTCTCCTCTTGATGCTGAGCACACACACTTGTAGATGGAAAGGCACACATTCCATGTGGTGTATATACACTCGCGCACGGAAAGGCTCACACTCTCAAATACAGTACAGAGCATCTCTCAATCTCTCTTTGACACAGGATGAAAAACCTATAGTGAAAAACACACTCATACATATATACAAAGCAAAGCACAGGAGGGATGTGTGCAGTAGGTACTGTGGTTTTAGTTTTTGTGGTGTCTTCCAAAGCGTTGTGTGAATTGTGACTTTATAGGCTGGGGCTGCCTTTGCTAAAGATGAGAGGCCCATTGACAATACGACCCTCACTCTTTCCTCCGCTTTGAGTTCCATGCGGTCACTTAACCTAATTTTACAGAGACTCAAAGAAAGAGAGACAGAGATTTATAATAATTGTATAATAAGCATTATTGTGGCATTCAAATCAAGATGGACAAACATTTCAAGGGCCCACATACTTGTTGAGGAATTAGGGACAAATGATGGCTCAAGTTTTGGAAAATGTTAATGTATTGTATTTTTTTTGGCTGCTGTAGTGTTTATCTGGAGATCAGTTTGCAATTGTTGGGTTCTGCTTGGAACGAAATAGCTGAACGAGCATCTTTTCAAGGAGTGCAGAAAGTGTATAGAACAAACAAAGACTCTGTGGCATCGTGGGGGGAGATGAATCGAGTCAAGAGTAAAAGCGAGAGCGAGAGCAACCAAGTACCATGTAACATAACCACTCCACCATGGGAAAAGGACTGACTTGGGGACTTTTGGGTCGCTCTTAGCTCTAGCGTGGTACACAAGTTCTACTAAAACCAATACAGAGCAAAATAAATAAATAAATAAGCAGAGGGCTGGGGGAGTGGGGAACGCTGGAGGAATGCCGGAGGTTTCCATTGTGGCCCGCCGCTTTATTTGCCCCTTATCTACTGGGTAGCAAGCGCAAAAGAGGCGTTGTGTAAGCATTAAGATTACATTGTGTGGTTTTGTTACCCAGGAATGTAAGATGTACTCTACTCGTTGCTGTGTGAAACGACACACGGTCCCTCGCCAGTCCTCCAAAGCATCTTAAGTGGAGAGGTCTGGGAGACGGAGGCGCGCGACGAGGATAATCGCATTAGCTCCGCCAAAAGCCACCAATGGGCCGTGTTGTTGCACTGTTTGTCCTTGAAAACAAAATGTAAACCAACCCTCTCACTCGTTCGCTTTGCAGTCGCACCTCCCCACTCCCAAATAACTGCACAATGTTGATACTTAGGACAAAAAGCCCCAGTTTTGTTTAAATGATTCCTCTTGAGTGTATCTGTGCGAGATAGGTAGATGTTGACATACTTCTTTGAAGGTTAACAGACATAAAACGTAGCTATTTCTCTACACTGAAGGCCTTTTTCATTAGACACTTATCATCTAGAACTCATTGCCCCAAAAACAGTTCAGATGTACAGTTGTGGTGTCGCCCACTCTGGTAGAACAATATCTAAACATGTAAACAACATAAAGTTTGAATAGCCCGACCATGTCACTGAACACAAAAGGGTGAGAAAGGCCATTGAGCTTGTGATTGTGAACGTCTCTCTAGTCTCTTCAATAAAGGGATTGAACCAGGGACCAACCTCCGACCATTTGGTCACACTTGAGGTTCGCATACCGCTCCATCTTGCAGCAGATTCTCTTGGTCTGCATCCCAAATGGCACCATATGGATCCTCATCAAAAGTAGTGTACTAAATATGGAATAGGGTGCCATTTGGGATGCATGTTTGGTTTACGTGTGCTCCTTTTATAGGGCCCTTTCCTTTAACCACCAACCTCCGTCTCAAAAGCAAACAACACAAATCAAATCAAGTTGTATTTGTCACATGCTTTGTAAACAACAGGTGTAGACTAACAATGAAATGCTTACTTACGGGCCCTTCCCAACTATGCAAAGAGAAACATTTCAAAATAATATAAAAATAATAACACAAGGAATAAATACGCAATGAGTAATGATAACTTGCCTTCATAAAGTATTCATACCCTTTGACTTATTTCACATTTTGTTGTGTTACAGCCTGAATTCCAAATGGAGTAAATCGATTTTTCTTCTCACCCATCTACACACAATACCCCATAATGACAAAGTGAAAATATGTTTGTAGAAATTTTTGCAAATGTATTGAAAAGGAAATACAGAAATATCTAATTTACATAATTATTCACACGTCTGAGTCAATACATGTTAGAACCACCGTTGGCAGCAATTACAGCTGTGAGTCTTTCTGGGTAAGTCTCTAAGAGCTTTGCACACCTGGATTGTACAATATTTGCACATTATTCTTAAAATAACAATTCAAGCTCTGTCAAGTTGTTTGTTGATCATTGCTAGACAGCCATTTTTAAGTCTTGACATAGATTTTCAAGCCGATTTAAGTCAAAACCTTAACTAGGCCACTCAGCAACATTCACTGTCTAGATCCTGGTTCGAATCCAGGCTCTGTCGCAGCCGGCCGCGATTGGGAGACTCATGGGCGGCGCACAATTGGCCCAGCGTCGTCCAGGGTAGGGGAGGGAATGGCCGGCAGGGATGTAGCTCAGTTGATAGAGCATGGCGTTTGCAACGCCAGGGTTGTGGGTTCGATTCCCACGGGGGGCCAGTATAATTTTTTTTTTTTATTCACTAACTGTAAGTCGCTCTGGATAAGAGCGTCTGCTAAAAAAAAAAAAAAAACTGTCGTCTTGGTAAGCAACTCCAGTGTATATTTTGCCTTGTGTTTTAGGTTATTGTCCTACTGAAAGGTGAATTTGTCTCCCAGTGTCTGTTGGAAAGCAGACTGAACCAGGTTTTCCTTTAGGATTTTGCCTGTGCTTAGCTCTATTCCGTTTATTTTTTATCCTTGGCGATGACAAGTGTAACCGGTGTGAAAATGCTAGCTAGCTAGCTTTGCGTGCTAGTGGCATTTCAATCGGTGACTTCACTCGCTCTGAATCCTGAAGTAGATGTTTCCTTGCTCTGCAAGGCTTTTGTGGAGCGATAGGTAACGATGCTTCGAGGGTGACTGTTGTCGATGTGTGCAGAGGGTCCCTGGTTCAAGCCCAGGTTGAGGTGACGAGAGGGTTGGGTTGGAAGCAATACTGTTACACAAGCATACCCATAACATGATGCAGCCCCCACCATGCTTTAAAATGTGAAGAGTGATACTCAGTGTTGTGTTGGAGTTGCCCCAAACGTAACACTTTGTATTCAGGACATAAAGTTCATTTCTTTACCACATTTTGTGCAGTTTAACACTATTATTGCTCACAGATGGAGTCCATGCAAGTTATTAAGTGACCTGTTAAGCAACTTTTTACTCCTGAACTTATTTAAGCTTGCCATAACAAAGGGCTTGAATACTTTTAGACTTTAGACATTCAGCTTTTCAATTTTAATGAATTTGTAAAAATGTCTAAAAACATAATTCACTTTGACATTATGGGGTATTGTGTGTAGGCCAGTGACACAAAATCTAAATGTAATCAATTTTAAATTCAGGCTGTAACACAACAAAATGTGGAACACGTCAAGGGGTGTGAATACTTTCTGAAGGTTCTGTACACAGGGTACCAGTACCGAATCGATGTGCAGGGGTATGAGGTAATTGAGGTAGTATGTACATGTAGGTAGGGGTAAAAGTGACTAGGCAATCAGGATAGATAATAAACAGAGTAGCAGCAGCATATGTGATGAGTCAAAAAAAGTTAGTGGAAGAAGGGTCAATGCAGATAGTCCGAGTAGCTATTTGGTTAACTGTTTAGCAGTCTTATGGCTAAGGGTAGAAGCTGTTCAGGGTCCTGTTGGTTCTAGACTTGGTGCATCGGTACCGCTTGCCGTGCGGTAGCAGAGAGAACAGTCTATGACAGGGGTGGGAAAACCTTTTGGCTCAAGGGCCAAGCAAAACATGTGAAGCATTTATTCATTTTCACATTGACAAGCAACTACTAGTGTACTGTAGGTGTACATATGCTTGCAGAACAATTCTATCCTTGTTTTTTGTGAACACATTTTTCAAAGTGTTCACAAAGTTGATATAATTTATAACATCACAGACACAGTCAAACACACAGACACAGATCCTGCATCTCTACCCTTGTTAAGTACAATCAAACTTATGCAAACTTAAAAAAATATATAAATTATATGACTGGAGACATGGAAAATGTAACAGCAGATGTGTAAAAAAAACGATTAAAAAATTTGAGTGAAACATATGTAAAGAGCATCAGTTTCATTTGGAATGGTCTGATTCTGAAAGCATATTAAGGAACAATTCTCATCTCCATTGTGAGCCATATTTACAGTTATCCAATCACCTCAGCCCAAATCTGACTAATTAGCAATTACCTGTATCCAAGTGCATTGCTGGATAATTCTCACTGCATAACCATCACCATGAAAAAGCATAATCCTTGCCTACCCCAGTCACGGTTATTTGAGTATTAATGTGAACAATGGGTCTGGTCACCTCTCTTGGCAAGGGCATCAAAGTCTGGTGTCATCTTTGATATAGAGATTCTCAGAACAGCTGACAAGTGGTAATTTGTTAAATTTGACCTGTGACGGGATTTGTTGTAATTCATGACTGAGAATGTTTGTTCACACACATACAGTTGAAGTCGGAAGTTTATATACACTTAGGTTGGAGTCATTAAAACTCGTTTTTCAACCACTCCACAAATTTCTTGTTAACAAACTATAGTTTTGCCAAGTCAGTTAGGACATCTACTTTGTGCATGACACAAGTCATTTTTCCAACAATTGTTTACAGACAGATGATTTCACTTATAATTCACTGTATCACAATTCCAGTGGGTCAGAAGTTTACATACGCTAAGTTGACTGTGCCTTTAAACAGCTTGAAAAATTCCAGAAAATGATGTCATGGCTTTAGAAGCTTCTGATAGGCTAATTGACATCATTTGAGTCAATTGGAGGTGTACCTGTGGATGTATTTCAAGGCCTACCTTCAAACTCAATGCCTCTTTGCCTGACATCATGTGAAAATCAAAGTAACTCAATCCCAGAACAACAGCAAAGGACCTCGTGAAGATGCTGGTGGGAACAGGTACAAAAGTGTCTATATCCACAGTAAAATTAGTCCTATATCGACACAACCTGAAAGGCTGCTCAGCAAGGAAGAAGCCACTGCTCCAAAACCACCATAAAAAAGCCAGACTACGGTTTGCAACTGCACATGGGGACAAAGATCGTACTTTTTGGAGAAATGTCCTCTGGTCTGATGAAACAAAAATAGAACTGTTTGGCCATAATGACCATTGTTATGTTTGGAGGAAAAGGGGGGTGGCTTGCAAGCCGAAGAACACCATCCCAACCGTGAAGCACAGGGGTGGCAGCATCATGCTGTGGGGGTGCTTTGCTGCAGGAGGGACTGGTGCACTTCACAAAATAGATGGCATCATGAGGAAGGACAATTATGTGGATATATTGAAGCAACATCTCAAGACATCCGTCAGGAAGTTAAAGCTTGGTTGCAAATGGGTCTTCCAAATGGACAATGACCCCAAGCATACTTCCAAAGTTGTGACAAAATGGCTTAAGGACAACAAAGTCAAGGTATTGGAGTGGCCATCATAAAGCCCTAACCTCAATCCTATAGAAAATGTGTGGGCAGAACCGAAAAAGCGTGTGCGAGCAAGGAGGCCTACAAGCCTGACTCAGTTACACCAGCTCTGTCAGGAGGAATGGGCCAAAATTCACCCAACTTATTGTGGGAAGCTTGTGGAAGGCTACCCAAAATGTTTGACCCAAGTTACCAAATACTAATTGAGTGTATGTTAACTTCTGACCCACTGGGAATGTGATGAAATAAATAAAAGCTGAAATAAATAATTCTCTCTACCATTATTCTGACATTTCACATTCTTAAAATAAAGTGGTGATCCTAACTGACCTAAGACAGGGAAGTTTTACTAGGATTAAATGTCAGGAATTGTGAAAAACTGAGTTTAAATGTATTTGGCTAAGGTGTATGTAAACTTCCGACTTCAACTGTATGTGGACCCGAATAAAACAAGCATCCTTTGGGCGTGCTTTTTAATGTTTGGAAACTTTGTTTCATTCAGTGAGCCATAGAACTGGTCTATTGTTGCTGTTTTGTACTTCTCCTTCAAAGCATTGTCACATTGTATGTCGATGAGCTCCAATTGTGTGTCTGGTGGTGCTTTCTCACTGTCGAAAGACAGGGGGCATGATACAAGCTCCAGCTCAGTCTCAATCTTGGTGAAGCCTGAGAAGCGGTGGGAAAACTCAGCATGCAGGTCGATCAAAGTGCTACTGTATGTCTCAGTGTGGCACTGTGATGTGGGCTCGTTCAGTGCGGCCAGTGTCGGAAAATGAGCGAGAGATGGGCTGCTCATTTGTCTGGAGAACAACATAAGTTTGGCCTTGAATGCTTTCACGTTGGAATACAGTTCATGCACAAAAACACAATTTCCCTGCAGTTTCACATTTAGATCGTTCAGATGCCCCAATATGTCCACACCAAAAGCAAAGTCGCCCAGCCAGTCTGTGTCTTTCAACTCGGAGAAGTCGTCAGCTTTACCAACCATATCAAGGAACATACCTATCTCCCCTTTTAGTTCCCACACACGGCAAAATACTTTTCCCAGGCTTAGCTAGCGCACATTTGAATGGTACAACAAGTCCTGGTGCTCTGCTTCTGTGTCATTGAGCAGCTGAATGAACTGACGATGGTTAAGCCCCCTTGCCCGTATAAAGTTGACAAGTTTTGCTCATTTTTCACGTCAAAAGTTGTCAAGCAATGAAGTGGCTATATGACAGCGCATTCTGAATCTGACTGTAGGCCCAAATACAGAGCGTGCTGCCAAGTTACACCGCCATCTATTGGAGGTTGTTTGTATATCATGGAATTAGTAATTTTAGGCCCAAAATCGTAAGTCAAATATAATAGTATTTAATACATTTAAAAAAATGTCTCGCGGGCCGGATTGAAGTGCCCGGTGTGCCGGATACGGCCCATGGGCCCTACTCAACCCCCCCCCCGGTCTATGACTTGGGTGGCTGGAGTCTTTAACAATTTTTAGGGCCTTCCTCTGACAACGCCTGGTATAGAGGTTCTGGATGGCAGGGAGCTCAGCCCCAGTGATGTACTGGGCCGTACGCACTACCCTCTGTAGCGCCTTCCAGTCGGATGCCAAGCAGTTGCCATACCAAGCGGTGATGCAGCCAGTCAAGATGCTCTCAATGGTGCAGCTGTAGAACTTTTTGAGGATCTGAGGGCCCATGCCAAATCTTTTCAGCCTCCTGAGGAGGAAGAGACGTTGTCGTGCCTACTTCACAACTGTGTTGGTTTATGTGGACCATGGGGGCCAATGCAGAGCATTCTGTTTTATTGCTAGATTCAGCTAAACTTGCAGAAAGGTTATGTTGTACTCCTCCTCCTCCTCCTCCTCCTCCTCCTCCTCCTCCTCCTCCTCCTCCTTCCCCCTCGGCAAACCTTCTCACCCTGCAGTATTTTAGTTATTCCAGCTGTGCTTGAGCTCTTAATGTTGTTGGCATAAAAAGGTGCAAGCACACATATGCGTGCAAGCACACACACATGCACAGGCGTGCACACACACACAGGTAAAAACACACACACACACACACACACACATGCACACATGCACACATCTCCTCACTCTTTCCAGATCAAACCTTTTCCTCCATTGATGGAATGATATGGCGCGCTACCTTTTCTCCTCTCTCATATACCTTTTCTCCTTTCTCATATTCCTTTTCTCCTTTCTCATATTCCTTTTCTCCTCTCTCATATTCCTTTTCTCCTCTCTCATATTCCTTTTCTCCTCTCTCATATTCCTTTTCTCCTCTCTCATATTCCTTTTCTCCTCTCTCATATTCCTTTTCTCCTCTCTCATATTCCTTTTCTCCTCTCTCATATTCCTTTTCTCCTCTCTCATATTCCTTTTCTCCTCTCTCATATTCCTTTTCTCCTCTCTCATATTCCTTTTATCCTCTCTGGCCACCTCTCTTTTCTAATTATTTCTCATTTTTTCCACCTTATCTTTCCCCGTCCTCTCTCCATTCATCCCTCCTACCCTCTCTCTATTCATCCCACTTTTCCTCGCAACCTCTCTCATTCCTCAATCTCCTCTCCCCCTCTATCTCTCCCTCCCCCCTCGTGCTGTAGTGTGTTTCTGCACTGTTGATAAGCGTCAGATAAAGGTTCTCGGTGGTCGCTAATGTAATGATGATGAATGCTACAGCGCTGCCAGTACTCCCCTCCCCCCCCACCCCCTAATGAAATGAACACAAATACAGTATCCCTTCAGCAAGGAGGGGGGTCACCAAATCTAAGAAGACACTTAGAGTTTATAGATAAATCTCCCCAGTGTGTGTGTGTTTGTTCGTGCGTGCGTGCGTGCGTTCTAGATTAAATGGTGCAATTGGAAGTACACCTTCAGTATTTGTATCCGTAATATTATTTTTGTTTATATAAGTTTCCATATTGTGTTACTGTGTCACGACAACAATAGATTGACTATTTCGATACCTTCAATAATTATTTGTCAAAGGCAATGTTTTTTAGCTTGTTGTTTAACACGGTGTAAAAAAAAAACACTGCTTTAAAAAAATATATATATAATTTGAGTCAATTGGAGGTGTACCTGTGGATGTATTTCAAGGCCTACCTTCAAACTCAGTGCCTCTTTGCTTGACATCATGGGAAAATCAAAAGAAATCAGCCAAGACCTCAGAAAAAAAATGGTAGACCTCCACAAGTCTGGTTCATCCTTGGGAGCAATTTCCAAACGCCTGAAGGTACCATGTTCATCTGTACAAACAATAGTACGCAAGTATAAACACCATGGGACCATGCAGCCGTCATACCGCTCAGGAAGGAGACGCATTCGGTCTCCTAAAGATAAATGTACTTTGGTACGAAAAATGCAAATCAATCCCAGAACAACAGCAAAGGACCTTGTGAAGATGCTGGAGGAAACAGGTACAAAAGTATCTATATCCACAGTAAAACGAGTCCTATATCGACATAACCTGAAAGGCCGCTAAGCAAGGAAGAAGCCACTGCTCCAAAACTGCCATAAAAAAGCTAGACTACGGTTTGCAACTGCACATGGGGACAAAGATCGTACTTTTTGGAGAAATGTCCTCTGGTCTGATTAAACAAAAATAGAACTGTTTGGCCATAATGACCATCATTATGTTTAGAGGAAAAATGGTGTAGCTTGCAAGTCGAAGAACACCATCCCAACTGTGAAGCACGGGGGTGGCAGCATCATGCTGTGGGGGTGCTTTGCTGCAGGAGGGACTGGTGCACTTCACAAAATAGATGGCATCATGAGGAAGGACAATTATGTGGATATATTGAAGCAACATCTCAAGACATCAGTCAGGAAGTTAAAGCTTGGTCGCAAATGGGTCTTCCAAATGGACAATGACCCCAAGCATACTTCCAAAGTTGTGGCAAAATGGCTTAAGGACAACAAAGTCAAGGTATTGGAGTGGCCATCACAAAGCCAAACCTCAAACCTGTAGAAAATTTGTGGGCAGAACTGAAAAAGCGTGTGCGAGCAAGGAGGCCTACAAACCTGACTCAATTACACCAGCTCTGTCAGGAAGAATGGGCCAAAATTTACCCAACATATTGTGGGAAGCTTGTGGAAGTTAAACAATTTAAAGGCAATGCTACCAAATACTAATTGAGTGTATGTAAACTTCTGACCCACTGGGAATGTGATGAAATAAATAAAACCTGAAATAAATTATTCTCTCTACTATTATTCTGATATTTCACATTCTTAAAATAAAGAGGTGATCCTAACTGACCTAAGACAGGGAATTCATACTAGGATTAAATGTCAGGAATTGTGAAAAACTGAGTTTAAATGTATTTGGCTAAGGTGTATGTAAACTTGCGACTTCAACTGTATAATTGGTAGCTATATTTCAAAGACTAGCTAGTTACTATTTGAACAGTTTTTGTCAAACTACTTTGTTTTTATTGATGCTTTTATGACTGAAAGTTGGCAAGAAAAATGCCCCTCCTAATTTTACTGCGAAATGTTGTTTTCATATAATTTGGCTGATTAGGGGGCTTGTGCACATTTACATTAGTGTTTCATTAGCTAGTTAGCTAAGTTACCGACTGACTAAGCTAATTTGTATTCATGTTTTTGTTGTTATTGCGTTTCAGGGGGAGTGGCATTGCTGACAGGCCAGCATGCTGACAGGGCAGGGCACATATTGGGCACATATAGCCTCCTGTAGCTCAGTTGGTAGAGAATGGCGCTTGCAACGGCAGGGTTGTGGGTTCGATTCCCACGGGGGGCCAGTATGAAAAATGTATGCACTCACTAACTGTAAGTCGCTCTGGATAAGAGCGTCTGCTAAATGACTAAAATGTAAATGTAATATTCACAAAGAATCTCGGAGTAGTACTGATTTTAGGATACAATTTGCCTTCACACTGAGTACAATTACATTGACAAGGGGGAGGTTATCCTAGATTACTATCCCTACTCTGAGATTCTTTGTGAATATGGGACCTGGAAGAAAGCTGTTGGCCAATACCTTGCACAGCAGTCGTTTCATCACAGGACCCTAGGCAACCCTGTTCCTGGAGTGCCGCAGGTACTGCAGGATTTTGTTTCAACTAGGCACCACACCAGGGGTGCGTTCAGTTCTCTTGAAAGTTTGCTACGTTGCAGAACGGTTTGTACTGAACACCACGTTTTCCCAAAACATTGTTGTACGTTGTTGAACTGACTTTGAGATACGTTTGCTCCGTTCGGTGGGTGTGCCAGGTTGTGGCTTGAAGCAATGAGTAAAGTATTTAAAGAGCAGCGGTGCATTTTGAACCCACAACCCAACACTTCCCTGTTTTTCAACTAGTCTTTCAGTACAGCACCGTTTCCATTCCATTGACCGTACTATTACGTTTTTATGAACTAAACGCAACCCTGACCAACTGAGCTAATTGATCAGTTCAGTGATTGCCTAAATTCAACACACCTGGTCTTAAATCAAAAACATGAAGTGCCTGCACCACTCCAGGACCAGGGTTGCCTACCCCTGCCCTATAGGTATTAGTCAATGGTTATGAACTGAATATTGTATGTGAATTTCCGAATATCAATGACACTAACAAAAGGGTTGAATTGTTCAGCAGCATGTGCAGTAAATGCTAACATGGCTTTGGTGATGAAAGGTACATAATGCATATTTTATGGCATCACGTCTCATCTCACTAACAATTGCTAAGGCGAACAGCAAATTCCACGATTGTGGCTAATCCGTATTGTGGCTGGCTTCACATAGGTGACTTATTCTATCTAGCTCCTCCTTATTTGACTGTAGTTAGCTAGCTGCTAGCTTATTAATTAAGTGTTCACTCTTTTGCTTAATACGTGATCTAGTTAGCGTGAGATAGGCAACATGCGTTGCTTCTGACATGCCCCGATCCTGCTTGCTTTATATCTGACAGATATTTGGCTACCGTAGCTAGATGATAATGGTTTATGATAATTGCAGTTTAGTTAATTATCTAGGTAGCTAGCTAAGTGTAAAACTGAGAGTCTGGCTGTAAAACGCAGCTAGCTAGCCAACTCGACTTTATCAGTTGTAGCCAAGCTAGCTATCTTGATACTCAGTAACATTAGCTTACCATGCATTTCTGGACAACTGGACATTCCTCTCGCCCATCCCGGTCGACGACTCCTTGCCTACTCCCGTCTCTTGGTCTTCTTCTAGGTTCAAAACTATATGGCTGTAGTCCGGTGCCTTAGTGTCAAAGGCAACCCACTAGTAACACAGCCACCTGGTGCAGTCAATGGCTCAGTGTTCCAAAACTGTTCACCAGTTTCTACGTCAAGCAATGATAATGTTTAATTTGTTATTTTTATGTTTTTATGGTGCACAGCAGCATATAATAGATTTTATTGTCAATTTCCCCCCAAAAAGTGACATATTAATACATACAGTAGCTATATTTTTTCATTTAACTAGGCAAGTCAGTTAAGAACAAATTCTTATTTACAATGATGGCCTACACCGGCCAAACCCGGACGACGCTAGGCCAATTGTGCGCTGCCCTATGAGACTCCCAATCACTGCCGGTTGTGATACAGCCTGGAATCGAACCAGGGGGTCTGTAGTGACGCCTCAAGCATTGAGATGCAGTGCCTTAGACCGCTGCGCCACTCGGGAGCCCATATGTGCTACACATTATTGTTTGGGTGGTGCTAATGTGAAACATGGCCTTTAAACTTTGAACACGTACTGTCATACTGAACGCAGCCCAGGCAAATGCAATCGATCAATGCACCGTGGCATTAATCAACCAATGGTGTATAAGATACCACACACATACGTTTGCTTGACACCCCCTCATTATCATATTGGAGGAAGAAATACAGAAATAAATAAATAAATAATATAAATTAATAACATGAAAGAAAGTGGGATGAATTATTTAAATAATTATTTATCTATTTATGTGTGCATGTATTTATTCATTTAATTCTAATTATGGCAGCTTTGGTCCTCCATACAGTGCAGGCAAGCAAAAAAATACACTGTTGAGATTTAAAGCTATGGCGACCATTTCAGAATGTAACAGACTGTTACTACAATTTCAGGTAAAAACTCAATAAAACATGTCTAAAACTAAGGAAAATGTCTGTACATTTCAGCTGTTTCAAAAACATTGCTATGCTATTTTTTTTTTAAATACTGTAAGAGTGTTGGCTCAATGGAACAATTGTGTTTACACTGCCCTGCTTAGAGGGGGGCAACTGTCGGGCGAGTGTCGTGCGTTACCTCTGGAGGTAGTGGTCCAAAGGTGATAAGTTCCCAAGTTTACATTCCAGTACATGTGTAGCCGAGGGTATTTTTTGCAAAAAGTTTAGTAAGTGTGAAGACCCTCAAAGGCAAAAGTTTATTTTGGTGTTTGACTTTGATGTGCACCATTTGCAAATTACTTTAGTCTCAGAGCCTTTGTCATCAAAGCATATAATTTATGTTAAATTGATTTGCTTAATGTGCTTATAAAATAAGAATGTTTATTTTTCTTACCAACAGTCTGAATAGTGGTATTTTAAACCGGTTTAATCGCCTCCCTTTCTGTGGGAAAGGATTATGGTGACACACAAATAAAGATTCACCCTTTCATTCTCCCTACACTAATTGAGTATGGGACAGTCATTTTAAGGAATAAACATTAATATGAAATTTAGATTTATTTTGGGTAATGACTGCAACCGATGCGTGGTTCATAATGCCTTCTTTTGTAAGGTGCTTACTGAGCATGCAAAGACCAACTCTTCTGTTATACAGCGAAAATGAACATTATACAGCCTCCGTAAAATGTTGGTTATTTTTGTGGTATCTCATGCAAACGTGGCGGAATATTTGATTTTCTAATGACATGTAAGTAGATTAGTGTGTATTCTCTAACAGCTAAGGTTTAGGGTAGATGCCCTACAGTACATGACAACATACAGGATCATGACTTTCAAAAGTACTGTATAATATTTACACTGAGTACACAACACATTAAGGACACCTGCTCTTTCCATGACATAGACTGACTAGGTGAAACCAGGTGAAAGCTATGATCCCTTATTGATGTCACTTGTTAAATCCACTTCAATCAGTGTAGATGAAGGGGCGGAGACAGGTTCAAGAAGGATTTTTAAGCTTTGAGACAATTGAGACATGGATTGTGTATGTGAGCCATTCAGAGGGTGAATGGGCAAGACAAAATATTTAAGTGCCTTTGAACGGGGTATGGTAGTAGGTGCCAGGCGCACCGGTTTGTGTCAAGAACTGCAACGCTTAAGAAGGTGTTCTTAAAGTTTTGTACACTCAGTGTACGTGCCTGAGAGAAATCTTCGGATAGAAAAATTGCATTAGCATTTCCTGGCCTAGATTGGAATCTCCAGAAATGGCACGTCCTGTACGTACTTACAATATGACATACTTATGACTTACTATATAATGATAATGGTTATAACTAGGGCCCAGAGTTTATCCTGGTCAGGTGGGACACATAGTCAGGAAAAACTCTGGGCCCTACTGATAATCCATGTACTGTAAGTGTCCAGAAAACTCAGGAGTTCAGAATCAGATATCAGTTGCATTGCTTGAGTGTGAAGACACTGATAAAAGGAACCAAGAAGTGGAAAGAGAGAGGTTAAAAGATAAACAGAATGAGAGAAAGAGACAGAGAGACAGACAGAGAGGAACACTTGCAGGATTGGGTGTAGCGGTGGCATCCAGATCAGCGGGATTATGAGGGAAAAAGTCATGCTTTTAATTGCTGGTCTCAAACCATGGACCGCTCCGAATGCTTCGTAACACAAAGGGGTGTGAATATTTGCTCTAGCAATGGAATGTGTATGCCCCTGCTATATATTTCCCTTCTGAATCTGAATATCCCTCCTTCCTTCCAACCTTAACTTTCTATATTTTTCTGAGAGACTGACTCACCTGGGGGGAGGTAGAGAGGTTTAGAGGCTCAAACAAGGAAGTTAGCCCACCCACGCACGCATGCTTACGCACGCACACACACACCGGCAAAAGCATTGGCAGGTCGAGGGGTGTAGGTTTGTCCCTTTTCGTTTATTCTCTTTTCCCTTCGTCTTTTGCAAGAAGTTCAATCGTCAGAACGGTGCAATTTAAAAGAGGGCAGAAAAAACCTGACTCTTTTGTCTGATCTCCTCTATGCCAGAGACAGAATGTCAGTCGAGGAGTGCCTCACGTTTGAGTTTCTATGGTTGCAGGCCATTGAAAGTGGGTGAGTGGCTTGCTGTCTCTCTCACGCTCACGCACACACGCACGCACACACACACACACACACACACACACACACTCACTCTTGTTGTTCTCCAAAAAATGGAAAAAAGCCCTGAAACGAACCCCAAAACTAAAACACTCATCTTATCAAACGCATACCAGTGATTTGAGATGAGATCTGTTGTAGAAAGATAGAAATGAGGTCTGGAGTGACATGGGACACATGTATTCATGTGGGAGTGATTAGAGGAAGAGCTCTTGTTTAATTCTGTTTTGATTGGTCAGGGAGTAATTGTGCTGTGTTTTTTTTTGGGGGGGGGGGCAATCCACGATTGTTTACAGATGTTGTTGTCGGCTTAGAATGGAGGGTTGGAAAAAACAAAACAAAGCGCACCTTGTTTGTCTGAAGTTGCCTCCCCTCCCTCTACACCACCCATCCCCTTCTCCTGTACATTCAACATCAGTCCTGTGTATTTCAGCCCTATTCACCAACCCCCCTCTTTCTAACCTGCTAGTGTTTATGGGATGGAAGACAACTAAACAGAATCGTTAGGCAATTAGGACTCTTTATTTGAATGAAAAATGTTGTACAGACTAAATATTTCCAGCAATTATCCTTGAATTATGGCGTGTCTCGGGGTCTAAGTGAAGGGCTTGCAGTGGATTTAAATGATCCCATGTTTTATATTGTGGTTTAGCATGTTTGGTTGCTGTCTCCATGGCTAGGGTTCAGGGATGACATGACCCAAATAGAGGTTCTGAACTGAGCTGAGACGGTTTGCTACTATAGACTGTTGGCTGAACCTCTTAAAGGGGCAATCTGAGATTCTAGTCCCAAAATCGATGTACCAAACCCAGATTTGCCCTTTAAAATGGAGAGACCGCATTAACCGAAACAATGTTTGTTCTTTGAGAGAAGGAAAAATCGCCCGGCACCATGATATTCCCAAAAGCACCCCAGACAAGCCTTAATTTTGGGGGTTGTGAATGTTTCTCTCTCTGTAGAATCCCCTGAATGTTTCTTCTTTCTCTCTGGAAGAGGAGGAATTATCCGTACGTACCTATCCACAACCTTCACTTCTGTGTACTCTAAGATATAACCTGAACTTATTGAACAGCAACTTCTTTAACTAATATACTTTTAAATAAAATGTATAGAACTTAATTCCCCCACATTACTGGAAGTTTACTATGTCATAGTTCAAAATTGGGTGAGATGAGAAGTTAGCTAACTGTCCCATTTGTAAGATTGCAAAATTATCAAGATTCCCAGGTTTTTACAGAAATCCCGGTTGGAAGATTCATGCTATAAGGCCCGTTGGGTGCATTGAGAGGGCAGTGGTAAGATCAAACATAACAATTATGAGTGAAAATAAACAGAGTGGAGCTGGTGGATTGACCCATGGCCCTCTTTGTGGCCAGGGATAAAAGGGGATTGGCTGGGAGGACTTCCTTAAGGTATAGAGGTCAGAGGTCAGCAAACATGAAGCGCCAGTTCCATGGGATTGTTTTCTTGAAGGCTTTTAGATTTCATGCTTTTAATTTAATACAGTTAGTTTCTCAAGAGGTGAAGACATCCCACTGGGCACAGATGTCAGTTCAACGTCTAGTTTTTATTGACATTTGGTTGTGTCACCATGTTATTGGATTTTGGTTAAAAGTTGGGTGAGAAAAATACTGAATAATAATATTGAATGCCTTTAAGTTGTTGACTTTTTGCAAATCCAGTTAGTTTTCCACATTGATTCAATGTCATCACATTGATTTTTTGTGTTGCGATGACATGGAAACAACGTTGATTCAACCGGTTTTTGCCCAGTGGGATACTGTTGCATCTCTATTGTTGAGAGAGTGTGACATCAACTTTTGGAGCAATTCAACAACGATGTCTTTACACTTAATTACGCTTTGTCTTGTTAAAGAATTGGTCAGTTTAACAATTGCTTGAAGCTTTAAACAAAACAAAAGTGTTCGAGTTTTACTATGATAGACACTCCATGGACCATCATCACTGGGAGACCAATGTATCTGGAGAGATTGTTAGGAAAGTCTGTAGCATGACAGTTTGCTCTAATAAAGCTCTGCAATGGGACATTCTACTATAGGTCTGCTCTTGTTGACATTTTCTTGTACACCTTTCCTCTACCCCCCCAGGTGTCCTGTCTCCATGAGGTGCTGAGGAATGAGCAGTCGCCATGGAAACCCAGTCCCAGGCCGGTTCTGCAGCTGAGAAGAAGAAGAGGGTGGAGACCATCGTGGCGACCAAGGGCTCGTCCACGCGTGCAGACATCAGCGAGAAGGCTGTGGCCTCCAGCACTACGTCCAATGGTAAGGATCGTTTCCACCTTTTACCTGCTCCTCCTGTCTCTTTCTTGTCTTTTCTCACCCCGAACAGGGAGTTACAATGAGTTGAATGGTTTGGTCATAATGTTGAGATATTGGTGTTTCTTCATTTAGGATGCTGTTTGTAGTGGAATGCAAGATGTGAATGGATCATATACTTACAAATGATTTCTGAATGTGCATACCAATCAAACTCAATCATGTGTAATGTCGAAAACAAGGGCAGGCCCTTTTGGAGAAGGTTGAGTTCATATACAGCAATCTTATATGCAACATCTTGAATACATGACAAAAGATTTTCATCGTTCAGTCTTTTGGCCCTCACAACACAGCTGCAGAATGAAGAATATTAGATAACAAAATAACTTTTTCTCCAGGAGTGACTAGGACTGCCAGATAAAAGTCATAACAAACCTAGAGGACAAATGACCATGACTTAAGTTGCAGCTGTGGTCATTAGCTGGAGCTGTAAGAGTTATGGATTGAGGTGGATAGAGGGGTGTGGGGGGGGGGTGAGGGTGTAGTAGACTTAGGGGTGTCAGCGGAGAGAGAGAGAGAGAGGGAAGCACTCTGTGGCCCTGGGTTTCCATCTTATTTGTAGGATGTCAAATGTTATCGTTCCAGGTCCGCGGCAGGAGACTCTCTCCAGGAGAGGGTTAATGACTGAGAGGGTCTCTCTCTGTCTCTCACACTCACTGTCTCACTCTCTCATTCGCTCTCTCACTCTCTCACTTTTAATCTTTCTCTTTCTCTCTCCTCTCTTTCTCTCTCTCGCTCTCTCTCTCCATATGGGAGTTATAGCAGGAAGTTGAGTGGGGTGGGGGTGGGGGTGGTGTGTAGGGGGGAATGCATCCCGATGCATCTTGGGAACACTCTCCCTCTCTTACTCATTCCCAGATGGCTGACACTATTTTATTAATTTAAGGGGGAAGAGAAAAATACGTTTTACGGTGTGGAAAAAGCATGGATGTAATTTGGCTCTGGTGATTGTGGATTTTTCTTTGTAATGCTCCGGTAATTACTCCTACTTGTCTTGGAAACTTACTCCCGCAATGATCTGAACCTACACAAGGGGCCATACCTGGGGTTAAAGAGTAGGTAAACAAGGCAAAAAATACTATTCTTATCCAAGATCACAGGAGAGCGAGAGAGAGAGAGAGAGGGAGAGATAGGAAGAATGAGGGATGATACTTATCCACAGAGAAAGAGATAGCTTACACATGTTTTGGTGCAGGTTCTAATGACAGCACATTCCCCATGTGGCCCCAGAACTCATAACATCTTATCAGGTGTAACCTTACCTCCCTGTCAACTTTAACGCCTGTAGCCCCCCCTGTCCCCGCTCCTTCCCATACAAACAAAAGGTAATTGTGAGCAGCTGTGGAACCCCAGTGGCTGGCTCTTCTCAGGAAGGCCCAGGCGAATATTTCCCCTGTCATGCGGCAGAGTAGTGGCCCCTGAACCCACACAGGGGAAACCCTGTAGGACACCCCTCCACCACAGCATGCTACGATTAGAACTGAAAAAGTAAAAGCTAGCGAAAAGTGAAAAATAAGTAGGAGGGGCAGTTATTGGTAGACTTATGGACTGTTTTAGCTTTAGTCTCTCTGAAGTGTTTTCTGTTGCAATACAATTACAACACGATTGAGTGTTTTGGTTTTGTTTGTGATTAAAGCATGTGGAAATAATTTTTGGGAAAACCACGTTTTTTTGGGACTTAATTGATTCAAATGTTGGCAAGTCCTGGAGGTTATAATTTGATTAGATGACTCCAATTTTCATTTGAAATGGAGGCAATGTTTTTTGTGACGAAATTGACTTCATGACATTACTAACCACTCTCCCAAATCTAATTCCAGAACACAAAGAACAAAGAGGAAAAATATAACTTTTTTATTTCTAAAGATTAGAATGTTTTGGTTCTTTATATTATGTATAGATAACACAAGTAAATTAGTTGTGGTTTGTAATCATGGTTAAAAATACAGTACTTATATTCAGTAAAAACCCTAGGGCTTGGTCTAGTTTACACATGCAGTATGTAACAGTGTGTGTACATACAGCTCTGGAAAAAATGAAGAAACTACTGCAAATGTTTCTTAAATCAGCATCTCTACATGTATGACAGCCATTCAATTCCAGTGTCTGTTGAATTCCAACACAGGCACACCTCATTCTACTGAATTAGGTACTGATTAGGTGATCACATGAACCAAATCTTATTTAACGAGGAAAAGTATAAAAACCACTGCTGTGGTCATCACTATCCTCTTGCAATAGGACCAGCTGGATGGCAAAAACAGTGCTAATAGTACCTCAAATGTAATATTAATCAAAAAATAACTATTGACCATGCCAAAAGAGTTGAAAAGGAAAGTTTTGAGTGAGGAAAAGAAGGGTTCAATTCTGGCTTTACTGGCAGAGGGATACAGTGAGCGTCAGGTTACTTCCATCCTTCAAATTTCAATGACGGCGGTTCATAAGAACTAGTTCAAGCAGCAGACATTGGGAACAACAAAGCTACAGACTGGCAGAGGGCGAAAACGACTCTCTACTGACCGGGATGACCGCCAACTCATTCGAATGTCACTCAACAACCGTAGGATGACATCAAGTGACCTACAAAAAGAATGGCAAACGGCAGCTGGGGTGAAGTGCACGGCGAGGACGGTTCGAAGCAGGCTTCTAGGGGCAGGGCTGAAGTCGTGCAAAGCTAGAAAAAAGCCCTTCATCAATGAGAAGCAAAGAAGAGCCAGGCTGAGGTTTGCAAAATACCATAAGGATTGGACCGTAGAGGACTGGAGTAAGGTCATCTTCTCTGATGAGTCCAATTTTCAGCTTTGCCCAACACCTGGTCGTCTAATGGTTAGACGGAGACCTGGAGAGGCCTACAAGCCACAGTGTCTCGCACCCACTGTGAAATTTGGTGGAGGATCGGTGATGATCTGGGGGTGCTTCAGCAAGGCTGGAATCGGGCAGATTTGTCTTTGTGAAGGACGCATGAATCAAGCCACGTACAAGGTTGGCCTGGAAGAAAACTTGCTTCCTTTTGCTCTGACATTGTTCCCCAACTTTGAGGATTGGTTTTTCCAGCAGGACAATGCGCCATGCCACACAGCCATGTCGATCAAGGTGTGGATGGAGGACCACCAGATCAAGACCCTGTCATGGCCAGCCCAGAACCCCATTGAAAACTTCTGGAATGTGATCAAGAGGAAGATGGATGGTCACAAGCCATCAAACAAAGCCGAGCTGCTTGAATTTTTGCGCCAGGAGTGGCATAAAGTCACCCAACATCAATGTGAAAGACTGGTGGAGAGCATGCCAAGACGCATGAAAGCTGTGATTGAAAATCAGGGTTATTCCACCAAATATTGATTTCTGAACTCTTCCTAAGTTAAAACATTAGTATTGTGTTGTTTTAAAATGAACATGAACTTATTTTCTTTGCATTATTCGAGGTCTAACAACACTGCATCTTTTTTTGTTATTTTGACCAGTTTTCATTTTCTGCAAACAAATGCTCTAAATGACAATATTTTTATTTGGAATTTGGGAGAAATGTTGTCAGTAGTTTATAGAATAAAACAAAAATGTTATTTTTACCCAAACACATACCTATAAATAGTAAAACCAGAGAAACTGATCATTTTGCAGTGGTCTCTTAATTTTTTCCAGAGCTGTATGTCCTGAGGAGTTCCCTAACTCAATACAAATCAGAACAGTGGACAACTTTTGTTTCTTCCTTTCTGTCCTTTATCTGGTTTCTTTTGTTTCTTCCTTTCTGTCCTTTATCTGGTTTCTTTGTTTCTTTGCTCCTTTGTTATTATCTCTCTCTATTTTCTCTCACTTTTTTATATCCTACTACCCTCTCTTTTCTGCCGACATGCACTCCTCTCTTCCACTCTCTCTTCCTCTCTTCTTCTTCTATGTAAGTTTTGTCAGAGTTGAGAGAGCTTGCTTGGCTTTGTAATGTGGAGTCTTGGAGGGGGAGCTTGCTAGCTAGCATTCCCACATGGTTGGCTAAATGGTGGCTTCATCCTGTGCGCCATTCATCTCCTCGCCAGCTCCCCTGGCCTGAAAGCTCAAAAGGGCCGACTGAGCCACAAGAATGCTGTGATTGGTGTTCTTTAGGAGGGGCAGGGGGAGGCAGGGGGGAGGCAAGGGAGAGACCTCCCCCCACCCTCATCATTCTCCAGGCAGGTGGACCACAAAGTCTCCTGATTCTTTTGTTGCTTCCCTGCTCTTTGGCTGAATAAATCCTGTCGTCATGGGATAATTTGCTAATAAAAAAAATAAAAAAAATAAGGGAGGGAGGGAAGAAGGGAGGGAAAGGCCCCGGCTTATTGGTTGAGGAGAGAGAGGGTGAAAAAAAAAGGAGAGGAAAGAGAGGGACAAGGGGAGTGAGAGAGAGGGAGGGCTAGAAGAGAGGGAAAGAGTGAGTGAGGGAGAGGGAAGTGAGAGATGTGAGATACATTTTTTGATTATTTCTTTTGCGAGATGGGAGGGTTTGAGTTAGCGAGCTAGTTTAGGAAATTGTAGTGGAATGCATGCCCTAAAGTAGCAGGGTGTCTGTAGACCAGAGGAGGCTGGTGGGAGGAGCTATAGGAGTATGGGATCATTGTAAAGGCTGGAATGTAAATCAATGGCATGGTACCAAACACATCAAACACATTAAAACAACGTGTTTGACTCTGTTCTATTTGATTCCATTCCTGCCATTACAATGAGCCCGTCCTCCTATAGCTCCTCCCACCAGCCTCCTCTGCTGTGAACCTAATAGTTTATGAAGGAAGGACTTGAGACCTTTTAAAGGGATACTTCAGGATTTTGGCAATGAAGCCCTTTATCTACTTCCCCAGAGTCAGAGGAACTCATGGATACCATTTTTATGTCTCTGCATCCAGTATGAAGGAAGTTAGATGTAATTTCGTGAGCCATCGCTAACTAGTGTTAGCGCAATGACTGGAAGTCTATAATATCTACTAGCATGCTAGCAGTTACCATAGACTTCCAGTCATTGCGCTAACGCTAGTTAGCAATTGGGTTAACACTATTTAGCAACTTCCTTCAAACTGCACACAGAGACATAAATATAGTATCCATCAGTTTATCTGACTCTGGGGAAGTAGATAAAGGGCTTCATTGCCAAAATCCTGAAGTATCCCTTTAACGGTCACGCTTGGAAGGGCAGGAGCTGGAGTCTCAGAGGCCCAAAAGTTAAGCCTTGAAGAGCAAGGAATTTTCTGCTTATGTGTAGTAGGTTACCAGCGAAATCCCTAACCCAAACGGAGAGCCTGGCAAAAGTGTTTAGGAGAGAAAAGGAGCTGTTGACTGCTTTGAAAACATAAAAAACCTCAGAGAGAGAGGAGAAGGAGAGATACATAGAGAGAAGGGGAAAGATAGAGGAGAAAAAGTGAGGGGCCACCTTCTTTTTAGGCAGCCATTTAAATGATCAATTGTAAATAGAAGGGGGATGTCATCTAACAGAAATAAAGTTCCCGCTTAACAGCGGGGATGGAAAGTAATTTACAGATACGCTGTCCCCGGCCATTTTTGTGCCGCCTAGATAAGGTTTCATTTCAGAAACGGATAGGAGACATTTTCACTTACGGGGCCCCCATTCTGCGACACCTGTGATAACAGCTTGTGGACCCTAATTGAAAATGGGTTTCAAAATGGATTTTCACATTTCTTCCCCTCCCTCCCTCACCCCGTTCCTTACTCATTGCCCCCCTCTCCCCCTACCTCCTCACCCCCATCATCACAAACCCCCCACCTCTGCTCCCATCCCTTTTCCGTGGCGTTCCATGTGTCTGGAAATATTGGAGGAATGGAGGGCCAGGGAAGAGGGGAGAAGGAGGGAGAGGAGGGGGGACGGTTTTCCAGGCGTTGGGGAAAATGGAGCGAGGGGAGCGGATTATCCCTCAGCACCCTGTCAGCGGTATGACAGCCTTGCGATTGGTCTTATTAATGAAATCATTGATCACTTGATGGGACTCATAATCAATTTTCTCCACTGTGTCCTCCTGCCCCCTCTTCACACACGCACACACACGTTTGTTTTACTATCCTTGTGGGGACCAAATAATTGATTCCCTAACCCCAACCGTTACCCTAAGTGCCACCATCAATGGAAACAGGATGCACTTTAGCTCAATTTTGAGGCTCACAGCAGTTATTAAGTTATTTATGTTTTAAATGTTTTCTAAATTTGCAAAAATTTCTAAAAACCTGTTTTCACTTTGTCTTTATGGGGTATGTGTAGATTGATGATACTTTTTTAAATATTTTTTTAAATAATTTTTAGAATAAGGCTGTAACGTAACAAAATGTGGAAAAAGGGAAGGTGTCTGAATACTTACCGAATTCACTGTATAGCCTTGTTATTGTTATTTTATTGTGTTACTTTTTTTAAAATGTTAGTTTATTTAGTAAATATTTTCTCAACTCTTATTCTTCTTAAAACTGCATTGTTGGTTAAGGGCTTGTAAGTAAGCATTTCACGGTAAGGTCTACACCTGTTGTATTCGGCACATGTGACAAATACAATTTGATTTGATTTGAAAGGACAAGACTGCTGAGGGATGGAGCTCTGGATGGCATCAGAGAGAGAAGGGAGGAGATCTGTTGGTGATATGAAATATATTCCTGTGTAATCATAATTTATTTCATAATTTTGTGCCTGCTTGTACATATCTTTCTGGCTGGTAGCTCTAGTATGGTCTTGTGAGAAGTTTATAGATCTGCTAGATATTGTTGATTGATGTCTATGGTTGGGGCTATGATTGAATATGCTTGTAGACTTGCACAATGTTTGTAGACTTGTAGTCTGCTTGTGGTAATAGTAGTTTTGACTGTGACTGTACTAGTGTGGGCTGTATAGGTGTAGTGTGGTTCCTGTGGTAGAAAGCAGGAAGGTGGGTTCTCTCTCTCTCTCTCTCTCTCTCTCTCTCTCTCTCTCTCTCTCTCTCTCTCTCTCTCTCCCCTCTCTCTCTCTCTCTCTCTCTCTCTCTCTCTCTCTCTCTCTCTCTCTCTCTCTCTCTCTCTCTCTCTCTCTCTCTCTCTCTCTCTCTCTCTCTCTCTCAAATTTCAATTCAATTTTTATTGGCATGGGAAACGTATGTTAACATTGCCAAAGCAAGTGAAGTAGATAGTAAACAAAAGTGAAATAAACAATAAATATTAACAGTAAATATTACACTCAGAATTTCCAAAATAATAAAGACATTTCAAATGTCATGTTATGTATATATACAGTGTTGTAACGATGTGCAAATAGTACAAATGGGAAAATAAATAAACATAATAATGGGTTGTATTTACAATGGTGTTTGTTCTTCACTGGTTGCCCTTTTCTTGTGGCAACAGGTCACAAATCTTGGTGCTGTGATGGCACACTGTGGTTTTTCACCCAGTAGATAAGGGAGTTTATCAAAATTGGGTTCTCTCTCTCTCTCTCTCTCTCTCTCTCTCTCTCTCTCTCTCTCTCTCTCTCTCTCTCGGACAGCCGGGGTTAATGAGAGAGGGGTCTGATGGGGGGATAAGGGACCTCAGGGGGAGCGCTGGCTGAAAGGAACACACAAAAGGAGTGACCACCTTCAATTAGATACAGAGATATGAACAGAAAATCAATGTGGCCCTGTACACATGCACACACACACACACAATCATGCAGTAAGCTGCGGCCTCCACCAGTGAGCCAGCCGTCTCATGGTCCTCTGCACTGAAGGCAATTTCCTGCAGCAGTGGGGCGACAGGCTTTGGCAGGGACTCCTCACAGCGGCCTGAGGCACAGGATTAGGGTGGCCCGCTGACTACTCAGGGCGGAGGCTCCCTCAGCTAGCCCAACCCAACAACCTCAAACCAGCCTGGCCTCCTTCTGGCTGCCTGGAGGAACCACACTGATCCATCCAGCATCCATCCACCTCTGGACTGGAAATAAAACTCCAGTGCTTTCACCTACTGGGCTGTAGGGGCCTCCAGCAGTACTCAACTGTAGCATGCAGAAACTCTCTCTCTCTGGCCCTTAAGGGGTATTAAAACCTACCCTAACCAGAAACCGTGGATAGATGACAGCATTTGCGAAAAACTGAAAGCACGAACCACCACATTTAACCATGGCAAGGTGATGGGGAATATGGCAGAATACAAACAGAGTGGTCGTTCCCTCCGCAAGGCAATCAAACAGGCAAAACGTCAATATCGAGACAAAGTGGAGTCGCAATTCAACGGCTCAGACACGAGACGTATGTGGCAGGGTTTACAGACAATCACGGACTACAATAGGAAAACCAGCCATGTCAAGGACACCGACGTCTTGCTGCCAGACAAGCTAAACAAGTTCTTTGCCCACTTTGAGGATAACACAGTGGCACCGACGCGGCCAGCTATCAAGGACTGTGGGCTCTCCTTCTTCGTGGCCGACGTGAGTAAGACATTTAAACGTGTTAACCCTCGCAAGGCTGCCGGCCCAGACGGCATTCCTAGCCGCGTCCTCAGAGCATGCGCAGACCAGCTGGCTGGTGTGTTTACGAACATATTCAATCTCTCCCTATCCCAGTCTGCTGTCCCCACATGCTTCAAGACGGCCACCATTGTTCCTGTACCCAAGAATGCAAAGGTAACTGATCTAAATGACTACCGCCCCGTAGCACTCACTTCTGTCATCATGAAGTGCTTTGAGAGACTAGTCAAGGATCATATCACCTCCAACTTACCCGTCACCCTAGACCCACTGCAATTTGCTTACCGCCCCAATAGGTCCACAGATGATGCAATCGCCATCACACTGCACACTGCCTTATCCCATCTGGACAAGAGGAATACCTATGTAAGAATGCTGTTCATTGACTATAGCACAGCATTCAACACCATAGTACCCTCCAAGCTCATCATCAAGCTTGAGGCCCTGGGTCTCAGCCCCGCCCTGTGCAATTGGGTCCTGGACTTTCTAACGGGCCGCCCCCAGGTGGTGAAGGTAGGAAACAACATCTCCACTTCGCTGATCCTCAACACTGGGGCCCCACAAGGGTGTGTGCTCAGCCCCCTCCTGTACTCCCTGTTCACTCATGACTGCATAGCCATGCACGCCTCCAACTCAATCATCAAGTTTGCAGACGACACAACAGTAGTAGGCTTGATTACCAACAACGATGAGACAGCCTACAGGGAGGAAGTGAGGGCTCTCGGAGTGTGGTGCCAGGAATATAACCTCTCACTCAACGTAAAAAAAACAAAGGAGATGATCGTGGACTTCAGGAAACAGAAGAGGGAGTACCCCCCTATCCACATCGATGGGACAGCAGTGGAGAAGGTGGAAAGTTTGAAGTTCCTCTGCGTACATATCACTGACAAACTGAAATGGTCCACCCACACAGACAGTGTGGAGAAGAAGGCGCAACAGCGTCTCTTCAACCTTAGGAGGCTGAAGAAATTTGGCCTGTCACCTAAAACCCTCACAAACTTTTACAGATGCACAATTGAGAGCATCCTGTCGGGCTGTATCACCGCCTGGTACGGCAACTGCACCGCCCACAACCGCAGGGCTCTCCAGATGGTGTTGCGATCTGCACAATGCATCACCGGGGGCAAACTACCTGCCCTCCAGGACACCTACAGCACCTGATGTCACAGGAAGGCCAAAAAGATAATCAAGGACAACTACCACCCAAGCCACTGCATGTTCACCCCGCTATCATCCAGAAGGCGAGGTCAGTACAGTTGCATCAAAGCTGGGACCGGGAGACTGAAAAACAGCTTCTATCTCAAGGCCATCAGACTGTTAAACAGCCATCACTAGCACAGAGGCGCTGCTGCCTACATACAGACTTGAAAATCACTGTCCACTTTAATAAATGGAACACTAGTCACTTTAATAATGCCACTTGAATAATGTTCACATGTCTTGCATTACCCATCTCATATGTATATACTGTATACTATACTATCTATTGCATCTTAGCCTATGTCACTCTGATAATGACATTGCTCATCCATATATTTATATGTTCTTATTCCATTCCTTTACTTAGATTTGTGTGTATTAGGTATTTGTTGTGGAACTGTTAGATATTACTTGCTAGATATTGCTGCACTGTCGGAACTAGAAGCAAAATAATTTCGCTACACTCGCAATAACATCTGCTAACCATGTGTATGTGACCAATACATTTGATTTGATTTGATTTGAAGGCATATTAAAGTGCCATGCTTATTCAACGTTAATGAGGTAAATATGCTGTAATGGGAGCAAGCATGCACACATGAATGCACACGCAGGAATGCATGCACACATGCACATCAGTGACGGTCAGCGACGTTTAAGATGAGGAAGGACGATTATTTTTTATGAGCATTGCTTTATTTCTATTACAGCATATTGGATGAGTGTTATTCATATTCCATTCACCCAGCTCAATGTAACATTGATAGGTTTAGGCTACAACATACTCAAATTTTCCCTATACAGAGGCTTACGAAAGTATTCACCCCCCCTTGGCATTTTTCCTATTTTGTTGCCTTACAACCTGGAATTAAAATTGATTTTTTTGGGGTTTGTATAATTTGATTTACACAACATGCCTCCCACTTTGAAGATGCAAAATATGTTTTATTGGTTTCCCTCAAGAATTTCCCTGTATTTAGCGCCATCCATAATTCCTTCAATTCTGGCCAGTTTCCCAGTCCCTGCCGATGAAAAACATCCCCACAGCATGATGCTGCCACCACCATGCTTCACTGTGGGGATGGTGTTCTCGGGGGGATGAGAGGTGTTGGGTTTGCGCCAGACATAGCGTTTTCCTTGATGGCCAAAAAACTCAATTTTAGTCTCAACTGACCAGAGTACCTTCTTCCATATGTTTGGGGAGTCTCCCACATGCCTTTTGGCGAACACCAAATGTGTTTGCTTATTGTTTTCTTTAAGCAATGGCTTTTTTCTGGCCACTCTTCCGTAAAGCCCAGCTCTGTGGAGTGTATGGCTTAAAATGGTCCTATGGACAGATACTCCAATCTCCGCTGTGGAGCTTTTCAGCTCCTTCAGGGTTATCTTTGGTCTCTTAGTTGCCTCTCTGATTAATGCCCTCCTTGCCTGGTTCGTGAGTTTTGGTGGGCGGCCCGCTCTTGGCAGGTTTGTTGTGGTGCCATATTCTTTCAATTTTTTAATAATGGTGCTCCGTGGGATGTTCAAAATTTCGGATATTTTTTTATAACCCAACCTTGATCTGTACTTTCAGAACAGTGGCACTTAGATTGCACACAGGTGGACTTTATTTAACTAATTATGTGACTTCTGAAGGTAATTGGTTGCACCAGATATTATTTAGGGGCTTCATAGCAAAGGGGGTGAATACATATGCACGCACAACTTTTCCGTTATTTCTTTTTTAGAATTTTTTTAAACAAGTTATTTTTTTATTTCACTTCACCAATTTGGACTATTTTGTGTATGTCCAATACATGAGATCCAATTAAAAATCAATTTAAATTACAGGTTGTAATGCAACAAAATAGGAAAAACGGCAAGGGGGATGAATACTTTTACAAGGCACTGTACCCATCATGAGGTTGCTACAACCTAGCCTATGAATGAAAGTTTACAATGTAGGTGCACAGACCAAGAGAAATTTGAGTAATCAAGGTGACAGATATTGACACATTCAATACCGGCTTGCACAATCTTGCCTGCATCTAGCTGATATAGGGTCTAGTCATTAGTTCAACAGTTGCAAACGAGAGTTTCTATTGGACAAATTCAGGTTTGTTTATCCGCGTTTCGTTCCGTTTGCTTCCATTTAAGAAAAGTTTAACTAGCTAGCTGCATTTGCTTGCTAAGTAAGTGAAAGTGAAAAAAATACTAAATATAGTATTGTCGCTCTTGCTTCTTCTTCATTTTTGAAGAAATTAATTTAATCTTTCTCTCTCTTTGAGTCAACTACCCACCACATTTAATGCACAGCAGTGCTAGATAGCTGTTGCTTATGCTATCAGTAATGGATTCATTCTCTGATCCTTTGATTGGGTGGACAACATGTCAGTTCCTGCTGCAAGAGCTCTGATAGGTTGGAGGACGTCCTCCGGAAGTTGTCATAATTACTGTCATAATTACTGTGTAAGTCTATGGAAGGGGGTGAGAACCACAAGCCTCCTAGGTTGTCAATTGTCGTCAATGTACCCAGAGGAGGACGGAAACTAGCTGTCCTCCAGCTACACCATGGTGCTACCCTACAGAGTGCTGTTGAGGCTACTGTAGACCTTCATTGCAAAACAGTGTGTTTTAATCAATTATTTGGTGACGTGAGTGCATTCGGAAAGTATTCAGACCCCTTGAATTTTTCCACATTTTGTTAAGTTACAGCCTTATTCTAAAATTGATTAAATAAAAACATTTCCTCATCAATCTACACACAATACCCCATAATGACAAAGCGAAAACAGGTTTTAGAAATTCTTGCAAATCTATTAAAAATAAGAAACAGAAATACCTTATTTGCATAAGTATTCAGACCCTTTGCTATGAGACTCGAAATTGAGCTCAGGTGCATCCTGTTTCCATTGATCATCCTTGAGATGTTTCTACAACTTGATTGGAGTCCATCTGTGGTAAATTCATTTGATTGAACATGATTTGGAAAGACACACACAGCGGTCTATTTAAGGTCCCACAGTTGACAGTGCTTACTCAATGTGCTCCCGAGTGGCGCAGCGGTCTAAGGCACTGCATCTCAGTGCTTGAGGCGTCACTACAGACCCCCTGGTTCGATTCCAGGCTGTATCACAACCGGACGTGATTGGGAGTCCCATAGGGCGGCGCACAATTGGCCCAGCGTCGTCCGGGTTTGGCTGGTGTAGGGCCGTCATTGTAAATAAGAACTTGTTCTTAACTGACTTGCCTAGTTAAATAAAGGTAAAATACAAATACAAATAAAATTGAAGGTCCCCTAGAACACAGGGGCCTTCATCATTCTTAAATGGAAGAAGTTTGGAACCACCAAGAATCTTCCTAGTGCTGAGCAATCGGGGGAGAAGGGCCTTGGTCAGGGAGGTGACCAAGAACCCGATGGTCACTCTGACAGAGCTCTAGAGCTCCTATGTGATGATGGGAGAACCTTCCAGAAGTACCACCATCTCTGCAGCACTCCACCAATAAGGCCTTTATGGTAGAGCGGCCAGACGGAAGCCACTCCTCAGTGAAAGGCACATGACAGCCCGTTTGGAGTTTGCCAAAAGGCACCTAAAGGACTCAGACCATGAGAAACAAGATTGTCTGGTCTGATGAAACCAAGATTGAACTCTTTGGCCTGAATGCAAAGCGTCACATCTGGAGAAAATCTGGCACCATCCCTACGGTGAAGCATGGTGGTGGCAGCATCATGCTGTGGGGATGTTTTTCAGCGGCAGGGACTGGGAGTCTGAATACTTATGTAAATGTGATATTTCATATTAGCAAACATTATTTAAAAACCTGTTTTTGCTTTGTCATCCATTTTGGAATAAGGCTCTAAAGTAATAAAATGTGGAAAGAGTCAAGGGGTCTGAATACTTTCCGAATGCACTGTATTCACTGAGGAGGATGGCCCTCCCCTTCCTCTTCTGAGGAGCCTCCACTGATGTACATGCACACACTCACACACACACACACACACACACACACACACACACACACACACACACACAGCCCCACAGCCCCACAGCCCCACAGCATCTCTCTCTCGCGCGCGCTTTGTCTCTTTCTATGGGTCTCACCTGAAGCTGTGAGCCTAATGATGTTGAGAGTTTGGGCCTCGCAGCGACAGCTCCAATCCAGGGGAGACGTGTCTCGTATCAGACTGTGTGCCAGACAGACTCCGATAGAGAGACAGAGACAGAGGGAGAAAGGGGGGCGTACTTCCCTATCACTGGACCCAAGCAGAAAACTACTGCAGCAACTCTCACGAGATCGTATTGTTTTTTTTATCAATGACCTTTACAGATAATTACACATGCAAGTAATTACACACACACACACTCCCCCCCCTACAAAATCTCCTCTCTACACACACACTCCCTGGGAGCTGAAGGATGATGGGCCTCCTCTGCTTATTAACTGTTTGGCGACCTCATAACTTCATCTGTGGTGCTTTCAGAACGGAGGAGAGGATAGGCGGACCACATCACGTTTCCCCAGCCCCGGCAGCACCGCTTACTCAATAGGTTCTTTGTTCTGGTCTGGCATGGGGCTACAGCATAGGGCTGTCTCAACCATACCGTCCCAGGGAGAGAGGGAGGGAGGGAGGACAGGGAGGGAGGGGAAGGAAGGAGGGGAAGAGGTAGAGATGGGGGTGAAAGAGGGGTGAGATAATATCTATGGGTTTATAGTACAGTACGTATAGTACAGTATGTTTAGTTAGCTAAAGTTTCATAACCATTTGTGACCGACCGCCTCGATTCAGTCTTATGTAGCAACATTTTTAATTGTGTTTTTTACATTGGATAAAAGTACAGAGTCAGAGCTAGAACACTGCAGTTGAGGAACAATGGGAAAGTAATTCTGCTTTGAAAGTTGATAAACTTGTAACCCCACTTTTGAGAAAATGGCCCTTGAATGTTTTGGTACACCTACTGGAGAGCTCTTCTTTGTCTACACCCATTCAGCATCGTTCACTCCCTCTTCCACCCATCGCTTTAAGGATTCACATGTGAGGCCATGTGGTAAACACACACTATATCGAATAAAATCTAAGTTTATTTGTCACATGCACAGGATACATAAGGTGTAAACGGTACAGTGAAATGGTTACTTGCATAGTAGCAATATCAAAAACAAAGTGTCCAGATACAAATATTGTATAAATAGTTTATAATTGTTAGATGACGGAGTGAAGGAAATGCTATAACCACCCCCCAACCACATCTAGCTAAGTGGATGGTTCACTATTGTCTAGAAATGTACACATGTTCATGAAATACAATAGATGGCCGTAATCACCCCCAGACACACCTGGCTAACTTGATGGGTCATGTAATAATCCAGCCAAAGTGGAGTCTTTTGTTTAGACATGCTAGCTAGCTAAACAATGTACCGACATAATCCCAACTCATACCAGCTACTACCAATACAAACATTGTCATAGCTGTAGTATGAATCTGCAGGTAACTAAAGCTAACAATCTAGGTTCAATGTTAGCTAGCTAAAATTAGGCTATAACTAGCAATGCAAATTATTTTCTGATTAGAACAATATTACTACACAGATCATACACGTAACGTTAGCTAGCGAGCCAGCAAGCTAACGTTCGCTAGCTAACTAACAGTACGCTTTAACTTGCAATGAAAACAACTTTCTGACTAAATTAGAAACTTATATGTGAAAATGTAGCTAGACTCTTACCCGTATACATGGATTAACCAGTTCACACTGACCGTGGTGTGTGCAGAAAGTAGCCCATCACTTTTTCCAACTGATCTGTTGATAGCGCCTACTAAATTCAGGGCATCAATGTTGTTGAGAAAAGTAGAACAACTTTTGTAGTTCTCGATGGCTAACGTTATATCTTTCAAAAGTGGCGCGGTAGAAAGGACTATCAACACATACTGATCAGCTCATGTTATAGACAGAAGCATGCTACATGGCAAACCAATCCAAACTCATCTCCCGGCATGTCCAGCCCATCCATTATCTCAGCTAATCATGGCTAGTGGGAAGGTTCCTGTCTTTTTCCGGATGGAATACAAGTTTGTTATTAAGGCACATGAAAGTTCACATGTTCCAGAAGGTATTCGTGCCAACAAAACGCAATTTTAAGAAATTATGTTTACGTTCAAATGTCTCTTCTGTGAAGTATTGACGTGTGACATACGCCTAGTTTCCTGAAACGAGTCACATTTAGCCTTTAGATTAACTCCTATCATGATTGTGTTGGTACATGATGTTCAGTACAGTCCACATGTCAAAATAGTCCTTATCCACCATTTTCAAGTCATGATCATGTAAACCATAACAGAGCTGTAAGACAAAGCTGTTGTCCTTAGGGAAACAATCTGAGAAGTGCAATGTGTCGGTCAGTCATCCCATCTGTCTGTGTGTGTGTGGAATGTTGGGATTAATGGGAATTTAATGGGCTGATTAAAGGGTAGGGGAGTTTGGCGGCAGAAACATCTCTAGAGCGACGGAGAGGACGAGGAGGAGAGGAGGATTCACAGGCCGGGGTGACAGGATAGGTCACAGAGGAGTAAATCTCATTACTGAGAGGGGACAGCAACAGGAGGCAATACTCCCAAAGAGAGAGGGAGAGAGGGAGAGAGAAAAAGGGCAGAGGGACAGGGCCCCGTGTAGCTCAGTTGGAAGAGCATGGCGCTTGCAACGCCAGGGTTGTGGGTTTGATTCCCACGGGGGGCCAGTATAAAAAATTAAATAAAAATATAAAAAAATGTATGCACTCACTAACTGTAAGTCACTCTGGATAAGAGTGTCTGCTAAATGACTAAAATGTAAATGTAAAATGGACAGGGTTGAGAATGATTATGACAGAGAGAGATAGAGAGAGAGAGAGAGAGCCCTTAAATTGAAATTGAAATTGAATTGAGAGAGAGAGAGAGAGAGAGAGAAAGGAAGGAGTATTAGGGAGAAGGGGGAGAGAGTGATAGAAAATGAAATGTTATGAAAGCGACAGAGAAGTAGAATACCAGTGTGAGAAAGGAGGGATAGTCATTGAGGTTGATGTAGGAGAGGAATAAGGATGGAGTGAGAGCACATCTAGTTTCCACATAGAAATATTCCCTGGAAGTAAACAATATGAGCGCTTCCTTTCCCACAATGCACCATTGTGGTCCCTGCTCAGCTCCGACTTGAACTTAACCTCCTATCTTCTCACTGCACTCCTCCAACTCTTTCCCTCCACTTTTTAAATCTCTCCCTTTATTTTCTGTCCCTAGCATGGTGACCTGGCTTTGGCTAAGTTGGCTATCTAATCATAGGGAGCCTTGTTCTCTACCCACCTCCCACCTCTCCTCAGACCCAGACTGTGGTTAAGTCTGTATGGCCAACAGATCCTTTAATCTCTAATGCTTTCTCTGTCTGCCTGAGACAGTGTAATGACGGGGTCTGCACCTCACATAGGTGTTTTAGGGGACTGAATTACACTCTGTTTACAGTGGTCATTCCCCCCCAGATCACAGGAGGGGAAAATGAACTGGGGTTTGTGGTTGAAGTTATCCAAATATCTGCTGAGTGTACAAACCATTAGAAACAACCTTCCTAATATTGAGTTGCTCCCCCTTTTGCCCTCAGAACAGCCTCAGTTCGTCAGGGCATGGACTCTACAAGGTGTCGAAAGCATTCCACAGTGATGCTGGCCCATGTTGACTCCAATGCTTCCCAGTTGTATCAAGTTGGCTGGATGTCCTTTGGCCGGTGGACCATTCTTTATTTATTTTTGCTTTGGATTTTTATAGATTTTTCCACTAATGTACAGAAATTCACCATAGAAAAATAAATACAAAAGGCCTGGGGTTCAGGGATACATTACGTACAATACTCACATCACAACGTACATGCAATTATGTCATAAGCACATTTAGTAGTTAATGTCCCATTACTGAGCCTCAAACCGTATCCATTTCTCCCATCTGTCCTCCAACTCGTTTTTCCTCATACTTAACAAATAAGTAATCTTTTCCATATTATAGATTTCTTGTATAATGTCTAACCAATCATCTAGTTTCAGAGGATCTACAGTGCCTTGCAAAAGTATTCATCCCCTTTCGCATTTTTCCTATTTTGTTGCATTACAACCTGTAATTTAAATGGATTTTTATTTGGATTTCTTGTAATGGACATACACAAAATAGTCAAAATTGGTGAAGTGAAATGAAAAAAATTACTTATTTCAAAAACTTCTAAAAAATAAATAACGGAAAAGTGGTGTGTGTATATCTATTCACCCCCTTTGCTATGAAGCCCCTAAATAAGATCTGGTGCAACCAATTACCTTCAGAAGTCACATAATTAGTTAAATAAAGTCCACCTGTGTGCAATCTAAATGCTACATGATCTCAGTATATATACACCTGATCTGAAAGGCCCCAGAGTCTGCAACACCACTAAGCAAGGGGCACCACCAAGCAAGCGGCACCATGAAGACCAGAGTACAGATCAGGGTTGGGTTATAAAAAATATCAGAAACTTTGAACATCCCACGGAGCACCATTAAATCCATTATTAAAAAATTGAAAGAAAATGGCACCACAACAAACCTGCCAAGAGAGGGCCGCCCACCAAAACTTACGGACCAGGCAAGGAGGGCATTAATCAGAGAGGCAACAAAGAGACCAAAGATAACCCTTAAGGAGCTGCAAAGCTCCACAGCGGAGATTGGAGTATCTGTCCAATAGACCACTTTAAGCCGTACACTCCACAGATCTGGGCTTTACGGAAGAATGGCCAGAAAAAAGCCATTGCTTAAAGAAAACAATAAGCAAACACGTTTGGTGTTCGCCAAAAGGCATGTGGGAGACTCCCCAAACATATGGAAGAAGGTACTCTGGTCAGATGAGACTAAAATTGAGCTTTTTGGCCATCAAGGAAAACGCTATGTCTGGCGCAAACCCAACACCTCTCATCACCCCGAGAACACCACCAGCATCATGCTGTGGGGATGTTTTTCATCGGCAGGGACTGGGAAACTGGTCAGAATTGAAGGAATGATGGATGGTGCTAAATACAGGGAAATTCTTGAGGGAAACCTGTTTCAGTCTTCCAGAGATTTGAGACTGGCACGGAGGTTCACCTTCCAGCAGGACAATGATCCTAAGCATACTGCTAAAGCAACACTTGAGTGGTTTAAGGGGAAACATTTAAATGTCTTTGAATGGCCTAGTCAAAGCCCAGACCTCAATCCAATTGATAATCTGTGGTATGACTTAAAGATTGCTATACACCAGTGGAATCCATCCAACTTGAAGGAGCTGGAGCAGTTTTGCCTTGAAGAATGGGGGAAAAAACCCAGTGGCTAGATGTGCCAAGCTTATAGAGACATACCCCAAGAGACTTGCAGCTGTAATTGCTGCAAAAGGTGGGTCTACAAAGTATTGACTTTGGGGGGGTCTTATTTCTTGTTTGTTTCACAATAAAACATATTTTGCATCTTCAAAGTGGTAGGCATGTTGTGTAAATCAAATGATACAAACCCCCAAAAAATCCATTTTAATTCCAGGTTGTAAGGCAATAAAAAAAATAGGAAAAATGCCAAGGGGTGTGAATACTTTCGCAAGCCACTGTAATGTATACCATTTCCTTGTTATAGCGTTCTTACAAGATGCAAGAAGGATCCTAATCATATACCAATCACATGCCCTTATTTCATCCTGTAGATTTCCTAGGTAGACAACAGAGAAAGGGACACCATAGCCCAGGATGGCTTTAATAGTAGAACACACGTTATCCCAACACACATTCCCAGAAGATATGATAGTGGTTAGCTTCCATGTGTCCACACATTCTCCAACACATTTGTTGCGTACAAAGTTGTTTACTCATAATTGTAGGTGTAATAAAGAATCGAGTCAGGTTCTTCCAACAGAATTCTTTCCATATTCTTGAATTAGTGGTGGCCTGTTGTGTTTTACACATGTTCTTTCACTCTTCTTCAGAGATTACAGTTTGTATTTCCTTTTCCCAAGGTTGAGTTTTCTTTACTTTCCATCAAGCTGTGGTACAATACTGAGATTACCCTAAATGTACTTCCCTTATATATATGCTTTACTAATAGCTCTCTAAACTCCCATTTGAGTCCATGGGGTAGTTTCGATGCTTTACCTCCTTAATATAGTAATCCTGGTTTTCCAAATTGTATGTTGCCTTTAGATCCTGAAAACTCATAATTTCCCCATTCGCAACGATAGTACACAATGCCGTTATACCCTGATTAACCTACTATTTAAACCTTTGATCATATGTGCTAGGTTTAAATTTGACATCATATGCACAACATCTCATCACCCTACTCCCTCTCTCCAATTTGTGTTTCCGGACCATATCAAACCAAATATCTAACATGAATGTTGTTATTGGGTCCAATATGTCCTCCATGGTCTGAAATAGTTCCCTATCTCCCGTTATGCTCCTCTCTATATCCAGTAACTTTTATCACCAGTAAACTATGGAACTGAGTTGTGCTGCATAGAAATATTCTCTCAGGTTGGGTAATACCCTCCCTCCTTTATCCTTGGGAAGTTTCAATGTGCGATATCTAATCCTAGGTTTCTTACCATCCCAAATAAATCTCAATATCAGTTTGTCCCATACTCTAAATTGACTTGGTATTATAATTGGAAGAGACTTGTCCCAAACAACAGTCTGGATACAATATTCATCTTCACTATTTCTATTCTGGAGATGAAATCCATTTGGGGTATGGACCATCTCTCAACATCTCTCTTGATATCTAAATGTACAGTGCCTTCGGGAAGTAATGATAATAATAATAATATGCCATTTAGCAGACACTTTTATGCAAAGCGACTTACGTATGGGTGGTCCCGGGGATCGAACCCACTACCCTGGCGTTACAAGCGCCATGCTCTACCAATTGAGCTACAGAGGATCACAGTATTCAAACCCCTAGACCTTTTACACATTTTGTTACGTTACAGCCTTATTCTAAAATGGATTAAAAAAAAAATATATACTCTGCAATCTACACACAATACCCCATAATGACAATGCCAAAAGAGGTTTTTAGAAATTTTTGCAAATGTATAAACAAAAAAAACAAAAAATGATACCTTATTTACGTAAGTATTCAGACCCTTTGCTATGAGACTCGAAATTGAGCTCAACTGCATCCTGTTTCCATTGATCATCCTTGAGATGTTTCTACAACTTGATTGGAGTCCACCTGTGGTAAATTCAATTGATTGGACATGATTTGGAAAGGTACACACGTGTCTATATAAGGTCACACATTTGACAGTGCATGTCAGAGCAAAAACCAATCCATGAGGTCAAAGGAATTGTCCGTAGAGCTCCGAGACAGGATTGTGTCGAGGCACAGATCTGGGGAAGGCTACCAAAAAATGTCTGCAGCATTGAAGGTCCCCAAGAACACAGGGGCCTCCATCATACTTAAATGGAAGATGTTTGGAACTACCAAGACTCTTTCTAGAGCTGGCCGCCCGGCCAAACTGAGCATTCGGGGGAGAAGGGCCTTGGTCAGGGAGGTGACCAAGAACCCGATGGTCACTCTGACAGAGCTCTAGAGTTCCTCTGTGGAGATGGGAGAGCCTTCCAGAAGGACAACCATCTCTGCAGCACTCCACCAATCAGGCCTTTATGGTAGAGTGGCCAGACAGAACCCACTCCTCAGTAAAAGGCACATGACAGCCTGCTTGGAGTTTGCCAAAAGACACCTAAAGACTCTCAGACCATGAGAAACAAGATTCTCTGGTCTGATGAAACTGAACTCTTTGGCCTGAATGCCAAGCGTCATGTCTGGAGGAAACCTGGCACCATCCCTACGGTGAAGCATGGTGGTGGCAGCATCATGCTGTGGGGATGTTTTTCAGTGGCAGGGACTGGGAGACTAGTGAGGATTGATGCAAAGATGAACGGAGCAAAGTACAGAGAGATCCTTGATGAAAACCTTCTCCAGAGCGCTCAGGACCTCAGACTGGGTCGAATGTTCACTTTCCAACAGGACAACGACCCTAAGCACACAGCCAAGACAACGCAGGAGTGGCTTTGGGACAAGTCTCTGAATGTCCTTGAGTGGCCCAGCCAGAGCCCGGACTTGAACCCAATCGAACATCTCTGGAGAGACCTGAAAATAGCTGTGCAGCAACGCTCCCCATCCAACCTGACAGAGCTTGAGAGGATCTGCAGAGAAGAATGGGAGAAACTCTGCAAATAAAGCTGTGCCAAGCTCGTAGGGTAATACCCAAGAAGACTCGAGGCTGTAATCACTGCCAAAGGTGCTAATCAAATCAAATAAACTTGTATTTGTCACATGTGCCGAATACAACAGGTGTAGACCTTGCAGTGAAATGCTTACTTACAAGCCCTTAACCAACAGTTTTAAGAAAGAATACCAAAACAATGCACAAAAAAATACAATATAATATAATATGAAATAAAAGTAACAAATAGCAAAGTATAACAAATTACTGAGTAAAGGGTCTGAATACTTAAGTAAATGTGATATTTCTTCTTTTTTTATTATTATAAATTAGCACACACAAAAAAAACTGTTTTTGCTTTGTCATTATGGGGTATTGTGTGTCGATTGATGAGAAAAAAAAAATACATTTTAGAATAAGGCTGTAACCTAACAAAGTGGAAAAAGTCAAGCGGTCTGAATACTTTCCGAAGGGTGGGCAACAAGCAACAACCCTGTCGTGTGCCCCTTTTGAGGTTAATCTTGTTTGTCAAATTCCCATTCACCTTTATTCTAGCTGTCGGATTCTGATAAATGGCTCTCATACATTTGATTGACTCCTTAAATGTAAACCTTTCCAGAACTTGATATAGAAATGTCAAATTCACACAATCAAATACCTTCTCTGCATCTAAGCTAACCAAAGCTGCACTTGTCCCCCCTTTTTGAATAGCATTGATAATATGTAAAGTTCTTCTGATATTGTCTTGTGTTTGACGACCCTTAATGAATCCGGTTTGGTCTTCATCAATCAAATCTGGCATGAACTTCTCAAATCTCTTAGATATAATTGAGGTATACACTTTATAATCTACATTTAAAATTGGCACAGGGCGGTAGCGATTACATAATTATTTATCTTTGCCTTCTTTGGGTATTATTGAAATAATAGCTTCCTTCCACAATGGGGGAGTAAGGCCCTCCTTCAAGGTCCAATTGAAAGATGATATACAGTACCTGTCAAAAGTTTGGACACATTTGTACTATTTTCTACATTGTAGAATAATAGTGAAGACATCAAAACTATGAAATAACACATATGGAATCATGTAGTAACCAAAAAAGTGGTTTTATATTTGAGATTCTTCAAAGTAGCCACCCTTTGCCTTGATGACAGCTTTCCAAATTCTTGGCATTCTCTCAACCAGCTTCATGAGGTAGTCACCTGAAATGTATTTCAATTAACAGGTGATGAGTCCAAATTTGAGATTTTTGGTTCCAACCGCCACGTCTTTGTGAGACGCAGAGTAGGTGAATGGATGATCTCCGCATGTGTGGTTCCCACCGTGAAGCATGGAGGAGGAGGTGTGATCGTGTGGGGATGCTTTACTGATGACACTGTTGGTGATTTATATAGAATTCAAGGCACACTTAACCAGCATGGCTACCACAGCATACTTCAGTGATACGCCATCCCATCTGGTTTGCGCTTAGTGGGACTATCATTTGTTTTTCAACAGGACAATGACCCATCACACCTCCAGGCTGTGTAAGGGCTATTTGTCTAAGAAGGAGAGTGATGGAGTGCTGCATCAGATGACCTGGCCTCCACAATCACCCGACCTCACCCCAAATGAGATGGTTTGTGATGAGTTGGACCACAGAGTGAAGGAAAAGCAGCCAACAAGTGCTCAGCATATGTGGGAACTCCTTCAAGACAGTTGGAAAAGCATTCCAGGTGAAGCTGGTTGAGAGAATGCCAAGAGTGTGCAAAGCTGTCATCAAGGCAAAGGGTGGCTATTTGAAGAATCTCAAATATAAAATATAAAACACTTTTTTGGTTACTACATGATTCCATGTGTGTCATTTCATAGTTTTGATATCTTCACTATTATTCTACAATGTAGAAAATAGTAAAAATAAAGGAAGACCCTTGAATGAGTAGGTGTGTCCAAACTTTTGACTGGTACTGTAAGCAAAGGGGTCAATTCCTCTTTAAAGGTTTTGTACCACTCTGATGGGAAGCCGTTGCTCCCTGGAGAAGTCTAGTAACTGCACTCACTACCTCTTCCTCTGTAATGGGTGCTGTGAGGGCATAATTCTGTGTTTTCCTAATAGATCGCAAATCCAGAGAATTGAGAAACTCCTTCATTATATCCTCATATGGTGTGGGTGGTGAGTATACAGGTTTTTGTAATAGTCCTCAAATATCTTCTCTATGTCTATGGGTCCATGTTTAATTTGTCTAGTTTGTGGATCTCTTATCTTATATATTGTATTTGCTATCTGTTGTTTGCGTATGCGTCTAGCTAGCAGTCTAGTGGCTGTAGGGCCCGCCTCAAAAATCATAATTATTTCTCTGTCTCGTTAGAATATCATCAATTTGTCTCCTTGTTTCTTTAATTTGTTGTATTATTAATGGATCAAGTGATCTTCTATTTTTTTTTTCATATCTTTCAACTTCTTAATCTAGCTTTCTTCTTGAATATTATAAGTGCGATTAGTTTCCAACGAATGACCACCTTCACTGCATCCCATAGAATATTAGCATTCACCTCACCATTGTCATTTTCCTCTATACATCTCCTTATTTCCATTTTTATTTGATCTACCATTTTCTTGTTGTTCAAAATGCCCACACTCAATCTACACACAGTATTTATTTTCCTACAGTTGGTCTGATACATCAGATACCCCAATCCCACATTCCTTCATTCTATACCTATCTCCTCTGTTTATAAGAAAATAATCTATCCTAGAATAGATTGAGTGAGGGACAGAGTAATGGGTGTAATCTCTTTCCAATGGGTGGAGGTCCCTCCAGATATCAATCAGTCATAGTACTGAACAGCGCCGGAGAAGATGGCTGCCGTTTTACAGCCCTCTAACCAATTGTACTATTATGTGTGTTTTTCCGCGTTATTTGTAATTTATTTTGTACATAATGTTTCTGCCATCGTCTCTTATAACCAAAAAGAGCTTCTGGATATCAGGACAGCGATTACTCACCTCGTATTGGACGAAGATTTTTTCTTCAACGAGGCGGCCGCGAAGGATATCCTACAGACACCCGACAAGGCCCAAATCCCTGTCATTCGCATGAGGAAGAGACGGAGATATCGTGGACGTAGGTCGGGGTGCCTTGTAAGGATCCGACGGCGAGTGAGTAAACTGCCGCTCCCATCAAACCTATTAGCCAATCTTCAATCATTGGAGAACAAATTGGATGACCTAAGATTACGGTTATCCTACCAACGGGACATTAAAAACTGTAATATATTATGTTTCACCGAGTCGTGGCTGAACGACGACATGGATAACATACAGCTAGCGGGCTATATGCTACATCGGCAGGATAGAACGGCTGACTCCGGTAAGACAAGGGGTGGCGGTCTGTGTATATTTGTAAACAACAGCTGGTGCACAAAATCAAATACTAAGGAAGTCTCAAGGTTTTGCTCGTCTGAGGTAGAGTATCTTATGATAAGCTGTAGACCACACTATTTACCAAGAGAGTTTTCATTTATATTTTTCATAGCTGTCTATTTACCACCACAAACCAATGCTGGCATTAAGATTGCACTGAATGAGCTGTGTAAGGCCATAAATCAACAGGAAAACGCTCATCCAGATGCAGCGCTCCTAGTGGCCGGGGACTTTAATGCAGGGAAACTTAAATCCGTTCTACCTAATTTCTACCAGCATGTTAAATGTGCAACCAGAGGAAAAAAAACTCTAGACCACCTTTACTCCACACACAGAGACGCATACAAAGCTCTCCCTCGCCCTCCACTTGGCAAATCTGACCATAACTCTATCCTCCTGATTCCTGCTTATAAGCAAAAACTAAAGCAGGAAGCACCAGTGACTCGGTTAATAAAAAAGTGGTCAGATGACACAGATGCTAAGCTACAGGACTGTTTTGCTAGCACAGACTGGAACATGTTCCGGGATTCTTCAGATAGCATTGAGGAGTACACCACATCAGTCACTGGCTTCATCAATAAGTGCATCGATGATGTCGTCCCCACAGTGACCGTACGTACATACCCCAACCAGAAGCCATGGATTACAGGAAACATCTGCACTGAGCTAAAGGGTAGAGCTGCCGCTTTCAAGGAGCGGGACTCTAACCCGGACGCTTATAAGAAATCCCGCTATGCCCTCCGACGAACCATCAAACAGGCAAAGAGTCAATACAGGACTAAGATTGAATCGTACTACACTGGCTCTGACGCTCGTCGGATGTGGCAGGGCTTGAAAACTATTACAGACTACAAAGGGAAGCACAGCCGCGAGCTGCCCAGTGACACAAGACTTCCAGACAGGCTAAACCACTTCTATGCTCGCTTCGAGGCAAGCAACACTGAAGCATGCATGAGAGCACCAGCTGTTCCGGATGACTATGTGATCACGCTCTCCGTAGCCGATGTGAGTAAGACTTTTAAGCAGGTCAACATTCACAAGGCCGCAGGGCCAGACGGATTACCAGGACGTGTACTCCGAGCATGTGCTGACCAGCTGGCAAGTGTCTTCACTGACATTTTCAACATGTCCCTGACTGAGTCTGTAATACCAACATGTTTCAAGCAGACCACCATAGTCCCCGTGCCCAAGGACTCTAAGATAACCTGCCTAAATGACTACCGACCCGTAGCACTGACGTCTGTAGCCATGAAGTGCTTTGAAAGGCTGGTCATGGCTCACATCAACAGCATTATCCCAGAAACCCTAGACCCACTCCAATTTGCATACCGCCCCAACAGATCCACAGATGATGCAATCTCTATTGCACTCCACACTGCCCTTTCCCACCTGGACAAGAGGAACACCTACGTGAGAATGCTATTCATTGACTACAGCTCAGCATTCAACACCATAGTGCCCTCAAAGCTCATCACTAAGCTAAGGATCCTCGGACTAAACACCTCCCTCTGCAACTGGATCCTGGACTTCCTGACAGGCCGCCCCCACACTGATCCTCAACACGGGGGCCCCTCAGGGGTGCGTGCTCAGTCCCCTCCTGTACTCCCTGTTCACCCATGACTGCATGGCCAGGCACGACTCCAACACCATCATTAAGTTTGCCGACGACACAACAGTGGTAGGCCTGATCACCGACAACGATGAGACAGCCTATAGGGAGGAGGTCAGAGACCTGGCCGTGTGGTGCCAGGACAACAACCTCTCCCTCAACGTGACCAAGACAAAGGAGATGATTGTGGACTACAGGAAAAAAAAGAGGACTGAGCACGCCCCCATTCTCATCGATGGGGCTGTAGTGGAACAGGTTGAGAGCTTCAAGTTCCTTGGTGTCCACGAACTATCATCGTCCAAACACACCAAGACAGTCGTGAAGAGGGCACGACAAAGCCTATTCCCCCTCAGGAGACTGAAAAGATTTGGCATGGGTCCTCAGATCCTCCAAAAATTATACAGCTGCACCATCGAGAGCATCCTGACTGGTTGCATCACCGCCTGGTATGGCAACTGCTTGGCCTCTGACCGCAAGGCACTACAGAGGGTAGTGCGTACGGCCCAGTACATCACTGGGGCCAAGCTTCCTGCCATCCAGGACCTCTATACCAGGCGGTGTCAGAGGAAAGCCCTCAAAATTGTCAAAGACTCCAGCCACCCTAGTCATAGACTGTTCTCTCTGCTACCGCACGGCAAGCGGTACCGGAGTGCCAAGTCTAGGTCCAAAAGACTTCTCAACAGCTTCTACCCCCAAGCCATAAGACTCCTGAACAGCTAATCATGGCTACCCAGACTATTTGCACTGCCCCCCCACCCCATCCATTTACGCTGCTGCTACTCTGTTAATTATTTATGCATAGTCACTTTAACTCTGCCCACATGTACATATTACTTCAACTACCTCAACTAGCCGGTGCCCCCGCACATTGACTCTGCACCGGTACCCCCCTGTATATATAGCCTCCCTACTGTTATTTTATTTTACTTCTGCTCTTTTTTTCTCAACACTTTTTTTGTTGTTGTTTTATTTTTACTTTTTTGTTAAAAATAAATGCACTGTTGGTTAAGGGCTGTAAGTAAGCATTTCACTGTAATGTCTGCACCTGTTGTATTCGGCGCATGTGGCCAATAACATTTGATTTGATTTGATTTGATCAATGAGGTGTTAATCAACTTTGTAAGGTGCATTTTATTTCTCTTAGTACTGGTCATGTCCAGATTATGATTTAACTCCACGTTCAAATTGCCCACACAAATTAAAATCCCCTGTGATTCTGATGCAATGGTTTCAAATAAATGTGTAAAAAATAACTTGTCACTCTCTGGACAACATTAACGAACGTTACCGTTTTATTTTACCCTTTACCACCGTAAATCATTAATTTCCTTAATACTTTCAAAATGAACTGAGTTTTGAATAAGGATCGCCACCCTCTTCTTGTGTTTCTGTTTAAAAGAGCTGTAGAATGTGTTTTTAAAACCAACTTTTCAGGTTTTAATGTTCCAATTGTGATAAATGTTTCTTGGAGGAATATGGCCTGTGCTTTCTCCTTTTTATTTTTGCAAGAACCTTACTTCTCTTAATAGGATTGTTCAAACCATTCACATTTAGGGACACCAACTTAATATCATTAGTCATATGTTGCATTATTTTTGTACATCAAGATGGGATTGGAACCCAGGTAATAAAAAGCATTTAAACCCTGAACATCCGGATACAAAATCTCAATAAAATAACAAAAAGTAGACCTCCAAAAAATGGGTTGCCCAATGCAGCCCTCCCCAAACACCCCCTGTATTGTTCTAGGAGAAAAATCCACGCAATCTGGAGGCCCCTCTCTAGCAGTGTGGAGATAGTCGAAAATTCTCCCTCTACACTCTCTAACTATGACCAGTTTCCGACTCACACCGCCGGTTACTATTCAAAAGAGTCAGTGTTTCATTTGAAAGATTCACTTCGCTTGTGAGTTTCCAAATAAAACGTTGTTGCAGTTAAAGTAAACAGTCGGCCTTACAGTCAGCCATTTGAGCATTCAGTTTCTGGAAATAATGTTATGTCAGTATGTTAACCGATTGGCCTTAATCCTCGAGTGATCCTATCCAAGGCTGGGTTATAGCCAATAAACAATTACAGTTTTAGCCCCAAAACTAATTTGCCGGGCTGAGGTTACAGGCTGTTTGGCTAGCTATAAATTGCTTGGTCAACCCGGCCCAGCAATATGCTAGCCAACCAGCCAGTCATAGTTGCTATTCATCTACCCTATCTAGCTAAACTGCCATCTATAGATGTTATCCACCTACCTCATATTTCAGCCCTAGGAAATTCCCCATACCCTTTATTACAAATCACCTATGTATTGTGATGTCACGAGAGGCTGTGTCCTGGAGGGACGTTACATCCCCCTGAGGTGGCTGCAAACCCAGACAGCTATGGCTCCATCTGCTGGTATGGTCGGGAACTCCAACCCTCTGTGGCCAATCTTCCCACGCAGCTGAAACCAATCAGGGGCTGATGGGCTGGAGTTGTTTTTGAAGGGAAGAGACACGGTCTGGAGTGTGGGCTCTGGGAAGAAGAGAATTGTGTTATAATTTCGTTAGTTGCCGAAGACCTTTAATAAAATCCTTGTTTTGGTTGAACCTGGACTCCTTGCACTACTTGGGCAATCCCGCTGGAAGCGGTAGCCTCTCGTGGCATCACAGATGGTGGAGAATACGGGCACGCTCAAGCGTTAATAGTGCATGTCAGAGGAGGATACCGAAGGTTTGATCACCCAGTTTTCCAAGTTGGCCGTAGGCTCCCCGCCGACTGATATGGAGGACATATTGAAAGCCCTTGTTGCTGGCCAGCAAGCCCAGATGCAAGCAAACGTGGCTCTCTTGGAGGAGCAAAGAAAGCCAACCTTCTGAAGGCAGAGGAATTGCAGTTGCAGAGACAGAGGGTGGTCCAAAATACCCGCCCAATAAAGGCAAGTGACTTTATATCTAAGATGGGAGCTACCGATGACATTGAGGCATACCTGCATGCATTTGAGGCCACGGCCACTAGGGAAGCCTGGCCCAAGCAACAGTGGGTTGGTCTGTTAGCCCCCTTTCTAACCGGGGAAGCGCTGAATGCTGTCCGGGACCTGGGCCCTGACCAGGTTACTGACTATGATGCCCTGAAGTCTGAGATCCTCAGCAGATATGGACTCACAAAATTTGGTATGGCCCAGCGCTTTCACAGTTGGACCTTCCAACCAGACCAACCTCCTCGGGCGCAGATGCATGAACTTGTCCGAATCGCAAGGAAATGGCTGGATCCGCAGAGGAATACAGCAGCGGCGGTGGTGGAGGCCGTTGTGGTGGATCGTTACCTACGCGCCCTGCCTTATGAGGCAAAACGGTTCATCAGTCAACAGGCCTTGACCACGGCTGATCTGACCGTGGAAGCTGTGGAAAAGTACCAGGCCACAGCGGAGATGCTGAATGCTTCCCGAAAAGACCCCAGGAGTGCGGCCCCACCACAAATGGGAAGGACCCGTCCAAAGGACCCCAAGGTCTCGAACCCAGCCACGTCAGGACTTATCCCGGCTCCAGGGGGAGCCAGAAACCAGGCGGGTCCAAGAAGAGTACACCAGGAGGGGGAAACTTCGACAGTGTTACCGGTGTGGGGAGATGGGACATATCTCCTGGCAGTGTGGGAAACCAGCCGATGAACCTATGCCCACTGCGGAGTCCTCCAGCTCAGCACCCACACACCGTGTTGCCTCGCTCTTGGGAGTCGTAGATGGCGGCCCAGATCGACCCCCCCACCTGCCCGGTAACTGTGAATCACCATGATGTGGAGGCCTTACTGGATTCTGGTAGCCGGGCCACCCTGGTGCGTAAGGATTTGGTGGGCCCAACGTGTCTGACCCCCGGGAAAGTCCTCCCAGTTTCCTGTGTCCATGGGGACACCAGAGAATACCCCATTACTGAACTTACAATGACCAGCACACGGGGAACCATACACACGACGGCGGGGGTGGTTGATTCCCTCCCCGTCCCTGTCCTAATTGGGACGAGACTGCCCAGCCTTTTACCCACTCTGGAGAGAGTCTCAGGAGAGGATAACCCGAGTACCTCGGAAACGGAGAGGCAAGACTCATCCTGGGAAGGCTCCGGTGCAATCCTCCGAGTTACTCACTCCCGCCCGGGCTCTGATAGGGATGGCAGGTGCCCAGACCGACACCGAGACTGGTCCGGATACGGGAGAAGAGAACGCAGCCCAGGAAAGTGCTCCGTTCTCCAGTGAAGAAGACGTCCCAGGCACCCAAGAGCTTCCCCCTCTCACAGGCCAGTATGGTACGGCTCAATTACAAGATCCTACTCTTGCAAATGCCTTAAGAAATGTGCAGGTATTAGAAGGTGTAGTGTTAGGTGATAAGACAACCCCTACTTACCCCCATTTCGCAGTAAACCGGGGGTTAGTATATCAGATAGTCAAGAAAAATGAGGAAGTGCATGAACAGCTCCTCGTGCCACAGCCCTATCGGGCCACAGTACTCAACCTAGCCCACACACACCCGCTAGGGGCCCACTTGGGGGTAGAGAAGACTAAGGAAAGAATCATGCAACGTTTCTTTTGGCCAGGAGTACACAAAGAGATAGAGAACTACTGCCGTAGTTGCCCTGAGTGTCAGCAGGTTGCGCCAAAGCCCACATATAGAAACCCGCTCATTCCCTTGCCCATTATCGAAACTCCTTTTGAGAGAATTGGATTAGACATAGTCGGGCCCTTACCGAAAAGTGCCAGGGGACATCAATACATTCTGGTCATTCTGGACTATGCGTCCCGGTACCCGGAGGCCATTCCGCTGAGGAAGGCTACATCCAGACAAATCGCCAAGGAGCTGTTCCGTCTCTCAACTAGTCTGGGAATCCCAAAAGAGATATTGACGGACCAAGGGACTCCATTCATGTCCAGGGTGATGAAAGAACTCTGTGCTTTACTGAAAATCAAACAGCTGAGAACCTCGGTCTACCACCCCCAGACAGATGGCCTAGTCGAACGTTTTAACAAAACACTAAAATCCATGCTGCGGAAAGCGGTAGGGGAAGATGGGCGCAACTGGGATCAGCTGTTACCATACATATTATTTGCGGTGAGAGAGGTACCTCAGTCTTCTACTGGTTTTTCACCCTTTGAGCTCTTGCTTTCCTACAGACCCAGAGGACTGCTCGACATCGCCAAGGAGGCCTGGGAGGAGCAGCCATGCCAACAGCGGACACTGATCGACCATGTAGGGGCTATGAGGGAGAGAATGAAGGCCATCTATCCCATGATGCGGGAACACATGGAGGCCAGTCAGCGGCAACAGCAAGCCTCCTACAACAGATCTGCTCAGCCCAGGGAGTTTAAGCCGGGGACAGAGTGCTGGTCCTGGTGCCAACCGTTGAGTGCAAATTCCTGGCAACCTGGCAAGGACCATATGAGGTCATTGAACGCATGGGAGAAGTAAACTACAAGGTGAGGCAACCAGATAAAAGGAAAACTGAGCAGATTTATCATGTTAACCTTTTAAAGAAGTGGCACGCCAGAGAGGCGCTGTTTAGCTCTCTACCCCCACAGAGACCCAGGAACCGGCGCGAGAAGAGGTTCAGCTGGGTCCAAATCTGTCCCCACATCAACGACAGATGGCCCTGGAACTCGTGGAGCAGAACCAGGATGTCTTCTCCTCCCTTCCCGGTCACACAGAGGTGGTCCAACATGAGATCCGCACCATGCCTGGCCGAACGGTAAACCAGCGCCCGTACCGCGTGCCAGAGGCTCGTAAAGTGGTTATACAGAAGGAGGTAAGGAAGATGCGGGAGTTGGGAGTAATCGAAGAGTCCCACAGTGCCTGGGCAAGTCCCATAGTACTAGTTCCCAAGCCAGACGGTTCAGTACGATTTTGTAATGACTATCGAAAGTTGAATGAAGTGTCTGAATTTGATGCATACCCAATGCCGCGTGTCGATGATTTAATAGACTCCTTGGGGCATGCTCGTTTCATAACCACTCTTGATCTCACAAAAGGCTACTGGCAGGTGCCCTTGACCCCGGCATCTAAGGAGAAGACAGCCTTTGCCACCCCGGAGGGGCTCTACCAGTATACCCGACTTCCGTTTGGTCTCCACGGGGCACCTGCCACGTTCCAACGCCTGATGGATCGAGTCCTTGCGCCCCACAAGAGTGCACGCAGCGGCTTATTTGGATGATGTGGTTATACAAAGTCAGGATTGGGCCAGCCACCTACCCCGGGTACAAGCGGTGCTGGATTCGCTCAGGGAAGCAGGGCTCACGGCAAACCCGAAGAAGTGCAAGGTGGCCTTCAGTGAGACAAACTACCTGGGGTACACCATTGGGCGGGGGTTGGTCAAACCACAGGAAGCCAAACTGCGGGCCATACAGGACTGGCCGCAGCCCATCAACAAGAAGCAAGTAAGGTCATTTTTGGGCCTCGCTGGCTACTATAGACGCTTTATTGCAGATTTTGCTACCATAGCGGCACCATTGACGGAGCTGACGACCAAACGCCACTCACGAATGGTGAAGTGGAACCCGGCGGCGGAGGCGGCTTTCCGCAACCTGAAGCGAGCACTCTGCTCCGGTCCGATCCTGGTGGCACCAGACTTCAAGAAGGAATTCATTGTCCAAGCGGATGCTTCGGAGGTGGGTCTGGGTGCTGTCCTCACCCAGGCACATGACGGGGAAGAACATCCCATTCTCTACCTAAGCAGGAAGTTACTTCCAAGAGAGAAGAACTATTCAACGGTGGAGAAGGAATGTCTGGCTGTAGTCTGGGCCCTGGAGTCCCCTTCGGTTCTATCTCCTGGGCCGACGTTTCATGGTGGTATCTGATCACGCCCCTCTGCAGTGGATGGCCAAGAACAAGGAATCAAACAGTAGAGTAACCAGATGGTTTTTGAGCTTGCAACCGTTTAACTTTTCGGTTGTCCACAGGGCTGGCAAGCACCACGGAAATGCGGACGCCCTCTCCCGGCGTGATGCCTTCTTCACTGCCTTTACCCCGACGAGGACGTCGGTCCCGAGGAGGGGGATGTGTGATGTCACGAGAGGCTGTGTCCTGGAGGGACGTTACATCCCCCTGAGGTGGCTGCAAACCCAGACAGCTATGGCTCCATCTGCTGGTATGGTCGGGAACTCCAACCCTCTGTGGCCAATCTTCCCACGCAGCTGAAACCAATCAGGGGCTGATGGGCTGGAGTTGTTTTTGAAGGGAAGAGACACGGTCTGGAGTGTGGGCTCTGGGAAGAAGAGAATTGTGTTATAATTTCGTTAGTTGCCGAAGACCTTTAATAAAATCCTTGTTTTGGTTGAACCTGGACTCCTTGCACTACTTGGGCAATCCCGCTGGAAGCGGTAGCCTCTCGTGGCATCACAGTATCTTTAGAGTTAGGTCTCCGCTTGAATTCCTGCAATCTGTCCCTTGCTCGCTGTACCGTCTCCTCTCCTCCGGCTCCAGCTCCAGCTGTATTCCGCTCCCCTCCCACACACCTCCACGTCATCACTCGTTGTAGTTGTCCCTCACTGGTGATGCTGTTGGGCCCGTCCTCTCCTACGGCCTGTACCTCGATACTGAATCCCCTTTTCCTCATGTCCTGTGCTTCCTTGGCCACACTGCTGTAGGCCCCCAGACTCCCAGTGGATTCTCATCTTATCCATGGGGGATTGAAAGCGTATTCCTTTGTATTGTATTGAAGGAAGTTGACAACAACGGATCTAGGGGGTAGATCAGCGCTTGTTTTTTGAGCAAGTGCTATGTGTGCTCTCTGGATCTGAAGATCTGTGTATGTCGGCAGAGAAAGTTCGTTTTTGAGTAGACCTTCGATGAATTGGGGCATATCTCTTCCCTCTGCCTCCTCAGTAATACCGTAAATACGGATATTGTTGCGCCTGGACCTTCCCTCAAGGTCCGTCAGCTTCTCCTTTATTTGTCGTTGTTGTTTCCATAACAGGAGTAGCGCTTCGCCAATTTCAATGTTTTGTTCTTCCAGCTGTCCGATCTGTGTCTCTGCCGCTTTCGAAGCTGTACTTGGGGCGTGAAGTTCCCCTTTAGTTTCCTGGAGCCTCGCTGTAACTTTGTGTTTTAACTCCTCCTTTATTTCCTTCTTCGTCCTTGAATGAAGTCAGGTTCCCTCTCATTTCAGTTCTAAGTTATCTCACGTTTGTCGTTGTCATCTTGCCTTGCTTCTTGAGGACTGTGCATATCTTCATCCATTTCAGCTTTATCTGACTCTTTAACTCATGTTTTAAACTTATTCTGACTTCTCGTACAACCTACCCCACTCATTTATATTGAAGCTTTTATATATTCAAATTATGAAAATATGAATTTGAGGGTGAATTATTTACAACCGCCCAGGAGCTTGTTTTCTACATGGCCATTCCGTCGCTCGCCAACCAGGAAGTCGTGGTGGACTATTCTTGATACAAACGGGAAACTGTTGAGCGTGAAAAACCCAGCAGTGTTGCAGTTCTTGACACACTCAAACGGGTGCCACTGGCATTTACTACTATACCCCGTTCAAAGGCACTTAAATATTTTGTCTTGCCCATTCACCCTCTGAATGGCTCACATACACAATCCATGTCTCAATTGTCTCAAGGCTTAAACATCTTCTTTAACCTGTCTCCTCCCCTTTATCTACACTGATTTAAGTGGATTTAACAGGTGACATCAATAAGGGATCGTAGCTTTCACCTGGCTTCACCTGGTCAGTCTATGTCATGGAGAGAGCACTGTTTTGTACACTCAGTGTATAATGGGGGTTGTGTAGGGTAAAGGAAGTTTAGTACCTTTGTAATAAGGTATTCTTTGTGGATTTTGCCTGTGATTTGATGGAGGGACTTCGACTGAAAGAAGCAAGTCTCGAGGTGGGAGGAAAAGTGAGAAAAACGCCATGGTAAATCAACTGATGGCTTTCAAATGATTGTCATGTCAAGATAGAGAATGTTGATTCGATTTACCTTGAAGCGTTTTTTTTTTTTCCTTCTGACTTTACTTTACTTCTGGTTGTTGTTATCGCTTTGGGCAAGTGGTGCAGGAATCTGTTTGGTCCTGTTATTTGGATGACGTTTGGCTTGTAGTTTGGATTTCTGATTGTCATGCTCTCCCTGTAAAAAGAGGCCGTATGTCTGAATGTGGCGGCTGAGAAACGGTAAGCATTAACAGCTGCTGCATCAAAGGCACCCGGGCGTTTCGTGCGTTTAACCAAAATCCGTCACACTCGCACACAGCCCCTGATTCAACCTGTAATGTAGACATTGAACAGAAAGCGTCACAACACAACCAATGAGAAATTACGGCCTTGAATTAACCCATAACACCTCACCTCCGTATGACAGGTCAGAGGTCAGCGACGCTTGCCCCTGATTGGTTCCTGGAATGGATACTGGGGGTGAGGTCATGTGCCTCTAGAATTTATTTTCATTTGGCAAAATTGTGCCTGAAAGCGCCAAAAACGGCTACTGGAAACTAGCAAAGCTGCCATGTCTCAGTTGAATGAAAAGGTTGAATCGACTTTTTGTTGAGCTGTTAAGGATGTAGTTACAGCCAGAATAGATCAACACCTAAGGGAGTAACGGCCAGGGCAGTGAACTGATCCATACATTGAGTGTAACATCAGAAGAACCATAATAACCATGGCCACTGAGCTGGGGAGAGGGAGAGAGGGACAGGGAGAGGAACCGAGCGATGGATGTTCCACTCCGAGTCTGAGACATTTACCAGTCATTGATAAACTGCTTAGCAGCAGGCAAATGAATGAATCCACCATCCACCCGGCCTGACAGAGAGAGGGAGAGAGAGAGAGGGGTTTGTTTTTTTTGGGATGAAAGGGGAAGGAGGAGGGCAGCAGAGGACCGAGGGGGGTGGGGTGGGGGGGGTAATCCGGTTCCAGCTAAATGGCTGATCCCTCTCATTCCTCAGATATCAAATGTCAAAAGTTAAATTAGCCTGCTAGCCTCAGATACGAGTTAACATACATTTAAATGGGGCGAGGAGAAGAAGGTGCCGGGACAGTGGGTGGGCAGGTGCCTTTTGAAGTGTCTAATTATCCCTCTGACTAGTAAGCACTGGCTAACTTTCTTAATATTCACACACACAAATGTGCATGCACGCACACACATGTGCACACACACCATCTATCCATCGCAATGTGTTAGCAAAGTAGCACTGAGAGGCAGCCTTGAGACTCTTCATAGAGTTTGTAGAAACAATAATAATTCTGTATTGTTAGGTAAGAATTCACTGCCACAGTGGCATTTGGACATAATTCACTAACAATTTTTTATTTAGCTCTAACTGTTGGTTGGCACTTCCCTACCTCTTGCTTTGGATGGGTGTCCATGTTCTCTTGGCGAGTGCCTCCTAATCTGAGTGTCACAGGCCCTGTACGGATCACAGTGGCGTCAGGAGTGGGATTCCAATGCGCCGGCCCAGTGGAAAGCTGGCCTAGTCCGGCCTGGCGGGCAGAGAGCCATGCCTGGATCTACCCTCCACCCTAACAGACCGAACTAGCATTGCATTGCAATGGGCCACCGCTGCTACACTGAACAAAAATATAAACCAACATGCAACAATTTCAAAGATTTTACTGAGTTACAGTTCATATAAGGAAATCAGTCAATTGAAATAAATTCATTAGGCCCTAATCTATGGATTTCACATGACTGGGAATACAGATACAGTGACGGAAAAAAGTATTTGATCCCCTGCTGATTTTGTACGTTTGCGCACTGACAAAGAAATGATCAGTCTATAATTTTAATGGTAGGTTTATTTGAACAGTGAGAGACATAATAACAACAAAAAAATCCAGAAAAACGCATTGATTGATTGCTTCTGTGGACAGGTGTCTTTTATACAGGTAACAAACTGAGATTAGGAGCACTCCCTTTAAGAGTGTGCTTCTAATCTCAGCTTGTTACCTGTATAAAAGACACCTGGGAGCCAGAAATCTTTCTGATTGAGAGGGGGTCAAATACTTATTTCCCTCATTAAAATGCAAATCAATTTATAACATTTTTGACATGCGTTTTTCTGGATCTTTTTGTTGTTATTATGTCTCTCACTGTTCAAATAAACCTACCATTAAAATTATAGACTGATCATTTCTTTGTCAGTGGGCAAATGTACAAAATCAGCAGGGGATCAAATACTTTTTTCCCTCACTGTATGCATCTTTTGGTCACAGATACCTTTAAAAAAGAAAATAGGGGGGTGGATCAGAAAACCAGTCAGTATCTGGTGTGACCACCATTTGCCTCATGCAGCGTGACACATCTCCTTCGCATAGAGTTGATCAGGCTGTTGATTGTGGCCTGTGGAATGTTGTCCCACTCCTCTTCAATGGCTGTGCGAAGTTGCTGGAGACTGGCGGGAACTGGAACACGCTGTCGTACACATCGATCCAGAGCATTCCAAACATGTTCAATGGGTGAAATGTCTGGTGAGTATGCAGGCCATGGAAGAACTGGGACATTTTCAGCTTCCAGGAATTGTGTACAGATCCTTGCGACATGGAGCCGTGCATTATCATGCTGAAACATGAGGTGATGGCGGCGGATGAATGACATGACAATGGGCCTCAGGATCTCGTCACGGTATCTCCGTGCATTCAAATTGCCATCGATAAAATGCAATTGTGTTTGTTGTCCGTAGCTTATGCCTGCCCATACCATAACCCCACCGCCACCATGGGGCACTCTGTTCACAACATTGACATCAGCAAACCGTTCGCCCACACAATGCCATACGATTGAAACCGGGATTCATCTGTGAAGAGCACACTTCTCCAGGTGCCAGTGGCCATTGAAGGTGAGCATTTGCCCACTGAAGTCAGTTACGATGCCAAACTGCAGTCAGGTCAAGACCCTGGTGAGGATGACGAGCACGCAGATGAGCTTCCCTGAGATGGTTTCTGACAGTTTGTGCAGAACTTCTGTTGTGCAAACCCACAGTTTGGCTGGTCTCAGACGATCCCGCAGGTAAAGAAGTTGGATGTGGAGGTCCTGGGCTGGCGTGGTTACACGTGGTCTGCGGTTGTGAAGTCGGTTGGACGTACTGCCAAATTCTCTAAAACGACGTTGGAAGCAGCTTATGGTAGAAAAATGAATACTAAATTCTCTGGCAACAGTTCTGGTGGACATTCCTGCAGCCAGCATGCCAATTGCACGCTCCCTCAAAACTTGAGACATCTGTGGCATTGTGTTGTGTGACACAACTGCACATTTTAGAGTGGCCTTTTATTGTCCCCAGCACAAGGTGCACCTGTGTAATGAGCATGCTGTTTAATCAGCCTCTTGATATGCCACACCTGTATGGATTATCTTGGCAAAGGAGAAATTCTCACTAACAGGGATGTAAACAAATTTGTGCACAAAATTTGAGAGAAATAAGCTTTTTGTGCGTATTGAACATTTCTGGGATCTTTTATTTCAGCTCATGAAACATGGGACCAAAACTTTACATGTTGCGTTTATATATTTGTTTCAGTTTAAATTAATATCAGGGAAATTGTCTTTGTTATTGCCTTTGTGGTTTCGAGCACTGATCAAATGCATCTCCTGGGTTTTGATTCTTAAAATAATATGAGCCAAGGTGCCTTTTGACTGAAATTCTTCAACATTCTAAAATGCATGGATACCTATGGCCCAAACCCATCACTGTGCATTTTAGCCAGTGCTTGTAGCTGTTTGACTAGAACATCACTGCTCCTTCACAATGTTCTCCTGATCAAGTGGGCTGAGGGACTGTAGATAGTGCTCCGTGCCCCTACGGTGGGCCTATGTCAGGACCCTGGTGTGTGAAAGGTAGTCAGTGGGGATTGGAGTGGGGTTAGGCATTGCCCTGCTGTGAGGCTGATTTGAGCACGGAGAACACAGAGACAAGGGAAGGGGGAAGAAGCCTAGCTTTCTTTTGATTCCTCCCCACTCTTCCCTCTGCCTTCTAGGCCAGGGTTTCCCAAACTCGGTCCTGGGTCCCCTCCCCCCCTTTTGGTTTTTGCCCTACTACTACACAGCTGATTCAAATAACCAACTCATCATCAAGCTTTGATTATTTGAATCAGCAGAGCCAAATTGAGACGTGGGAGCTGTCGAAAATGACCCTAGATGAATATCGAGGAGAGCAGCTGTCGGGGCTGTGGGGGAAATCAGAGGGTGACAACGGGTTGCCAGTGTGGAGCAGGTATCCACCCGACCTGCCCACTGCTTCTCACTGCAATTACTCCAAGCATCACTCACAGCGGCCATATTTAAATAATGCGGCACTATGGGATACTCTGCAGAGAGAAGAAATAAGACAAGGGCTAAAAGTTACAGAGTGAACTCTTTCGTATTGCGCAATAGCAAACTTTTGTGTGGTTTCGACATTGATTTTATAGATTGGTAATGGACTACTTTTCCCTGTTGGTATCCTGAAAATATATATTATCCAAGTTATATTTATACATCTATGGTTTGTGACTGATAAATGGGAAGATGGCCAATAGTCTATTGTCTCTGATGCTACAGATCATGTCTTGGGAGGTTAAGAGAACAGGTTGTTATCTGATGTTGTGCTAGTGTCACGTCTCCATGTGAAAGACACTTGAAGAAGCTCCGTTAAGACTCAGTCACCTTCAACATAATACACAGCTGAACTCTGTTGTGGGAGATGCCACTGAAGCTCCCTCAGCAGGGGTTAAAAGGAAACATTCTTGCAAAACCTGCATCCTATAGGACAGCTAGCCAAGAAGTTGATCAGAAAAACAGAGACAATTGCACTTATCCTTGCTTGATCTCTTCTCTTGTTGTGTTTGCGATTCCTCCTCTCGTGGAGTTTGAAGGTTCTCTCTCTCTCTTTCTCCTTTCAGCCTGTGCTGCTAATCGTAAAGGATTCCCTCTGTCTATAGATGTGCCAGGGACAGCGAGCTCTCCCTAAGCCGCTTGGAGAGGTAGCTGCTACGCTCTTGTTAAACCCTAGCCAGCTGCTGGAATTTCGCCTCCTTCTCTCATTGCTAATTGGGTAGTCTTGAGTCTTTTTCCCGGGAGTTGATTTGCAAGAGAAAATAAAAAAACGAGAGCGAGAGAAAGATTATTGCACAGGAGGAGAGGAGCTTTGAAGAAGCGTTTTGTGTTGTCCACCTGCATCCTCCACTCCTCCTCTCCTCTTTTCCCCCCTTCCTCCATCGGGTTCTCCAGCCAAACCCCATCATTACCACGCCACAGACAACACGACTCGCAGAAATGTGCAGGTGGAGGAGAATGGTTGTGTTGTTGCTGGTGCTTGTTCAGAGGCACAATGAATGACACCTCCTCAATGATAAATGTTTCGCCCAACAAAGCTGGTTCGGGTGTAGAATGCGCAACAATGAGCAAATGCCCCTTCGTGATCGACTAAACACATGTAGTAGCGTAAGGCGGCAGCGACTCCTAAATCGTCTTGGCTGTAGGGTACCAAGTCAAATGTCTGAGAGGCTGGAGCAGATTGGCACTCTGACCCTTGTTATACACAACGGCTGCTGCCTTTGAGAAACACCAACTCTCTCCGAAGCAGCCAGGCTTTTTCTCTTCTCTCCGTCTCATTACTTTGAGTCAGCCAGGCACCGTTAACTTTCAGCCCCCTTGTCCCAGGGCCCAACTCTCTCTCTCTCTCTCTCTCTCTCTCTCTCTCTCTCTCTCTCTCTCTCTCTCTCTCTCTCTCTCTCTCTCTCTCTCTCTCTCTGTCTCTCTTTCCCCTCATCTAAGGATTTGGCTCCACTCCACTCCATACCTCATTATCACTTTTATATTTTTAATTTGGTCATTTGTTGCATGAGTTCACCGCTCCTTTATTCCCTGGGCATTAGGATTTAATGAGCGGCTGGCTGGGCAAGAGAGAGAGAGAGAGAAAGTGAGATAGAAAGTGAGATAGAATGTGAAAAATAGAGAGAGGAAGAGGAAAAAGTGAGCGAGAAGGTGGGGTAGAGACAGATGGATAGAGAGAGAAAAGGTTCAGGAGGAGCGAGAGAATGCCAGGGAGAGAGGACGGAGAGACTAGTCGCCATTATAGTGGCAGAGAAAGCTCCTGAAATAGTAGCACTCTGATCAGGACAGCAGTGAGCACAATTACCTTCTTTTCAAATCCAACAGTGACACTGCGGGAGGAAGGAGGACTTTGAAACTTGAAAGGCAAGAGCACACTTTCAACCTCAAACGCGAGCAGGAAAGGGCTCTGAAATTTGTTCAGTGCTCCCCATCCACCATTAGCTTGTTTCTTCCTCTCGCCTCCAGGCATTTTAAGCGCTTTTTGAAAAGATGTTAAGAAATTCAATCACCATAGACAGTTCTTTTTTCGTTTTCTTTGTGTGTGAGGCATGCTTCACCTTGGTCCACTGAGGACCGGCCTGCTACTTTGTGTTGTTGGTGAATAGACCTGTGAATCGGTGGGGGAGAGGAGGACGGGATGGGGGAAACCATGGGAAAAAGGGGGGGGGAAATGAAAGAGGAATGAAAAATGAGGGAGGGAAGAAAGAGAAAAAGCCAAGAGGGTCTGTTTGAGGCTGATGATGGTCAGGGTTGGAGAGGTGCTCCTGAAGTTTAGGCTTTTCAAAGTGTTTGCAGACACCTGTGTCCTCCACATCAGAGCAAGAGCACTCAGCGCCACCGCAATGGATGAGAACACTGACTAGAAAGCCTCCAGCGATCCAACACAATATACTATCAAACACCATTGGACCAAAAATGATATACAGTCAGTTCTAAAAGTATTGCCACCCTTGACAAAAAACTGTATAAAATAAATAATACAAATACTGAGCTATATTGTATGCAAAAAAAATATTTTTGCTTTACATGAACTTTACAGAGTACCATGACATTTTAGCCCAAAATCTGGTTGCCTCTGCCAAGAGGCTGAATCTTGGCCGCAAGTGGATCTTCCAGCAAGACAATAACCTCAAGCACACATCAAAATCCACAAAGAAATTGTTAATTGACCACAAAATCAACATTTTGCAATGGCCGTCTCAGTCTCTGGGTTTGAAGCCTTTGAAAACGTGATTTGAATTGAAGAGGTCAGTCCATAGGCCCAGACAAATGTTATCAAGGATCTGAAAAGATTCTGTATGGAGGAATGGTCTAAGATCCCTCTCAATGTGTTCTCTGATCTCATAAAACATTTAAGAAAAAGGCTCAGTGCCGTTATCCTCGCAAAGTGAGGTATTAAAAACAGGGGTGCCAATCATTTTGACCCATATCTTTTTGAGAATAAGAACATATGACTCTTTCTCTGAGCAATTGTATTAGTATAAAATAATATAATTTGTATTATTTATTTTATACAGTCTATTGCTCATCTTTATCAAGGGTGGCAATAATTTTGGACCTGACTGTAAGAATCATTATCAGTAAACTGCACCTATGAAGCTCGGGAGGGTTCAAATAAAGTCAAATAAAATATAACCAAGTTTTCCAGCCGTTTAGGTTGGATGACATTAGAATGGGATATAAATGGGGATAGGAGTGAGCCTTGGGTGATTCCTCCTCTTTCAGCATCACCATTCAAGTGTTAGTTGTTGACCTTCTGCTGCCCAGTGTTTGTTAAACCATTGAATGTAGTATATGCTGAAATAATTAACCCATTCAAGGTGGAATTCACTGAAATAAAGAACCCATTTAAGGTGGTATGCACAGAAATAATGAACCCATTTAAGGTGGTATACACTATATAATATACGGCAGAATGATGAACCCCCCTGACTCAGTTCACCATGGCGAAGTAGAGGGAGGAGGGGAATGGAGTGACACTGGTTTGATTGAACTATTGTTTTTTTGTAATTGCGCCGGAGGGGATGGCTTTTATGGGCTCTTAACTAACTGTGCTATTTTGTTAGTTTTTTCGCATTGTTTGTAACTTATTTTGTACATAATGTTGCTGCTACTGTCTCTTATGACCAAAAAGAGCTTCTGGACATCAGAACAGCGATTACTCACCTTGAACTGGACAAATAATTTTTCTTTAATGAGTAGGACGAGAGGGATTTGCTCCAGACACCTGCCAGGGCCCTCATCCCCGTCATTCGCAGGAGAAAGAGACGGAGATATCGGGGAAGGAGATCGGGGTTAATCGAGGGGCTAATCTGCCTTGGCCATCGGTACTATTGGCCAACGTACAATCGCTGGATAATAAAGTGGACGAACTAAAAGCACGTATATCATCCTACCAACGGGACAAACTGTAATATCTTATGTTTCACCGAGTCGTGGCTGATTGACGACATGAATAACACTGTATCGGCAGGATAGAACAGCAGCCTCTGGTAAGACAAGACCCACTCCAATTTGCATACCGCCCCAACAGATCCACAAATGATGCAATCTCTATTGCACTCAACACTGCCCTTTCCCACCGGGACAAAAGGAACACCTACGTGAGAATGCTGTTCATTGACTACAGCTCAGCGTTCAACACCATAGTGCCCTCAAAGCTCATCACTAAGCTAAGGACCCTAGGACTAAACACCTCCCTCTGCAACTGGATCCTGGACTTCCTGACGGGCCGCCCCCAGGTGGTAAGGGTAGGTAACAACACATCCACCACGCCGATCCTCAACACGGGGGCCCCTCAGGGGTGCGTGCTCAGTCCCCTCCTGTACTCCCTGTTCACTCATGACTGCATGGCCAGGCATGACTCCAACACCATCGTTAAGTTTGCTGATGACACAACAGTGGTAGGCCTGATCACCGACAACGACGAGACAGCCTATAGGGAGGAGGTCAGAGACCTGGCCGTGTGGTGCCAGGACAACAACCTCTCCCTCAACGTGATCAAGACAAAGGAGATGATTTTGGACTACAGGAAAAAGAAGAGGACAGAGGATGACAAAACCTATTCCCCCTTAGGAGACTGAAAAGATGTGGCATGGTTCCTCAGATCCTCAAAAGGTTCTACAGCTGCACCATCGAGAGCATCCTGACTGGTTGCATCACTGCCTGGTATGGCAACTGCTCGGCCTCAGAGGGTAGTGCATACAGCCCAGTACATTACCAGGCGGTGTCAGTTATGTCAAAGACTCCAGCCTCCCTAGTCATAGACTGTTCTCTCTGCTACCGCACGGCAAGTGGTTACCGGAGCGCCAAGTCTTCTAAACAGCTTCTACCCCCAAGCCATAAGACTCCTGAACATCTAATTAACCCCCCTTACGCTGCTGCTACTCTCTGTTTATTATCTATTTGCATAGTCACTTTAATAACTCTACCTACATGTACATATTACCTCAATTACCTCGACTAACCGGTGCCCCCTCACATTGACTCTGTGCCGGTACCCCCTGTATATAGCCTCGCTACTGTTATTTTACTATTGTTATTTTACTGCTGCTCTTTAATTATTTGTAACTTTTTTTTTCTTTCTTTATTTCTCGGGTATTCTTTCTTAAAACTGCATTGTTGTTTAAGGGCTTGTAAGCATTTCACTGTAAGGTCTACACCTGTTGTATTCAGCACATGTGACAAAGTAAATTTGATTGTATTGGATTAGCTGCTTGACCTCTCAGAGACATGAGTGAATAGGGCTGGAGTTCACTGAGAGAGAACTAGAGAGAGAGGGGGAGGGAGGGAGAGAATGAGAGACACACAACTGGGGAGAGGGGGAAGAAGCCAAAGAGAAAGATAGGAACACAGTGTAATAATATATTTGGGAATAATGACCACAGTATTTTGTCTCCAGAAAGAGTTCATAGAAACTGTTTAGCTGGGCTTGTGGGAGTTTGGCTTCACTTCCAAAAAACCAAAGATTATTGCTACAAGTACATTGTGTATGTCAAGTCTATGGAACTCATACATAAATAAACTAGACCAAGAACAAGAAACATATCCAGGTCTATGATAGTTACATGGTCTTATTCCCGGCCTCTGCAGTGTGTTTACTGGATGAGTATTCAGTACATAAAGGCCTACACTCCTCTCAGCAGCACAACCCTATCCTTTGCTCTATTGGCTCCCAGCACAGTTTACAGTCGCGACTTCCTTCCTCAAATCCAATGCGTGCGAGAACATGAACCCCGACTCTGAAATCCCTTTATGTTAATATTGCGCTTTGCAAGAGCAGACCCTATTAATCCAGCTTTAAGAGCATAAATGCCATTATTCCCTTAATAAGATCACAGGCTGTGCAGTATAGGATTAAATACTTATATCATAACTGACACTGTCATTTCCTGCGGATGACAGCGTGAGCCTCTGCTCTCTCGCTGGCTTGCCAGTTCCGCGTTAAGACTAGTGGAATTTGCTGCTCCGTTCGGGGCATGGCTGGGCCCGAACGCAGGTAATGGATGTGGGAGAGTGAGAGTAATAAAAGTCAGACCAGTGGATCTCTCTCTTTCTCATTCTCTCTTCTCTCTCGTTCTCTCTCCTTTCGTGCCACTCTCAAGCTACTGTAGCGGCCAACTCGGGGTGCTCAGTGTAGCGCTCTTTAATCTAGCCCTTTCCTCTTAATTGGAGAGCTGCAGTTTTCTGCTGCCTGCAGTTCATCGGGGGGCCTTACAGCGCTAGGCTGGTAAGTGCTACAGAACCTTTGGCACCGGCACCGCGGCACTCTGCCAGGGCTCTCAGTGAGACATTAAAAGAGAGAGACGGGGAGAGAGAGAGAGACAGAGACAGGCAGTGGGTAGTGGGCACTGGACCGTGCTGATCATGAACAACCACAGTGAAATTAGAACCAACCAGGAACCAGGACTGGACCAGGGGAGATTTCCCAGCAGTGTCTAATTAAGTGAATCTGTTGCTCAGTCAGGATAAGGCCAAACTCGGTGGACTCTCTGGATCTGGTAGAGGAATAGGATGGATTTGAGGCATTGAGAAGGATTGATAGAATCGTATGTAACTGAATCAAACTGGCTCTGAATTGCACAAGGCTAGAGCCGCCAGTTTAAAACTTTCAATCGTACAAAGCATTACCTAAAAATATTCAACTCTAATAATTTATCATAATCATACTATACGTACAGATGATAGGAATTATCTCAGACCAGAATTTTCAAGTGTGTAGGTTTTACTCTCAAATGAAGACAGTGTCCAGAGTATCCTCACTTTAGGGACTACTCATAATAAGTCTGTACAGGTCAGGGGCCAGGCGACCCCATGAAGGCCAGGGTCAGTGTTTAGGTCAAAGGTCAAGTCTTTCCAAAGCAGATCAGCCCTTGAACTCTCTTCACTTTTATCCCACTAACTCAGCCCAGCACACCAGGGATAGCTTCTCAGGGGAACTCTCCTTTCCATCTCTCCTCTTAATTTCTCTCCTTCACCCCGAGAGAGAAAGAGAGTGAGAGATTACTCTGGAAGAGAGGGGGTTGAGGAGGTGGGAGAAGGGGGGGGAGTTGATACTACCCATGAGGCCGGTTAATGGGCAGTTTGGAATGCAGGCGAGAAGACCCCGGTTGCTTTCTCCATGGGAATCCATTTATTTTATAAAAAGAACATACAGAGCTGCCTTTAAGATCCGACTTGTGGGAATCGCTCCTCCTCTGACTGTGGCCACGATGCAGGGGGTTGGGTTCGTTTAGTTGGTGAGAGCACAAGAGATGAGTCCTATTGGATTCAGCTGGCTCCTATGGAGGCTAAACCCCGCGTGGATTTGCACAATGCGTACTTGTTTGGTTGCAGGTGTACAAAACAAATCTACTGCCCCTCCCCCTCACAGGAGTATGCTACGTGATCTTACTTGTTTCCCATGTATATGGGTGTCTTGTCTTGTGTGTGTGTGTGTGCGTGTGTGCAGACTCTGAGAGGTAAAGAAATTCCCATTGACGGCAGCAGCCGTAAATCACTGTTATGATTCTACTGATAGTGAAACCACTACCTTTCACAACCAAATGGCTTTCAGGTTGTGAATAATTAAGCAGACTTTCGACTCAGTATCTTACAGTATCTTTCAATGTACCAAGATCTATGCAGTATCGTCAGTAAGTATGGCCTCATATTTTTACCCAGATATATATATATAATCTCACCCGCTCTCTCCCCCCTGTCCCCTTAAAGAAGATGAGAGATTGGGCACGCAGTACCACCACCACCACCACCGCGAGAGGCGCAATGCCATCAGCACCCAGGCCTCCACACCTGGCACCCCTGGCAGCAAGCTGGGTGAGGAGCCGTCCACGTCCACAGAAGAGCACCCCCCACTGGTAAAGAAAGAGCTGCACAGCTCGCTGCCCCACCTGGCGGACCACGGCCTGCCCTACTGTGGAACGCTGTTTGCCATGGACCCCCGCAACGGATACCTGGACTCCCACTACGGTGAGTACAGACAACAGACCTCAGTTTAAAGAGGAGGGGTTGGATAGGTTGTTCTAATATGATTGTTAGAGAGTTTATGAAGCCAAAAGTAGAGTGGGTTCATGGCTAGTTTGTGTCGGTAGGGCTTTTGGTCATCAGACAACTTGAATTGCCTCAGTGATTTAGTAAATTGATGGATAATTACATAAAACTTAACATACAATATTTTTGGGGGGTAAGATAGGATATTTGTCCTTGTTTGTGTGTATTTGTGAACAATATACTATAATTTGAGTGAGGCGGCAGGCTTAAGGACTTGCCTGTAGGCCTGGGTTTTACACCCAGTAGATAAGGGAGTTTATCAAAATTGGGTTTGATTTCGAATTCTTTGTGGATCTCTGTAATCTGAGGGAAATCTGTGTCTCTAATATGGTCATACATTTGGCAGGAGGTTAGGAAGTGCAGCTCAGTTTCCACCTCATTTTGTGGGCAGTGTGCACATAGCCTGTCTTCTCTTGAGAGCCAGGTCTGCCTACGGCTGCCTTTCTCAATAGCAAGGCTATACTCATTGAGTCTTTACATAGTCAAAGCTTTCCTTAAGTTTGGGTCAGTCACAGTGGTCAGGTATTCTGCCACTGTGTACTCTCTGTTTAGAGCCAAATAGCATTCTAGTTTGCTCAGTTTTTTTGTTAATTCTTTCTGATGTGTCAAGTAATTCTCTTTTTGTTTTCTCATGATTTGGTTGGGTCTAATTGTGCTGTTGTTGTTGTTGTCCTGGGGCTCTGTGGGGTCTGTTTGTGTTTGTGAACAGAGCCCCAGGACCAGCTTACTTAGGGGACTCTTCTCCAAGTTCATCTCTTTGTAGGTGATGGCTTTGTTATGGAAGGTTTGGGAATCGCTTCCATTTAAGTGGTTATAGAATTTAACGGCTCTTTTCTGGATTTTGATAATTAGCGGGTATCGGCCTAATTCTGCATGCATTATTGTCTCTCTCTCCCTAATTCTCTCCCCCTCTCTCTCTCTCTCTCTGGGAAGTTTGTCTTGGGAGCTTTCAGCGTAGCTTCTTAATTCCCTCATTAGGGGCCTGTCCGAGCACAGTCCTCCACTTTCACTCATCAACACATACATCAAAGCCCCAACACTACGCTGTACTGCAGAGTCAAACCACTATCACTACCCATCGTCTCCCTTCTCTCTCACTGGGACTGAGAGACTGTGGGTAAGAGGAAGGGGTAGGAATAGAGGAGTGAGGTATAAAGAGAGAGAGAGAGAAGTGAGGGACATGAGGTTTGAGGGAGAGAGAGAGTATGATAGAAAAATAAAATATGAGAGAGCGAGTGAGAGGAGTGAGGGAGATGTGGTTAGAGAGAGAGTGAGAGAGAGAGAGAACAAAGGAATAAGAGAAAGATGCAGTTACAGAATTAGAGACAGCTGAGTGAAGCGGGGTGGGGGGACTGTAGGAGGTCAATTTCGTGACCTCCTCCGGACAAAGATTTGATGTGATGGCTTGTTTAGTTTCGCGAAATTGCCTGCGAATTGAGCCTGACAGAGTGGTTTTAATCCGCAGGCCGTAATGAAAAGGTCTCTCTCTCCCTGGTTTCGGCTTTGGTCCTTTACTGTAACTATATTTATTTAGTTAATTAGCCGGCATCTCCTTTGTGCACTGGTGCGTCCATCCACCACAGAGCTACAGTACTAATGTGAAAGGTTACTTAAAGTAATGCCCAGGGTCTGTTCTTTGGTGTAGCCGACAGGATCCTCGCAAGCAGAACATTACTGTCGATTACAGCCCGGTCTTAGCTCAGCATGACTGCCACTGTTGATTTTGTGTGTCTGTGTGTGTGAGAGTGTGTGTGTGAGCACTGGTGGTAGAGGGTTCCAGACCACTGAAGCCAAGGGGAACTAGGGGCCGTGGTTGGGGTGGTGGTTGGGGGTCACAGTAAGGGGTGGCAGTGCCTCGGGATAATGCTTAAAAGTCACAGAGAGTTCAGAAGCAGCAGGAAAAGTCAAAGGGCTCCATTCTTTCTGCAGAACAGGCAGAGTGGATGGAGAAAGTCATACTGCTATTGGGGCGCACCCCATGATTATATATATATGATTAAGTTCTATTGGAGTTCAATAGCTAAGTACACTTGGAGCACATTATGAAATGCGAGGGCAGTTGTTTTTCCTCTGAGGGTGGAGTGTGCCGTAAATGGATGTCGTTGGGACGTGCCCTGACCCTGACTCAGTTCAGAAAGAGTTACGACCAGAGGTGAGAGAAAAGAGCAGGCCGGTGGTTGTGTAAAATGGCTTCCTCTGGTACCAGGTGTGGGGAACACGAGGTGTCCCTGAAGGCGCCTGCCGGTCGGCCGGTCCCATTCTGTCTGATTGGCCCAGGCTCCAGGCCCCTAGGCCCCTCGGCACCTAAACCGCCAACGGACCCTTTGAACACGGAGCCCTATGGCTCCACCACTCCACCACCACTCCACCACCACTACCCCCAGAGCCTGGGAAGTGTGAAGAACATTGATCCCTGTGCTTGATTGAACAACCACTTCCCCACCCTTCCTTCCAAGGTCAACTCCGCCAACACTCCCCTCTCCCTGGGGTCTCTGACTGACTGTCACCTCCCTAAATGTATCCCAGGTGTGTGTTGTGCATGTGAGGGTGATGGAGAGGGAGTCCTGAGTCTTTGTGCTGTGCTTGCAGAGTGCGGGGCGCTGCACAACCTGGCTACGGCCGACAGCCAGGTAAATGTGATTACTCTTCCCACTGGTGTGTTGTCAGTGCTTAATGCAGCTAAACACGTCGGCACCTGCAGCCTCAAGTGCACCTGGACTGCTGGGTTGTCATGGTTGTCGCTGTGGTGGCAATACGCAGTGTAGTGGGTGTCGAAAAGGGGGGAGAAGGGGAAGGGAGGAGGGGAAGTGCAGTTTGTGTTCTTTTTCGAGATCTCTGCTTCTCTTCGCAAATCTCTCCTTTTCAAGCAGCCCCTTCTGTGCACTCTCCCACTCCCCTAAGGACTCTGATTTTTGTGTTTACTCTCGCCTTTACACCCACTTGCCCACATAAAGGCATTAAGGAAAAATAGCCCCTATTACGTGCATTAGTTAAATCGCGGTGATGCATAGCGTCTAAGACTATTTTCTTGGGCAAACACTGGATAAGTGTCCATATCCCGCTTACCACAACACTAATACGTGGGGCTTTCGCCTGGATAAGGAGGAGGAAGGATTGGGGAGGAGGATTAATAAGAAAGAGAGAGAGACTTGGGTTTTTTAAGATTTGTGTATTGTGAGGATGTGTGTTTTGTGAGAACATGTGTATTGTGAGGACGTTAGCGCTGCGGCGGCACTATCTGTTTACATTGTGGGCTTATTAGCAGGTCAGTGGTCCTCAGCAACAGTGGAACACTTGCTGGAGTTCCCCGCTACTCTCTCCTCCAGGATCCCTCTTCTTCCTTCAAGTGTTTGTCTTTTTCTTAAACACTTGTTCGCCCTTCCTCCCAGGCCAGTCAAAACATGTCCCGTTACGGGATTCAATGGTCGGCTTTCTAATGTTTCTTTCCAATCCTAACAGTATTGAAACATCAGAAGATGTTTTGTCAAAGGAAAGTGACTGGGGAGGGTGGGAAAAGCACTAAGCTGTTGAAACAATCTTTAAGTATGTTGGTTGGTTCCTTAACGACCAAGGCTGTTTGGTGGTTGTGTGTGTCTGTGATGACACAGTAGTAGGTCATTATGTGGACCGAGACAGACTCTTATAGCTGAAGTATATATCAGCCTTATACAGTCTGATGGAATCAAGATCAGGATCCTCAGACCAAAGCCTTGGTCATGTCTCACCTCTGAGACCTCTTGGACCAGGGCTGCTAAGCCATAGCAAGGTGGAAGAACAGTACAAATCGATGGCTGGTCTAGTGGAGGGTTTGGATACCATCAGGCTATATCCCTGAAACCCTGCTCTTTGTGTCCAAAGCTCTGGCAGAAGTGACCATTACCTGGGATTGTGAAGAAAGGGAAAGGAGAGCTCAGCCAGACCCGGGGCTTATGGAGTCGGAGGTGGGGGTGGGATGGTGATCTCAAGCTCCAGACGGGTTAAGTTAACCTCCAAAGCTGCTTTGTAGAGGAGATCTCAGGTCTACTGGTCCGTAGCACAGCGAGGACTGGGTCCACGTCAATCTGTCTGCCTCAATATCAAACTACAGCAGCTACTCAGTGAACTGAATGAGCTGGCTGTCACAAAACTCCAATGTGTTTTGCACCACAATGGAGCAGGCTCTGTACAGTTAATGACTGCATTACTGCGCTCCCTGATTCAGAGTCACAAATATAGGCCATACAGGAACTATAGGAAAGCTTTCCTGCCACAGAAAAAAGTCACGAAAATAACCCATACTGGAAAAGTCATTTATAACACATTTTTTCTCTGAAAACCCGCTCAAAGAGGCCAACTTTCTGGGTTCCACATTGGTTTCCTTGTCACGAGTTTTGGCAAAACAGGTTCAAGCACTCCTCCCCACAGAAATTAAAATACAGAGGAGCGGGGGTGGAGGTGGGGAGGCGTTGGGAGACACGTGCCCATTTCAAGGACGATTGAGGGCTTGTCTTTGAGATTGTTTCAATATTGGCTTTTAGAGCGGGGGGTGGCCCAGAGAAACCCCCTAGTGAGTCTCGGGGGAGAGGAACCCGGGGGGAACCCGGGGGCACCCTACAGGCGATAGAAAGGAATCTCTTCCATCCACCTCCTTTCATCAAGAAAGAGAAACATGGCCGGGCAGCTCTTGAATTAGCCCCGCAGTCCAGCGCACCAGGGATAATCGCTGTGATCCCCTTTTATACAGCTTATTACAGGAATCTCACAGTATAATGCCGATTTTAGGCCGTTTGATGATTGAAGGGATTGTGCAAAGTTTTAAGTGGTTAAAGAAAGACACTTTCGCTCTAAGTGAAGGTCAGGCTTTCTTGTAGTTACTCTTAGTACCACAGAGACCGAGAATGTGTGCAAAATGCATTTTTAACAATAATGTTGTTACAATAACAATATTCATTTGGAGTGACTCAAAAATAATGAAAAATATCTTAACAAATGAGTACTCAGCATTTCTTCATATCATTCTTGCAACATCTGTCTGCGTTTTGGACCCCCTTGTCAACAGAGGCATCACACGCCTAAGACAATAGGCATGCTTTGAAGTGGCGAAGGCTTAAAAATAAGACTTACAGCATGTTTCTCTGACCGTCCACAAGGATACGCCACCACCACTAACACCAACACTAACACCACCAGCCACAACAATAACGCCATTCAACACAATGTTCATAAAGATTTGAGTGCAGGCAGGAACAATATGAGGCTCATGGGTCTTTTCTTCCTCCTCCTGGTGGTTTTCAAACCATGACATCTTGAGCCTTCATTTTCTCCCCCTCCTGAAGTATTCAGTGGGAATAAGAAGCAGGATAATCACCTGGTGTGGAGTGGGACAGTCACACTCATTTCATGCCCGCCTATATGTTTGTTCACTGTATTCACTGCAAATCTCACCGCCCGGCCTTGTAGCGCAGCGATTTATGCCCCTCTTCTCATAGCGTTAGCACTCTTATCCCTTCAACAAACCCCCAACGCCTCCCTCCCCCCTCTCCTCTCTTCTTGTCTCCTGAGGATGGACTGTACCTATTATTCTACAGGAGGAGGGGGCTGAGGCATGCTGGGTAATTAACATGTTTCCTCTCAGCTCCATTACAGGCTGGAGCAAATAAGTAGACTAGAGTACATCTTCTTGTCTATACCACAGTGGAGAGACTTACAAAAGAGAGAGAGGGAGAGAGAAAGAGGCAGAGAGTGAAAGAGAGACAGAAAGTGAGAAAAATGAGGAGGACATGAGAAAGGGAGGAAGAAAGAGAGATGGAAAAAAATAGGAGAGAAGAACTGCCAGTGAGAGAGAGAGTGAGACTGGAGAAGGAGAGGGAAACAAATCGCTGCGCTACAAGACCGGGCGGTGAGTAAAGAGAGACGAGTAGGAGGGGGGGATGTTACGAAGGAGAAAATGAAGAGAGACATAAAAGAATGGGAGCTCGAGGAGGTCAGGCCCATCATAGGCTTAGTGTTTCCTTTAAAGATGGCTGGAACAGGTGGCAGCTCTAGACAATCTCGATCCACAGAGCAGCATCCTCTCAGGAGGAGATAAGGGATTCCTCCGTCCAGCCCTCCCCCTCTCCTCCTCCTCTCTTCTCCTCCATCTCCTCCTCTCCTCAGCTCGGCTCCCCCCGCCGGGGCTGCTTTGATGTGGCTCGGTGTGAGCAGGTTGAGCGGGGCTCACGGCTGGGGCCTGTTGGACCGCTGGGCTGCTGCAGGGGCCTCTGGCAGCCAGACTCTCTGCCTCTCTGGCCCGGCTCAATCAGTGTTGCTCTACGGTGCCCGCAACTTTCAGGTCTCATTAAAGCACACCGGCAGGGTTAATCCTCTTTAAGTTTTTACACGCCGCCCCGTTTGTCTCTCAGACACAGGCAGAGGGACCAGGGAGACCCCAGGGCACCGCCTACGTGACAAAATAACAAAATATCACTGTGACACCAAGTTCTGCTCTTTTCTCCTCTCTTTTACACTCCCTCGCTCCCCTGTGTACAGTACTGGATGTTCTACTCTCCTTTTCTTTTCTCTCTTTGGGTGCTATCGCTCCTTCTCATTGTGCGTTCTCCCTTCTCTCTCTCTCCCTCCATTCCCTTGATAGTACCTAGCTCTGGTTGTAAATCTTTCAGGATTATTTTGGGGGGAATTTGTTGACAAGGGTGGAGTAAATGGATTACAGGTTGTCCTTGTTTTTGGGAGGAGGGAGAGGGGAGAGATCAGGCCCCGCTTTGAGGAAGGGACAAAGAGAGAAGGGGGAGAGAAAGGGAGATAGAGAGAGAAAGAAAGAGGGTGAAGTGAGGAAGAGACAGAAATATAGGCCCATGTGGAGAGAGACAGTGAAAGACTTAGAAGAGTGTGTGAGAGAGAGAGAGAGTCAGAGAGAGAGAGAGAGAGAGTCAGAGAGAGAGAGAGAGTCAGAAAGAGAGAGCGAGTCAGAGAGCTACAGGGAGTGTTGCAGTGCGGAGGAGAAGAGCCAGGGCTGTAATTGGCACAGAGGTGACGACCCCTGTCTGCTCCTGAGATCCGGCAATCATTTGTCTGCTTGTTGTGACACTGCGTCCCAAATGGCACTATTCACTAAAATGCAATACTTTTGGCCAGAGCCCATATGTAGGGAATAGGGTGCCATTTGCTTTACACTGTCTGGTGTGACCCACCGTTTCCTCCATTAGACACCCATAATGGACAATAGATCATCTCTCAGACTGTGTCTGTAAACATGCAGGTGCACTACATATGCAAATTCCTAACAACTTTCTTTTTTATGTGAATAAAGTATTGAATTCTTGAATCTTGAATATCACGTTTAATAAATAAATACATCTATCAGACCGAAGAATAAATCAACACTACCGTTCAAAAGTTTGTTGTCACTTAGAAATGTCCTTGTTTCCCATGAAAACATACATGAAATTAGTTTGAATAGGAAATATAGCAAAATGAATAGGAAATGTAGTCATTGACAAGGTTAGAAATAATGATTTTTAATTGAAATAATAATTGTGTCCTTCAAACTTTGCTTTCGTCAAAGAATCCTCCATTTTCAGCAATTACAGCCTTGCAGACCTTTGTCATTCTAGTTGTCAATTTGTTGAGGTAATGTGAAGAGATTTCACCCCATGCTTCCTGATGCACCTCCCACAAGTTGGATTGGCTTGATGGGCACTTCTTATGTACCATACGGTCAAGCTGCTCCCACAACAGCTCAATAGGGTTGAGATCCGGTGACTGTGCTGGCCACTCCATTATAGACAGAATACCAGCTGACTGCTTCTTCCCTAAATAGTTATTGCATAGTTTGGAGCTATGCTTTGGGTCATTGTCCTGTTGTAGGAGGAAATTGGCTCCAATCAAGTGCCGTCCACAGGTTATGGCATGGCGTTGCAAAATGGAGTGATAGCCTTCATTTTTCAAGATCCCTTTTACCCTATACAAATCTCCCACTTTACCACCACCAAAGCACCCCCAGACATCACATTGCCTCCACCATGCTTGACAGATGGCATCAAGCACTCCTCCAGCATCTTTTCATTTGGTCTGCGTCTCACAAATGTTCTTCTTTGTGATCCGAACACCTCAAACTTCGATTCGTCTGTCCATAACACTTTTTTTTCCAATCTTCCTCTGTCCAGTGTCCGTGTTCTTTTGCCCATCTTAATCTTTTATTTTTATTGGCCAGTCTGAGATATTACTTTTTCTTTGCAACTCTGCCTAGAAGGTCAGCATCCCGGAGTCGCCTCTTCACTGTTGACGTTGAGACTGGTGTTTTGCGGGTACTATTTAATGAAGCTGCCAGTTGAGGACCTGTGAGGCATCTGTTTCTCAAACTAGACACTCTAATGTATTTGTCCTCTTGCTCAGTTGTGCACCGGGGCCTCCCACTCCTCTTTCTATTCTGGTTAGAGCCAGTTTGCGCTGTTCTGTGAAGGGAGTAGTACACAGCGTTGTACGAGATCTTCAGTTTCTTGGCAATTTCTTGCATGGAATAGCCTTGATTTCTCAGAACAAGAATAGACTGACGAGTTTCAGAAGAAAGTTATTTGTTTCTGGCCATTTTGAGCCTGTAATCGAACCCACAATTGCTGATGCTCCAGATACTCAACTAGTCAACAGTATGAAAATGTATGCACTCACTAACTGTAAGTCGCTCTGGATAAGAGCGTCTGCTAAATGACTAAAATGTAAATGTAGTCTCAAGAAGGCCAGTTTTATTGCTTCTTGAATCAGCACAACAGTTTTCAGCTGTGCTAACATAATTGCAAAAGGGTTTTCTAATGATCAATTAGCCTTTTAAAATGATAAACTTGGATTAGCAAACACAACGTGCCATTGGAACTGATGGTTGCTGATAATGGGCCTCTGTACGCCTATGTAGATATTCCATTAAAAATCAGCCGTTTCCAGCTACAATAGCCATTTACAACATTAACAATGTCTACACTGTATTTCTGATCAATTTGATGTTTTTTTTTATGGACACAAAAAATAATTTTCTTTCGAAAACAAGGACATTTCTAAGTGACCCCAAACTTTTGAACGGTAGTGTAAATGTAAAATTTACATAACTAATGAGGGAAATAGATAGTAGTAAATAAACAATTTCTGCTAAGTTCCTAGTTTTTTCCTAAACTGTCCCCATAACACATGTGGACATCAACTTGAATGCCCTGGGCCACAGTCATGCTGACCAATGCCTTGTTGAATCCCAACCCTGCTCACTAGCTAGCTTCTCTCTCTCGGTGGGTTAGAATTGAGCTGTGTCCGAGTGCCTCTTTCCCCTGCCGTGCCAGGCCTGTCTATTATTACCCTTACAGCCAGAACAGCTGTATTAGCCTCACAGTCATTGACTCTCACACAGCAGGGTTACTCTTCTACACTCTGTCATGCTGGGTCAGCCCCAATATGACCTGCCGTGGGGCCCAGGGTGGAGCTGCACCGTGGGGATATCGGGGCTATGGGGCAATGGAGGGCCAGTCCAGAGTAGACCTGCATCGTGAGGCTGTGAGAGAATGAGAGGATAGCACACTCTCCCATTGGCTCAGACTCACACCAGCCTAGACAGTTGGGATGTGAGCATTTCCATTCTCTGCAAGTTAATTGACAATAAAATACATCTTATCATATACTGTATAGTACTATATATACACCATGCATTAGACATGCTTAAGATAGATGTTTCTTGGATGGTCAGGCACAACATTTTCCTATTTATTTATTCATTGGAGTTAGACTTAAACATGGGCCTTAAAAACAACATAGATCTGAAAATAGTAATGTCTCGGTCGGACCAATGCAGTGGCTTGCGAAAGTATTCAGCCCCCTTGGCATTTTTCCTATTTTGTTGCCTTACAACCTGGAATTAAAATAGATTTTGAACGTGCATAACTATTCATCCCCTAAAGTCAATACTTTGTAGACCCACCTTTTGCAGCAATTACAGCTGCAAGTATCTTGGGGTATGTCTCTATAAGCTTGGCACATCTAGCCACTAGGATTCTTGCCCATTCTTCAAGGTAAAACTGCTCCAGCTCCTTCAAGTTGGATGGGTTCCGCTGGTGTACAGCAATCTTTAAGTCATACCACAGATTCTGAATTGGATTGAGGTCTGGGCTTTGACTAAGCCATTCCAAGACATTTAAATGTTTCCCCTTAAACCACTCGAGTGTTGCTTTAGCAGTATGCTTAGGGTCATTGTCCTGCTGGAAGGTGAACCTCCATCCAAGTCTCAAATCTCTGGAAGACTGAAACAGGATTCCCTCAAGAATTTCCCTGTATTTAGCACCATCCATCATTCCTTCAATTCTGACCAGTTTCCCAGTACAGTGGGGGGAAAAAAGTATTTAGTCAGCCACCAATTGTGCATGTTCTCCCACTTAAAAAGATGAGAGAGGCCTGTAATTTTCATCATAGGTACACGTCAACTATGACAGACAAATTGAGATTTTTTTTTCCAGAAAATCACATTGTAGGATTTTCAATGAATTTTTTTGCAAATTATGGTGGAAAATAAGTATTTGGTCACCTACAAACAAGCAAGATTTCTGTCTCTCACAGACCTGTAACTTCTTCTTTAAGAGGCTCCTCTGTCCTCCACTCGTTACCTATATTAATGGCACCTGTTTGAACTTGTTATCAGTATAAAAGACACCTGTCCACAACCTCAAACAGTCACACTCCAAACTCCACTATGGCTAAGACCAAAGAGCTGTCAAAGGACACCAGAAACAAAATTGAAGACCTGCACCAGGCTGGGAAGACTGAATCTGCAATAGGTAAGCAGCTTGGTTTGAAGAAATCAACTGTGGGAGCAATTATTAGGAAATGGAAGACATACAAGACCACTGATAATCTCCCTCGATCTGGGGCTCCATACAAGATCTCACCCCGTGGGGTCAAAATGATCACAAGAACGGTGAGCAAAAATCCCAGAACCACATGGGGGGACCTAGTGAATGACCTGCAGAGAGCTTGGACCAAAGTAACAAAGCCTACCATCAGTAACACACTACGCCGCCAGGGACTCAAATCCTGCAGTGCCAGACGTGTCCCCCTGCTTAAGCCAGTACATGTCCAGGCCCGTCTGAAGTTTGCTAGAGTGCATTTGGATGATCCAGAAGAGGATTGGGAGAATGTCATATGGTCAGATGAAACCAAAATAGAACTTTTTGGTAAAAACTCAACTCGTCGTGTTTGGAGGACAAAGAATGCTGAGTTGCATCCAAAGAACACCATACCTACTGTGAAGCATGGGGGTGGAAACATCATGCTTTGGGACTGTTTTTCTGCAAAGGGACCAGGACGACTGATCCGTGTAAAGGAAAGAATGAATGGGGCCATGTATCATGATATTTTGAGTGAAAACCTCCTTCCATCAGCAAGGGCATTGAAGATGAAACGTGGCTGGGTCTTTCAGCATGACAATGATCCCAAACACACCACCCGGGCAACGAAGGAGTGGCTTCATAAGAAGCATTTCAAGGTCCTGGAGTGGCCTAGCCAGTCTCCAGATCTCAACCCCATAGAAAATCTTTGGAGGGAGTTGAAAGTCCGTGTTGCCCAGCGACAGCCCCAAAACATCACTGCTCTAGAGGAGATCTGCATGGAGGAATGGGCCAAAATACCAGCAACAGTGTGTGAAAACCTTGTGAAGACTTACAGAAAACGTTTGACCTGTGTCATTGCCAACAAAGGGTATATAACAAAGTATTGAGAAACTTTTGTTATTGACCAAATACTTATTTTCCACCATAATTTGCAAATAAATTCATTAAAAATCCTACAATGTGATTTTCTGGATTTTTTTCTTCTCATTTTGTCTGCCATAGTTGACGTGTACCTATGATGAAAATTACAGGCCTCTCTCATCTTTTTAAGTGGGAGAACTTGCACAAATGGTGGCTGGCTAAATACTTTTTCCCCCACCGTAGGTAGCTAGCTAGCTAAACAATGAACCATAATCCAAACTCATAACGTTACTACCCTGCATGAACCTGCAGGTAGCGAACCAACCAGGTTCAATGTTAGCTAGCTAATATTAGGCTATAACTAGCAATGCAAATGGCTCTGAGATACGAATAATATTACTACACAGGTCATACACGTAATGTTAGCTAGCGATCCAGCCAGCTAATGTTAGCTAGCTGCTTAACAGTACGCTTTAACTTGAAATGAAAACGACTTTCTGCTAAGGGGACAGGACAACTTCACCGCATCAAAGGGACGATGGACTGGGCCATGTACCGTCAAATCTTGGGTGAGAACCTCCTTCCCTCAGCCAGGACATTGAACATGGGTCGTGGATGGGTATTCCAGCATGACAATGACCCAAAACACACGGCCAAGGCAACAAAGGAGTGGCTCAAGAAGAAGCACATTAAGATCCTGGAGTGGCCTAGCCAGTCTCCAGACCTTAATCCCATAGAAAATATGTGGAGGGAGCTGAAGGTTCGAGTTGCCTTGGGTCAAACGTTTCGGGTAGCCTTCCACAAGCTTCCCACAATAAGTTGGGTGAATTTTGGCCCATTCCTCCTGACAGAGCTGGTGTAACTGAATCAGGTTTGTAGGCCTCCTTGCTCGCACGCGCTTTTTCAGTTCTGCCCACAAATGTTCTATAGGATTGAGGTCAGGGCTTTGTGATGGCCACTCCAATACCTTGACTTTGTTGTCCTTAAGCCATTTTGCCACAACTTTGGAAGTATGCTTGGGGTCATTGTCCATTTGGAAGACCCATTTCCGACCAAGGTTTTAACTTCCTGACTGATGTCTTGAGATGTTGCTTCAAAATATCCACATAATTTTCCTTCCTCATGATGCCATCTATTTTGTGAAGTGCACCAGTCCCCCCTGCAGCAAAGCACCCCCACAGTATGATGCTCCCATCCCCGTGCTTCACGGTTGGGATGGTGTTCTTTGGCTTGCAAGGCCCCCCTTTTTCCTCCAAACAGTAGGAGTAGCAGTGTTTTCTGTGGTAATCCATGTTTCCGTCAGCGCCAAGAAGTCGAGGGACTGGAGGGTAGCATAGGCTGAGATGAACTCTGCCTTGTTGGCCGCAGAACTGCAGTTCCAGAGGCTGCCGGAGACCTGGAACTCCACGTGGGTCGTGCGTGCAGGGACCACCAGGTTAGAGTGGCAGCAGCCACGCGGTGTGAGGCGTTTGTATAGCCTGTGCGGAGAGGAGAGATTAGGGATAGAGAGACACATAGTTGACAGGCTACAGAAAATGACTACAATAATGCAAAGGAGATCGGAATGAAATGAACTAAACATCTGGGAAAGCGAGAGAGCGGGGCCTCCCTCACTTACGTTTCACTGAAACACCCAAATATAACTCTCCCAACTTCCACCTCAGAAACTATAATTGTTGTAAACTACAGCGGTTCAATGTTTTCTAGGAATAGACTAACTTAGTTTATTCAGCTAGCTAACTTGGTACAGTATTCTATACCAGAGGAAGGCCCTAAAAATTGCCAAAGAATCCAGCCCCCCCCTTGTCATAGACTGTTCTCTCTGCTACCGCACGGCAAGCGGTACCGGAGCGCCAAGTCTAGGTCCAAAAGGCTTCTTAACAGCTTCTACCCCCAAGCCATAAGACTTCTGATCAGCTAATCAAATGGCTACCCGGACTATTTGCATTGACCCCCACCTTTTTTTACACTGCTGCTACTCGCTGTTTATTATCTATACATAGTCACTTTACACCTACCTACATGTACATATTACCTTGACTAACCTGTACCCCCGCACATTGACCCGGTGCCGGTACCCCCTGTATATAGCCTCGTTATTGTTATTTTATTGTTGCTGTTTTATTTTTGACTTGTTTATTTTGTAAATATTTTTCTTAACTGTTATTTTTCTTAAAACTGCATTGTTGGTTAAGGGCTTGTAAGTAAGCATTTAACGGTAAGGTCTACCTACACCTGTTGTATTCGGCACATGTGACGAATAAAATGTGATTTGATTTTGGTTTGATTTGAGAGAGTGGAGACTGGAGAGTTTTAGTGTGGTGTTCTTGCCGCTAAATCGCTGTGTAAATCTCTACCCAGCTGGGAAAGGGGGAGCAGGAGGATTGGGAAGAAGACGGGGGAGGAGGAAGAGGAGGGCCAACCGATGCACAGCGCTTTGTTCCGCTCCCCAGCTTAGGCAATCCGGAGGAATTCACCAAATGCAGCAGATAGATTGGCGCTCCGCAGAGGCCCCCACGAAATAACCTTCACTTCTTCTCTGATGCTCTGTACTGGGATGGATGGAGGGAGGAGGGAGGGAAGGAGAGAGGGAGGGTGGGTGGGTATGTCAGGAAAGCTGGTTTAAGGGTACAATTCAGGGATAGTGGTGTGTGCGTGCATAGCTCCACTCTGAGACAAGACGAGGGCCCTAGCTGGGTACGCAATTTGTTAAGATTGACTCCGCTGGGTAAATGTCTTGCAGATGCGGGACTTCCATTGAGCTGTTTGGGGTGGGGTAAGAGGGGTACGGAAGGGGAAATAAGGGAGGGTAAGTTACTTTGACCAAACATATTTGTCTGCCTAATCTCAACCCTGAACTCTAGAGTATGTGGCCTTATTGGTTTAAACGGTCAGCAATGCCTAGGCACAGACCAAAAGACCTTGCGTAGAGTGACTTCTGCGGTGTAGATTAGAACCTTCTGTACTTCCCAGAGAGAGAGAGAGAGAGAGAGAGAGAGAGAGAGAGAGAGAGAGAGAGAGAGAGAGAGAGAGAGAGAGAGAGAGAGAGAGAGAGAGAGAGAGAGAGAGAGAGAGAGAGAGAGAGAGAGAGAGAGAGAGAGAGAGAGAGAGAGAGAGAGAGAGAGAGAGAGAGAGAGAGAGAGAGAGAGAACTGTATTGATTTACTGGTAAAGGACTGGTAAAGGAGAAAGTGCGATCTGCCAATGTTTCTCTCGATGATGAATGGCAGAGAGAATTTAGACACTCTTCTTTTATTTAACCTCTACCCTCTCTTCTCTCTCACAGTTAGTCTTTGCTGAGTAAAGGATCTGTTTTCTCCTCAGTCACACACACACACACACACTAGATGTTTTCCTGGGTCTAGGCCACTCACACCTCGTACATTACTACAGAGAGCCTCAGTACAGCTGGAGGATTAGGCTAATTTATTCAGCGGTAATTAGCCTATTAGACGTACAACAATCTGGGACCGTAATTAAGCAAACCGCTCCAAAAGTTAACAGCAACTCCCACTGAGCTTAGCTAAACAGTCCCGGAATGTGATATTTACATGTTCAGCTTGAGGTCTCAGTGTGAGCAAACACAAGCAAGCAACCAGAGCAGGGGTGTGAGGGATTGAACCACCAAAATAACCTCCAACATCACACACTCTCATGGGGTTCCTTTCATGTGAACAGTTGTAGCCAAACACAGACACAGGTGATTTGTGCTCATGCGGAGGTGTTTGTGGTGGACAGGTCACTCAGTTTGTGGAGTAGATAGACAAGATTGTGGGGATTGCAGGGGGGTTTTGTTAGGTCTTGTTTAGCGGTACATACACACACGTGTGCGTGCATGCACACGCTCACTCTTTCACGCACATATGCTGCTACTCACAGTAATTTACACATGCACGCACACACCTCCCCCCAGACACACTCAACGAGCATCTCTCACACACTCAACGAAGCTAGCGCTCCTCTACTCGCTCTTCAGCCATCGTCTGGCTATGGGCAGCGGTGCAGGCGAGCGTGCCTGAGCGCTGAGATCATGAGTGAGGAGAGAAGTCGCGTAATGAAACTTGGCAGTCCTGCAGGCCCAGCACCGCCATCATATGTTCCACATTACCCATTCACAAACCTCTGGAGCAGAGCAGGCCCCGGCAACAGCCCTTTTCTCACTCCGCTTTAGTCGGTTATGACAATCTGTCAGTGCGTCTTTGTGCTATTGCACCAGAACATCGAGGAGCAGAGGAGAAGCTCAGTGGGTTCTGGATGACTGTTCTTCCTCAGTGTCAGGCTGCAGATGACACAGCGGATGTGTTCCAAATGGCACTCTATTCCCTATTTAGTGCACTGCTCAGAAGTAGTGCACTATACATAATAGGGCACCTTTTGGGGGGCACCATTTGGGACGAAGACAGTGCCAGAGGAGAGTCAGGGAGCACTCAGTACGGGACAGGAGGAATCTCAGTTATGACAAGTCATCAACTCATCTGATTAGGTAACAGAGATATTGTTTATGTCAAATTACGGTTCAGATTCGATTAGAGTATGGTTGACTATTCAGATTATTTTCAAATGCGGCAACACACAAACTATGGACATATTACACTTTGTTGTAGACCTTACATTTCTCACATAACGGAAGAAAATGATCTAATAAGAACCCACTAGAATGATATGCTTCAGGCTTAATTCTCCCCCCCACCCCCCTCCTTAAAATCCTTTAAGTGTCCAATAAAATAAAAAGTAATTATCATCCTTTTCATAATGAAGGGGAAGCAGCAGGCTTTTGGTGCTCAGTAACGGTGTGTTTTGTGTTGAATTACAACTAATGAGTCTGGTCAAAGTGGCCCACTAATTGCCCTTTTGTAATCATGTCTTAATGAGTTCCGTCTCTAAAAATATGAAACGAAAAATGTATACCGCTCTTATGCAAAGTTATGCAGGGTCATTAAAATATTTCAAAAATAATTTGTAACTTATTTGGTACTGGATAGTGATGAATTGTTAATGAGTTCCTGTTTTGGAAATGTTCTCAAATTGACACAAGTTGCCTGACTGTGCCCCATTATTCCTGAGGGTTTTGGTCTGTTGGTACAGTACAGTATGGATACGTCCCAAATGCCACCCTATTCCCACTGAGTGTACAAAACATGCTCTTTCCATGACAGACTGATCCAGGTGAATCCAGGTGAAAGCTATGATCCCTTATTGATGTCACCTGTTAAATCCACTTCAATCAGTGTAGATGAAGGGGAGGAGACAGGTTAAAGAAAGATCTTTAAGCCTTGAGACAATTGAGACATGGATTGTGTATGTGAGCCATTCAGAGGGTGAATGGGCAAGACAAAATATTGAAGTGCCTTTGAACGGGGTATGGTAGTAGGTGCCAGGCGCACCGGTTTGAGTGTGTCAAGAACTGCAACGCTGCTGGGTTTTTCACGCACAACAGTTTCCTGTGTGTATCAAGAATGGTCCACACCCCAAAGGACATCCAGCCAACTTGACACAACTGTGGGAATCATTGGAGTCAACATGGGCCAGCATCCCTGTGGAACGCTTTCGACACCTTGTAAAGTCCATGCCCCAATGAATTGAGGCTGTTCTGAGGGCAAAAGGGGGTTCAACTCAATATTTGGAAGGTGTTCCTAATGTTTTGTACATGTGCGTTACTTTTGACCAGAACTCTATGGAATGCTAGTCCATACATAGTGGTGTTGTGGCAGCAGCGGTGGTGGACGTTAAAAGCTGTGACACGCACATTAACTCTATATAACCTCCAGCTGTGTCTGTTTTCTAAAGAGGCCCCGGAATACATGCAGGGGCAATTTACTCCCAGTCAACCAAGTAGTCCCCACAGGAGACAGTGGAGATGGAGCACTCTCTCTCTTTTTCTCTCCCTCGTCGTCTCCCTCTCTCTCTCTTCACCACACTCTCTCTCTCTCTCCCCCACACTCTCTCTCTCTCTCTCTCTCTCTCTCTCTCTTTCCCTTGTTCTCTGAACTGTATACATTCCCTCAAGTGGCGCACAGGGCTGTTTGCCTTCGTAATGGAGGTAGTGTGGCAGAGCCTATTTAGATAGGTGGTAGAGCCTATTTAGATAGGGGCCCTGCTAAAGTAAACTTCAGACAGGGATTCAAATAAACCAGCTCCCTTAACTCAGACTGCTACAGGCTGAGGCGAGGGAGGAGTGTTGGCTGAGGCCAGCAGGGAGGGAAGGAGGATAGGAGACTGATAGAGGAAAGAAGGAAGAAGGAGGGGGAAGGCATAGGGGTGTGTTGAGTGAGCAGCTCCAGAGGGATAAACAGAGGGGGGATCTGGGTAGTCCAGAGTGGAGAGGCGGGTGTGGTAAAGGAGGTGGAGGAGGCTGGGGAGGAGGAGAAGTAGTAGCATTCAGACTGGAGGGGGAGAGGTTCTACAATTTGAAATCTCTATAGTCCCTCCATAGACCTCTGCCCTGCCTCACGGGTTGAAGTTTCAGCCCAGGGTTTTACATGAGTAGTCAAGGACACGGCTTAGAGACCCTAGCAAACCAATACTGCTCTTAGTGCATTGGAGCCAATAACTTTAAGACTGTGTTAGATAAACATAACTGATAGCAGATTCCAGATTCCTCCTCTCCTTCAGAGAAGACCTGGAAATAGAGAAGGAGAGCTCGGCCAACCATGATTCATCAGAAGGAAGCGATCAAAGACAGATACTCAGAGGTCAAATACAGTGCCAGAAGGCTGCTGCGGTAGGCATTTAGCACGTCTCTTTGCTGTCCTATATTTCCTACAAAAACAAGTTCAGTTCAAATACAAGTTCACATTTGTGTAAGACAATGGAAAGGAATGTAATAGTACAGATTTGTTCCACAGTGTCACGCCCTGGCTCGGGGGACTCTTAAATGTTGAGCCAGGGTGTGGAGTTTGTTAAATTTTCTATGTTTTCGTTCTAGATCGTTTAGATCTATGTTGGCCAGGGTGGTTCCCAATCAGAGGCAGCTGTAGCTCGTTGTCTCTGATTGGGGACCATACTTAGGTAGCCTGTTTTCACTCGTTTATTGTGGGATCTTGTTCCTGTCACGATCGTCGGAGGAAGTGGACCAATGCGCAGCGTGATAAGTGAACATACTTTATTTTTGAATGATCACACGAAACAAAACAACAAACGATACGAAACGTGAAGTCCTTGGTTACAATACACTAACCAAACACGGAACAAGATCCCACAACACACTGTGGAAAACAGGCTGCCTAAGTATGGTTCCCAATCAGAGACAACAAGCAACAGCTGATACACGTTGCCTCTGATTGAGAACCACACCGGCCAACATAGAAACAAATGAACTAGATAATAACCCTAGCACACAAAACACATAGAAACAACACACCCTGGCTCAACATAACAGAGTCCCAGAGCCAGGGCGTGACAGTACCCCCCCCCCAAAGGCGCGGACTGCGACCGCGCCAAACATAAACCGAACAGGGGAGGGCCGGGTGGGCATTCCTCCCCGGAGGCGGTTCCGGCTCCGGGCTTGATCCCCACCCTCCAACAAACCCCCCAAAGCGCCCCTGGTCCGGTCTGGCCCTGCTGGCCGGAGCTGGACTGAACACTGGTGGAGCGGATTGCTCTAGCTCCGGAGTGGAGCAGCTGACCGGTGCCGGACCAGGCACCGGTGGAACAGGCACGGGCTGTGCCGGACTGACGACTCGCACCACAGGCTTGGTGCGGGGAGCAGGGACGGGCCGGACCGGGCTGACGACGCGCACCATTGGCTTGGTGCGGGGAGCAGGGGACGGGCGAACCGGGCTGACGAAGTGCACCACTGGTTTGGTTCGGGGAGCAGGAACAGGCCGGACCGGGCTGACGACGCGCACCATTGGCTTGGTGCGGGGAGCAGGGACGGGCCGAACCGGGCTGACGAAGCGCACCACTGGCTTGGTGCGGGGAGCAGGGACGGGCCGAACCGGGCTGACGAAGCACACCACTGGTTTGGTGCGGGGAGCAGGGACAGGCCGAACCGGGCTGACGAAGCGCACCACTGGCTTGGTGCGGGGAGCAGGAACGGGCCGGACCGGGCTGACGACGCGCACCATTGGCTTGGTGCGGGGAGCAGGAACAGGCCGGACCGGGCTGACGACGCGCACCATTGGCTTGGTGCAGGGGAGCAGGGGACGGGCGAACCGGGCTGACGGGGCGCACCACTGGCTTGGTGCGGGGAGCAGGGACGGGCCGACCGGGCTGACGAAGCGCACCACTGGTTTGGTGCGAGGGGCAGGAACAGGCCGGACCGGGCTGACGAAGCGCACCACTGGTTTGGTGCGAGGGGCAGGAACAGGCCGGACCGGGCTGGCGACGCGCACCACAGGCTTGGTGCGAGGGGCAGGAACATGCCGGACCGGGCTGGCGACGCGCACCACAGGCTCGGTGCGAGGGACAGGAACAAGCCGGACCGTACTGGGGACACACACCACTGGCCCTACGCGGGAATCAGGAACGGGCCGGAACGGACTGGCAACACACCCCAGTACCTCTTGCCGTGCCTCTACATCCTCCTTCCCCCTGGTGACCAGTGACTCCCGTAACCTGGTGGCCTCCTGCTGCCCCGTCGTCCACGGCGTGAGCCCCCCCCTAAAAAAATTCTGGCCGTCTCTCCTCCCCGTGGGCCAGGCCTCCATGGCTCTCGCCAGACTCTTGCTCCTCTGCTCCCAAGTCCAGCCTCTCTCCTCCTCCCGCGGCTTGACCCAGTCGAGGTTGATGTTCGTTAGAATCCTCTCTGGCGTTGGCTCCTGGACACGCTGCTTGGTCCAGTTAAGGTGGGATCTTCTGTCACGATCGTCATACACAGAGGACCAAGGCGCAGCGTGGAATGCGAACATACTTTTAATTTGAATGATCACACGAACAAAACAACAAACGATACGAAACGTGAAGTCCCTGGTCACAATACAAACCATACGGAACAAGATCCCACAACACACTGTGGAAAACAGGCTGCCTAAGTATGGTTCCCAATCAGAGACAACAAGCAACAGCTGATACACGTTGCCTCTGATTGAGAACCACACCGGCCAACATAGAAACAAATGAACTAGATAATAACCCTAGCACACAAAACACATAGAAACAACACACCCTGGCTCAACATAACAGAGTCCCAGAGCCAGGGCGTGACAGTTCCGTTAAGGTTTGTGTTATTAACCTAGGACTTCACGTATCGTTTGTTTATTGTTTTGTTTCGTGTGCAGTACGGTTAATAAAATGTACGCTTATCACGCTGCGCCTTGGTCCGAGTCTTCATGTAACGATCGTGACACACAGTACGTTTTTGAGCCTCATGATCAAAGTATCATTTTCCATGTTAAGGCCATGATTTGCACTGTATACTCTATTTTGATTAAACAATTCATGCCATTATTTAGAAAAGCTTACACAACTGGTATGCAATTATAGAAAACATTCACCAGGGTGCATCTGATTTTATCCATCTGCTTACATGATGTGTGATACAACACATCACCTTTCCCTTTTAAGACCTGCAAGAGCTTCAGTTCCCCTAAACAAGGCTTGTCTGTGTTGTGTCCTGTTGGTGGAGCTTGGGTAGGGGAGGTAGTGATCAGCCAACCTGTTAATAATGAGTGTTGAGGTAGTGTTTGTTGAGGTAGTGTTTGTTGAGGTAGTGAGTGTTGAGGTAGTGAGTGATGAGGTAGTTGAAGTAGTGAGTGTTGAGGTACTGAGGGTTGAGCTAGTAAGTGATGAGGTAGTTGAAGTAGTGGGTGTTGAGGTAGTGAGTGTTGAGGTAGTGAGTGTGTTGAGCTAGTAAGTGATGAGGTAGTTGAAGTAGTGGGTATTGAGGTAGTGAGTGTTAAGGTAGTGAGTGTTGAGCTAGTAAGTGATGAGGTAGTGTTTGTTGAGGTAGTGATTGTTGAGGTAGTGTTTGTAGAGGTAGTGAGTGTTGAGGTAGTGTTTGTTGAGGTAGTGAGTGTTGAGGTAGTGTTTGTTGAGGTAGTGATTGTTGAGGTAGTGTTTGTTGAGGTAGTGTTTGTTGAGGTAGTGTTTGTTGAGGTAGTGAGTGTTGAGGTAGTGAGTGATGAGGTAGTTGAAGTAGTGAGTGTTGAGCTAGTAAGTGATGAGGTAGTTGAAGTAGTGGGTGTTGAGGTAGTGAGTGTTGAGGTAGTGAGTGTTGAGCTAGTAAGTAATGAGGTAGTTGAAATAGTGGGTGTTGAGGTAGTGAGTGTTGAGGTAGTGAGTGTTGAGCTAGTAAGTGATGAGGTAGTTGAAGTAGTGGGTGTTGAGGTAGTGAGTGTTGAGGTAGTGAGTGTTGAGCTAGTAAGTGATGAGGTAGTTGAAGTAGTGGGTGTTGAGGTAGTGAGTGTTGAGGTAGTAAGTGTTGAGGTAGTGAGTGTTGAGCTAGTAAGTAATGAGGTAGTTGAAGTAGTGAGTGTTGAGGTAGTGAGTGTTGAGGTAGTGAGTGTTGAGCTAGTAAGTGATGAGGTAGTTGAAGTAGTGGGTGTTGAGGTAGTGAGTGTTGAGGTAGTGAGTGTTGAGGTAGTGAGTGTTGAGCTAGTAAGTGATGAGGTAGTTGAGGTAGTGAGTGTTGAGGTAGTGAGTGTTGAGCTAGTAAGTGATGAGGTAGTTGAAGTAGTGGGTGTTGAGGTAGTGAGTGTTGAGGTAGTGAGTGTTGAGGTAGTGAGTGTTGAGGTAGTGAGTGTTGAGGTAGTAAGTGATGAGGTAGTTGAAGTAGTGGGTGTTGAGGTAGAGAGTGTTGAGCTAGTAAGTGATGAGGTAGTTGAAGTAGTGGGTGTTGAGGTAGTGAGTGTTGAGCTAGTAAGTGATGAGGTAGTTGAAGTAGTGGGTGTTGAGGTAGTGAGTGTTGAGTTAGTAAGTGATGAGGTAGTTGAAGTAGTGGGTGTTGAGGTAGAGCAGCAGGCCTGACTGAGCCAAGGGGGATAAACCTTTCGGTTTTGCTGCTCAGCCAGGGGGAGTGGTGCCCTATGTTTGGCATTGACCAGGGGGCACAACTAGATCCAGCTGTTGGGCACCACTCCCCCTGGCTGCCTGGTAGACTGCCCATCCCACTGCTGGTACACGGGCGCCAGATGTTTACACGCTAAAAACATTTACATTACATTTATATTTTAGTCATTTAGCAGACGCCCTTATCCAGAGCGACTTACAGTTAGAACACTTCCTATCATGAAGCGTCCTCCCCCCCCTCCCTGTTTGACTGTGTTCTGCCAGTTCAGGCGCATGCTCACAGATAGAGACTTGCTGTCTACAGGTCTGCAGACAGGCTTTTTTAATGTGATGTGACTCAACTTTGTGAATGTGTGTATGTGTGTTTTAACCCCTTCCATTTTCACAAGGGTTTGGGTTCAAGTAGCCCCTCGGCTAGTGTGGGCAAGATGCACTAACATAGACATATCTCATGCTTGAACTTGTCCTACAATGGATATATGAAGTATTCAAAACCCAGCATTCCAGCACTTGCTCGAAGGATTGTATACCATAGGGTAGAGGGTGTAGTTGTGAGGATACTTGAACTTGTGTAGTTGTATGTTTCCAGCCCTGGTGACAATTCAGCAGCTTCTCTCTCAGGGAGCTGATATTATGCAAATGTTTTAATGTTTTATCTGGGGAATTAGACACTTGTCTCTGACAGTTGTGACGAGTCATTTCGCTGCCTGAAACGACTTCCAAACGCATCCTCCATTTTTCTCCCTATTCCCTCTGTTTCAATGGCTGTTCCCTAGTGTTAGCCTTTGTGTAAAAAGTGTATTTATGCCTGATGAGCCTTACAGCAAGAAAAACAGCAATTTTTCTCACTCCTCTTGCAGTTAGTTTGTGTCTCGGTTTATTTTGAGCTGTTTTAAGTGCATTTCTTAGTGAACATTCCAAGGCAGTGAGGCTTTTTAGTTCAGTTATTTTTAATGAGGTCTCCTTTGGCCAGGGCCTCCTGAAAGATGGCCATCAACCACTGCTTTTCATTACTCTGTTCTAAGACTGGCTGAAGAGGAACATTACTTAGGAATGCCCTCAAAAACACATTGAGTCAATACATGCAACCATGATTCAATGGCATGTAAAGAGATATGTGCTTTGTGACAACTTCTGGTGTAAAATACATTTTGTTGGCTTTAAGGCTGACTGTCTGTAGCAGTGTCATCTCTAACATTTTTCTCTCAATTCATTTTCAATTTCAATTTAAGGGCTTTATTGGCATGGGAAACATATGTTAACATTGTCAAAGCAAGTGAAGTAGATAATAAACAAAAGTTTAATATACAATAAATATTAACAGTAAACATTACACTCAGAAGTTCCAAAAGAATAAAGACATTTCAAATGTCATATTATGTCTATATACAGTGTTGTGACAAAGTGCAAATAGTTAAAGTACAAATGGGAAAATAAATAAACATAAATATGGGTTGTATTTACAATGGTGTTTGTTCTTCACTGGTTGCCCTTTTCTTGTGGCAACAGGTTACAAATATTGCTGCTGTGATGGCAGACTGTGGTTTTTCACCCAGTAGATAAGGGAGTTTTATCAAAATTGGGTTTGTTTTCAAATTCTTTGTGGATCTCTGTAATCTGAGGGAAATCTGTGTCTCTAATATGGTCATACATTTGGCAGGAGGTTAGGAAGTGCAGCTCAGTTTCCACCTCATTTTGTGGGCAGTGTGCACATAGCCTGTCTTCTCTTGAGAGCCAGGTCTGCCTACGGCGGCCTTTCTCAATAGCAAGGCTATGCTCACTGAGTCTGTACATAGTCAAAGCTTTCCTTAAGTTTGGGTCAGTCACAGTGGTCAGGTATTCTGCCACTGTGTACTCTCTGTTTAGAGCCAAATAGCATTCTAGTTTACTCTGTTTTTTTGTTAATTCTTTCCAATGTGTCAAGTAATTCTCTTTTTGTTTTCTCATGATTTGGTTGGGTCTAATTGTGCTCTCTCTCTCTCTCTCTCTCTCTCTCTCTCTCTCTCTCTCTCTCTCTCTCTCTCTCCTCTCTTTCCTCCTTCTCCCCATACAGCCCCGCCACAGTTCTTCCCTGCCTTCCATCCACCGGTGCCCATCGACGACAGACATGCCCAGGGACGCTACATCTACGAGCCGTCCCCTGTTCCCCCGCTACACGTGTGAGTGTCACAGACTGTACACACACACACACACACACACACACACACACACACACACAACCCCCCCCTTCCCCGTCCCCACACACATACACTTCTTCTTTACATAAAATAATGCAAAGGAATTTGTAAAATTCTACCAGTCAGGCCTAATGAGAAGTGATTTGGATATCAGTATCATATCATTGGTATCCGCAAGAACCCCCAGTAGTGTTATTGGCAGTATGAATAAGGTGCTCCTGTTTCCAACACCCCGGGGGTGTTGCATCCTCCTCCGAGGTGCTCTGTGTTCCCCTGCTCTCCAGATCAAAGGCCACGGCCCTGTCTGGGAGTAACATGATCCATATGTCAGAGACACGCAAATGAACACGTGTCATAATCATGGAAACGAGAGCCTCAGAGCGTGTGATTCTCATAAGCACATGATCAAGTCTTGTCAAGACAAGACGATGCAACCCCCAACCTGACATACCTTCACTGACACACACATCTTAACTGACAGACGCACTGTACCATGTATGCACCCCCCACACACACACACACACACAAAACACAGACACATTAGTTTCCCTCTCATTCTAACTCTTTAACTCTCTCCCTTCTTCTTTCTCTCTCTTTCAATCCTCCGCTTTCTCTCTCTGTTCTGCCTGAACAGTGAGTACTAGTAGTGGATGCTCTGTTGCCCTTGCAGCACTACTTTCTAACCCAGAGACAGGAAGGAAGCGATCAGTGCGCGACTGGGACGAATTGGATGGGGCAGCTACTTGGGCCACATTATGTTTGATATTCTTCTTCATTATAAACTCCCCCCATATCTCTCCCTTGCTGATGTGCCACTAATGCATGTTTTATGTCTCCCCCCCACCCCCACCCTCACACTCCCAACCCCCCAAGTCTCAGAGGAGAGAGGGAGAGGTGAGGAAATAAAAAAGGGTTAGTGATTGATGCCCCGTGTCAACGCAAACAAAATGGCAAATATAATTGAGCATTTAGCTTCTGCAGAGAACATGCGCCGTCAATACGGCTCAAACAAACAGCCGTGTTTGTTATCAGCCAGAGGCGCTTTGGAGAGATCTGGAGCACAGGTTAGGTGGAAGGGGGAGACATGGAACCCACTGAATTCAATTAAGGGGGAAGAGAAGTTGCGCAGCGCAGAAGGAACGTGTTCAGTCACTCGATCTCTGTCCGGATAGGAGTTATCTGGCTGGCGCGCTTCATTTGCTCAACCTGTCAGTGGAGGCATGGTCGTGAGTCGTGGCGACCGGTGCTGTACTTAGGGGCTGTTTATCCACTTATATTGCTGCTTAATATGACACGCCGCGCTGAAAGGCCCCATTTTTCATTATTACAAGGCAGTTTAGTGGATGATCTTATTCAAATTGACTTGGGTACTAGTACACACATTATCGAGTTACACGTGTTTCTTTCAGATCCAAACCTATAACCCCTCTGCTTTCAAAATCATTACTTTTGCTGCTTTTTAGAGTAGGAAATAGTGTTACATTCTGTTACTGAAGTTATGTTTAGGGTCTGTACAGTCCAATCGACAGATTGCAGAGTTATGTAGGCTACTGTAGTCCCTTGGTTCAGATTTGGACTGTAACATAAACTCAGTATTGCTTTGGAACAATACATCTGGCAATTTGGTCTCATTGCACAGTGTTTCGGAATTCCATACGAAGGAGCATTTTGATCCAGTCACCCCCAAAAATGCCATCAGTGGCCCTGTACACAGAGAGAACATGCATGGCCCTGCAGGAAACAGTGGGACTGGTGGGGTTCAGACAGAAATATAGAATTGTTTTAAGACAAGCTCTCCTTAGTGAGCAGAATTAATCGTTATTAGCCCTCTTAAAGATATGGCTAAGTACACAGAAGAGTATTATTGGCATTACTTCCCCATGCAGAGTTTTCATTACAGCGGGTAATTACAGTGGGTCTGGCCCTGCGGCGGTACAATCAATCCAGCCTCGTAATGCTAGCTGCCACGCTAACGCTAACATCGCTAATGCTAGGACTGTGTCCGGTAGAAAAACACGCAGCTGCCGCCTAATTTTCTCATGATACATTCTGCCGTCCAACCGACATCACAAATGAACAGAATCCTGTCCTATTATTGTGACAGGGTTAATTGAAACATGTTTATTTATGTCCCGGCGCCGCAGACGAGGGAGGAAGGATGGAGCATTTGCGAAGGCCCTACGCTAAAGGCACCCGGTGATATGAGACCGACGGAATTAAATTAAAAGCCCATAAAATGAAATATGCTCTGTATTAGCTGCTTGACACTTAATTTGCCTTCAAATGAGCGGAAATCACAAATTAACTGTCCTTAGTTTTTTCCCCGCTTTCGCTCTTGCTCTCTCTCTCTCTCTCTCTCTCTCTCTCTCTCTCTCTCTCTCTCTCTCTCTCTCTCTTTCACTCTCCTGCTGCACGCCACCCCTATTAGGCAGGGGAGAGCGCAATTACAGGCAGGAGCTAGGATAATCGTTTAGTTTATGAATTCTTGCGTGGGAAGGCACCTGTGTGCCATTCAATATTAAAGATAGGATCAGGGGTGTGGGTGCATTGATGATGTACTGTTCAAGAAAGTGAACCACATAATAGAGGATTGTAGTCCTACACGTAAAAAATGGGAAACTGTGGAGTCTTTTATCAATGCCCTCAGCATATAGAGCTCTGACCAACCACTTCTTAATGACTATAGAATAGGACCTCAGTGTAGCTGATCTAGAATCAGCAGGCCGCTCCCCCACTACCTTAGTGTCTGACCAAGAAACAGCTGACCTCCACCCCTCTTCCTCCTCTAGAGAGGATGCTTCCTCACTCCCTGCTTAAATAAACATGGACCAGTGAAGAGTAGACTCTCCATGGAAGCTCTCATCCTCACCGTCGCTCTTATTGTGTTGGCCCAGCTTCATCGGAAACTGGGGTGCTTTGTGGGGGATGCTGGGGCCTTTTATAGGGGGCATTATTGGCCCAACCGAGGACCATCGCCGAAACAAAAGGCCCTCTCTTGTGGCGCAGTGCCTGGTCTCGGTCACCCGGAGACGGGCCGGGAACAAACAGAGTCAATTATCTGCTTGGGAGTTTACTCAGGAGTTAGAGGCCCTTGTGCTTGAATGTGGCCACGAAAACAGCAAGACGCTCTTAGGGGACAAGGAATTGACTCGCAACTGTTCGCGTAGCCACGGCCGTTGCAATACAGGCATTTGCTTAAGAATCAGCTCGCATGATCTACTCCTGAGTACACAATGGAATGTTTAAACGTAGGTACTGCATCTACACAGATTCGTATGCACTCAGATAACGTGTGTCATTTGTCATGTTAGCGTTAGTTCTGCCACTTGTTTGTAAAATCTCCGGAGGATTCTCTATGACATTGTTTGTGTCACAGTAATGATGTCAGAAAGTCACAATATAAAGATGATAATGGAAAACCTTTTGGGAAAGGGAAAACATACTGATTTGGCACAATATTCTGTGTAAGTGGTGAATATACACGTGGACCTTGTATTCTGACTCTGGAAGGGGGTGGAGGTGTGTGTGTGTGTGTGTGTGTGCCTGTAACGGTATGCTGCGTCGTGTCTGTGGGGTTATTGCATTCAGAAGTGTGTTTGTACAGCTGTGGTCTCCAAACGGTATTCTGTGAGGCTACCAGGGGAAAATCGGCAGGTCCCATTCATTTTAGTACAACATCAGCACTCTGTAGTCGGCTGCAGTGAAACCATAGTTAACTACCCAAAAAAGGGTGTAATTGATTTTCATGCAATTATGAGAAAGATCATTCCATCTTAGTAACAACATTCTGAAACCTTGTTGAACATATGAAATGTAATGATAAAACGGCACACAAATTCGGAACTCCAACCATCGGACCATGAGCTGTCTTTTCCCCATTATCTATCAAATGTTACATTAATTGTAATTTTTCCACCTCCATACCTGCATTTTTGTGCTCTCCCTCTCGCTCTCTCTCGCTCTGTCCTTTGCTTTTGGCTGAGAGTAGTGTGTTCTTAGGTGTACGCCATTTTGTTTGGTTATTTACATAAACTGTTGTCAGAAAGCCCAATGTGGACATTGAGGATTGGCGCGCTGCTTACCATAAAGACCACAGTCTTATCTCCACACCTCCCTCCAGATTTCTCATCTACTCCAGATGGTGAGACGCCGGGCATTGCACACACACACACACACACACACACACACACACACACACACACACACACACACACACACACACACACACACACACACACACACACACACACACGCATGCACACACACACACACACTTTCTAACGGCTTTTATAAAAGCTAGAGGAAAATACTGTAAATGTATGGAGACATGTTTAGGCTTTCCTTTTCATGTGATGAGGGTTTTATTTATTTTGGGCTGATGTTTCACCCTTTCTTACTGTATGTGAAGCAGTTTTATCATTTTGTATTCATTCATTCAACGTTTGCAAACATTAGCAGTTTTCATTTTCTGTTTTAAATACATTTCTGATTTGTAAATCTCATAGATTTACTGAGTATACTTTTATTAATGTGTTCATAAATCTCTGTAAACCATTTGTAAATCCCCTATAAATGAACCTGTTTAGTATAAGCCTATATTTATTCCTTTTCAATAAATACATAATATTTATTAAACCTAGATAAAATGTAATAAATATAAAGTGGGACTATAAATTCTATTAGCTTCCAATGATCATTTCCTTATCGTCTCTAGATGATCTCTACGTGGCTTCTGTCAGTAGAGGAGAGAAAGCCACTTCTCATCTCCCTCCCTTTTTTCCCCTCATCTCCCCGTTCCCTGCGAATTCATAGGTCACCCTCCTGGTGGAGTCACCAGGTTCCCCCCATCCTCTCCTCCTCCTCCCTTCTTTTTTAATACTTTCTCTGTGGCGTCAGGCTGTAGTCGTTGGACAGGCGGTCACGCGGTAACTGGCTTCATGATTAATGTTGTTTATTCTTGACAGAAGGCCCCTTTATTTATCTGCGTTGCCGTTCACCGATACCATCAGTCACCTGAATGAAAAAATATTCAGTCATACCAATTTTGCAGTATAATTGAGTAAAGTCACTTCCTTTTCATTTTTCCCCCTCCTCTCACTTTACTCTCCCTCCCTCTTCTCTCCTCTCGCACTCTATCTGGCAGTCTTATCATGGCCACAGTAATTTTCGCACTGCGTTAGTTGAAATGGAGTGGCTGGCTTTAGCCGTATTTGACATAAAGCCCCTTCAATTTTCACTGGAGAAAAAAAAGGGAAGAAAAAGAAAGTTGCGTGTCACTCTGTGAAATGGGCGGGAGAGGCGGGGGGAAGTATCTCTCCCTCTCTCTTTTTTTTCTCAAGCAATTTCAGGATTTTGAGAGAAAATTAGATAAATGCCTATAAGCAGAAATGTGGGCAAATTGTTGTAATACACCAGTTTTGAAAACCTAAATGGATGGTGTCCTCTTTTTTTCCCAGTGACTGTGCAATGAAGCGTGATATTTTGAAGCCACCTGTGCATTTTGTGGTTGATGGATACTGCAGGTTTAGAAAAAAGTAAGTATTTGGCAGATTAGACATGTGACAAGCCCTGCTCTGGTTTACGTTTGAGTCACTACCCAAGGAAACCTGTTTAGACATGTTGCTCAATTCTACTTAAGAGCTGCTGTTACTACCATATAAATACATTTGAGTGATTGTATTTCTATGGTTACTACACATACACTGTTGTGGACAATTCTGCATTCGTTTTTTTTAGGGCATATGGAATACATATTTGTATTTCTGCTGCTTATTACATGTATGGTGCTGCTGATATCAGAAATTGTATTTAAGAATCAAGGGTATTTATAATGGGTATGTATTCATACTAAACTCACAGCTACATAACCACTTTAATTGTAATAGTGGGTTGTACTGTGTACTACATTCTTGTTTATTTTATATCATATATGTTTGTTTCAACCCAACTCAACAGCTATTGAAATGCCCCTTTCATTCATTTGTAAATATACCAAAATAATTGAGATGTGGCACTGGCGATTAAAATTTGTATTGAGTAATAACAATATGAGTAAAATGAATAACCCAGTCAGTCGTTTCTCCGTACATTTCCATTGATCTTTGTAGGTTTAATTCATTTAAGACTATACAGCAAATTATTTATTTGACTACAATAATAATATCTATCTATCTACTAGTGGCCTTTTGATTTTCCACATGTAACACATTAGTACACTTGATTTTCTGTACAGAAATCTATTGCCCTCCTGTTTATATTTGAGATCTCAATTTGTAGCTTGCCCATGTTGCACAATGGAAGAGAGAGTCTGGAGGAGAGGAGATAACAGACAGGTGCTAACAGCTAGCCGTGTGTGTCAGTCAGCCTGTCAGTGTGTGTACGTGTGCGTGTGTGTGTATGCGCGTGCGTGCGCGCCTGTGTGTGTGTGTGTGTGTGTGTTCAATCTGCCTAAGGTTAACAAAGTGTTTGTGCTCAACTGTCAATTCCATAATAGGAAGATTCGACAGCCATGTCATTACATCACTCGCCATTTCAAATATTAAGTAGGGTTTGTTGAGTAATGCTTTTCATATTTAGATTTTTCTTCCAAATAAAGATTCAGAAAATAAAATGAAGATACAATTGTAACTGTATAACCTAAGTGTATGAACAGTTTATATGCTATAAAATAAATAAATGTCAACGATGAAAGTGATTAATTATTGTGATTTCAATTGACATTTAAAATACTCCTATGTATTTTATACAACTGCTCTAAACCTTTTACAGGCCCTCTGTTAGTTAAAACAACATTTTAAATTGCATTTACCAACATTATTGACATTACAAATGTTGGCTAATTGACTTTAATTTTAAATATTGATTATGGTAATTGTGCTGATAAGGAAACCTCAGTATATCCCAGAATTCCAGGGCCCGTATTCATTAAACCTCTCAGAGTAGGTGTGCTGATCTAGGATCAGTTCTGTCTTTGAGATCATAATGAATGTGGTTATATGGACAGGGAGGACCTGATCCTAAACTGCACTTCTACTTTGAGACGCTTTATGAATACATTCCCAGAGGCCTGTCTGTTGACTGAGGGGGGTACTGGGCTTGTGGGAGGAGCCAGCTGTCACATCAGTGCCTTCTCTTAATAGGCTTTGTAAAGGCCCCTCCTACCTTTCTACTGGCCTGGAGGTGCAGAAGGAGGGCACATGTGTGTGTGTGTGTATGTGTTTGTTTGTTTCATCTTAGAGTATTATTTTCATTAAAATAAATATATATACTAACATGCATTTGTAAAAAGAAAACTGGAAAATAAATATTGCTACACAGAGTTCTACATTTGAGAAAACACAACAAATATAATGATCATGTCTGTTGGCATACTAACCTACTATTACTTAATAATAGTTGTTAGAATAAAGGGCCAATCTGGGATTCTAATAAAAATATATGGCTATAGTACCATATTTAATTAATTTAAAAGCAAAAAAATGTTTTACCTATTGCCCATTTAAAGTCAGACAAAAGAATGTGATTGAAGAGACAGTACAGTATGTAGTCAGTGTTGGGACTCAGACCCTTGCTTTGTGGAGGCAGGCAGAACCGGCGGGCCGTCAGAAGAAAGTGAGGAAATTTGGACTTTCCATTATTCCGGCTTGGGCTCGGGGCCCTCGGAATTCACTCTGGGGGCCAGTTACAGCAAGTAACGAGATCTAGGAAACAGGGTCGTAAATTCTGCTTTTCACCAGAAAGCATTTATTTTCCCCTCCTCTGTCCACTCCATCTCTCCCCTCGTCAAGCGTCAAGTAAATGGGGGGAAACATGAATGTAACAATGTATAATATTACCACATGTTGCCGATTTAAAAAAAACAACATTTGTTTAATGTTTGTTAAACCGTTCTGAAGGCCATTGACAGCTTTATCGGTGAAGGAAATGAGTTCATTACCTCCTCTCCTCCGCTGACTCTACCTCTCCTTCTCTCCTTTTCACTCCTCTTTGTTTTCTCAGTCTCTCTTATGAGCTATCGTGACATTTTGTCATTTTTCTTCTTCCTTCACTAAGGATATTAATCACGCTCACATACGGCTACTCTATTCTTTCTGCGCCGTGTTATCTCTTATCCAATCAAATCTGGAGGCCATTATTCATGTGTGAGAAGAATGTTTTCATCTCTCACACTGTCGTTTGGATCTTAACTGTTTGGAATGAGCAACAGAAAGAGCCCATCGCTGCTGTCTTCGTCTCCCATGATAACTCACTCTCTCAGAGAGGGGTCAGCGTGTGAAGTATCTCTCTGCACGCATCATCCAGCGGGAGAGCACAAATATGCACAGTCATGCACACAGCTGCGGGGTGTCGGAACTGTTAAAAGGAATGCAACTAGCATTTGGTGCTGCTCTGTCTGTGTGTCTTTGTCAGTAGGTTGCCTTTTGTGTGTCCAAAAGAGATCACTTTTTAATAAATGAGAGATGAAAGTTGAATTAAATTGGACTGGAAGACTGGAGAATTCAGATAAACTTGGATATACATTGAGTATACAAAACATTAAGAACACCTGCTCTTTCCATGACATAGACTGACCAGGTAAATCCAGGTGAAAGCTATGATCCCTTATTGATGTCACAGAGTAGATGAAGGGGAGGAGAGAGGTTAAAGGATGATTTTTAAGCCTTGAGACAATTGAGACATGGATTGTGTATGTGTGCCATTCAGAGGGTGAATGGGCAAGACAAAATATTTAAGTGCCTTTGAACTCACCAAACTACTCTGAAGACAATATATCATGTATAGAGAACCTTTTGGTGTTTGTGATGTGCTATACAGTGAGGGAAAAAAGTATTTGATCCCCTGCTGATTTTGTGCGTTTGCCCACTGACAAAGACATGATCAGTCTATAATTTTAATGGTAGGTTTATTTGAACAGTGAGAGACAGAATAACAAAAAAAAAATCCAATGTCAAAAATGTAATAAATTGATTTGCATTTTAATGAGGGAAATAAGTATTTGACCCCTCTGCAAAACATGACTTAGTACTTGGTGGCAAAACCCTTGTTGGCAATCACAGAGGTCAGACGTTTCTTGTAGTTGGCCACCAGGTTTGCACACATCTCAGGAGGGATTTTGTCCCACTCCTCTTTGCAGATCTTCTCCAAGTCATTAAGGTTTTGAGGCTGACGTTTGGCAACTCAAACCTTCAGCTCCCTCCACAGATGTTCTATGGGATTAAGGTCTGGAGACTGGCTAGGCCACTCCAGGACCTTAATGTGCTTCTTCTTGAGCCACTTCTTTGTTGCCTTGGCCGTGTGTTTTGGGTCATTGTCATGCTGGAATACCCATCCACAACCCATTTTCAATGCCCTGGCTGAGGGAAGGAGGTTCTCACCCAAGATTTGACGGTACATGGCCCCGTCCATCGTCCCTTTGATGCGGTGAAGTTGTCCTGTCCCCTTAGTAGAAAAACACCCCCAAAGCATAATGTTTCCACCTCCATGTTTGACGGTGGGGATGGGGTTCTTGGGGTCATAGGCAGCATTCCTCCTCCTCCAAACATGGCGAGTTGAGTTGATGCCAAAGAGCTCCATTTTGGTCTCATCAACACTTTCACCCAGTTCTCCTCTGAATCATTCAGATGTTCATTGGCAAACTTCAGACGGGCCTGTATATGTGCTTTCTTGAGCAGGGGGACCTTGCCGGCACTGCAGGATTTCAGTCCTTCACGGCATAGTGTGTTACCAATTGTTTTCTTGGTGACTATGGCCCCAGCTGCCTTGAGATCATTGACAAGATCCTCCCGTGTAGTTCTGCGCTGATTCCTCACTGTTCTCATGATCATTGCAACTCCACGAGGTGAGATATTGCATGGAGCCCCAGGCCGAGGGAGATTGACAGTTCTTTTGTGTTTCTTTCATTTGCGAATAATCTCACCAACTGTTGTCACCTTCTCACCAAGCTGCTTGGCGATGGTCTTGTAGCCCATTCCAGCCTTGTGTAGGTCTACAATCTTGTCCCTGACATCCTTGGAGAGCTCTTTGGTCTTGGCCATGGTGGAGAGTTTGGAATCTGATTGATTGATTGCTTCTGTGGACAGGTGTCTTTTATACAGGTAACGAGCTGAGATTAGGAGCACTCCCTTTAAGAGTGTGCTCCTAATCTCAGCTCGTTACCTGTATAAAAGACACCTGGGAGCCAGAAATCTTTCTGATTGAGAGGGGGTCAAATACTTATTTCCCTCATTAAAATGCAAATCATTTCTAACATTTTTGACATGCGTTTTTCTGGATTTTGTTGTTGTTATTCTGTCTCTCACTGTTCAAATAAACCTACCATTAAAATTATAGACTGATCATTTCTTTGTCAGTGGGCAAACGTACAAAATCAGCAGGGGATCAAATACTTTTTTCCCTCACTGTATGTTCTATGTTTGCTCCTTACAGTAGCATACTGTAGTGGGTGAGATTGTGTATGTGTGTGAAACGTCTTTCTTCCTGATGAGGCTCAAGAATCCTCCACAGCCCCTGTACTTAACCAACATAGACCCTGATAAGGTCAAGGGTCTGGGCTTGGGCCAGAGCTGCAGGGCTGGGGAGGTGGTGCTGGGGCTGGGTAACACTATGCAGCTCAGCCCATTCATGATTAAATATCAGGCAACTCCACTTGACATTTTATTAGTACAACTCCAGCAAGATGGATGAAATGGCAATAATAAAGTAGGCTGTGTGTGTTGACTTTCCCACCTGCCTCCTCTGACCAGTCTTTGCTTTCTTTTCCTTCTCTCTCCTCTAACAGAAGTATATATTAGAACACATTTGATGGATTTTTTTGAAGGGGAAGTGTTTCAGTGCTTGAAGAGGAAATAAATCTAATTTTTTAAAGGTCCAATGCAGCTGTTAAAAAAAATATCTCAATATGAAATCATTTCTGGGTAACAATTAAGTACCTTACTGTGATTGTTTTCAATTAAAATAGTCAAAAAGAAACAAAAATAGCTTCTTAGCATAGAGCAATTTGTCAAGCAAGAAATTTGCTAGGACTGTCTGGGAGTGGTCTGAGTTGGGAGGGGAAAACTGAAAACTAGCTGCAGAAAGGTTTGGAACTCTCATTCTTATTAGTCTATTAACTAATTTACCACCATGTAGGCCAAAACTCCACCCACCAAAACATGCTGAAATTTCAGGTGGTCTTTTCAAACAGCTCTTACACTAAAACTACATTTTCACAATTTCACAGTATTATTCCAACCTCATAGTGTGGAAATATACAGTGCCTTCAGAAAGTATTCATACCCCTTGACTTATTCCACATTTTGTTGTGTTACAGCCTGAATTCAAAATAGATTAAATATATTTTTTCTCACCCATCTACACACAATAATACCCCATAATGTGAAATAAGTGAAAACATGTTTTTAGAAAATGTTGCAAATTTATTGAAAATGAAATACAGAAATATCTCATTTACATAAGTATTCACACCCCTGAGTCAATACATGTTAGAATCATCTTTGGAAGCGATTACACCTGTGAGTCTTTCTGGTTAAGTCTCTAAGCGCTTTACACACCTGTATTGAAAACCTCCCTGGTCTTTGTGGTTGAATCTGTGTTTGAAATTCACTGCTCGACTGAGGGACCTTACAGATAATTGTATGTGTGGGGTACAGAGATGAGGTAGTTATTCAAAAATCATGTTAAACACTATTATTGCACACAGAGTCAGTCCATGCAACGTATTATGTGACTTGTTAAGCACATTTTTACTCCTGAACTTATTTAGGCTTGCCATACAAAGGGGATGAATACTTAATGACTCAAGACATTTCAGCTTGTTTTATTAATAAATAAATAAAAATTCCACTTTGACCTTATGGGGTATTGTGTGTAGGCCAGTGACCATAAAAAAAAAAACATTTAATACATTTTAAATTCAGGCTGTAACACAACACAATGTGGGAAAAGTCAAGGGGTGTGACTACTTTCTGAAGGCACTGTATATAAAACACAGGAAAATCACATTTTTAATTAAAAATCCTCTTTCTTTTTCCTCTTCTCTCCGTCTCCCTGTCCTCTCTTTTTCTCGCTTTCTGTCTGAAGGATTAGCCCTCTCCAGCAGCGTGACTCTCCTTCCTGGTCACTGTGTGTTTTGTTTGTGATTCACTTGAGTCCGTCTGTGCAGTGGCTCATTTCTGAGGCCCACTGTGACAGAGTGAATTGAGGTGGTTCACGGGGCTCTCTCTCTGACCAGTACACTGATACACTGCTGCCCTATCAGCTTGGGCTACGTTCACCTCTGGATCCTCTCACCTCTCTCACTTAGGATGGGATACACACACACACACACACATGCACACACACACTCCCCGACTGGCCCCAACCCCAACACCACAACTCATTACAGGCTAGTAGGGTTAGTGAGGCTATGGGGCGTAGAGGATACCTGACCCTATTTGGCTGCAGGCGTCAGTCTCTGTTTGTGTGTGTGTGTGTGTGTGTGTGTGTGTCTCTGTGTGTGTGTGTGTGTGTGTGTGTGTGTGTGTGTGTGTGTGTGTGTGTGTGTGTGTGTGTGTGTGTGTGTGTGTGTGTGTGTGTGTGTGTGTGTGTGTGTGTGTGTGTGTGTGTGTGTGTGTGTGTGTGTGTGTGTGTGTGTGTGTGTGTGTGTGTGTGTGCTGCGTACGTGCGTGTGTAACACACTGGGGATATGGAGACATTCTCTGAGAGGATGTGCTGGCGGTAGATGTACTTCCTCTTTCTGAAGCTGTTCTCTTTCAACACCCAGGAGTCCCTTATTCTCCTCTCTGTAGCCTGGGGCCAGAGGAACTCAAACAAACCCTGTGAAAAAGGTGAAGTCCACCTGTATTTACTGTTGATTCTCCCTTTGAACGAGAGCAACCTAGTGTGACTTTTTGGAAAAGTGAAATGAAGGAGAGTGGTTACAGTGGAGCACATTTAGCGAACCGCAATGAACCGTAAAGTATGAAAAAGGAGCATAAAAAGGACAAGTGAGAAAAAATAACATTGGTCTCATGTTTGTTGCCTGAACTTCCAAGCCCCCTTGAAGTTACAGGGAAAAAGGCAGGCTCATTTTGTATGATTTCACTTTCATGTTGTGTACACTTTGTTGATTCACTTCGGTAGACATCCTTATCTCGATGGCTGAAATTAAGTTTAATTACGGTGTGGAAATGATTTTCCAAACAGCCTGTGAAAAGCCTACAGAGCAGCAAGCTGAAACATAAATGTTTCTTTAAAAAGGCACAAACACTCATTCATGGTAATAGTGTTTTGCCATCATTTGGAACAGTAATATATAGGGGCTTTTATAGGCAACTGAAAAGTGTGTGCTGCTACCAGTTGACATGGTAATTTCCAAGGTCACACAGTACAGTAAGTATGTAGACACTGATCTAAGGTCAGTTTTGCATCTCCTCCCTAATGATTACGTGTTCTTAATGTTTTGTACACTCAGTGTACAGTTGATGTCGGATGTTTACATACACTTAGGTTGGAGTCATTAAAACTTGTTTTTCAACCACTCCACAAAATTCTTGTTAACAAACTATAGTTTTGGCAAGTCGGTTAGGACATCTACTTTGTGCATAACACAAGTAATTTTTCCAACAATTGTTTACAGACAGATTATTTCACTTTTAATTCACTGTATCACAATTCCAGTGGGTCAGATGTTTACATACACTAAGTTGACTGTGCCTTTAAACAGCTTGGAAAATTCCAGAAAATGATGTCATGGCTTTAGAAGCTTCTTATAGGCTAATTGATATAATTTGAGTCAATTGGAGGTGTACCTGTGGATGTATTTCAAGGCCTACCTTCAAACTCAGTGCCTCTTTACTTGACATCATGGGAAAATCAAAAGAAATCAGCCAAGACCTCAGAAATTTATTTTTAGACATCCACAAGTCTGGTTCATCCTTGGGAGCAATTTCCAAAACGCCTGAAGGTACCACGTTCATCTGTACAAACAATAGTACGCAAGTATAAACACCATGAGACCACGCAGCCGTCATACCGCTCAGGAAGGAGACACGTTCTGTCTCCTAGAGATGAACGTACTTTGGTGCGAAAAGTGCAAATCAATCCCAGAACAACAGCAAAGGACCTTGTGAAGATGCTGGAGGAAACAGGTACAAAAGTATCTATATCCACAGTAAACAAGTCCTATATTGATATAACCTGAAAGGCTGCACAGCAAGGAAGAAGCCACTGCTCCAAAACCGCCATAAAAAAGCTAGACTACGGTTTGCAACTGCACATGGGGACAAAGATCGTACTTTTTGGAGAAATGTTCTCTGGTCTGATAAAACAAAAATAGAACTGTTTGGCCATAATGACCATTGTTATGTTTGGAGGAAAAAGGGAGGCCTTGCAAGCCGAAGAACACCATCCCAACCGTGAAGCACAGGGGTGGCAGCATCATGCTGTGGGGGTGCTTTGCTGCAGGAGGGACTGGTGCACTTCACAAAATAAATGGCATCATGAGGAAGGAAAATTATGTGGATATATTGAAGCAACATCTCAAGACATCAGTCAGGTAGTTAAAGCTTGGTCGCAAATGGGTCTTCCAAATGGACAATGACCCCAAGCAACAAAGTCAAGGTATTGGAGTGGCCATCACAAAGCCCTGACCTCAATCCTATAGAACATTTGTGACCAGAACTGAAAAAGCGTGTGCGAGCAACGAGGCCTACAAACCTGACTCAGTTACACCAGCTCTGTCAGGAGGAATGGGCCAAAATTCACCCAACTTATTGTGGGAAGCTTGTAGAAGGCTACCCAAAACATTTGACCCAAGTTAAATAATTTAAAGGCAATGCTTCCAAATACTAATTGAGTGTATGTACACTTCTGATCCACTGGGAATGTGATGAAAGAAATAAAAGCTGAAATAAATCATTCTCTCTACTATTATTCTGACATTTCACATTCTTAAAATAAAGTGGTGATCCTAACTGACCTAAGACAGGGAATTTATACTAGGATTAAATGTCAGGAATTGTGAAAAACTGAGTCTAAATGTATTTGGCTAAGGTGTATGTAAACGTCTGACTTCAACTGTATATCCAGGGAGATGTGAAACACTGAGTATGACCCATGATTTGTTCATCTCACTGACATGGCTCTCACATGTTTTTGACTTGACACTGGTTCACACTGTCGGAGTGCCGAGTTCACAGGAGTGTGTTTATGTGTGTGCGTGTGTGCGTGTGTGTGTGCGTATGTGTATCTGACACCTGGGCCTGGCTGTTATGACTTGAGCCAGTCACACTCATTGCCTCCTGTTGAACAACACCTGTTATCTTTGTCATAGCATGGAGTATCGTACGTGCCTGCTGGCATGTGCATCCTCCTGGCAAGACAACTATGTGTGTGTGTGTGTCTGCTTGTGAGAGAGAGAGCGAGAGAGAGCGCTCCCTCTCATCTCCACACAGCTTCCTGTGTCCAGCGGTAGACAACAGTGGCGTGTGAAATATATAGAACATCCTTGCACTCTTCCTCTGACCCCCACCCCACCCAACCCTTTGATGTCAGGGGTCACATAACTCCCAGGCCCCCCTTCTCAGCGCCAGGGGGGCATAGTTACACCCCGGCACGCCTGGCAACCCCATAGGTGCAACTCCTGCCTCTCTTCTGCCCTCCTCCACCCTAAACCCAAGCACACACAGGCAGGGTTATTATTCAGGCAGGGTGGAGAGGAGACAGTCCAACTCACCAGGAATGAGGAAGTTCAATAGGGGTGCCAGAGAAATTCTAAAGCAGGGGTAGGCAACTAGATTCAGCCGTGGCCCAATTTTTGTCGGAGCTGATGGTCGGTGGGCCGGAACATAATTATAATAATTTGTACACTGCAAATTGACCACAACTAAGCCCATAAAGAGATGATATTGGAAAATATCAATAATTTCATACCTTGATTACATTGAGACACAATCACATTTTTCTCTTTTTTTATTCCTGGAAATACTTGGGAACAGATTTAAATTTTTTGCTGAATTCCTGGTGATCTTTTTTGACTAAAAATGAAAATCCCCCCCAAAAAGCCTGTTCTAAAGAGTGATGGTCTCTTCACTACGGTGGCAGGAGACAAACACAACATGAAGGTTAATGGTAGGATGAGGGTTTAGGGTTTATAGATGCCTCTTAGAGTTACAAGTACACTAGAATTATATTGCTTTGTCTTTGAAATCATTGGACTGTCTAAACCACACATTATCCCTTCCTTACATAAGCCAATAAACCAATACCTCTACAGCAAGAGGTTTTACTTTTACTCTTACTGTAAATGTTACTCTTACTGTAAATGTTACTCTTGCTGTAAATGTGCGCAATTCCTCATACCTACTGCTGCTACTCATCAAACTTTATTTAAACCATGCAGCCACACAGAACAATGTTATTGCTGGCTTGACTTCTGATGATGATTTCTTGCTGTCAGTAGCTCCCAAAGGACCTTGAATAAGTTGCCATATAGTATAGCACACTGTTTCCCTTTGCTTTCCCCTCACATGTCCCTCTCCCTCCTTGTCTCTCTCCCTCCTTGTCTCTCTCCCTCCTTGTCTCTCTCCCTCCTTGTCCCTCTCCCTCCTTATCTCTCTCCCTCCTTGTCTCTCTCTCTCCCTCCTTGTCTCTCTCCCTCTCCCTCCTTGTCTCTCTCCCTCTCCCTCCTTGTCTCTCTCCCTCTCCCTCCTTGTCTCTCTTCCTTCTTGTCTCTCTCCCTTCTTGTCTCTCCTTCTCACTCTCCTCTCTCTCTGCTCAGTGTCTGGGCTGGCTCAGGCTCTGTGTAGCCATGACCTCTTTGATCACAGTGAAAGGGTTGGAGCTTTAAAGCTTCTGCTATTTCCGCTGTCAGGAGCCCCTCTCTTCCCCTCTGGTTTAGACTTTCAGAGTGGTGGCAGGGAGGGATGGCGGGGAGGGAGTGATGGAGGAATCAGGGGAGGGGAAACGCTGTCAACCCAGGCCAGGAGAGGCCTCTGACACCTGACTGATCTCTGCTCCTCTCCTCTCTCACCCGGTCTGGGAACACAAAAAGCCAACCCACCTCTCTCTCTCTCTTCACATTTCTTCTGGTGGATGGATGGATGGAGGGTGTAGGGAGTGTTGGGAGCTATAGTGACCTGGTTCTGTACTTTGTCTTTGTAATGTTAGTTAGCTAGCCTCTGGACTCTCTGTATACATTCCAAATGGCACCTTATTCCCTAGATAGGCCACTACTTTTGACCAGAGCCCTATAGGGAATATAGTGTTGTCACGATACCAGAATTTTGACTTTGATACCGATACCAGGTTTATTATCACGATACTTATCATGATTACCATTATACTCAATACCATAATGATACCAAAACGATACCACGGCAAAAAAATAAGGCATATTAACTAAAGTCACAGAATGGAGCTTGATCCAGACAGATAAACTCAGCTACTGCTCTGTTCAATCGTTGGGCATCTTTTGAGTTCAATATCATTACATTTGAATGTTCTTACGTCAACATTTTTCAGAGACAGCCATGTATGTGTGAATTAATTAATTTTACAATCAATTTGACTTTGTTTTTTACCAATATAACTACATAACGTAATGGTAATTATGATAAACTGGCTAAATCAAGATGTAGTCTAGATCCATTCACAATACAGTTGAACGCATATTCAATAGGAGTGTGTGCAAGCATTGAGTTATTTAGTTTGTTTTGGCTGATTTCTTGGGACAGATCACAATCTGTTTCCCTTCCATTTGGGATAGATGTTATTGTACTGATAAACAACATTTGCATAGAAGTATCTTATTTTATAAAAGGGCGCGCTGTCTCTTTAACCAGTAATGACGTAATTCATGAGGCAAGAGGGGGGAAGCCCATCGGAGCCCTTTTCACACTCTGCCGAAATCCCAAATCACCTCCACCCTCCATTTGCGCGTTCGAACGCCTCCGCCATTTGCACAAGTGTCCCAAAGCTGAGGGAGTGAAAATTATCGAGCGTTAGGGGCTAATTAGACCCCCAGATAGCCACTTCGACCGACTCAGCAAGGCTGCAGGCTTCAGAGCGAAGTGCTATCCCAACACGCACTGCGATATGTTTGGACATGCGCAATTTCATACAAAATAATGGAGAGACGTGCCTAATTATATGTCACGTGCATTTGTTTATGTCTGATTTCGAGACTTGACACATGTAACAGATGAAATACCTCCCAAATTAAATGTTTAACTGTTACTGAGGTTTATATCTTGTAAAACGACAGGGGGAATTTGTTCATTTGAATTTCATACTTGTTTTATTATTTAAAAGTCAGGAGTATGTTCCGACGTTGATGGGTTTATTTAGGGTGACCATGTTTTAGTTTTCGAAAAAGAGGACAGTGGCAGTGGGAGGCAGACGGACACCCGCAGTGGGGTGGTAAATACAAATGCGTTCACAACCATGCAACTGTGTTATTGAACTTTAATACATAAAGTAATACATCCTTTCCATTCAACTGTTGGCCCTCAACAATAAAATAATAACTAAATAAAAATAAAAAGTTTAGCTTTTAACACCTTTTACATGACACTATTTCTTTTCATGGCCATAGGTTAAAATAAAATTAAAAAAACAGTTGTCATAAAAAAATCCACTATTTCAGTCAAAAATAATGTCAGTCCTCCTGATGCTCTCTGGTATACTTTCCCGAAGATCGAATCTTTCCCAACAGTCCTTGATTACCAATCAAGTAGGCATGAAAGTCTTTGCAAGACATGTTTTTAAAGTTGTATTGTGTACACAGAAGCCCCTTCAGTGACTCAACAGACAAGTGATTCCTTTCCTTTGTCACTGGCTTTGCATCAGTGAAAAAACTCTCTCTACATTTGCATTGTGAGAAGGAATAGCAAAGAAAAACTGTGCAATCTTCAGTAGCTCTGAATTAAAATCTAATGAATTTATTTCAATTTACTGATTTCCTTATATGAACTGTAACTGTAACGCACAACTGGCCCAGCGTCGTCCGGGTTTGGCCGGTGTAGGCCGTCATTGTAAATAATAATTTGTTCTTAACTGACTAGTTAAATAAAGGTAAAAAAATAAAAAATAAAAAAAAACTGTAACTCATGAAATTGTTGCATGTTGCGTTTATATTTCTGTTCAGTGAAATAAGCAGTAGCCGCAGTGTATGTGATGAGTCAAAAGTGTTCGTTCAAAGGGGGGTCAATGCAGATAGTCCGGGTAGCTATTTGATTAACTAGCAGTCGTATTGCTTGGGGGTAGAAGCTGTTCAGGGTCCTGTTGGTTCCAGACGTGGTGCATCGGTATCGCTTGCCATGTGGTAGCAGAGAGAACAGTCTATGATTTGAGTGACTGGAGTCTTTGACCATTTTTAGGGCCTTTCTTTGACACCGCCTGGTATAGACATCCTTGATGGCAGGGAGCTCAGCCCCAATGATGTACTGGGCCGTACATACTACCCTCTGTAGCGCCTTCCAGTCGGATGCCAAGCAGTTGCCATACCAGGCAGTGATGCAGCCAGTCAAGATGCTCTCAATGGTGCAACTGTATAACTTTTTGAGGATCTGAGGGCCCATGTCAAATCTTTCCAGCCTCCTGAGGGGGAAGAGGCGTTGTCGTGCCTTCTTCATGACTGTGTTGGTGTGTGTGGACCATGTGAATTCCTTAGTGAGGATCTTGAAGCTCTCGACCCGCTCCACTACAGCCCTGTCGATATGGATGGGGGCGTGTTCGGCCCTTCGTTTCCTGTAGTCCACAATAAGCTCCTTTCTCTTGCTGACATTGAGGGAAAGGTTGTTATCCTGGCACTACACTGCCAGGTCACTGACCTCGTCCCTATAGGCTGTTTCATCGTCATCGGTGATCAGGCCTACCACCGTCGTGTCTTCAGCAAACTTAATAATGGCGTTGGAGTCGTGCGCGGCCACGCAGTCGTGGGTGAACAGGGAATACAGGAGGGGACTAAGCACGCACTCCTGATGGGCCTCCGTGTTGAGGGTCAGCGTGGTGGATGTGTTTTTGCCTACTCTCACCACCTCGGGCGGCCCGTCAAGAAGTCCAGGATTCAGTTGCAGAGGGAGATATTTTAGATTCTTCAAAGTAGCCACCCTTTGCCTTGATGACAGGTTTGCACACGCTTGGCATTCTCTCAACCAGCTTCACCTGGAATGCTTTTCCAACAGTCTTGAAGGAGTTCCCACATATGCTGAGCACTTGTTGGCTGCTTTTACTTCACTCTGCAGTCCAACTCATCCCAAACCATCTCAATTGGGATGAGTGGGGGATTGTGGAGGCCAGGTCATCTCCATCACTCTCCTTCTTGGTCAAATAGCCCTAACACAGCCTGGAGGTGTGTTTTGCGTTATTGTCCTGTTGAAAAACAAATGATAGTCCCACTAAGCATAAACCAGATGGGATGGCGTATCGCTGCAGAATACTGTGGTAGCCATGCTGGTTAAGTGTGCCTTGAATTCTAAATAAATCACTGACAGTGTCACCAGCAAAGCACCCCCACACCGTCACACCACCTCCTCCATGCTTCACGGTGGGAACCACACATGCGGCGATCATCCGTTCACCTACTCTGTGTCTCACAAAGACACGGCTGTTGGAACCAAAAATCTCAAATTTGGACTCATCAGACCAAAGGACACATTTCCACCGGTCAAATGTCCATTGCTCGTGTTTCTTGGCTCAGGCAAGTCTCTTCTTCTAATTGGTGTCCTTTAGTAGTGGTTTCTTTGCAGCAATTCAATCATGAAGGCCTGATTCACGCAGTCTCCTCTGAACAGTTGATGTTGATATGTGTCTGTTACTTGAACTCTGTGAAGTATTTATTTGGGCTGCAATTTCTGAGGCTGGTAACTCTAATGAACCTTTATTCTGCAGCAGAGGTAACTCTGGGTCTTCCTTTCCTGTGGCGGTCCTCATGAAAGCCAGTTTCATCATAGTGCTTGATGGTTTTTGCGACTGCACTTGAAGAAACTTTCAAAGTTCTTGAAATGTTCCGTATTGACTGACCTTCATGTCTTAAAGTAATGATGGACTGTCGTTTCTCTTTGCCAATTTGAGCTGTTCTTGCCATAATATGGACTTGGTCTTTTGCCAAATAGGGCTATCTTCTGTATACCACCCCTACCTTGTCACGACACAACTGATTGGCTCAAACACATTAAGAAGGAAATTAACTTTTAACAAGGCACACCTGTTAATTGAAATGCATTCCATGAAGCTGGTTGAGAGAATGCCAAGAGTGTGCAAAGCTGTCATCAAGGCAAAGGGTGGCTATTTGAAGAATCTCAAATATAAAATATATTTTGATTTGTTTAACACTTTTTTGGTTACTACATGATTCCATATGTGTTCTTTCATAGTTTTGATGTCTTCACTATTATTCTACAATGTAGAAAATAGTAAAAATAAAGAAAAACCCTTGAATGAGTAGGTGTGTCCAAACTTTTGACTGGTACTGTAGGTGTTCCTCTTATCCAGGTGGGAGAAAGCAGTGTGGAGTGCAATAGAGATTGCGTCATCTGTGGATCTGTTGGGACGTGGCCTGCTTGAAACATGTAGGGATTACAGACAGGGTCAGGGAGAGGTTGAAAATGTACAGTGAAGACACTTGTCAGCTGATTAGCGCATGCTCTGAGTATGCATTCTGGTAATCCATCTGGCTCCTCGATATTAGTCCTGTAATGCCACTTTGCCTGTTTGATGGCTCGTCAGAGGACGTAGCGGGATTTCTTATAAGCGTCCGGATTAGTGTCCCGCTCCTTGAAAGTGACAGCTCAAGCATTTAGCTAAGTGTGGATGTTGCCTGTAATCCATGGCTTCTGGTTGGGATATGTACATACGGTCACTGTGGGGCCGATGTCGTCGATGCACTTATTAATGAAGCCAGTGACTGGTGGTAAACTCCTCAATGTTATCGGATGAATCCCGGAACATATTCCAGTCTGTGCTAGCGAAACAGTCCTGGAGCTTAGCATCTGCTTCATCGGACCACTTCCGTGTTTAGCGCATCACTGATACTTCCTGTTTGAGTTTTTGCTTATAAGCAGAACGTCCAGGAGGATAGAGTTATGGTCAGATTTGCCAAAGGGAGGGCGAGGGAGAACCTTGTATTTATTTCTGTGTGTGGAGTAAAGGTGATCAAGAGTTTTTTGTAGCCTCTAGTTGCACAGGTGACATGCTGGTAAAAATGAGGTAAAACGGATTTCAGTTTCACAAGAACTGCCACCTCTGGATGTGCATGTTCTTGTTTGCTTATGGCCCTATACATCTTGTTGAGTGTGGTCTTGGTGCCAGCGTCGGTTTGTGCTGGTAAATAGACAGCTACCAAAAATATAGGTGAAAACGCTCTTGGTAAATGTTATGGTCTGCATCTTATCATGAGGGATTCTAACTCAGGTGAGCAAAACATGAGACTTCCTTAACATTAGAGATCCCTCCCCTTAGTCTTACCCGAGGCTAGACGATGCATGGAAAAGCCAGCGAGATATATACGTATTATCCATGTCCTTGTTCAGCCAAGACTCTGAGAAACATAAAATATTACCGTTTTTCAGGTCCCGTTGACAGGATAGTCTCGAACGGAGTTCATCCAGTTTTTTCTCCAGTGGCTGCACATTCGCCAACAGAACAGAGGGCAATGGCGGTCTATTTGTTCGCCGACATAATCTCGTTAGGAGGCCACCGCTTCCTCTTTCGATTCCGAGGGATTAGGGCCTGGTTCGGAGTAAGCAGAACGTCCAGAACCGCTGACTTGTTGAAGTAGAAATCTTCATCCAAATCGAGGTTAGTAATCGCTGTCCAGAAGCTGTTTTCGGTCATAGGAAATAATGAGGAGAGGAGACATTATGTACAGAAAAAAAGTTAAGATCACACAAAATAGCTCAGGATAGCTCAGGAGCCACTGTATCGCAGTGCTAGCTGTGCCACTAGAGATCCTGGTTCGAGTCCAGGCTCTGTCGCAGCCGGCCGCGACTGGGAGACCCATGGTGCGGTGCACATATGGCCCAGCGTCGTCCAGGGTAGGGGAGGGTTTGGCCGGCAGGGATGTTCTTGTCCCATCGCGCACTAGCGAGTCCTGTGGCGGGCCAGGCGCAGGTGTACGGTGTTTCCTCCGACACATTGGTGCGGCTGGCTTCCGGGTTAAGCGGGCACTGTGTCAAGAAGCAGTGCGGCTCGGTTGGGTTGTGTTTCGGAGGACGCACGACTCTCGACCTACGCCTCTCCCGTGTCCGTACGGGAGTTGCAGCGATGGGACAAGACTGTAACTACCAATTGGATACCATGAAATTGGGGAGAAAAAGGGGGTAAAATACCCCAAAGAAAGGATAGCTCAGGAGCCCGTAAAATGGCTGCTATTCACTGTAGCACCATCTTTTCATGTAAGCTAGCAAGGAAAGTTAGCCTTCAAAGCTGGAAGCTACCGGTATCTTCTTGCATTGTAAAGTGTTCTAGCCTGTATGGACATTGTTTTGCGAACAGTAATGAACAGGTTCAACATTTCCACATGCTGTGTCGCATTATTCTGTGCAGCATAAATGAGAAGCTAACATGATTCATCCCAGACACCCAGTGGAGCATGCTGATACAGACTTGATCCGTGAGACACATTTGACAGAAGTACCGGAAGTAACAAAAATTGTAGTACCAAACTGTTTTTCATGTTCTAGTATTGAAAAAGTGCAAATGTTTTGGTATACTGTGCAACACTAAGGGAATAGGGTGCCATTTGGGACGGTCATTCAATTTACAGCACCCACCTTCTTAGCGATGTGTTGACTGAGTGGTAAGGGTGTTGCACTGTGGCACTAGACTAAAGTATCTAGTTTCTATTTTTAGCTTTTCTACCACTTTTGCCTCATTAAGTTGCCTAAAAAGTTGGCTTTTTGGTGTCTTATTTATATTTATATAGGAAAAGTATATACTCTTACCAGAAAGAGTACAACAGTCCAGAATCCACAGACCGCCCCATGTCAACATGCGATGTTTGTGTCCCAAATGGCACCCTATTGCCTATTTAGTGCACTACTTTTGACCAGGGCCCATAGTAGTGCACTAAATAGGGAATAGGGTGCCATTTGGGATGTCTATGAGAGCGACGCTGACTGGTTGGAGAGGAGAGGCCATGTGAGAGGAAATGGTTTCCATATGGCGGCAGCCCCCTCTTTCCCTCTTTCTTCGGGCTCGGCATGCAGGATGTAGTCTAAGAGGAGCTAATAGGAATCAAACAGTGGAGAAGTGGAAGAAGGGAAGTGGAAGAGAGGGAAGTGGACGAGAGGGCATATTTGTCTTTTTTGTCTCGCTGCATACCTTGACCCTGCTAAGCCAGGGCAGCCCAAGCTCCCCGGGGTGCAGCTTTGATGTAAATCTTAAATCAGGTGGAACTAAGACGCTAGGTACCTCTTTCACTGGGTACCTCTGGGTGCACCACACACACATGCATGCAAACACACATATGCGAGCATAGACACGGACACACACACACACAGAAACACACCGTCAGATTCCTCCCTGTCAGAATGCGCTCCGTCATAATGATTAATGCATACAAGCAGATACAGAGATGATCAAGGTACAGGTACGCCTCTCCCTGCCATCTATCTCAGTCCTGTCCTTCTCACACCTAGCTATAGACACCCTGAGTCCACTCCTCTTCTCCTCTTTTTTTCCTCCTCATCTCACTCCCCCTCTCCCTCTCCCTCAAACTCCACCCTGGCTTCCACTCCCTCCCTCCCTCCCCATTCATTGTCCACCTACACACTTACTTGCATAACCCCGGTTCTCTGATGTTATGAGTGAACTATCGCATAATGGGTATCAGGGTTGGGAAGTAACTGATTACATGTAATCAATTACATGTAATCTGATTTTAAAAAACTGCCCATGTAATCAGTTACATTACCAGCAAGAACATTGTAATCAGATTACAAATACTTTTCAAAAACTAGATGATTACTTCTTGGATTACTTTTAAATTCAGAAAGAATGTTAACTTGTCTGTTAAGCTGGATAAGCTCAGCCAAAGCGCCCTTTCTCCCACCACTGTTAGGCTCATGGTACGACCACAGCCTTGAATGGCACTACGGGAGGAACAGAGCTTTAGGTCTGTAATCATACAGATCTCCTCCCAAGCATCTGGGTCTAGGGTGTCTGAGTCCAGTTGCTTCCCCACATCCTCCAGTAACTCAGCCTGATATTGCTTGGGCAGAGGCAAAGGTGTCTTCTGAAAAACTGAGGCAGTAAAGTGCTCTGTCTTCTTAGGGTGTGAGGCACTGGTGTCGTTAGTGACACGGCGCGAGGGGATGAGGTGGTCAGCCAGTGATGGCTCTACCGTGGGAGGGTTGCCTAACCCAGATTCCTCCACATTGTGCATGTCCAGGCTTGGGGTACCTCTAGCAAATATCTTGCTAGTGAGGGGTTTATCCCACTAGCTCTTAGCTTCCCTGAGGCAAGCTGGGACTGTGGGAGCAGTTATTTATCGAGGCTGTATGAGACAGGAGTCTCTTCCTGTCATATAGGTCCCTTAACAGGCCCTGAGCCCCTACAGGAGATGGCCACTTGATGCAGAGTCTGGCCACAATCTGCTTGCAGACATGAAGGAGCCTAAACTCCAATGGAGGGGCAGCTTCATTGCTCTTGGGTTCGTCAGACCTGCGGGGCCTGAGAGGGCGGGAGAATGGGATCGTCAGCCAGTCAGACAGTGAAGGGAAAGAGTTGAGGCTATCCATGGCCTCGCCTCAACTGGGCTCGGTTGGGGGGAGCTGAGCCTCAGCTGTCGCTGTTGGCTCGAATGCGAGAGGGACAATCGAGATAGAAGCTTGTTTAAGCCTCCTCTTCAGACCTGCGCTCGTCAGCAGTCTGCAGTGCGCACAGACCTCAGGGTCGTCGAGTGCCTCTTGGGCATGTTCCTTACCCAAGTAATTGATGTATAGAGGATGGGAATCTTTCTCCGCAATCATGGAAGCGCAAGAACGTGGGGATTCGAGTGCTAGGCTCGGATGGGATAGCAGTGGCCATTGTGAGGAACAAAGCTTGCTAGGGGGCTAAAGCAATGTGTAAACGGCGTAATAATCTAGCTAGTTAGAAGCCTTGCAGCTAACAGCTAGCAATAATGGGCACAGTAGTACACTATAGCCGCAAGGCTAGTGGGGTGTTAACTAGCTATCATCTACCTCGTGAAGGTGTGCCATGGCTAGCTAAGTGCTGACTGAAGGAAACCACGTGGGGGCAGAGTTAGCCTTCAGAGTTAGCCTAGTGTGCTGCCATGACCGAAGGAGCATAGGTTATACTAGACAAGAGAAGGGAGCCAGCAATGCTACTGTGTAGGGTATGCTAGTGAGGTTAGCTTGCCTCTCAGCGAGCTAGCCAAGTTATCCTAAGCATTGCAGCGTGGGCTAACCAAGTCTCAATAGCTAGCCGTGAAGCTAGCTACCAATGGAGACTGATAAGTAGAAAAGGAATTTCTACACAAAACAAAACCTTCCGGTTAGTACTCAACCTCACGACTAGGGCTGGGATGATACCAGTATTGCGAAACTCATTAGTATCGTGATAAGGAAACAAAACACAAAGTGGATTTAACTTCTTTACGAAAACCTCCCTAATGTAATCCAGAGTCACATGTATTTATTTTCCAAGCTATAGCACACAATATTTTATATACAGCAGGTTTGTAATGGATCAAAGATTTTGGTCTGCTTCGTGTATTCATTTCTGGCATGTAAAAAATATTGCGATATTGGTATGGTCACAGCCCTACTCTCAACAGGGTCTAAATACCTACGCTCGCCAGCGATATCCTTCACGGTTCACTTGTGAGCAGTTAAGCAGGAAAACAGGGATCCAGTCGATCGGAGGAGAGCTAGAAAGTAAAAGCTAGTTTGTGTATATATTATGACAACATTTTGTGACGTTTTGGTTTGTTTTGGTCTTTGGCAAGGTTTTTTTTGGTTGTTTGTGCACAGAACATTTTTTCTCGAGGCAAGCCGAAGTCGGTAGCCGAAGTCCGTAGCCAAACTGTAGCATGCTGATGCCTTAATGCTCTTCGTGTGGAAGAGAAGCGAGAATAACCAGAGAGCGGGAGAGTGGCTCCTTTTGTGGAGGTGAGGGGCTCACCTCATTCACCACTCTACCTGTCTGTCTCCAATAGACGCTTTTGACAGGTTCTACCGAGAGTAGGTGATCCTAGCAAATCCCCATTGTGAGATATTGGAATTAATAATTGAAAGCGAACCCCCCCTTTCAACTACTGTATCACCCCTGACTGCCTCTCCTCTCCTCACCTCTCTTCTTCATACCATATCATCTCCTTCCCCACCACTGTCCTTTATTATAACTCTACCCTCTCTTTGGCTCGGACTTCCCTAAAACCTCCCTTCCCCAGTCCCACATGTTACCTCTCCATCTCCTCCCAAAATACGTCCCCCTTCTCCTTCCCCCTCTCCACCTTGACCACTCTCTCTCCCTCTGCTCCCCCAACATTCCCTCTCTCTCCCCAATCCCCCCCCACATCTCTTCTCTCCCTTTCTATGTCCCTCCTGACCACATGTCCTGCATTACCCCACGTCCCCATTCTCCCCCCAGCATGTCTCGTCTCTCCCTCCCCCCCAGGCCCTTTTCTGCTGTCTACCACCAGTACTCTGCTCTTATGCTCTAAATTAATTGGAAAAACAATGGGAAGAGAGACATTTAGCCGATGTAAGGGTATAGACAGGCTTAATTATTGTCATGGTGATGGAAGGGAGAGAGGGGAATGGAGGGGGGTGGGCTGGCTGGGCATGTGGAGGGCTCTGCTCGGAGCCTCGCAGCACTCTGTTAGTCCACTCCGCTAGACAGGCAGACTATCTCACTTTCAGACACTCTCTCTCTCTCTTTCAGACACTCTCTCTGTCTCTCTCTTTCACACTTTCTCTCTCGCGCTCTCTCTCTCTCGCTCTCTCTGTCTCTTTCTCTGTACTGATTATACAGGTCCAGCAGTCACTTAGATGCCCAGTTTATAGTTGTAATAAGTGTTGTATTACAGAACATTAGTCACCATTTTTTCTCTTACAGCAGAGGATGATGGTTAATATAGGACAGGGACGGGTGTGGAATATTGAAGTTAAAATGATGATGATATCTATATTCTACCATTATGCTTATCTTTGAATACTGAGTCGGTCAGCGTGACTATAGTAGGGATTGATTGAAGCTCAATGTTAAATCTCCCTACCATCAGATCAAAGCCAATATGACACCAATGTCGATGAAACACAGCACACTCCCCGCTTCTCGTCATGAGCCGTCCGGCCGTTACCGAGAACCTCATACCGGATTTTTAACAGGGTCGTTAGCATTAGGATTAATTTGTTGCCCCGACCTAGCTCAATATCTAGGTGTCGGATAGGAACGACAATACAGCATCCATAAAGGGATCATTAGACTTTCCACCTTTCGAACTGAATACTTTTGTAGGGGCAACAGTTTTGATTACATTTAAATGTATCGCTCTCACGTGCTAATGTCTGTCCATTAAGAACCAACAATGTGCTATCTTTTCATAGCATTTCTGACAATGCTAACATCTTTTTTTGCTGAAGCTCAGTTCTAACACCAGCCTTTAGGTTCGTGGAGTGGCAGGCAAGTGGCAGTAGGTGTGGTGTGTACTACTGCATGCATCTTGCCAGAATGGAGGAGAGACCAGCTCTCAGACTCTCAAGGAAGAGGTCGTTGCCCTTATCTGTGATATGCACACTATCCGTACGGTACTGCCCAGGGACACACTGCTTGATGGCATGGTGGCGGATTGTGGGCATGCGCCTGTCACAGAGAAATGCAAACTCCAGCTGGTTAACAGGGCGCCGGTCCATCTCTATGTGCTTGTTGATGTCCTCCTCCCACTGGAACATCCAACTCCTCCACTGCACGATGTCACAGTAGAACACCGAACACCATTGTCCTGGGGAACAACGGAGATGCACCAGAGCTGTCCCCTTTGTGTGTCCCAAGTCATTACCACTGAAGTTTGGACCAAATCAAGGTCAGTCTGGACCAGACCAAATCTGAACCAATTATAGACATCTATGTTTGGGCCAAATCAAGGCCAGTCTGGATCCGAGCAAATCTGAACCAAACATAAACGTCTATGATTGGTTCAGATTTTGACAAATAATCAACGTCCATCGACGAGATTGCCTAAAAACATGGCAGTTCAATACAGCTACGACTTTTTCGTATCAGGTTAGGAGAACTTACGCAGTAGGTTAGGAGAATTAACGTAGCAGGTTAGGAGAATTAGGTTAGGAAAAGGGTTAGGGTTAGGGTTAGCGAAAATGCTCTCCTATCCTGCTACGAAAAGTATCGAAGTGGCGTGTTTTTAGAGAGTCCCGTCTGTGGATATTGAAATCAAGGCCAGTTCGGACCACACCAAAAAAAGATGTCCGGTCTGGACAGGACCAAAATAATATGTTAAATTTTTTTTAGCGTAGGTCCCCTTAGTGGGAAGTAGCCATCAACAAGTAAAAAACTGGAGGGGGGTCTGGTGGGACTCACTCAGCCAACTTATTCAGTACTTTGAGAGTCACCTACAGGAACTGGTATGTGCTTAACGTAAAGCAGCATAAATGCAAATAGCTATGTCTACGAAGTAATAGCCAGGGCCCGGTTTCCCGCTAGCGATGGAACTTAAGCTTACGAGTGTTTTAGAGATGCATTGTTTCTATAACGGCAGAAGAACTCACCTGCGTTTCCCAAAACACCACGTAGGGAAAACTTTCAATAAGTGCGTCGTTAGAGCATGCGTCTATACTGATAGGACCGAAAGAAAGGCAGTGCTGCTCTCGGATCAGCTTTCTCCATTCAAACCTTACCTTAACATTAAATACTGACGATGGATCAGCGCCTAGAGAGAAATTATCACCTATTGCTGCAAATATTGAGGCGGTTTATTCTAGGCTATATACTAAATCTAATATTTTAATAAAAAGCTGGAGCTGGAGCACACCCAGAGACAATTATTTTGTGTAGAGGTGCTGACTAACGACTAATAAACTGTAAGCTACAAAAATAAATAAAGAGAGTTGCACACTCTATACAGTGCATTCGGAAAGTATTCAGACCCCTTGACTTTTTCTATATTTTGTTACGTTACAGCCTTATTCGAAAATGGATGAAATTGTTTTTTTCCCTCATCAATCTACACACAATACCCCATAATGACAAAGCAAAAACAGGTTTTTATAATTTTTTGCAAATGTATAATAATAAAAAAAAAAAAAAAGACATTTACATAAATATTCAGACTCTTTACTCAGTACTTTGTTGAAGCGCCTTTGGCAGCGATTACTGCCTTGAGTCTCCTGGGTATGAGGCTACAAGCTTGGCACGCCTGTATTTGGGGAGTTTCTCCCATTATTTTCTGCAGATCCTCTTAAGCTCTGTCAAGTAGAATGGGGAGCGTCGCTGCACAGCTATTTTCATGTCTCTCCAGAGATGTTTGAACGGGTCGGGCTCTGGCTGAGCCACTCAAGGACATTCAGAGACTTACATTTACATTTACATTTACGTCATTTAGCAGACGCTCTTATCCAGAGTGACTTACAAATTGGTGCATTCACCTTATAGCCAGTGGGATAACCACTTTACAATATGTTATTTTTTTTTGGGGGGGGGGGGGGTTGGGGTAAGAGGATTACTTTATCCTATCCCAGGTATTCCTTAAAGAGGTGGGGTTTCAAGTGTCTCCGGAAGGTGGTGAGTGACTCCGCTGTCCTGGCGTTGTGAGGGAGCCTGTTCCACCATTGGGGTGCCAGAGCAGTGAACAGTTTTGACTGGGCTGAGCGGGAACTGTGCTTCTGCAGAGGTAGGGGGGCCAGCAGGCCAGAGGTGGATGAACGCAATGCCCTCGTTTGGGTGTAGGGACTGATCAGAGCCTGAAGGTACGGAGGTGCCGTTCCCCTCACAGCTCCGTAGGCAAGCACCATGGTCTTGTAGCAGATGCGAGCTTCAACTGGAAGCCAGTGGAGTGTGCGGAGGAGCGGGGTGATGTGAGAGAACTTGGGAAGGTTGAACACCAGACGGGCTGCAGCATTCTGGATGAGTTGTAGGGGTTTAATGGCACAGGCAGTGAGCCCAGCCAACAGCAAGTTGCAGTAATCCAGACGGGAGATGACAAGTGCCTGGATTAGGACCTGTGCCGCTTCCTGTGTAAGGCAGGGTCGTACTCTCCGAATGTTGTAGAGCATGAACCTACAGGATCGGGTCACCGCCTTGATGTTAGCGGAGAACGACAGGGTGTTGTCCAGGGTCACGCCAAGGCTCTTTGCACTCTGGGAGGAGGACACAACGGAGTTGTCAACCGTGATGGCGAGATCATGGAACGGGCAGTCCTTCCCCGGGAGGAAGAGCAGCTCCGTCTTGCCGAGGTTCAGCTTGAGGTGGTGATCCGTCATCCACACTGATATGTCTACCAGACATGCAGAGATGCGATTCGCCACCAGGTTATCAGAAGGGGGAAAGGAGAAGATTAGTTGTGTGTCGTCTGCGTAGCAATGATAGGAGAGGCCATGTGAGGATATGACAGAGCCAAGTGACTTGGTGTATAGCGAGAATAGGAGAGGGCCTAGAACTGAGCCCTGGGGGACACCAGTGGTGAGAGCACGTGGTGCGGAGACAGATTCTCGCCACGCCGCTTGGTAGGAGCGACCTGTCAGGTAGGACGCAATCCAGGAGTGAGCCGCACCGGAGATGCCCAACTCGGAGAGGGTGGAGAGGAGGATCTGATGGTTCACAGTATCAAAGGCAGCAGACAGGTCTAGAAGGACAAGAGCAGAGGAGAGAGGGTTAGCTTTAGCAGTGCGGAGAGCCTCCGTGACACAGAGAAGAGCAGTCTCAGTTGAATGACCAGTCTTGAAACTTGTCCCAAAGCCACTCCTGCGTTGTCTTGGCTGTGTGCTTAGGGTTGTTGTCCTGTTAGAAGTTGAACCTTCGCCCCAGTCTGAGGTCCTGAGCGCTCTGGAGCAGGTTTTCATCAAGGATCTCTCTGTACTTTGCTCCATTCATCTTTCCATCGATCCGGACTAGTCTCCCAGTACCTGCCGCTGAAAAACATCCCCACAGCATGATGCTGCCACCCCCATGCTTCACCGTAGGGATGGTGCCAGGTTTCCTCCAGCCGTGACGCTTGGCATTCAGGCCAAAGAGTTCAATCGTTGTTTCATCAGACCAGAGAATATTGTTTCTCATGGTCTGAGAGTCCTTTAGGTGCCTTTTGGAAAACTCCAAGCGGGCTGTAATGTGCCTTTTACTGAGGAGTGGCTTCCGTCTGGCCACTCTACCATAAATGCCTGATTGGTGGAGTGCTGCAGAGATGGTTGTCCTTCTGGAAGTTTCTCCCATCCCCACAGAGGAATTCTGGAGCCCTGTCAGAGTGAGCATCGGGTTCTTGGTCACCTCCCTGACCAAGGCCCGATTGCTCAGTTTGGCCAGGCGGCCAGCTCTAGGAAGAGTCTTGGTGGTTCCAAACTTCTTGCATTTAAGAATGATGTAGGCCACTGTGTTCTTGGGGACCTTCAATGCTGCAGACATTTTTTGGTACCCTTCCCCAGATCTGTGCCTTGACACAATCCTGTCTTGGAGCTCTACGGACAATTCCTTCGCTTGGTTTTTGCTCTGACATGCACTGTCAACTGTGGGACCTAATATATACAGGTGTGTGCCTTTCCAAATCATGTCCAATCAATTGAATTTACCACAGGTGTACTCCAATCAAGTAGTAGAAACATCAAGGATGATCAATGGAAACAGGATGCAGCTGAGCTCAATTTCGAGTCTCATAGCAAAGGGTCTGAATACTTATGTAAATAATGTATTTCTGTTTGTTAGTTTTAATCAAATTTGCTAAAATTTTTCACTTTGTCATTATGGGGTATTGTGTGTAGATTGATGAGGGAAAACACAAAACACATAACATCATTTAAGGCGCAAATTAAATGTTTTAAAGACACCTTTTGCATGTGGAAATATATCATTTAATTTTGTATAATAACCTTCTGGTGTAAAAACCATGAAAAAAACAAACAAAAAAAAACTATGTTTTAAGAGAGAAGTAGGGATTGGTCTGAAGACACTCCTGAGATGTGTGCAAACCTGGTGGCCAACTACAAGAAACGTCAGACCTCTGTGATTGCCAACAAGGGTTTTGCCACCAAGTACTAAGTCATGTTTTGCAGAAGGGGTCAAATACTTATTTCCCACATTAAAATGCAAATCAATTTATAAAATTTTTGACATGCGTTTTTCTGGATTTTTTCTGGCTACTCCAGGATCTTAATGTGCTTCTTCTTGAGCCACTCCTTTGTTGCCTTGGCCGTGTGTTTTGGGTCATTGTCATGCTGGAATACCCATCCACGACCCATTTTCAATGCCCTGGCTGAGGGAAGGAGGTTCTCACCCAAGATTTGACGATACATGACGGGGGTCCATCGTCCCTTTGATGCGGTGAAGTTGTCCTGTCCCCTTAGCAAAAAACACCCCCAAAGCATAATGTTTCCACCTCCATGTTTGACGGTGGGGATGGTGTTCTTGGGGTCATATGCAGCATTCCTCCTCCTCCAAACACGGCGAGTTGAGTTGATGCCAAAGAGCTCCATTTTGGTCTCATCTGACCACAGCACTTTCACCCAGTTCTCCTCTGAATCATTCAGATGTTCATTGGCAAACTTCAGACGGGCCTGTATATGTGCTTTCTTGAGCAGGGGGACCTTGCGGGTGCTGCATGATTTTAGTCCTTCACGGCGTAGTGTGTTACCTATTGTTTTCTTGGTGACTATGGTCCCAGCTGCCTTGAGATCATTGACAAGATCCTCCGTGTAGTTCTGGGCTGATTCCTCACCGTTCTCATGATCATTGCAACTCCACGAGGTGAGATCTTGCATGGAGCCCCAGGCCGAGGGAGATTGACAGTTATTTTGTGTTTCTTCCATTTGCGAATAATCACACCAACTGTTGTCACCTTCTCACCAAGCTGCTTGGCGATGGTCTTGTAGCCCATTCCAGCCTTGTGTAGGTCTACAATCTTGTCCCTGACATCCTTGGAGAGCTCTTTGATCTTGGCCATGGTGGAGAGTTTGGAATCTGATTGATTGATTGCTTCTGTGGACAGGTGTCTTTTATACAGGTAACAAGCTGAGATTAGGAGCACTCCCCTTTAAGAGTCTGCTCCTAATCTCAGCTCGTTACCTGTATAAAAGACACCTGGGAGCCAGACATTTTTCTGATTGAGAGGGGGTCAAATACTTATTTCCCTCATTAAAATGCAAATCAATTTATAACATTTTTGACATGCGTTTTTCCGGATTTTTTTGTTGTTATTCTGTCTCTCACTGTTCAAATAAACCTACCATTAAAATTATAGACTGATAATTTCTTTGTCAGTGGGCAAACGTACAAAATCAGCAGGGGATCAAATACTTTTTTCCCTCACTGTATATCTTCTCAAATAAACTACCGGTAGTTTGAAAACTTGGCATCATATCTGTCATGCTGCTTTGTTGACACCTCCAACCATCTCGCGCCCTGGGTATTCAGCCAATCAGCGGCCGACACTGCTACTACAGTAGCTATATTGGTCTATTGTACTTCAAGCAATGTGTATGCAGTTTGCTTAGGATTTCAAACCTTCTCAAACAGCCTAATTCATACTCTTCAGAGGAATAGTAGACTTTACAGTGTCCTGCTATTAAATAATGTATAGTATATACACTGAGTGTACAACAAATGAAAAACACCTTCCTAATATTGAGTTTGCCCTCAGAACAGCCTCAATTAGTCGGGGCATGGACTCTACAAGGTGTCAAAAGCGTTCCACAGGGATCCTGGCTCATATTGACTCCAATGCTTCCCACAGTTATGTCAAGTTGGCTGGATGTCCTTTGGGTGGTTGACCATTCTTGATACACATGTCATAATGTTTTGTATACTCAGTGTATATCACTAGGCTGTATGTGATTTTAGATATAGGCCTATTGTACATTTATGTTATTGTTTCTGAGCTTATGTCAATATTTCACAGGTAAGCTAATGGTTACAGAAATAAGGAATGCCGACAGACTCTAGACCTCAATATCAAATCATTCAAATTGTATTTGTCACATGCGCTAAATACAACTGGTGTAGACTTTACCGTGAAATGCTTGCTTACAATAAACACTGAGTATACCAAACATTAGGAACACCTTCCTAATATTGAGTTGTAACCCCCCTTCTGCCTTCAGAACAGCCTCAATTTGTCGGGGCATGGACTCTACAAGGTGTCGAAAGCGTTCCACAGGGATGCTGACCCATGTTGACTCCAATGCTTCCCACAGTTGTGTCAAGTTGTCTGGATGTCCTTTGGGTGGTTGACCATTCTTGATACACATGGGTAACTGTTAAGCGTGAAAAACCCAGCAGCGTTGCAGTTCTGGACACAAACTGGTGCGCCTGGCACCTACTACCATACCCGGTTCAAAGGCACTTAAATATTTTGTCTTGCCCATTCACCCTCTGAATAGCACACATAGACAATCCATGTCTCAATTGTCTCAAGGCTTAAAAAATATTCTTTAACCTGTCTCCTCCCCTTCATCTACACTGATTTGAAGTGGATTTAACAAGTGACATCAATAAGGGATCATAGCTTTCACCTGGATTCACCTGGTCAGTCTATGTCATGGAAAGAGCAGGTGTTCTTAATGTTTTGTATACTCAGTGTAAATGAGTGACTGTGTCCAACACATCACCACCTGTTGTTATGTTGGGCCCTATACTGACCAACATTATGTTTAAGGAACTACAGGCAGGCACCACATTGCTACAAGACAATACAGCTTGTTCAATCAAGCATGATGGTATTGTAAGTATAAAAGCAAAGCTTGCTTTCATATAATTAAAAAAGCTTGAGAAGAAAGTGGAATGGGATTAGTGTGGTTTGTGTAGAATCCAATACTTTAACTTGTATGACTTACAAATCACGTTATTGTTGGAGCACCTCCTCTAATGAACTGCTGCATGGAATGAATTAGGCTGTTTGAGAAGATTTGAATCCTAAGCAACCTTCATACACATTGTTTGAAATACAGTACCAACATAGCTACTGTAGTAGGTAAAAGCTGTGTGCTGGAAAAACTTGGCAGAGCATGGGTGGAGTAGGCATGGTGGTGCTCATGTGAACTTCCTTTGTTTTTCAGCTTCAGACCAATCCCTACTTCTTTTTTTTTTTTTTTCTTCTCACTTAAAACATAGTGTTTTGTTTTTAATCTGATAGTGGTTCTCCTCAGGTGTGTTTGTATACCAAGTCTGTCCCCAAACAATTTGATTTGCTGGTTTTAAGCATTACACTTTCAAATAGCTCTTTGTTGACTGTTGCTGGGTGTTATCGTCCACCATCAGCACCGGCCTGTACCCTACCTGCCCTAAGTTCTCTCCTGGCCCCTTACACTAAGTCTGAATTTGTCCTGCTAGGTGACCTAAACTGGGACATGCTTAAACCACCTGACCAAGTCCTAAGCAATGGGACTCCCTAAATCTTTCTCAGATTATTACCAATCCCACAAGGTATGACTCAAACACCCAGAAAAGGCTACTCTCCTTGATGTTATCCTCACAAATATTCCTGATAAGTGTCATTCTGATGTTTTCTGTAATGACCTTAGTGATCACTGTTTTACAGCCTGTGTTCGTAATGGCTGCTCAGTGAAACGACCTGTCCTGATTTGTCATAGACGCTTGCTAAAGAACTTTAATGAGCAAGCCTTCCTTCATGACCTGGCCACTGTAAATTCGTATAGAATCAGCTTGATCCACTCTGTCGAAGACGCTTGGACCTTCTTTTTTGACATTTTCAGTGGTATTGTTAACAAACGCCCCCATAACAAAAATGAGATCAAACCAGGTTCAGCCCCTGGTTTGATCATGATCTGGTAGAGTTACTCCACCTCAAGAATTCCATTTGGCGAAAGGCTCGGCACACGCATACTCAGGCTGACAGGAGCACATGGCTGAGCTCTTTAATCACCACTTCATTAAGTCAGGATTCCTATTTGACTCAGCCATGCCTCCTTGCCCGTGCAACATCTCCCAGCCCTTCTAATGTGACTAGCCCCGATGCTCCTCCCCCTTTTCCCCCTGCCCCGCTACAAAGTTTCTCCCTGCAGGCGGTCACTGAGTCCGAGGTGCTAAAGTAGCTCCTTAAATGTGACACAAAAAACCATCTGGGTCAAATTATTTAGACCCTTTCTTCTTTAAGGTTGCAGCCCCTATCATTGCCAAGCCTATCTCTGACCTTTTTAACATGTCTCTCCTCTCTGGGGAGGTTCCCATTGCTTGGAAGGCAGCCACGGTGCATCCTTTATTTAAAGGGGGAGATCAAGCTGATCCTAACTGCCAATTTCTATTTTGCCCTGTTTATCAAAAGTGTTGGAAAAACTTGTCAATAATCAACTGACTGGCTTTCTTGATGTCTATAGTATTCTCTCTGGTACACAATCCGGTTTCCGCTCAGGTTATGGATGTGTCACTGCAACCTTAAAGGTCCTAAATGATGTCACCATTGCCCTTGATTCTAAGCAATGTTGTGCTGCTATTTTTATTGACTTGGCCAAAGCTTTTGATACGGTAGACCATTCCATTCTTGTGGGCCGGCTAAGGAGTATTGGTGTCTCTGAGGGGTCTTTGGCCTGGTTTGCGAACTACCTCTCTCAAAGAGTGAAGTGGATAAAGTCAGAACATCTGCTGTCTCAGCCACTGCCTGTCACCAAGAGAGTACCCCAAGGCTCGATCCTAGGCCCCACGCCTTCTCAATTTACATCAACAACATAGCTCAGGCAGTAGGAAGCTCTCGCATCCATTTATATGCAGATGATACAGTCTAATACTCAGCTGGCCCCTCCGCGGATTTTGTGTTAAACGCTCTACTACAAAGCTTTCTTAGTGTCCAACAAGCTTTCTCTTCCCTTAACCTTGTTCTGAACACTTCCAAAACAAAGGTAATCTGGTTTGGTAAGAAAAATGCCCCTCTCCCCACCAGTGTGATTACTACATCTGAGTACTACATTTAGAGCTTGAGGTAGTCACCTCATACAAGTACTTGGGAGTATGGCTAGACGGTCCACTGTCCTTCTCTCAGCACATATCAAAGCTGCAGGCTAAGGTTAAATCTAGACTTGGTTTCCTCTATCGTAATCGCTCCTCTTTCACCCCAGCTGCCAAACTAACCCTGATTCAAATGACCATCCTACCCATGCTAGATTACGGAGACTAATTTATAGATTGGCAGGTAAGGGTGCTCTCGACGGCTAGATGTTCTTTACCATTCGGCCATCAGATTTGCCACCAATGCTCCTTATAGGACACATCCCTGTACTCTATACTCCTCTGTAAACTGGTCATCTCTGTATACCCGTCGCAAGACCCACTGGTTGATGCTTATTTATAAACCTCTTAGGCCTCACTCCCCCCTATCGGAGATACCTACTGCAGCCCTCATCCTCCACATACAACACCCGTTCTGCCAGTCACATTCTGTTAAATGTCCCCAAAGCACAAACATCCCTGGGTCGCTCCTCTTTTCAGTTCGCTGCAGCTAGCGACTGGAACAAGCTGCAAAAAACACTCAAACTGGACAGTTTTATCTCCATCTCTTCATTCAAAGACTCAATCATGGACACTCTTACTGACAGTTGTGGCTGCTTCGCGTGATGTATTGTTGTCTCTACCTTCTTGCCCTGTGCCCAATAATGTGTGTACCATGTTTTGTGCTGCTTCCATGTTGTGCTGCTGCCATGTTGTGTTGCTACCATGTTGCTGCCATGCTATGTTGTTGTCTTAGGTCTCTCTTTATGTAGTGTTGTGGTGTGTCTCTTGTCGTGATGTATGTTTTGTCCTATACATTTATTTTATTTTTTATTTTTAATCCCAGCCCCCGTTCCCACAGGAGGCCTTTTGCCTTTTGGTAGGCCGTCATTGACAGTGACATCAAAGTGAATTTCACTCTGCAGCTGTGTTGATCTGTGTAAATGAGGCATACTATGGTGGCCTGTGGGTGCCTTATCTTCTACCCTTGTACATACACACACTCATGCACCGAAGGGGAACAGGGACAAGGGTGCCCTGTTTACTCAGAGGAGGTGTCTCATGACTCAGAGGATAGGAGACGTGCAGAACCACTCCTAGAGGATGGAGGTAGTATCATAGTCAACATGAAAACACTAGTATCAGAGCTCATCAGTTTCGTTGAATCACTCTCTAATCATTGGTTCTCAAGGCTACTCTGGTTGCATCCCAAATGGCACCCTATTCCCTATATAATGCACTTCTTTTGACCAGGGGCCATAGGGTGCCACATTTTGGGACTCAGCCTCTGTAGAGAGAAACTCTCAAAAGTGTCCAGCTAGTCCAGAAACATCTTAGGTTGCACTCCCAAACCCCCCCCCAATCCTCTTTCCCAACCTCCAACTTTTACTTCAATCAGCTTCCTTTGCATTGTTTCTTTAATAGAGATGACTCCTCTTGAGAGGACAAGAGCACTCCACACATACATGCTACAGCATCAAAGAGACTATGTTGTCATGCACTCAAACAGAAGGAAAAAGAGTGCTTTGAAATTCACCCCATAGTAGTCCTTGTGGGTTAATTGGTGCAAGCTTGTTGAAAAGTAAGAGGTAGAGTGTGTGTGTGTGTGCTCCAGTATTTCCGCTCCTCAGGGTTCATTATTGGCCTGAGCTCTTTCATTAGGGGGCTGTGATGGGGAGGGACGTGAGGGGACGAGAGGGGATGGTGGGGGCCGGTAGAGGACTTGGGGACAGGGTCCAAGAGTGTAATTGGGCTGTTCCGGTCCCCTGGCCTTGTTCAAGGTCACTCCGAGCCAAACCTTTGGCCAGGCCCCTCCTTCACTTTACATGGATTATCTCTCTCTCTCTCTCTCTCTCTCTCTCTCTCTCTCTCTCTCTCTCTCTCTCTCTCTCTTTCTCTCTTTTCTTCATCTTCTTTTCCCTCTGTTTTCAACCCCTCTCGCCAATTCTAAAAAGGGAAACGGTATTAGTTGATTCTTCTGAACTTACTCCTCAAGAAATTCACTTCAGTGTCCTGAGCCAGATTTATAGGTTCTAATGTACACATTTGCTGTGCCGAGAACAGGGATTTTGGTTACAGTATGCATGTTGGTATGATTCACAATTGTTGTTGTGGGATAGACAGATCTTGCTAATGGGTGCTACTCATTGGTAATGACTGAGCTAACTGACCTCACCAGGAAAGCTCTTTGGACACTAAATCAGCCCTAAAATCAACCTAAATACAATAATGATAACACATTATTATCATTCAATCCAGTGGGTTTATTTCTAATTGTTAAATGTGTTTTTACAGGAAGGCATAGTTATGAGAAGTGCTAGCCTGGCATGGTGGCTAGTCTAGTGGTTAAGGTGGTCTGACATCTCGGTCTGATTAAGACATTGGTGAAAGCAGCCTTTGATCTGAGGAAATGTCTGTGGAAGGAGCAGGAAGAATGCATCTCTCTCTCTTCCTCTCCCTTTGCTCTCTCTTTCGCTCTCTACTCTCTCTCTCTCTGCTGTTCCCTGTAGAGTGCAGATGGAGATAGTGTCACCATTCATTTGCTGGCCCTGCCAGTCCACTCAATATCGTTTTCAAGTCTCGTAAGACATATTTTGATATGTTGGCTGGTCAAACACAACCATATTCTTTACTTATGAAGAGCTGTTACAATACCATGAGTTTGAAGGTAACACTTTTAAAATATCATTGTTCTGTCATGATACGAATCTGATCTTAGATCAACTGTACTTACAGTATGTACTTATTTCTTCTATTTTTTCTCCCCATTTGTCTGTGTAGGCCTCCTTCGCTGGCCGGCAGTCCGGCGTTCTCCGACATCTCCCTCATCCGGATCTCGCCCCACCGGAACCCCTCCGTGGGGGCCGAGTCGCCCTTTAACCCACCGCACCCCTACATCAACCCCTACATGGACTACATCAGGTCACTTCACTCCAGTCCCTCACTCTCTATGATTTCTGCAGCCAGGGGCCTCAGCCCTGCAGACGGTAAGTCCCCACAAACCCTATTCCCTATATAGTGCACTAAAGTAGTGCTCTATATAGGAGCCCTGGTCAAAAGTAGTGCACTAAATAGGGAATAGGTTATTACTTGGGACGCAGAAACACACAACCCTCTCATGAGTCCCCATACAATCAAGTATTATTTTAAGGCACACAAAGTCCTGCAATATGAAGTTGAATAAGATTAATGTACTACATACTCTTCTGTAATCTATCTTTCACTTGACCGTAAATCCCAGAGCTAGCTAGCTGTAGTAAATACAATGCAGTTGTGCTGTACCACACAGACGTGGGCCCCCAGAGTCTCTAAGGGCCCTCAGTCCCCGTTTTGAAGAATAATAGTGTACTTTCTTGTTGATCAATATGTTCAGCTAGTACAGTAAGAGTGTTCAGTTATGATCTCTTTAGATTTGATCCCTATTATGAGGTGCTTCATGACAGAGGTGACCTCATTCATTTATTTTAACTGTGTGTGTCTGTGCGTGCTTGTGTGCATGTGTCTGTTTGGCACGTGCACATGTGACTTTCTTTTAGTGTGTGTGCATTGTGCAGTGTGTGTGTGTGTGACTCTGTCTGTGTATGTGTGACTGCACATGTGTATGTCTGCACCTCTGCGTGCGTGAGTGTGTGTGCGTAGGGAGGCTCGTTTGAGGGAGGTTATTCTTTGATCTGTGGATCATGTCAGTGGACCTCTGGAGGATGCATCATGGAGTCACGTACAGTACAGACAGACAGACAGATGGACGTAGAGGGAGGCTCGGGTTCAAGGCCAGGGTCGGTGGCGGAGGAGTGGAGGGTGGAGGACCAGGGAGGGGAGGGTTAAAGCGGGGGCATATGGGCTGCATCCCAAATGGCGCCCTATTCCCTATGTAGTGCTCTACTCTGGTCAAAAGTAGTGCACTATAAAGGGAAAAAGGGTGCCATTTGGGACGCGTCCACAGTGTCCTGCAGGTTCCTGTGATGGAGACAGACTGGGTAATCAATTACAATGGGTCTGGAGATACAGTCAAGTGTGTGTGCTGCTTTTAAAGAGCCTCAGCACTGCTGCTCTGCTCCGGCCTCCTGGCCTGGACCTTTAATTGAAGCCTAGAGCTCAATTACTGAATAAGGCCAGCCTTCCCCACCGCTCCCAGGGGCAGTTTGTAATCACAGCTAGATTGAGCTTTGGCTGGCTGGTTTCCATTCTGCTCGAGTTGAGGTGATTGTATTTGAGGTAGTTTAACAGAATTATACGACCGCATTGTTATGACATTGTTATTATACTAAACTAAACACAAATATTTTTGTGGTGTTCAGCTCAGGTGGTTTGGTAACTGTCAAGGGAACAGTCACCTATAACTACATTGTTGCTGTAGCTCTGATAGTGTGTGTCCCAAATGGCACCCTATTCCCTATATAGTGAGTATACAGTAAGACTCGGGTCAAAAGTAATGCACTACATATGGAAAAGGCTGCTATTTGAGACACAGACAGGGTCTCCAACTAAGGCCCTCAGTTCACCTCTGAACTAGAGGTCCTATTAGAGCCGTACTGGTCTCCTACCTTGTCCTCAAGTGCCTTTGTGAAGAGGTGGATAGAAGGGGGCACTTCCTCTATGCAGGAACTCAGAGCCTCTTCTCCTCGTCTCCCGCTCCTCCCAACATGCATTGCTCTCTGTGCCTTAGGTCTAATTCAAGTGTCCACTTCCTATCTTTTTAGTCCTCGGTTCTCTTTTACAAAGGAAATTCTCTACTAGCGTTGCTTTACATCAAAATGCTTTCTGTGCTACATCAACCTATTATAGTATGTGCTAAAGTGTGAAATGAGGCAAGTAATTACTCTTTTAATCAATCAAATAGTTAATTAACCTATCAGCCTTTATGTTGTTAGTATATCATTGTGCTTATAGGTTTTTTCCTTTTTCAGTCTGCACAGATTTTTGAATAATGATGTTTTAATTAGTAGAATTGGATGGAGACTTGAAGTGGGTGAGATTTAGTACCACCTCCTATCTCTCATTCTTTTTCATCTACAGTATACCTCCCTTGTGTTCTCACTCTCTCTGGCTCTACCTCTCTCTTTCTCTGCCTCCCCCCATCACTCTCTCTTACCCTTTCATTCCTCTTCTTCTCTGGTGTGGTTCAGTCGTATACTGCTTGCCTCTCTTATCCCATTGTTGTTCTGAAGGAGGGCCCTGTGGCCCCACCAACCACCAACTCCTGAGGCACATTGAGCTGCTTCTCCTCCACGTGAAGTGCCACACTGAATGTCCCCCCCCCACCCCCCTTGCCCCCAGGATGGCGCTACCCATGCCAGGATTTCTGATTTAAAAATTCCGCAAAGCCCTTTCTTCACACGAATAGAGAATGAGGCACATTACGGTTGAATGCAGAAGCAAAGCTAAAGCGGAACAACGAAGACAATTAAGAAACTCCCCCCTCCACTTAAGACATAATACCCAAATCGAATTAATTTGGGAATTTCTTCTTCCATTCACTGAACCAATCAGCGATGCATATTGCCAGGCATACAGGCCGGCCTTCTGAGGAGATCTTTTCATCCCGCGTTTATTTATTTATTTCTTCTCTCCTTTCTTTAAAATGGGAAGAAAAACAGCGGAATTAGCCGTAACACTTTGTGGGGCTGAACTGATTTCATATTTGCATCCCAAACCACAGTGTCAGTCTTTAATTCTCTCTCTTCTCTCCCCCTCTTTCTTTATTTTTCTTGGTTGGGATATTTGCATATGGAAGCACGATGCCAGATGTTTATTTTTAGGATACGGTTCAAGAACTTATAGCGCTCTATAACTAAGGGAAGAGATTGGAAGGAGAGGCATATTCAGAGGGGGAGAGAGGGAGAGAGCGAGGGAGATGGAGAGGGGCTAGATTCAGAACATGTTGCTGTTTCTTTATGCATGCAGATCTGGACAGATTTGGGCCTTTTGTTTCTCATGGAGTTTTAAGAAGCAGAGTGAAAGAGCAGGTTGGAGTATCTGCCTCCTGCAGCCCTGCTACGCTCCATAACACACAGCAGACACACACACATGCACGCATGCACACACACCCTAACCCCCCCCCTCAACACACACACACACTTACCAATTGGCAAAACAACATAGGATGAGATATGATATGCATACCTGCAAGAATGAACAGTACATTTAAAACCAAGACATACAGTAGTGTAAACTCTGAGTAAGCAGCTTGAAATCACATTTGGGACCTAGTACACTACACTACCACTACTATACCTCATTATCTCACCTAACATGTATGTCTCCCCTACTCCCCCCCTCTCTCTCTCTCTGTCTCGCGCTCTCTCTCTCTCTCTCTCTCTCTCTCTCTCTGTATCTCTCTGTCTCTCTCTCTCTCTCTCTCTCTCTCTCTCTCTCTCTCTCTCTCTCTCTCTCTCTCTCTCTGTCTCTCTCTGTATCTCTCTGTCTCTCTCTCTCTCTGTCTCTCTCTGTCTCTGTCTCTCTCTGTCTTTCTCTCTCTCTCTCTCTCTGTATCTCTTTCTCTCTCTCTCTCTCTCTCTCTCTCTCTCTCTCTCTCTCTCTCTCTCTCTCTCTCTCTCTCTCTCTCTCTCTCTCTCTCTCTCTCTCTCTCTCTCTCTCTCTCTCTCTCTCTCTCTCTCTCTCTCTCTCTCTCTCTGTCTCTCTATCTCTCTCTGTCTTGCGCTCCCTCTCTCTCTCTCTCTGTCGCACACTCTCTCTGTATCTCTCTGTATCTCTCTGTATCTCTCTCTCTCTCTCTCTCTCTCTCTCTCTCTCTCTCTCTCTCTCTCTCTCTGTCTCCTTCTCTCTCTCTCTCCCTCTGTCTTGCGCTCTCTCTCTCTCTCTGTCTCTCTCTGCCTCTCTCTCTCTCTCTCTCTCTCTCTCTCTCTCTCTCTCTCTCTCTCTCTCTCTCTCTCTCTCTCTCTCTCTCTCTCTCTCTCTCTCTCTCTCTCTCTCTCTCTCTCTCTCTCTCTCTCTGTCTCTCTCTCTCTCTCTCTCTCTCGCTCTCTCTCTCTTTCTCTCTGTCTCTCCTTCTTTCTCTTCCTATCCTATCTGTCTTCCCCTCACCTCCTCCCCCCTCCTCCCTCCTCCCTCCTCCCCCCTTCCTTAGCCCCTCACACAGGCCTGACCACAGCAGAGTACTACCACCAGATGGCTCTTCTGGCAGGCCACCGTAGCCCCTACACGGACCTCCTACCCTCTGTGGCCTCCACAGCCGGAGCCACCAGCAGCGCCCTGCACATGGAGTATCTACAGGCCATGGAGAGTAAGTCTGACTGTACTGGGGTTAAGACATTGATGCAAACTCAGTGTTTCCCCTAGGATTTTTTCAGCAGTGGTGGCAAGGGTAACGGGTAACGGGTAAGGGTTAGCGCAATGACATGCATGCTGTGTGTGAGTGTGTGTATGTATGTGTGTGTGTGTGTGTTTTACCAACTGAGTATTCCAGATATATTACAATATTACTTCCCTGCACTATACAGCAATCTATTTTACATGGAGCAAAACAACAATCCTACCAAATGAGGAGGGAGTAGCTAGCTAGCGATTCTAAACTGACATGATTTAAATGAGCCATTGTCTTAATGTGCCGGGCTCAGGCCTGCCTGTGCAGAGGGCTTATGCAAATGAGTTATTTTAAAGTGTAAATAGGAAATTAAACGCAGACTGAATCTTAGGGAAGGTCGGACAGCCTCACCCCTCTCCCTTTGATGAGAAGGTATTTAGTCAGGCAGCCGCCGCTTTCATGGAAATCCGGGGTGAAGTCCTCCCTCATCCTTCCCCCAATTCCTCCGAACAAACTAATTAAAACTAGCCAAACTTGCACGGCTATTTGAAAATTAATTGCCATTAAGTGGGAATTGGAATGTCCCACCATTCATCATCACAGGAAGAAATTATTTCTTCTGTATCAACGCTTAAGATTAATAGAGTGAAACAAAACAATTAGGGCCACAGTTTCAAATGGGAGATGATGCAGTGGCTATGCTATCTCTTCACTACTTCACAATCGGCTGTGATCATTGCTGGTAATAACTCGTTGCGTTTCAACAATGTGTGTTCCACACGCAGGCCAGGAAAATGAACACTTTAAAGCTCTTCCTCTGTGATATATAGATTTTAGAGGAAAAATTGTAGCTAGCATAGTTTCAGTCAGTCTACTTCACATCAATGTAATTAGCTTAGGAAAGAGCCTATTTAATGGCCTATTGTCTCATGTTTTTATTCTAATTAGCTATTTTGGGTAGCGCTATGCTAACATCTGTAGTTGGGCTATATAATTAGCTGAGCGGGAACTGCGCAGAGGTAGGGGGGCCAGCAGGCCAGAGGTGGATGAATGCAATGCCCTCGTTTGGGTGTAGGGACTGATCAGAGCCTGAAGGTGCGGAGGTGCCGTTCCCCTCACAGCTCCGTAGGCAAGCACCATGGTCTTGTAGCAGATGCAAGCTTCAACTGGAAGCCAGTGGAGTGTGCGGAGGAGCAGGGTGACGTGAGAGAACTTGGGAAGTTTGAACACCAGACGGGCTGCGGCTTTCTGGATGAGTTGTAGGGATTTAATGGCACAGGCAGGGAGCCCAGCCAACAGCGAGTTGCAGTAATCCAGACAGGAGAAGACAAGTGCCTGGATTAGGACCTGTGCTGCTTCCTGTGTAAGGCAGGGTCGTACTCAACAGTATTTTATTTCATTCAGTCCTGTTGAGGTAGTGGACTAGTGGTTGGACAGAATAGCTGTGTCACCTATTTAGTTTTCATATTGCTGCTAGTTTATGGTTATGATGATCATGTAAGATACGAGAGGAGAAGAGAGGAGGAAGAAAGGAAAGGGAGAAGTGGAGTGGAGTGGAGTGGAGTTGTGCTGTGAGAGGGCCAGTCTTCTCAGGTGGCCCTAACTCAGCTGTGTGGGTTAGGAGTTTTTGTGCTTTTGGGCTCCAGGCTCCTGGATTATTTTCTTCTGCCACCCATCAGTCCAGCCTGTCTGGGCCCTCCCTGTCCTGTCCGTGTTAATTAATGACGCTGTGCCTAAACAGTCCTGTCCATAAATCACAGGGAAATTAGAGGGACACTCTTGCTACCCTGTTACTGGCCACAACGCTCCCCTCTCCCTCTCTTCTACCTCTCCATTTCCTCTCCTCCTGGTTGGCCGATTTATCGTTTGGCTCCCAGGGGGCCCATCTGTGATGGGACAGCTACCCTCCTCTACCCCATCCCCCGTTCATTCCCCTCTTCTAACTCTCCACAAGTGGAGGCAGTCCCTCACCCGTGGACCTGGGACGTGGTTTTTAAGAGGTTTGTCACAGAGAGGTATGGGGGCATGGTTTGGGAGGGTGTGTCTTAGGTTGACCGGGGGGGAAGTTTGATTGAGGAGTGTGGTTATCGCAGGTGTTTGAGATGCAGTGTTTGTGTGAGTACAACTGGATTATAGAACTGCGTCAGATTTCAAGGAACAAATTCCTCATGTGGCAAACACATTTCCAGAGATGGATTGTGTGTGAGAGATTGCATGTACAGTGCATTCGGAAAGTATTCAGACCCTTATTCAGCCTTATTCTAAAATGGATTGAATATATATATTTTTTTCATCAACCAACACAGAATACCCCATAATCACAAAGCGAAAACAGGTTTTTAGAAATGTTTGCAAAGTTATTAGAAATATAAAACAGAAATACCTTATTTACATAAGTATTCAGACCCTTTGCTATGAGACTCGAAATTGAGCTCAGCTGCATCCTGTTTCCATTGATCATTCTTCAGATGTTTCTACAACTTGATTGGTGTCCACCTGCAGTAAATTCAATTGATTGGACATGATTTGGAAAGGCACACACCTGTCTATATAAAGGTCCCACAGTTGACAGTGCATGTCAGAGCAAAAACCAAGCCATGAGGTTGAAGGAATTGTCCGTAGAGCTCCAAGACAGGATTGTGTCGAGGCACAGATGTGGGGAAGGGTACAAAAAAAATTCTGCAGCATTGAAGGTCCCCAAGAGCACAGTGGCCTCCATCATTCTTAAATGGAAGAAGTTTGGAACCACCAAGACACTTCGTAGTGCTGGCCGCCCGGCCAAACTGAGCAATCGGGGGAGAAGGGCCTTGGTTAGGGAGTTGACCAAGAACCCAATGGTCACTCTGACAGAGCTCCAGAGTTCCTCTGTGGAGATGAGAGAACCTTCCAGAAGGACAACCATCTCTGCAGCACTCCACCAATCAGGCCTTTATTGTAGAGTGACCAGACGGAAGCCACTCCTCAGTAAAAGGCATGACAGCCCGCTTGGAGTTTGCCAAAAGGCACCTAAAGGACTCTCAGACCATGAGAAACAATATTCTCTGGTCTGATGAAACCAAGATTCAACTCTTTGGCCTGAATGCCAAGCGTCATGTCTGGAGGAAACCTGGCACCATCCCTACGGTGAAGCATGGTGGTGGCAGCATCATGCTGTGGGGATGTTTTTCAGCGGCAGGGACTGGGAGACTAGACAGGATCGAGGGAAAGATGAACGGAGCAAAGTACTTAGAGATCCTTGATGAAAACCTGCTCCAGAGCGCTCAGGACCTCAGACTGGGGCAAAGGTTCACCTTCCAACAGGACAACAACCCTAAGCACACAGCCAAGACAACGCAGGAGTGACTTAGGGACAAGTCTCAATGTCCTTGAGTGGCCCAGCCAGAGCCCGGACTTGAACCCGATTGAACATCTCTGGAGAGACCTGAAAATAGCTGTGCAGCAACGCTCCCCATCCAACCTGACAGAGCTTGAGAGGATCTGCAGAGAAGAATGGGAGAAACTCCCCAAATACAGGTGTGCCAAGCGTGTAGCGTCATACCCAAGAAGACTCGAGGCTGTAAAAGGTGCTTCAACAAAGTACTGAGTAAAGGGTCTGAATACTTATGTAAATGTGATATTTCCGTGGGCTATTTGTCACTAAGAGCATATTTTTAATAAATTTGCAAATCATTTCTAAAAACCTGTTTTTTCTTTGTCATTTTGGGTTATTGCGTGTAGATTGATGAGGGGAAAAAACGATTTAATCCATTTTAGAATAAGGCTGTAACGTAACAAAATGTGGAAAAAGTAATGGGTCTGAATACTGAGTGCATGTATGTGCGTGGGGGGATTTGTGTGGTTGTATGTGTGAGTGTGTGTTTGTATGTGTGAGTGTGTGGTTGTATGTGTGAGTGTGTGTTTGCCCCCCAACTCCCCTCTCTGAGACGTTAAAGAAAGAGAGGCAGGTTTTCTGAAGAGGCCAGAGCAGAGACAATGTAGAGGGATGTTCCTCCTCTCTCCTCTCTCCCTAGAGCTCCATGCTTCAAACACAGGCCTACGTATGCCAGGAACTCCACTACACACACCACACACACATGCGCGCGCACACACACACATACAACTGATTTCCATGTGAATGGAAGCCTCTGTAATCGCTGGATGTGTCAGGCGGGAGTGAGCATTTTGAATTTAAGGGAGGGTGGAAAGGATGGAGGGAGGGAGGGAGGGTTTTGTTAGCCCACGAAAAAAAGAAAAACAGCTGAAATGTTTTTCCCGACCGATTCTCTGAGTCACAAAGTCATTGTGCCAGTTCTCTCACAAAGCGCAACATCCCCCTTTTCTATCCATTTTCTCCTCCCTTCTTTACTTTTCCCCTCTGTCTTATTTGTGACATCTCCGAGTGAAAAGACAACAAAAGTAATTTCTTAATCTGTACATGCGGCTCATTGTGTGTGGAGAGAGAGAGAGAGAGAGAGAGAGAGAGAGAAAAGAGCTTGTGTTGTTGGCTGCTTGGTATTTTTTCAAAGCCACTCATAGTAATTCCATTCAACGTTGACTGCGTTTGAATAAGGAGGCACATCAGATTTGATTAGATACTTGATTGCCATAACCCAGTCAGTAAAGTGCTCTGACATACAAGGCACCCCTATGTTGTCTTGTATGAAGTTCATCCATTGACAGTTGCTCTTTTTCATTCAAATGTGCCTTTTGTTAGAAGACATTTTGTTTGTTAATTGGATTGAATAAGGTTTTTCTGCGGCAGTGAAGCTCACTCTATGGCCCCTATATGTTTGTCTATGGTTAAATCAGAAGTAGGCTACAATACTATAAAAGCACTAAAATCTATGAAAAATAAGTCAAGCCACAAATGAACATACAAAAACTGTATGTTTCTGATTAAAGACAATAGATAAATCACTATCTCTTTCACCTACTAGGTTTCTATCCAAAGAGGTTCTGTGGACTACAACTTATAATGTCTCAACTGTCTGCTCTACCTCCTTCCTCTCTTCCAGGCTCCAGGTTCCCCAGCCCCAGGTTGACGGCGAGGCCCAGTAGGAAGCGGGCCCTGCCCATCTCTCCCCTGTCGGAGCACAGCTTTGACCTGCAGACCATGATCCGCACCTCGCCCAACTCCCTTGTCACCATCCTCAACAACTCCCGCTCCAGCTCCTCCGCCAGCGGCTCCTACGGACACCTCTCGGCCGGGGCCATCAGGTATGGGATTATGGTTGCAAAATTCCAGTACCTTTCCCAAAATTCAAATTTATTTCAAGACATTCTGGTTGGAGGATTCCAGGATTTCCTGCTTAAATCTTCCTGATTGCAGGAATAATTTCCAATGGGGATTTCTGGAAAAAGTAATGTTACGGGATGATAAAAAAGATGTTGAAAAGCCCTGTGGGGATGGAGTGGGATGGAGGGACTGGGGCAGAGGCCATGTTTGTGTGGGACGTTGATCTACTGAAGGTGGGGGGATGTATTAGGATGTGGTGGACCAGTGAGGTTATTATGTGCGTACGTGTTTCTCCTCTGCGTCCAACCTCCTGGTGGGCCTTGTCCCCCCCATTTACCCAGCGTCCCCGGCGGCATGTGTCAGTCATCCACACACCCTCCCAAACACCACCCCCCTAATACACACCGAAACGACAGAGAAAGAGAAAGAGAGAGAGGGAGATCCATAGTCCTACTCGTAGCCATTGATCAGCGATCTGGAAGGAGAACCTGATCAATCACATGCCGCTGTGGCCCCAGTGACAGGTCCAATGATAGGGCCCCCAGACTGATGAGTGATATGACAAGCAGATGGGCCCCCAAATGCGTCTTGGCCCATTGATTTCCACTCGGGGCCGGTAATAAGATCAGCAGACGTATGGGGCCGGGCTGAGAGGCTGAGAGCAGGCGTCAAGGAGGCAGGATGAATTGAGGCCCGCCACGCGTGACTGCTATTGAACCATAGACCTGTGTTTACCTGGCGCTACCTATGTTTATAGAGAGAGCTTATGCGAAGGTGGGCAATGGGAGGTTTGGATGTTGATTTAATCTATGATGTAAGTAAAATAGTCAATTAATGGTACGCAAACTATCTGCACTGACCCTATCTTGCACTGACCCTACGCACACTCACTAGACTATATATACACACCATATACACACTCACTCACACACACTACATTGACACTCCCACACAAAACCCACACACATAACGCACACACACTCAGACCAACACAGCACAAACACACATCCACACATACACATTACTCACACACGCACACTCTTACACACACTTTTACACTCATCATTTGCTGCTGCTACTCTGTTCTTTATTTTAGTCTTATTGTCTATGCTGATGCTTAGTCACTTTACCCTGCCTTTCTTGTACATATCTACCTCAAATACCTTGTACCTCTGCACATTGATCTGGTACTGGTACTCCCTGTATATAGCTCTATTTTATGTTATTCCTCTTGTGTTACTATTTTTATTTTTAAACTCTGCATTGTTGGGTAGGGCTCGTAAGAAAGCATTTCACGGTAAAGTCTACACCAGTTGTATTCGGCGCATGTGACAAATACAATTTGATTTGATTTAAACATTCTCACCTCAATGTAGATCTATGAGGAAGGAAGGGTCTAGGTCTTTCACAGTAGGGGAGAGCTAGCAAGCAGACAATGCAATGTGAAGTGACTGTTGTAGTTATATACTAAGTTATAGGCATGATTATACTGTTGCTATTGTATATAATTTTGCTTTATTTCTGACAGAACCCAGTCATTCTGTCATTGTCTCCCGAGTGGCGCGGTGGTCTAAGGCACTGCATCGCAGTGCTAGCTGTGCCACTAGAGATCCTGGTTCGAATCCAGGCTCTGTCGTAGCCGGCCGCGACCGGGAGACCCATGGGGCGGTGCACAATTGTCCCAGCGTCGTCCAGGGTAGGGGAGGGAATGGCCGGCAGGGGATGTAGCTCAGTTGGTAGAGCATGGCGTTTGCAACGCCAGGGTTGTGGGTTCGATAAAATAATGTATGTGCTAACTGTAAGTCGCTCTGGATAAGAGCGTCTGCTAAATGACTAAAATGTAAATGTCAGTGTCATATAGTTTTTACAGTGGAGGGATAAGTTAATATAACCAGGATTGCAAAATGATAAGGTTCCCCAAAATTTTCTCGGATTTACTTCCCTTCAGATTCCAAGAATCCACCAACAGGGATTTCTGGAAAACCTGGGAATTTTGGGAAAGTTACCAGAATTTTGCAACGAAGTAATAACCGTACATTTTTTAAAACTTTTATTTTACCAGGCAGGTCAATTAAGAACAAATTATTATTTACAATGACGGCCTGGCAAGGGACCACAACAGTAATTCACAGTGCTAACAAGCTGAACATTCATTGGCAGGGATTCACCTTGGGCCCCGTGGTTTCAGTGTTACCAGAGCATCACATCTCCTGTCAGATGAGGAGCTAGCCAGAACAATCCATTTATTCACCCTCTCCCTCTCTTTCTCCCTCATTTTGCATCATTGCTATTGCAAATGCCGCTCAAATACATCAGAATGTAGTTTGTTAATGGTACATTAATTGATAACTTGCTAAATATTGATCATGGAAAAAGGTTGTTTTTTTTGGGGGGGGGGGGTCTGCACAAAGCCTTGCATGTGGGATGTTCCACCCTTTCTCGTCTACCAAACCCTGATTGTGATATTGTTTCCCTCCAGTCCGGCATTGAGTTTCGCTTACCCTCCGAACCCTGTGGCACTTCAGATGCACCAGCAGCTGCTTGGTCGGCAAACAGGGATGGTGGGTTCTGCGTTCGGCCACAGTCCGCCCCTCATCCACCCTTCCCCGGCCTTCGCAACCCAGCGGCCCGTCCCTGGCATCCCTCCCCCTGGCCTCACACCCAGAGAGCGCTCCGTCATCTCTAATGAAACCTCACAGGTGAGAGACTCCTCCCTCCTCCGCGGCAGACGCCTCTGCAATTCATCATCCCAGGTAATAGATAGATAACACTGCCATGTGCTAGCTGCGTCTGCGGTAGCCTAAACAGGCACAAGGCTCAGACAGGTAGAAACAGGCTCCCCTCCGTGCTCTGGCCTCATGGGAGTTGCGGTCCCCTGGATGTGTTGTTTTGGACTGGGAATATTCGTTTTTGAACGCTCTGTTTCACATGAAAACTAACACGGGACTTGTTAGCATAGGATCCCACCACTGACACCATTAATCACACAGGAGGAAACAGGGATTAAAACGGAATATTGACATGGATGGATCCCGCAGTGTCTCTCCATGAGGTAGTTGGTGGATGAGATCTCTCATTCAAGGTAGAGAACTGACTATGTAAACGTATCTTCTCAAACTATTACACAATTCTGTCCAGCTCATAGGAAACAAACAGAACCATATACTACCTTACCGATTTCATATTTCTAGTCCAAATAGGACAAATACAGTCTCACTGTGTCTATAAGCAGGATCTCAGTGGCTCGAGTGTCAAGATGCCCCACGGTTAACGAGAAATTACATTCCAGATTCCCTGAGTAAACATTCTGAGAAGGCCAGTAGCACAGATCCGAGCCAAGGAATCTCTCCTGTTTTTCCAGGCCAGTTCAGTTTTCCTTGTTAATTTATTTTCCTGGCTCGCCTGCCTTGTAACAGGGAACTCCCCTTTGGCTCTCAGGCCAGGACCAATCAGGCCAGAGTCGGGTCTACCAAATGTAAGGTCAGATAGGGAACTGCTGTATAGAATCATCTTATTCAATGGCCTCGAATTAATAGATAACAGGCTGTACTATGCTCCCTTGTAGTTGGATAAACTAGATGCCTTGAACAGTATCATACAGGATGTCGTCATACAACTGCATGTAAATGTTATTTTCTGCTCAACTTTTATGGTCATTCTATTATATAGTATGTTGAATTAATTTTGAATGAAGTGATGTTATTGTGGTTGTTCCCACAGACCAAACCCACCAGTGAGTCAGCGGTGAGCAGCACAGGGGACCCCATGCACCACAAACGCTCCAAGATCAAACCGGACGAGGAGCTACCCAGCCCAGGGGCCCTAAGTTGCCAGGTAAATGTAACTTCTCCACCATTTATCATATAGTCCGATGAACAGGTATGTTTATGGTATTCTATGTTCAAAGATGAGATCAGCAGATGAGATGGTTTACTGCGTCGGCAGCAACAGAATAGGATGTGGTGCTTGTACTGTTCAATTCTGTTCACAAATAGAAAACACATACACACGTGTGCACACACACACACAACCACACACACTCACTCAGTCACTCTATCAGATGTAGAGCTTTGGGGCCAATTATGTGATGTATTGTATAACTGTTTATTTATTTGCCTGTTTCATTTGGCTGCCTGTTCAAGCTGCCACCTCTGAAGCGATAAGCCCCATTGATCTTGGAGGCACCAGAAGGAAATTGTTTTCCTTTTAATCAGATGCTTAAGTGAATGGAAAGAATTAGAGAAGTTAGACTGCAGGTTTTCTAAAGGGCTCTCTGTGTGCTTGTGTCTGGAATGATGCCTCTAAAAGTGGCTCTGTGCGCATACAATGGAGGCAAGCCTGTAGAGAGATCCACATTCTGTGAATGAAAGTCCTCTTCTCTCTGTTCCCCTCCTTCACACACTCTCCTAACGCCATGGCAGGCAGGTACTAGCAGTTTTTACAAACCACAACTTAGCCTAGAGAGAAACCCCTGTACTCTCCAGGCTGCCCAGCCATGTAATGCTAACGGTAACAGTGAAATACGTCTACACTAATGGATTCCTGAAATACTAATACAGGCCCCAGACCTGTCATAGATCAACTGCCAACCCAGAGCAGAGCTTTCAGTGCTACATTTCCGCTCCCAGACTCACCTTCTACTCCCTGCGTGCCGAACAGGGCCACATTGGCCAGATTCACTCGATTACACCGGTGGGAAAGTGTAACTAAATCAGCCTGGTGGATTAGGGGAGGATATATTAGGGGGAGGATAGATTAGGGGGAGAGAACGTTTTGGTTGTGATATGACTGTGGACTTGAATCAAGTGTGTTTTGAACATAATGTGTAAACAGTCTTTTACCTAACCATAGTATACAAATATAAAAATCAGACCCATAAGTTCTGAACTGACTGTATATACAATATTTAATATTCTGCAGATCTCTGCACTCTTACTCATCTCTCATGTCTCAACGGTTAACCTCTTGGATAACCAGGTCAATTTAGTAAAAGACCACTTTGTCTCACCTGACAAAATAGAGGTGAAAGGTTAAATACTGGATACAAACCGGTAGTCCTTTAACTGGTTGCCTGTCAGTGCAGTGTTGGGCCATTGCTTTAACACTGTCAGTGTTGGGTCCTTGCTGTAACACTGTCAGTGTTGGGTCCTTGCTGTACAACTGTCAGTGTTGGGTCATTGCGGTAACACTGTCAGTGTGGGGCCATTGCTGTAACTGTGTGGTGTTTCTATACTGTAGGACCATCCGGATGGGATGACACTGGTGAAGGAGGAAGGTGACAAGGACGAGAGCAAGCAGGAGCCAGAGGTTGTGTACGAGACCAACTGCCACTGGGAGAGCTGCCACCGGGAGTTTGACACGCAGGAACAGCTAGTTCATGTGAGTACCTACCAGGACACACTGGGGAAGTAGCCTCGATTTGCAGGAGGCAGAACCAATATGACTATGGTGTCTGGCTTCGCTAGACTCCCTCTAACTCTATCAAGTTCAAAAGCTTTATGGTCCATTTAGAATGCAGATACTGTGCAGATAACAGCACAATAAATAGGAAACAAGTTTTAGGAGTCTATTTTAGGAGCCCTCAACAAGTCAACTGGTCCTATAGTTCTCCTGGACATTGGCTCCAGCCCTAACACCCTCTCTCTGGTCCAGCAGTCTCTTCTGTATGTGCAGTGTTCAGCGTTCAGTGCATAGTGTGCTGCAGCCTACAGGCGTTGAGTAATGCCCCTGCCGGATTCCAGATTGGTTTCGGGGACGATGGTTAATGGGCTCAAAGGCTGCCGAGTACGTCTCTGTTGGGCTATGGCGCTAACTGATTTGGCCGGTACTGGCTCGACTCCAAGCCCTGCACAATCAGGCCGTAAGCCTTACACTCTTCTGTACCGTACTGGCTGTAATATACTCCCCCCTTCTGTCATACAGCTCCTCACACCGCCCAGGAGATGGATGACGTTCATCCTGTAGAGCCTGAGGGCCTATTCTTAACCAAAATATTAATGATATTACAGTAATACTGTATCTATTACAGTAATACTGTATCACAAGCACTACGACGCCACTTACACTGATGCTATTACTGCTGCTGCTACCGCTGGTGCTGGACTGGTCTCCCCTGTGAGCTGCTCTGTTCTGCTTACCACTAGGCCCACTGAGAGGTGAGATTTGACTTTACATTCGTGTTTAATACATGAGAGCTGGAGCTGAGCTCACACAGCTCACCATTTCATGTGTGAGCTGTGCCAAGATTTTCCTCTTGTAGGACAATAAACGTGATTCTGATTCTGATTCTGATCAGCACACATCAGAAGGATCCCCAGCTCTCTACGGCTGTCTATCCCGTCGTCTGACATTGCAATCCGCAGCCGCGGCAGTATCCCCTATCTATAATTGATATCCTCAGCTCAGAATGGGCTGCCTCCCGCGTTTGAAGGGCTCTACTCAAAGGTTGAGGATCTTGACAACTTCTTGCCCCTGTTTCCGGGGACAGGGGGAGTTTGGCTGAGAGATGGTGGGGGGGGGGGACATTCTCATTGTCTTTTCCCCTTACAAGCTCACGCATTTGCTCTCTGTCATCTTTTTTTCATATGATATTTTATTACTTAATTTATATGCCCATGCAGATAGGGGGAGGGACATGTTAATAAAACTATTCGCCTCTAATTCAGCAAGCAGAGAGAAAACCCTCTTATCTCCCCACCCCTTCCTCACCCCCACCTCCCATCAGTAATGGGATAAGTACAGTATTTGGACCACATTGTCTCTCCTCCAAATCCGGGGATATCACTTCCCCCCTTTTTTCAACTTGTCTTCTAGAATGGCTATTGAGAAAAAAATCGAATAATATAATTTGCTTCCAGTCTGGCTTTGATTGGTAGTGTGAGATGAAGTTACCCTTTATGTACTGCAACGTCATTTTCAGTTCTAATACATTTATGGATTGTTGAATTGTTTTCTATCGATTGTTCATTGTCGATAGTCTTTGATATTAGTGAGGTAAAAACTTTAAATTAAACTGCTATTTGAAACAAGTGAGGTAAATTATACTCTATTTGAAGTGTTAAAAAAGTGATGGTTACGAAGAAGAAGACGAAGAAATCCCTTTTTAGTTTTTTGCTTGGCCTAATTCTAGAAATAAAAGGTTCCGTGCACCACCCTCATTGCTTTCTACCTTGTTCAAAAGCGTCTCCAGCCTCGCTCCTGATGCATATTTTTACACTCTACAAACGCCCTCGCACCATGACGCGCTGCGCCGTTCCTTTATCATCCGCGTTTAAGCGCTCTCGGTGCCGCCGATAAGATAAACATCGCATCTATGCAATTTAGCTCACTTATCTGGCCTTCCCACTCAGCAAAAGCGAGGCGGGTGTCAATTTTAGGTTGCTGTATTTATTTCATTCATTTCTCCTTCTCTCTCCATCACTTATTTGAACTCTGCCTCTCTACATCAACCTCCAGTACCTTTTTTGGCATCACTATCTTATTTTCTATTTCATTTTCTCTCCTTGCCAAGGGAGCACTTTTAAAGATAAGGCGTTGGTGCTGGATTATTTAATGTCTCTGTCTGAGATGTTTGTGGGGGTTTGAACTGGGGGGGTGGGGGGGGCTTTGGAGAGATGTTACGGAGACTAAGATGGGGGGATACAGAAAGGGTCTCAAATGCGGTGACCCTGAGACGGGGTGTGTGTTTGTGCGTGTGTATGAGATTGTGCGTGTACGTGCACACAATCCGCATATGCATGTTGAGACAGTAGCGGTCAATTTACATTCCCTTCCACCTTGATACTGTGCTATTCTGGGTCATTTCCTTAGGTGGAGCTATAATGTCCTTGTTCTAAGGAGATGGAGATGGCGTGATGTTAGCGTTAGCTCCCCCAGTATTCAAGCATGCTGTACGGCGGTGTTTGCGGCCTGGGTGCCTCCTTGGTGTTGAGGGGAGATAAAGTTGGGCTCAGTCAGAACGCGGCCCCCTCTCCCGCCTGCTGGCACAGCCCTTTAATTGGTAAAATGCAGATTATTTTTTGATCAGGAGAAGGATTAGGCACCTTATCTGTCTGGAGTATCTTACTCCAAGATGAAAAGGCTGTGCTGAATTACACATTCAAATTCTAACCCCCCTCGCTCCTTCACTCCCTCACTCTCCCCCTCCCTCCTTCCCTCCACCTCCCTCCCTCCTTCCCTCCATCTCCCTCCCTCCTTCCCTCCATCTCCATCCCTCCCTCCCTCCCTCCATCTCCCTCCCTCCTTCCCTCCATCTCCCTCCCTCCCTCCTTCCCTCCACCTCCCTCTCTCCCTCCCTCCTTCCCTCCATCTCCCTCCTTCCCTTCCCTATTTGTCCCTCTTTTTTTTCTTTACACAAAGCGCTTCAGCAATTGACATCACAAAAGAGCATATGATTTATTAGGCTCTGTTTGATAAAGCTAAACGGTGTTGCGGGTCCCACAGCTTAGTGAAATTGCCCTTGTAAACAGGCCTTCTTTTCATGCATTCTAATGTATGAGGTGTATATACCAGAAAGAGCTTGATAAGGAGACACTGTTGATGGATTTTGAAGTCGGGGGAAAATTGAGGAAAGTAGCTAAGTGTTGAAGGGATTCTGTGTATCTGGTGTCAGTGTGTTTATGTGCATGTGTAGCTAAAAGATGTGTGTGTAAATCCATAAAATTACATTTAGTCTGAAAGTAGAAATCTAAAAACCATTTCCTTTAGTATATGTAGTAGCTACATGTCCTATACAAATAGTTCACGTCAAATTGTGTGTGTTTGTATATCAGTGTGTTACACACTGTATTATTGGTATGTCAGTCTATACCTGTAAGCATATGTGTACTGTAGGGTGTGTGTGTGTGTTTGCATGCCTGTGAATGTGTATGCACTCTGTGCTCATCCCAGCCAGCGCATGTCTCCCTCCGCCTGTCTCCCTCCTAAATCCATCTCGGTGGCGTTTTTACAGTGTGTTGGCCGATAAACTGGCAGGGTGAAAATGAAAAACTAGCTAGCATGCCGCCACCACCGCTATCAGCACCTGTTTGTCCATTACGCCAGGGCCAACACTGCCTAACCATACGCTCAGCATGGAGATTATTGATTCATTACAAATTGCCATTAGATCATGACCATTAGTGTCGTCTCCTCTCTGTCAGAACGGGGCCCCATGCATCACGACCGTCAGCGGCCCCTGGTCATTTGTACGGGCTGGCGGGAGGGACGAGGGGGGACAGGGGAGTGTGTGCCAACAGCACAGCAACACCGGGGCGCTCCTATCACTCTCAGCCAGGGGATATCGAACGGCGCATGGTGCAGACTGATCGCTTGCCACAGGAATTCCCTCACAGAGACGGAGGGGGAAAAAAGGAGGAGAGGTTTTCCGTGTTGTGATGGGGAAGGGATGATCAGTCTGAGGGAAACGAACATCCACGGCCCTCGATCTTACCTCCCCAATTGTTTCCTCTCTGAAAGAAACCATTTTTTGTCACTCCAAAATTAAAACGTGTCAGGTTGAATTGAATGGAGGGCCTTTGTTGATACATAAAGTCAATTGGAGACAGAACTTAACGATTGCATTGGCTAACATATTGATGTAGTTGTGAGAGCAGGGCAGGGCAGGAAAGTGCACTTGGCTGGCGAAGAGATGCCGGTTTTAGTGCACTTCTTTTGTCATAGGGGCGGTGTAGGACACTCATGGCTCCCACTGCATATGAGGTTAGTTAAGTGCAATTGTTCTGAGACTTGAGGGCCCATGGGGGCCTTTCTCTTGAAGTAAGGTCAGACTTCATAGGGTGCTGTCTATTTGGGGGTACATCCCCTCCTCTGATGGCAACAAAGGGCTGTGACGGTGCCCTTGTCAGGGCCCCACTGGCCTGTGTGTTGGGTTACTAACTGGCCAGGGGGAGGGGCTCCTGGCTGGGGATAATGCTGCCTTTGTCTGGGGACCGTCATGTCTGGAGGTGCACGGCCAGTGACACACTAGCAGTTCAAACAGTCATGCAGGCACACACACACACACAGGCAGGCAGACAGGCACACACACACAGACACACACTTTTCTTGGGGCGGCAGGTAGCCTCGAGGTTAGAGCGTTCGGCCAGTAACCGAAAGGTTGCTGGTTTAAATACCGGAGCTGTTAAGGTGAAAAATCTGTCACTGTGCCCTAATTGCTCCAGGGGCGCTGTGCAATGGTGACCCTGGCTGTGACCCCACTCCCTGTAGGTGTCTCAGGGGGAGTTGGGATATGCAAGAAACACATTTCCACTACACACTTGTGTGTAACAGGACAAATATAAATTATTATTATTATTCTATTTCCCTCTCAATTCCTCTTCTCTCCTGCTCTTCCCCTCCACTGTTTGGTTTGTTAAAGTCTGCTACAAGGAAATATAGAGATACTCTAACAACAGTTTGTTTCTCCCAGACATTTAAGACCTCTCAAAGTCAAGTCTCTATCTTTCTTTCCCGTTCCCCTCTCTCTCTCTCTCTCTCTCTCTCTCTCTCTCTCTCTCTCTCTCTCTCTCTCTCTCTCTCTCTCTCTCTCTCTCTCTCTCTCTCTCTCTCTCTCTCTCCGTTTTCCCCCTAAGGCAAATGTCTCTCTCCCCCCTCTCTGTTCAGGAATGTAATAAGACAGGTTCCTTTTGTTCAGGATATTGTGTCTGTCTCCTTGGGTTTAAATTGCTCTCGGAAAGGCCCTTCAGAGGCCACCACACTACACTGTTGTCTTTGTGAGAGGGCCAGATGTTGACTTCTTCCCCGAGGATTCCATCTCTGTCTGCCTTTTTTTCCCTTCTCTTTTTCTTTACGGCTCTCTCATCCTGCCTCAAACAACCACTGCCACCACTTACCCCTTTTACTGGTCAGTGTGTAAGACAGAGAGAGTTGGAGAGAGAGAGGGAGTGAGAGTGACAGAGAGAAAGCAGGGGAGAATCGGTGCTCACTAGATACTGTATAATGCTTCGCTGGAGTTGTAAAGCCATGGAATTTGAAACGCTTTCCTCCCTCACCTCCCTCACCTCCCTCTCCCCCGTCCCTCCCCTCCTCCTGCCCCCTTAAGCCTCAGATTGGAAGTTGTCACGGCAGCACAACTGTCAGCAGGAGCCCCATGTGATGTGAAGTGACAGGGTTTTATTTGAAAAGCCTGTTCATATCGGACACTGAGACTCACAAGTCTCCCCTTTATTCCTCAGAAAATACGAATGAAAGAAAAGGAAATGGAGAGAAAGAATATGAAAGAATGGTAACGGTAGAGAGAGCAGGAAAATTAGTGGTAAAACAATGATGGATGAATCAATTGAATCCTAATCCAGATTAACCTTTGACCTCTGCTTGTTTTTTCTTTCAGCACATCAACAATGACCACATCCACGGGGAGAAGAAGGAGTTTGTGTGTCGCTGGGACGAGTGTTCGCGGGAGCAGAAACCCTTCAAGGCCCAGTACATGCTGGTGGTCCACATGCGCAGGCACACCGGGGAGAAACCACACAGATGCACCGTAAGACCACTCCCACAACACTAGAGCCCTGCATGGGCATGACTTTTAAGCCCGAGCCCTACCCATGCCCGCGACGTTCAAGCCGTACCCTCCCCAGGCCCGATTGCTTCTGCCAAATCAGAAATCACTTCCACCGTTAGTAAATCCATTAGCTGCTCCTATCTGTCACTCGCTCCCTGGACGCTGCTCGCTCTGCATGCGCTCTGCTCATGTCGCTTTGAGTCTGTGAGTATCCATAGCAATGGCTCCAATTGGGCTGCTCTGCTCAATGAAGAGACATGAAAGAGCAGTTACTTTTCACTCTAGACTAATTTCTCCTGTCTTATATTTGACGAGGTTAAAGCCATGTAATGATCTTAGTCAGATATGACTGTGCTGCGCAGCAGAGCACGGGCAAATGGCTCAGCTTCAAAATGTTAGTGATCAATTTAGTGATACCCGAGCCCTGCCTGTACCCTAGTTATTGATGAAAAAACAGGCCCTACCCGTCCTCTAACCCGATGTATAATGTTGGGCCCCGTCGGATGTAAACGTTTACTTTACATCCGTGGGCTTAGATATAGGAATACATAAAGAGATAGTCGTTGTTAGATGGTTGTGTGATGATGGTGCATCCTTACATTTAATCAACAATCTGTCACATTACTGCATAGGTCAGTTATATTTCTGGGGTAATTGTTGTCTCCCAGGATGACGCAGAGCTGTGTTTGATTCTTTTTCTTCTTCTTCTGTGCAGTTTGAGGGCTGTCCCAAGGCCTACTCTCGCCTGGAGAACCTGAAGACCCACCTGCGCTCCCACACTGGAGAAAAGCCGTACGTCTGTGAACACGAGGGCTGCAACAAGGCCTTCTCCAATGCCTCAGACAGAGCCAAGCACCAGAACCGCACACATTCCAACGAGGTACAAACACACATGTTCACTCACGTGCGCACACGCACACAGTACATGTATGCACTCACGCAAGCGCAGGGAAATACGCGCGTGCGCACAAACACAAACAAACACACACACTCACACACAGACACAGCTCAGCAACAGGTCATTTCCCTACACCACTGAATGTCTGTGAGCATGCTGTCCATTGCTGGAGGCCTTTAGCAGCAGGTAGCCTAGCGGTTAAGAACTTTGGGCCAGTAACTGAAAGGTCGCTGGTTAGAATCCCTGAGCTGACTAGGTGATAAATCAGTCAATGTGCCCTTGAGCAAGGCACTTAACCCTAATTGCTCCTGTAAGTAGCTATGGATAAGAGCGTCTGCTAAATGACTAAAATGTAAAAATGTAGAAACAGAAGCGTCCCCATCTACTCCTTCCAGAACATAGAATTAAATAGAACAGTATACTAATATAATGTTCTATACTAATAAAATAATACAATATAATGTATATGTATGTTCCAGAAACCCTACGTGTGTAAGATCCCTGGCTGCACCAAGCGCTACACAGACCCCAGCTCCCTACGCAAGCACGTCAAGACCGTGCACGGGCCCGAGGCGCACGTTACCAAGAAGCAGCGCGGCGACACCTACCCACGACCCCCGCCCCGGGAGGGGGGCAATGGACAGGGCCTGACGCCAGGGCAGCTGGGGGGGTACGCAGACCAAAGGGAGTACAACCACTCTACCTCGAAACAGGACGAATGTCTGCAGGTCAAATCCATCAAGACAGAGAAACCCATGGTGAGCCCCTCTCTGAGGTCACATACTGCATAATGGGATAACCATAGAAATAGAATTACTCCCGCTGGTCCACCCATCACGGAACATTGAATTGAATGGGGATGCCCATTCTAGTAATTATATTTCTATGGGGTTAACAGCCCAGCTCTATCTGAAATGTCATCCTAATACAGTAGCTTCTAACAATGCTCCATCCAAATCCACTTTAACTCTAACTGTGTAATATACCGTGATGCTCACTTAAACCTAACCTGATTACTGGGACGTCAGCCAGGGATGTGTACAGTGCGTGTGTTTTCTGTGTGATCTAACCTCTTACGAATAACCCTAAAACGAATGAATTTTTTCTTCTGTCCAATTCTCCATGCATTACTCTTCCCTCTCTCTCTCTATGGACAGTGGGTAATCAGGTGAGATAGGTGTCCCTTCATGTTGCCATGTCACCTTGTAATACCCATTCAGCCTGTTGGCCATTTTCCTCTTCTCCTCTATCCACGTGGCATCAGCATTTAGTCATCTTTACAAAGCTGTCCTTATTTTGGAGAGTAACGTTTGCTCAAAGGAAGTTATATGCCTTGGGGCAAAACAAACTGTATTTCCAACCGTTTCCAATAATGTTTATGTGTAGAATGCCCAACACTGCCTAGGCCTCTATGGTGTAGCCCAATGCATTGGGTGGAACCAGGATGAGATGAGACTAGGCCCATTCAAACTACAAATTCTTGTTTTGCAGTTTTGTACGATGCAAAAAAAGTAAAAAAAATGTCTCTTCACTCCATTTGGGTAAATCAGAGTAAGGCCTTAGTCAGTCTGGAACGGTCCATTAGATGGCACACGGGGAAGCATTACTAATTCATTTCACATGGTTTACAGAAGAGAAGACATTGGACAAACCCACAGCTCTGAGAAAGTAAAGATTGTCTGTGTTTACACATATCGTAATGACAGTTGAATGCAAACCTTCTATGGTTCTGTGGCCTGTAGATTTGAAGGTGGTATTTGACCAGACTGAATGCATTAATATGATCAATTATTGTGTTATTGTTTACTCCTGTGGAAAGCATGTCCCAGGCAGCTGCATCACATGGTGTCATTGTGTGTTTTGATCATATGGCTCAGACCTTTAAGAAAATAAAATGGTCCTTAAAGTGATACTTCGGGATTTTGGCAATGAGGCCCTTTATGTACTTTCCCAGAGTCAGATGAACTCGTGGATACCATTTATATGTCTCTGCGTGGAGGAAGTTGCAAACTAGCTCTAGCGCAATTGCTAACTAGCGTTAGCGAAACTACCTCTAACTTCCTTCATACTGGACGCAGAGACATAAAAATGTGAAGTATCCCTTTAATGTGTCCCATGTACTTGGTAATAATCGAGCCTCCTGTTCTTCTTCTCCTCCCGTCTTTTCTTTTCTCCTCCCTCTTCCACCTGTTTTCACCTCTTACTTGACACTCGCGTCCCTATTCCCCCCCCCCTCCGGCAGACGTCTCAGCCAAGCCCTGGCGGTCAGTCTACATGCAGCAGTGACCAGTCCCCCGTCAGCCCCTATCCCAGCCGTGGAGTCCAGCTTGCTGTGAGGGGAGGGGTGGGACTAGGACTGGGCGAGGGACTGGGAGAGGATGAGGAGCTGGAGGACGAGGAGGAGGGGTTGGAAGAGTTAGAAATGGGCTGTGACGCCCCCATCATGGACTCCACGGTGTCGACAGCCACGGCGGCTACGTTGGCGCTGCAGCCGAGGAGGAATGTGGGCCGACCCATGAGATGGATGGAGCATATGAAGATGGAGCGGCTGAAGCAGGTGAACGGAGGAGGAGCCCCCATGCCCAGGCTGGGCCCCCTGTCACCCACACCGCCACCCAAGGGACCTGCCACGCTGCCCGCCATCCTGGGGAAGGGTAAGGACCCACCATGCTCATATCCACCACCCTGTCTGGGTCCTCTGAGGCTATACACAAAGAATAATAGTGTTTCATTACAGGGACTTAGTTAGGGTGTGAAGTGTGTTTTACATGCTGTACTCCATGGGCATTCAATATCAGTATTAAACGTCCCTGGATGCTGTAAAGGCGAATAGATATGTAAAATAATATTGACGCTAGTATTTGGTTGTAAAAATAACTCCAAATGTCTCAGCAGATCTCGGTTTGATTACTTAGAATTTCGCCTGGCAGATCGGACTTGAATACACAGGCGTAAAAAATTCTTTAAATTCTCTGTTCCGCTGGAAATCAGTATCAAACCCATATCGTATCACGCCATATATCATATCAGTGATTAAAGCATGTAATATAATTTCATGGCCAAACTGTGCCAGTTGTGTTTGTGAGAAGGTTGCATCTGTCTGAGGGATCTCTCTTCACTTATATTGTGCTCATCTTTCTCTCTATCCCCGCTCTCTCTCTCTTTCTTCCCCTGCTTTTTCTTTGTTTCTCCCCCCTCACACACCTCCTTCTTCCTCTCTTTTCCTGTCTCCCCCTGTCTCCCCTCTCTCTCTCCCCCCCTATCTTTCTCCTCCCCTCTCTCTCCCTCCCTCTCTCTCGCCCTCCTCAGGTCCATACCTGGGCAGGTTATCCCAGCCCCAGCCTCCCCCTCGTCCCGAGCTGGGCAGCACAGAGCTGACGGTGCTCAGCTTGCTCCGCAGCATCGAGAGCGGTGACCGGCGGGACAGCAGTGGCAGCGCCACCAGCTCGGCCTACCTGAGCAGCAGCCGGCGCTCCTCGGGCATCTCGCCGTGCTTCTCGTCGCGGCGCTCCAGCCAGGCGTCCCAGAGTGAGGCAGCCAACACCCCTAGTCACCACTACCGCCACCACAACCTCAGTTCCACCGACTCCTACGACCCCATCTCTACCGACGCCTCGCGCCGCTCCAGCGAGGCCAGTCAGTGCGGGGGAGGTGGTGGTGGAGGAGGGGTGTTTGTGGGTGGAGGATGGGCGGGTGTCGGGGGAGGGACCAAGGGGATGCTCAACCTCACGCCTGCGCAGCACTACTACCTGAAGGCCAAGTATGCTGCCGCCACGGGCGGCCCGCCCCCAACACCGCTGCCCAACATGGAGTGCATGAGTCTGAAGAACCGCATGGCCATGATGGGCGAAGTCCAGGACGGCGGTGGAGGCAACTACGCTCTGCCCCCACTGATCAGGCCGCGCCGCTGCAGCGACGGCAGCACCACCAACGGGTACGGGGGCCACGGTGGCTACCAAGACTACTGGCGGAGGGGCTTCTACCCCGGCGAAGGCCCAGGGAACGGCCCGGACCGGAGGGCCAGCGACCCCGTGCGGACCCACCCTCAGCAAGCACACTCTGAGTTCTTTGGGCTGCCCCAGGTCCAGTGCTTCAGCAGCCTCAACAACATTCACCCTCTGCCCCCTCTCTCAGGCCTCCAGCACCCTACGGCGAAGGGCCGCAGCCTCATTCTGCAGAACTACACACGCTCCGAGGTGAACTTACAGAGAGGGGGCTTGCTCTCCTCACCTTGCCCACCCAGCATCATGGAGAATGCGGCCCTGGAGGCCCTGGCCATGGAGGAAGAGGGAGCCCTGCTGCTGGGGGATGAGGACATGCTGCCTGACGACATGGTGCAGTACCTCCGCTCACAGGACCAGACAGGCTCCTACAACAACCACCTGGAGAACCAGGTAGCTGGGGACAACGGCCATCTCCCTGGGGGAGAGTTACAGGACCAGGGCTCAGGGCTTAACCAGTGCTTCCATAGCCTCCAGCAGCACCAACAGCAGCAGGGACTGGAGAGAGAGAGCCCTAGTAAAGACGGCATGCCCATCCAGTGGAATGAGGTGAGCTCAGGGAGCGCTGGGAGGTCTCCACAGAGGCAGCCCCAGGCCCAGTCCCAGCAGAGGTGTAGCCGATGGGCCGCCACAGAGCAGCACCATGGTCTGGCTGCCGGTTCGCCGTTCGGGAACATGGTGGTGCAGCCGCAACAACCATTCGCCAGAGACTTCCAGAACCAACGCTGTGCCCAGCCAGCCCAGTCCCAACCTCAGCCTCCATGCATAGTCAATGGCGGGGTGAAGTTAGAGGTGACCACCCACTCCTGCATGGAGATGAGAGGGAACGATCACAACCCCACACAAACCTTCGGCCGCCCTGACTTCTCCCAGATCTCTCTGGGGCCTCTTCCACAGGGCTACGGCCAGCAGAAGTACCACAACCAGACCCAGAACCACAGAACCTCCAGGCAGATCGGAGAAAACCTGCTCCTCAGCCGGGCCTCCATGGACAGCCTCTCCAGCCTCTCCCCAGCACTCCACCACCACCCCCAGGCCACCGCATCCCGCCTGCAGCAGGCCAACAGCAGGCACCCGGCCAGACCACAGCAGTACCTGAATCTCCAACCGAGCACCACCAACGGTAGCCATGTCAACCTTACCCAGCAGAACATCACCCAGCAGCAGCAGAGTCTGAGCAACCAAGCCAGCCACTACTCCCTGGCCCGTCAGGTGTCCGGGCTGAAGCTGGAGGCTCCCGACCAGGGCTACCTGGATCAGGGCTTCAGCGACCAGGCTGTGTGCTTTGATCCGGTGGAGACCAAGGCCTCGTCCTTCCCTCCCCTGGAGGAGCAGTGTCTGCTGGAAACCATGACCGAGCAGGTGGGGATAGGCGGGGATTCCTCTGTCCCGGCTTCCCTACTATCTCCGGGTGCCGACCAGGTGACCAGTACGGTGGACAGCGGCGTGGGCGGCTCGGCCAACATACTAGACGACGTGGTGGCGCTGGACTTCGGCGCCATGCTGGATGATGTGGGGCTGGGCTATGACCAGGGTAGTCTGGTATCGGGGGTGATCAGCCCCTCCATCTTCCAGGGCCTGTCCCGGACCTCGTCCCGCCTCACCACCCCCCGGACCTCCGCCACCTTCCACAGCACCGCGGGCATGGTGCCCTCCAACCTCAGCAACATGGCCATCGGGGACATGAGTTCTCTCCTCACCACCCTCGCTGAGGAGAGCAAGTTCCTGGCCATCATGCAGTAACTAACTCCCTCCTTCCTTCCCTCCCGTGTCTAAAAGGAAATACAGGAAAAACCTGATGCATGTAAAGAACTGAAAGAGGAAGACGGCAACACTTATTATCACAGTTTATTATACTTACGTAAAGTGTTTCCCGAAACAGATTTGTTGCCAAACAGATTTATTTTGTAAAAGTGTCATCCCCTCTCTTCCGAGGCAGGGGATGTGTCAAAAAGTATATATAGATATATTCCATTTCTGTACTGAAGGCTATTTTTGGAAGCCCTTCCTTTTGTGTTACTATATGATGGTGAGCGAGTGAGGCCTCTGATGGCCTCTCTGGTCTCATCCCTTTGAAACATTATTCTGTGGATCGTTGCTGTTTTTTTTTGCTGTACACTGTTGGTATAAATGCATGTTGTAATCAAGGTCAAACATAAACACTGTCTTCATAAGTACGTAGACTAGCCCATGTGCTAAGTATCTAATCGTATTGGATGTACCATTTACCATTATGGTGCAAAAGTCGCCTCATATAAATTCTTATGTCATCAGGTCATAAGAGGGTCAAAGGTCAAATATTAAATGAAAAGGCCCCTGGTGTTATCTTTCTATAATTACTTGTTAAAAAAAACATTAAACCTTTGCTATTGTCATTTTGTTAGTATGTTACTTTTGCGAATATGTAATTGTTAGTGTTTCAGTGCTTCTACCAAGTCTTACCAAGCGGGTGTGTTTGACAGAGTATTCCAATAATATTGTATTGTGTCCATGTTTAAAGGACCACACTTCAAAGTCTTAGAATTCACAAGCGCCAAAACGTAGCCCTTTAGTTCATACTCCAATGGCTTGATTTACAATGTCTGTAATGGTACTCACGGGTGTATATATAACAATGTGGATTTCCATATTTTCTTCGTGAAAATCAGATTCTTGCTGTCAGATTGCGAGGCTGTTTTGAGGTGCTCTCTGTAGAAAACAATCATTTACGAACAGTATGGGACATATTCATTTTTTTATACAACAGATCATCCTTTAATTCTAAGCGTAGCACATGATTCACTGATTTAAAAAAAGGGTACCATTTGTTTTCTGTTTTTTAATCCACCATTGTATTTGATCATTTTAGAAATGTGATCCTTGTTTTGTCTAATAGATCATCCATATTCTATTCTCCAAAACAGTACAATACAGTATGTCCTACCACTATGGATTGCAGTGACTCTTTCAACAGTTTTAGTATCACCTTGCATTCCCACATGACAGTGTACAGTATTTTAAATAGTTTCCTTAATCTTCAGTGGCAAAGCAATGAGGTACAGAATTGTTTTGATGTTTTTTGGTACTTTTTGTAGCTGTGCATCAATGTTTTGTTTTGTTTTGAAAGAGGTAAGAACTCATTCCCTCGTGAAAGGACCAGAGGGAATGGCCATGAGGTATGTGCCTTAATAAAACCTGCCTGTCGGAAAATAAAAAGATCACTGCCAATCTTCCAATGTTAATTATGAAAAAATAAACATGTTAAGTGTCTTGTGAGACCTGTAATATTCACATAAACGTTTATATTTAAAAAATGATTATCGAAAAGATTGAAATGTGTGAAATGCATTAACTTTAATTATAGTTAATCAGATTTTTTTTGCCTTTTTTTATACCTGTAAATACATTACTCTTTCTGTAGGTTTTGCTCGGATATGACGATGAGGCACGAGGGGTCAATAAAGAAATGACTCTTAAAGCAGGGATTCCCAGACCCTGGTTCTAGTCCAGGCAGATTTTGCTCTGAGTGGTGCGTGGGGTGCCCAGCACTGCCCGTCTGCCAGAAGAGCCACTTTGCTTTTTTATAACTGACCACAAATGTTTGTATGGTTTTAATAAAAAAAGTAAATTATATTTCAAGTCTTCTGTCTTGCATGTGTGCTGGTTTGGATACGATGAAACACAGACTCAGATGGATGTGAACCGATCCTCCATAGGTTACATAGGTTTGTTGGATTTAAGGTCATCAACCCACCACGACAAACAAGAACCGATCTTCCATAGGTTACATAGGTTTGTTGGATTTAAGGTCATCAACCCACCACGACAAACAAGTAAATGAGATAGAATGATCCATTGACTGCGAACGTCACTGCCATTTCTGCATAAGACAAACTACATTAGTAAGTATTACTGCATTGCTAAGAATTACTAATAAAGTCACTGTCCTTGTAACGGGATTAAATCACTAGACAATTTCTGTCTAAACTTCAGGTTATCAGATTGAGAGCTTCTGTACTCTCAAATCAAATCTTGTGCCAACATACTGGGTCAATATCTAGTGCCAAAAAGGATAAATTACACACACATCAAAAGGAAATGCAACTTCTGGTCGACCTCACGGATTGTCTGTATCAAACTCCATGTACCCTCAATTCTTACACATTGAATTATGGAGAATCGAATAGTCTGTGCTTTTGTTGCCCCCTTCTGATCATCAGTAAGAATTGCATTTGAATTCCACACCGACAGTCATCCACATCAGACCAGAGCCTATTCACAAACATAAAAATATATTTATTACCTTCGGGTTTGTCTAAAAATATTGTAATATCTTCTCCTGAATTGGCTTTTAAATGTATATAAGCAATGTATAAATACTGTGGGTAACACTTCATTTTAAGGGGTCCTTATTACAGTGTAATTACCGATGATGTATATAAATCCTGGATTGTGAATGCTATGTATTGGCTGACTTTGGGAAACCCTGCTCTATAGGAATGAATGGAATTCAATAGTATTTCAATTAAATGTTTCAAGGACAAAATTAGATGTATTTAAGTATCTTTTTTTTGTAGTGGGTAATCGAAAAAAATAATACTTTAAGGAAAATGTTTTCAGATATTATTTTATTTTGTATTTTTATGTTTAGCTCACATAATATAATTTAAAGGTACTATATTCATCACATAATATAATTTAAAAGTATTCATTAAGGTGTCTGTAATCAGTGGCGGCTGGTGAAAAATATTCTCGGTGGGGCTGTGCCATACTTTTTTTTTCCTGTAACCATCGCGATATATTTTAACACAAACTGCAGGACAGCAGTGCTCAGTGAAACATTCAGTAATTATTTAATGCCAATATTAAAAAGTTGAGGCATTCTTACACAAAAACATATTACACAAACCCAAGCCTTTCATTTGCATTTAAAGTGAACTTTTCACCATTGGTAGTAAACAGGCAACGCAACAGGCATGCTGTCAGAACAGAGTGGAAAGTGGACAATAACATGAAATTATTATAAAGTTTATAGGAAATCTTACACTGTATAAAAGGATGTATAATATAGAAATGGATATCAAGTGGATGAACTCAAACCTTTGACTGGAAGAATAGCATACAGTATTTTATGATCATACTAAATGTGACTAATTGTTAATGTGCTCCAGAACTGCAACAATTAATTGATACAAAACAACATATATACAGTAATATTAGCAAAGACACTATTAAGACTTTCTAGAGTACCATATATAACTGGATTTTTTATGCTAAGGTCAACTATATACAAAGAAACATGCGGCCAGAGCTGCTCTGTGTGTGTGTGTCTGTCATCTTATTTGTACAGGAATTTTGCCCGTCTGTCCTTCTGAGTGGCAAACCTCTCAATGACCCTTTGATTAAAGTCAGGAATGTCCCTGACAAGTTTCTTCTCCATGGAGAGCATGGCCAGAGCGTTCAGGCGATCCTGTGTCATGCTGTTTCTCAGGAAGGTCTTGATCCTTTTCAGTGTAGAGAAGCACCTTTCTGACTCAGCAGTTGTCATGGGTGTGGTGATGAGGATCTTGAGGAGGCTGGCAGTCTCTGTGAAAGTGCTCTGAAGGTTGTTCTCCATGAAGAACTGGTACAGGGGCACTGCACCACTACAAGCCTTGAACTCACTGTTCTCATAGATGAGGGACAGTTCGGTTTTGAGCTTGGCCTTGTTCAACATGGGGTACGCCTCCACGGTTGTTTCAAGCGCTGTATCGGGGAACTTCACACTGTGTTGTGGGAACAACTCTCCGTGCAATAGTGTTGCGCTGATGAGGTGCTGGGTGAAGGAGAACCTCTCTTTGGCATGACTCAGGATGGTATCACATACCTGTAAAAGATACATCATCAGCTTTAATTTGCAATTAAGCTATTTTGATGCAAGTGATCCTGACTGACACATGCCTATGTCCAACTCAAGTATATGATTACCAAGGTGCTGATTGTTCAGGGTTTTGGCTACATACTACCAGGCCTGAAAAAAGTTATAGGGGGAAACACTGACAATTACATCACAACTTACCTCTATAGCCAACCTCTGTTGTTCTCCTGGTCCCAGCATCCTCCGTCGCTTGATGGGCTGTTGCTGCTCGTCAGATGCGCTGTCCCCACACAAAGAGGGAATTGAGGCCCTGGGTCCAAAGTTTAATTTGATAACTTGCAATCAGACTTCTTAACTCACTGTAATTCCCCCTCAACACACAACCAGTGACTTTTATATATATATATATATATATATATATATATATATATAGACAGACAGACAGATAGTGTGTATATACACACAAACTATGTCTAGTAACTGCTTTTAACCTGTGATGTACATAATTAACTGATGTTATTACGTTTTAAAGCCTTTTTCTATTACATTTGTGAGAGGGATGCAACATCATTTTGTTCTGCTGTGCACTTAGCAATAAAGTTAATCTTCAATAACAACTAGGCCTCTTCTAGAAATTGACCTGGTGGACACCTGAATAATTATTACAAACTGTGTAGTACTTTCCTGCATTATTATCAACGTCTGATTGTGTCTTCTCTTTCCTTTTAAAATACTAAAACAAATATAATTGTGACGGCTCTATGATAATCACTCACTTTGATGACCAGACACATTTAGGCTTTTAAACTGTTGTAAGTGAACTATTCATCTTTCTAACAACATCTTTATCAGCCAATAGTAAATATAGTTATTTACCTGATTGTTAGCATGCTGTCTGTGAACCTCTGGACAAGTGCTTTAATGAAGACAGGGTCGATGTTCCTCTTCTGCAGCTGGCTGAAAAGCATGTCCACATTTGGCATGATCTTGTGGAACAGTGCCAGGAAAAAACAGAAAGCCTCGTCTTCGAGCATCCTCACAAAGCCCCCGCCTCTCTGACAGTCGGGGCATCAAAGTTCCCAGAGTCTCTGATGGTCTGGAAACACGTTAGGAGGTCATCCCTGTACTCGTACACAGTGTTTACAGCGCGACTGTGGAAGTTCCACCGTGTTGTAGAGGCTCTGGGGAGTCTATGCGCAACCACTTCGTCAAGCACGGTGGTTCGCTTGGGAGACCTGGAGAAGAAAGCAGAAAATCCTGCAAGGTCGGAAAAGAAAGTGCCGATCCTGGGGATGCGTGAAGTAGCCTGCTGCATGATGAGGTTCAGCTGATGTGCATAGCAGTGGACGTAGTGCGCATTTTCGTACACATCCACTATTTTACGCTGCACTCCGCCGGTGGCTCCCCTCATCACACTTGCTCCGTCGTAAGCCTGGGCAATAAGTTTGGCCTTTTGTCCATGTGAGAGTATGGTGCTGAGCCTCTCCAGCAGCGCTGTAGCGATGGTGTCGGCGGTTGCGTTCTCGATCAAAATGAACTCGAAAAAACGCTCTTGGACGTTACTTTTAGCATCGATGTAGCGTATCACAAGCACCAACTGGCAGTGGGTGGAAACGTCAGTCGTCTCGTCAGCTTGAATGGCGATAAAATCAGCACTCTTTACTTCCTCCAGGATGTAATCCTTAAGCACTGACAGCATACAGTCCAACAGCTCGTTCTGTATCGTCTTTGACGTGCCCTTAAAAACGGTAGCTGTCTTCAGGTGCTCCTCCAGCACACTGTCGAGGGAGGCAACAAAATCCACTAAGCCCCGGAAAATGCCGGGGTTGTCCGAGGAGTCAGTCTCCTCGTGCCCACGCAAGGCCAACTCAAAAGCCCCACAGAACTTCACACAATCGATAATTTTGGATAGAATGTACCTGTTTTTATCCACCTCCTCATTGTGTTTCCTCACCGCAATCCTGTGGCCGTCATCCAGCTGCGTAGCAATGTTCACCCTTCCTAATACAGCTAGCTTTACAGAGTTGTCCATGTGTGCCCTGGTGTTCTCATGTTTCTTTACCTTCTCTGACAGGTGCTTCATATCCCTCACTCCGGTACCTGTCCATGCTGAATCTGACCCCGTCGTTTTAAAAAAGCAAGCACGGAAAGCAAAATAAAGCATTAGCATCAGTGCACCCAGCTAGCCAAGCCTTCCTGGTGTACCAGCTACGGGAGAAGCCGCGCATATACTGCTTCCCTTTCTCGCTAGCCTGCTGTCTGATTGAGAGGTCAGGTTGATCTGGGCCCAGCTCTTTCACCCGAACTTTCTCTGACAAAGTTCTCCTCTCAAACGGATCTTGGAGGAGAGATTTCACCGAGTTAGGGTTGGGTCTTGGAGGAGTAACGTTTGCGCTCGCCATTGTCGTCTAGTAAAAATGGCGCCACTGGAGCCCGGTCCTTATTTTATCAGGGGCGAGCTTGGGGCGATAAAATAATCGCCCTCCTTGGATTCGAATTAAAATCGCTGATTAGCTACATTTTATGTCATACATTCATATCTTAAATTAGCGATTGGCTTAACTGCTACGTAGACCCGCCTCCTCGGGGCACTTTCTGTATCGCCCAGAGCTGACGAGGCGTTTGACAGGCAGAGGAAAGGTTGCGAATATGATTTTCTATCATATCTTACACATATTACTGTGTGCATTCCATATTTCAAACACACAAATATTGACATACTGATGTTTTTATTATTATTATTATTATTTTTATTTATTTTTTATTTTTTTAAATAATTTTATTTAAGGGGGCGGCGCCCTAGCGCCCTCTATCGGCCAGCCGCCACTGTCTGTAATAGAATAAATGAGGCAAAAACGAATGTAGACATTAATAAATGAATTGCTACAGCTTCCAAAATATGTTTTACAATGGTGGGGGAGTCCCAAGATGGAGGCACGGGGGCTTCAACACAGCGCCCCCTATCAGTCATTTAGTGTATATATAAATCATTGGTAATTACATATGTAATTACACTGTAACAAGTATTGTAATTATTGTACTAATTAATAGTTACACTGTAATAACAATATGTAACTGGTGGTAATTGCAGTCTGTAAATAGAGGTGTAACAACGAATATGGGCCCCGTGTAGCTCAGTTGGTAGAGCATGGCGCTTGCATGGCGCTTGCAACGCCAGGGTTGTGGGTTCGATTCCCACGGGGGGCCAGTATAAAAATAGATAAAAAATAAATGTATGCACTCACTAACTGTAATGTAAATGTAAATGTTGTTACCATGCTTGTTACAAATGTTAAAGTTTATAGCATCCCAACGCACCATATTTCAGCCGGCACAAACCACCCGATAAGTGTTAGCCAATTGAAAACCGACCACCTCACTGACACAACTCTGTAATAAAGATCTGGAGTCTGATGCCTAGGCCCAATGACAAATACAGGTTCACAAACGGTTCACATAAATACATACTTTAAATTGTTAAATCATTTATTGGTGCATTTGACAGTTGGTCAATTACTTTAACCATCCATTTTTAGACATTAATAAACAGTTATGGTTAAAATAGTGAGCTAGTCATTTGTGCTTGCCAAATTGTAAGCCTATTAAGCTTGGTTGAATAATGGGTTGTACATGCACTTCAAATGGTCACAAGACAAACTCTTAATCCATCATGTAACCTTGCAAGGGTTTCACTGTTGAGGAACATTCTCACTTTTCGATGGGATGGATTGGTGCATGGGCGGCGCACAATTGGTCCAGCGTCGTCCAAGATAGGGGAGGGTTTGGCCGGCAGGAATGTGGGTTCGTTTCCCACGGGGGGCCAGTATAAAAAAAAGACTAAAATGTAAAAAAAAAAAAGTGCAATTATTTATTTATCCCAAGAATTAAGGCATCATGTCAACATCTGTCCATCTGTGCATCCCATCTACACACAATACCACAATATAAAATATAATATAAAATTGATAAAAATAATAACAAATATTTACAAAAAAACTATTTTAAAAAAGTAAAAATTAAAAACATAAAAATAAAAATGTGTAAAGTGGTTGTCCCACTGGCTATCATAAGGTGAATGCACCAATTTGTAATTCGCTCTGGATAAGAGCGTCTGCTAAATGACGTAAATGTAAATGTAAATATAATGACAAGTGAAAACATGTTTTTAGAAAATGTTGCAAATATATTGAAATTAAATACAGAAATATTTAATTTACATACAGTACCAGTCAAAAGTTTGGACACACCTACTCATTCAAGTGTTTTTCTTTTTTTAAAACTATTTTCTACATTGTAGAATAATAGTGAAGACATCAAAACTATGAAATAACACATATGTAATCATGTAGTAACCAAAAAAGTGTTAAACAGATCAAAATATATTTGAGATTTGAGATTCTTCAAAGTAGCCACCCTTTGCCTTGATGATAGCTTTGCACCCTCTTGGCATTCTCTCAACCAGCTTCATGAGGTAGTCACCTGGAATGCATTTTAATTAACAGGTTTGCCTTATTAAAAGTTAATTTGTGAAATGTATTTCCTTCTTAATGCGTTTCAGCCAATCAGATGTGTTGTGCCTGCCTGTCACGGTTTCGGCCGAGGCTGCTCCTTCTCCTTGTTCGGGCAGGCTTCGGCGGTCGTCGTCTCCGGAGTACTAGCTGCCACCGTTCTATGTTTCTATGTTTGACTGGTTTTGTCTGTTTTGTTACACCTGTTCCTTGTTAGTGTTCATTATGCGTCCTATTTAGTTCTCTTGAGTTTGGTCAGGTGTTGTGTGTAATTGTTCGTTGTCAGGTTGTGTGCTAGTTCGTTGTCTGTTCTCTCTGTATATTTTGTGTTAGAGAGAGTCCCGCACTTTGTGCGCCTTTATTTTTGTACTTTACCGTTGTGCGTAAAGTTCGCCTGTTGCCTGTTGCCGTGTTTGGCTTGTTCTTTGGACTTCACTAAAGACGTCTGTTCGAAACCTCTGTGTGTCCTGCGCGTGATTCTACACTACCTCTACACTCAACCCTGACACTGCCGTTCTGTACCGTTTGGACTGACCTCTGCCTGCCCTTGACCTGTCGTTTGCCTGCCCCCTGTTTTTGTAATAAACTTTTGTTACTTAAACACTGTCTGCATCTGGGTCTTCTCCTGAAACGTGATATAGGGTTGGTATACAGAAGATAGCCCTATTTGGTAAAAGACCAAGTCCATATTATGGCAAGAACAGCTCAAATAAGCAAAGAGAAACGACACTCCATCATTACTTTAAGACATGAAGGTCAGTCAATCCAGAATTTTTTTACTGAAAGTTTCTGCAAGTGCAGTCGCAAAAACCATCAAGCGCTATAATGAAACTGGCTCTCATGAGGACCGCCACAGGAAAGGAAGACACAGAGTTACCTCTGCTGCAGAGGATAAATTAATTAGAGTTAACAGCCTCAGATTGCAGCCCAAATACAGTTGAAGTCGGAAGTTTACATACACTTAGGTTGGAGTCATTAAAACTCGTTTTTCAACCACTCCACAAATTTCTTGTGGAGTGGCAAGTCGGTTAGGACCTCTACTTTGTGCATGACACAAGTAATTTTTCCAACAATTGTTTACAGACATATTATTTCACTTACAATTCACTGTATCACAATTCCAGTGGGTCAGAAGTTTACATACACTAAGTTGACTTTGCCTTTAAACAGCATGGCAAATTCCAGAAAATGTAGAAGCTTCTGATAGGCTAATTGACATAATTTGAGTCAGTTGGAGGTGTGGATGTATCTCAAGGCCTACCTTCAAAATCAATTCCTCTTTGCTTGATATCATGGGAAAATCGAAAGAAATCAGCCAAGACCTCAGAAAAACAATTGTAGACCTTCACAAGTCTGGTTCATCCTTGAGAGCAATTTCCAAATGCCTGAAGGTACCACGTTCATCTGTACAAACAATAGTACGCAAGTATAAACACCATGGAACCATGCAGCCATCATGCTGTTCAGGAAGGAGACACGTTCTGTCTCCTAGAGATGAACGTACGTTGGTGCAAAAAGTGCAAATCAATCCCAAAACAAGAGCAAAGGACCTTGTGAAGATGCTGGAGGAAATAGGTACAAAAGTATCTACAGTGGGGAAAAAAACTATTTAGTCAGCCACCAATTGTGCAAGTTCTCCCACTTAAAAAGATGAGAGAGGCCTGTAATTTTCATCATAGGTACACGTCAACTATGACAGACAAATTGAGAATTTTTTTCTACAGAAAATCACATTGTAGGATTTTTTATGAATTTATTTGCAATTTATGGTGGAAAATAAGTATTTGGTCACCTACAAACAAGCAAGATTGGGAGAACTTGCACAATTGGTGGCTGACTAAATACTTTTTTTCCCCACTGTATATCCACAGCAAAACTAGTCCTATATCGACATAACCTGAAAGGCCGCTCAGCAAGGAAGAAGCCACTGCTCCAAAACTGCCAAAAAACAGCCAGACTACGGTTTGCAACTGCACATGGGGACAAAGATCGTACTTTTTGGAGAAATGTCCTATGGTCTGATGAAACAAAAATAGAACTGTTTGGCCATAATGACCATCGTTATGTTTGGAGGAAAAAGGGGAAGGCTTGCAAGCCAAAGAACACCATCCAAACCATGAAGCATGGGGGTGGCAGCATCATGCTGGGGGGTTGCTTTGCTGCAGGAGGGACTGGTGCACTTCACAAAATAGATGGCATCATGAGGAAGGACAATTATGTGGATACATTGAAGCAACATCTCAAGACATCAGTCAGGAAGTTAAAGCCTGGTCGCAAATGGGTCTTCCAAATGGACAATGACCCCAAGCATACTTCCAAAGTTGTGGCAAAATGGCTTAAGGACAACAAAGTCAAGGTATTGGAGTGGCCATCACAAATACCTCAATCCTATAGAAAATCTGTGGGCAAAACTGAAAAAGTGTGTGAGAGCAAGGAGGCCTAAAAACCTGCCTCAGTTACACCAGCTCTGTCAGGAGGAATGGGCCAAAATTCACCCAACTTATTGTGGGAAGCTTGTGGAATGCTACCCGAAACCTTTGACCCAAGTTAAACAATTTAAAGGCAATACTACCAAATACTAATTGAGTGTATGTAAACTTCTGACCCACTGGGAATGTGATGAAAGAAATAAAAGCTGAAATAAATCATTCTCTCTACTATTATTCTGACATTTCACATTCTTAAAATAAAGTGGTGATCCTAACTGACCTAAGAAAGGGAATTTATACTAGGATTAAATGTCAGGAATTGTGAAAAACTGAGTTTAAATGTATTTGGCTAAGTTGTATGTAAACTTCCGACTTCAACTGTAAATGCTTCACAGATTTCAAGTAACAGACACATATCAACATCAACTGTTCAGAGGAGACTGCGTGAATCAGGCCGTCGTGGTCGAATTGCAGCAAAGAAACCACTACTAATGGACACCAATAATAAGAAGAGACTTGCTTGGGCCAAGAAACACGAGGAATGGACATTAGACCGGTGGAAATCTGTCCTTTGGTCTGATGAGTCCAAATTTGAGATTTTTGGTTCCAACCGCTGTGTCTTTGTGAGACACAGAGTAGGTGAACGGATGATCTCTGCATATGTGGTTCCCACTGTGAAGCATGGAGGAGGAGGTGTGATGGTGTGGGGGTGCTTTGCTGGTGACACTGTCAGTGATTTATTTAGAATTCAAGGCACACTTAACCAGCATGGCTACCACAGCATTCTGCAGCGATACACCATCCTATCTGGTGTGCGCTTAGTGGGACTATGATTTGTTTTTCAACAGGACAATGACCCAACACACCTCCAGGCTGTGTAAGGGCTATTTGACTAAGAAGGAGAGGGATGGAGTGCTGCATCAGATGACCTGGCCTCCACAATCACCCGACCTCAACCCAATTGAGATGGTTTGGGATAAGTTGGACCACAGAGTGAAGGAAAAGCAGTCAACAAGTGCTCAGCATATGTGGGAACTCCTTCAAGACTGTTGGAAATGCATCACAGGTGAAGCTGGTTGAGAGATTGCCAAGAGTGTGCCAGGCTGTCATCAAGGCAAAGGGTGGCTACTTTGAAGAATTTAAAATCACATTGTAGGATTTTTTATGAATTTATTTGCAAATTATGGTGGAAAATAAGTATTTGGTCAATAACAAAAGTTTCTCAATACTTTGTTATATACCCTTTGTTGGCAATGACACAGGTCAAACGTTTTCTGTAAGTCTTCACAAGGTTTTCACACACTGTTGCTGGTATTTTGGCCCATTCCTCCATGCAGATCTCCTCTAGAGCAGTGATGTTTTGGGGCTGTCGCTGGGCAACACGGACTTTCAACTCCCTCCAAAGATTTTCTATGGGGTTGAGATCTGGAGATTGGCTAGGCCACTCCAGGACCTTGAAATGCTTCTTACGAAGCCACTCCTTCGTTGCCCGGGCGGTGTGTTTGGGATCATTGTCATGCTGAAAGTCCCAGCCACGTTTCATCTTCAATGCCCTTGCTGATGGAAGGAGGTTTTCACTCCAAATCTCACGATACATGGCCCCATTCATTCTTTCCTTTACACGGATCAGTCGTCCTGGTCCCTTTGCAGAAAAACAGTCCCAAAGCATGATGTTTCCACCCCCATGCTTCACAGTAGGTATGGTGCAACTCAGCATTCTTTGTCCTCCAAACACGACGAGTTGAGTTTTTACCTAAAAGTTCTATTTTGGTTTCATCTGACCATATGACATTCTCCCAATCCTCTTCTGGATCATCCAAATGCACTCTAGCAAACTTCAGATGGGCCTGGACATGTACTGGCTTAAGCAGGGGGACACGTCTTGCACTGCAGGATTTGAGTCCCTGGCGGCGTAGTGTGTTACTGATGGTAGGCTTTGTTACTTTGGTCCCAGCTCTCTGCAGGTCATTCACTAGGTCCCCCCGTGTGGTTCTGGGATTTTTGCTCACCATTCTTGTGATCATTTTGACCCACGGGGTGAGAACTTGCGTGGAGCCCCAGATCGAGGGAGATTATCAGTGGTCTTGTATGTCTTCCATTTCCTAATAATTGCTCCCACAGTTGATTTCTTCAAACCAAGCTGCTTACCTATTGCAGATTCAGTCTTCCCAGCCTGGTGCAGGTCTACAATTTTGTTTCTGGTGTCCTTTGACAGCTCTTTGGTCTTGGCCATAGTGGAGTTTGTAGTGTGACTGTTTGAGGTTGTGGACAGGTGTCTTTTATACTGATAACAAGTTCAAACAGGTGCCATTAATACAGGTAACGAGTGGAGGACAGAGGAGCCTCTTAAAGAAGAAGTTACAGGTCTGTGAGAGCCAGAAATCTTGCTTGTTTGTAGGTGACCAAATACTTATTTTCCACCATCATTTGCAAATAAATTCATTAAAAATCCTACAATGTGATTTTCTGGATTTTTTTTTCTCAATTTGTCTGTCATAGTTGACGTGTACCTATGATGAAAATTACAGGCCTCTCTCATCTTTTTAAGTGGGAGAACTTGCACAATTGGTGGCTGACTAAATACTTTTTTTCCCCACTGTATTTGGCCTTGTGTTTTAGGTTATTGTCATGCTGAAAGGTGAATTTGTCTCCCAGTGTTGGCTGGAAAGCAGACTGAACCAGGTTTTCCTCTAGGATTTTGTTTGCTCTATTCTGTTTATTTTTATTCCCCAAAAAACGATGTTTCCTTCCTCTCCGGCAACTGAGTTAGTAAGTACACCTGTATCTTTGTAGTGACTGGGTGTATTGATACAACATCCAAGTGCAATTAATAACTTCACCATGCTCAAAGGGATATTCATTGTGTGTTTTTTTCTTTAACCATCTACCAATCGATGCCCTTTTTTGCAAGGCATTGGAAAACCTCCCCTGGTCTTTGTGGTTGAATCTGTGTTTGAAATTCACTGCTCGACTGAGGGATAATTGTATGTGTGGGGTACAGAGATGAGGTAGTCATAAAAAAATCATGTTAAACACTATTATTGCACACAGAGTAAGTCCATGTAACTTATTATGTGACTTGTTAAGCATATTTTTACACCTGAATTTATTTAGGCTTGCCATAACAAAGGGGCTGAATACTTCTCTAAAAACATCATTCCACTTTGACATTATGGGGTATTGTGTGTAGGACAGTGACATAAAATCTCAATTTAATCCATTTTAAATTCAGTCTGTAACAACAAAATGTGGAAAGAGTCAAGGGGTGTGAATACTTTCTGAAGGCACTGTATATGCCTAAACTATAGAAACCATGATGATGATAACTAGGGGTACTGCAGAGTGTCTATGCTAAATTGTCATCCATTCTTCTTCTCTGCCACTGTTTACCACAAGGTCTCAGACTCCCGGATGGGAAAATGCTTACAAGAAAGAAACAGATGAAGACAGTCAGAGATAGAGTTGTCGATTTTCATTGTTACTTGTAATGTGAAAAAGGGAAGAAAAAGACAATCCCATTTTTCTAAATTAGCTAGCTATCT